>NC_134098.1:122376556-122979931 GCF_000715075.1 Nicotiana tabacum
AGAAAAGTTTCAAGAAATTGGTTAAACTGATATTTAAAGATGCAAATTTAAAGGAGAAATAGTGAAGCAAATATTTTGGTTTAACGCGTTTATGATTTATTAATGGTCTATTTTTATGGTACCACTTTGTAATACTTAATACAACCGTGAATAATTAATACTGCATTATATCCTCAAAAAAGTTATGTAGACCTTATCGTGCATACATGTGTAAATGAGACTAGACTACCACTTTTAAATTACAAATATTAGAAAAAGTTATATTAAATCAAACTTGTAGGTAGCCAAAAAGAAAGTCTTCTTTCTTAATTAGAAGTGGTCTAATGTCAAATGAATTAATACATTGTTACATCTAACAATCTAATTAAATATTATTGATTACTGATCAAACTTCTCGCACGATCCACAATGTGATCCTTCATTTTTGAATTTTCTCTGGTTCTTTTTTCCTACTAATACTTAATTATTGACAGGCTTACATTAATTGCTTGTCGTGCGGAAATGTGATGAGAATTTTCCAGAATATATCATCAGATTTGCAACTAATAAAAGATATTTGATGAGGAATTAAGATAACAGAAAACTTACTCCAAGAAACCAGTCAGCCACAAGCACGGCGTACAAAGTCCAAACACCACCATTTAAGAAAAGGAAAAACGAGAGAAGAAATGGCATGTACTCTACACTTCTGGTTGTCACCACTGTTGTCTGCAAAATCAGTCATCCAAAAAGATTGTGCTACGAGTGACTTCAATTAAAAATAACTTAGTTTTTTTCTTTTTATTTTTGCTTTATAAATCCAGGACCCAAATTTTCTGGCTCAACTAATCAGAATATTCGTACAGCGTAGGACCTACTAATGTGGAACCAAACCATAAAAAAAGTTTTTTCATACACACACACATGAGATGGTACTGAATTAGCACTTACCAAAACACCAAGAGGGGAGCTATACATGACGATGTTTAGACACGTGGAAAGAAAACCAATAACATTAATTCTCGTCTCTCCATGTAAAAGAAACTGAGCATATAATAGGGTTGTTGCTAAAATACCCACATTCAGAACCCCAGATAGGATGGCAGTCTTTTTCTGTAAAAAAAAAAAAAACAAAAAAGAAAAGAGGATATAGTATTAGATTTTTATGACTATTTCAAAGAGTCTAACATTCAAAACATCAGCTAATGTGGAAATCTTATACCGTGAAAATTTGAAACGGATAAATTCCACCAATATCAACTGTATTTCGTATAAGTTTATAAGATAAATAATTCTAAAGTTATAACATTACTTCTGAAATGTAATTGCTGATAAAAATGACATGACCATCAACTGATGCCTTAAATTATAAAAACTCATAAAGTTACAATTTAATAACCTTAAATTTTTCTTCCTTCATATCATGCCTATCTTGCATCTCAGGGAGTCATTATAACTAGGATATATATGCATATACATCATTGATTTTCTTTATGAAAATCAATATGTAAAAAAAATTCATTCCATAAGCATTAATCTTTAGGTTAATATTATTAAGTCTACAAAGCGGTAACTATATTGTATATCACTTTTCGACTTATTAGTGAATTGTTCACGAAAAAGAAAAAAAATGAAGAAAATAATAACAATAGGGGAAGATATTAATCTTGAGAACTTTCCCCTTGTAAATAAGGCTAGGATTTCTTATACTATCACTGTTATTTAACCTGTAATAGAGAGAGTTGTTAGTATCATTTTTATCATCATATTACTACTAATTTACATGTAATTATCTCATTACTAACTTGATTGAGAACATATTTTAACCACTCGGTCATGATAATGATAAGTATACTATTAAGTGGACATTAATCTATGACAAAAAGTACTATGCTTGTCAAGTACTACGTCTACTTATATGGTCGCAATCGACCGACAAAAGATGCAAGTTGGAAATAGAAACGTGTGGCACATTGACAGCACCCTAATGATTATAGCACATTGACAAAGACTTCTAAATATTTTCTGCTGCCACAAAATTTTCTCTTCAACATTTTCTTTTTTTCTTTTTGGTTTGGACATATAAGTATGTGTAGTGTCGATTTCACTATAGTAATTTCACATTCATATTAGCAAAAAAAAAAAAAAAAAAAAAATCACATTCATGAAATCCTCAAAATAGTGTAGGAATTTAGCATAGTTTTCCGCGTATACTCAAAATCGGCTCTTCCATACAGACGGCGTTCCAAAGCTAATTCTTCAAAAAAAAAAAAAAAAACTTCAAAAGTAAACTCAAAGCAAGTAACTCAAGTAAGTCATTTTCAAAGCAAAATGTAACCTTAGAAGAAAAAAATATATAAGTTGAATAGTTCTGACAAGTTAGCTAGTTTATTTCAAACAAAATTAAGTTTTATACACTGATATTTATTTATTTATACAATAAGGTCATTTATTAGGTAATTACATAAAAATATTTTGATGAAAAATATTGAAATACTAAGGGGTATTATCACCTTTAGTCAGCGCTAGAAACTATTTGCATCTAGTTAATATAATATTTACATATTTAGTGCATATAACTTAAATTCATTCAAATAACGTGGGAACTACGTTTGACCTGATTCCTCAAAGAAGGATACGTAGGCGCCTCACGGCTCGGTCATAGTGTACCAAAAAATAAGAATCCCCAAGAAAGAAAACTGGGGCAGAAGTTGTGTTTATAATTTTGGGAAAGAAAGTTTGATTCCAAGAGTTGTAATGTTTTACCCGTCAAAATTATTTTGAGCTTTTTTATAGCCTTTTCTTTTAACTCCACACAAAAATCCCTATTGAAAAAATAAAGTCTTTTTTTTGGACTCACTCTCATTTTTGGATTAGCAAATAGAAGGAACAAGGCAACGTAGACAATCTCAACGATGACTCCGAAGCCATTGACAGTGGACACAAGATAGCTCCCTGGCTTTATAAGTCCATAGTAAGTCCACAAAGCTGAATTTAGCAGTGTACAAATATATGGAAGGCTATCAAAATCCTCAGTTGATTGGTTCTTTACAATTCTTCTGAATGTTCCTCTGCACATTATTTTCCAAAGTTCATTAAAACAGGACCATAAACCTAGAAAGAATTAACAACTTTGACTAATTAATATTGTAAGTTATATTTCTGTCTTTTTACTTACACTGGCGAAAGAAACATTAGAACGGAAATGATGTTGCCTGCAAAAATAGGAAAAATATATTTCAACAGAGAAATTAGGCATTTCATCCCAAATGTTAATTCAACAAAAAAAAAATATCAATTCTCATTGAGTGATTTGAGATGATAATGCTATACCTATAACTCCGATGATGAAAACAAGATTTTCCATGTTGATCACCTGAAAGTTAATTTAGGCAGCTGAACAAGGAAGAGGAGTAGCAGCAGATGTGTGTGTGTGAGAGAGAGTGAGAGAGTTATAGTTAGGTTTTTTTGAATTTATATAATTAATTTGGTTAATATGACTTCATGCATTTGTTTGTCTAATAAAATAGAGGAGGTTTTAAGCCTACGTGGCTTTTTACAATGTTAAAATTAAGAAAGTGTCTTTATTAGATCTCTTATGTGTAAAAGACAGATCTATTATGTGTAAAAGTAAATTTCTCGTGTGTAAAAAAAAAAGGTTATAAAACTAAAAATAAATTTGTAATTAGCCACAAAATCATGAGTTTCTAAGCATTTAATAAAATTATACGGGGGGTTTAATTGTCCATGAGATACGTGCAATCTCTAATACTTTTTTGGATAATACTTATTTCGGTTGCAATTTTGTTTTGTACATGTATAAGTTAGTGTTCTACAGTAGTTAATTAGTCCTTGTTGAAATACTGAAAACTCTCCAAAGGCCTTGTGGTATTTAACAGCTTCTTTTTCTTTTTCTTTTTTCAATATTTGTTCTTTGATCTATTCCAATTGCCAGCCAACTGTTCTTAGTTCTTATTGGTCCAGAATATTTAATAGCTGGTTCACATAGCTTAAAGTGGAAGGACAAAATGCATATTTTCGGTTCATTTTAATTAATTTTTTGGTTTTTTTTATGTTCCACAATATTTAATTTTTTTTAAATATCAAGATGAAATTAACTTATTTTTTTAAAATTTGTCCTTGGAGTAAACAACCTAGGAGTATTTGTTATATTACCAATGAACAAATTAAGGTTAATATGCTCAATTTCATTATTAATTAATGTTAAAAGATAAATTTCTTAATACATGTGAAAACAACCAAAAAAATCAATTAAAGTGGACTGGATGAAGTATTAATATACTTGTATCTCCCGAATATGTACTAATATCTCTTTCCTGCGAAGAACATAATTTGATCGAGAAAATATGTGTGACGATTAGTTACCAATAGTACTCTAGTCTTTAATTTGTAGTGAACTGATTACCACGAAAATTGACGCATCCGTGGCGATCTTTTAGCTTCTCATCACGAAAGGCCTTTTAATCAGTTTGGCATTTTAGACATCAATTCCAAAATGTAAGTTCCTTGTATGATATTTTAAAAATCAAATAAAAAGTAATCCTATTTAACCAATTCATCATCTCCAATCATTCAAAGCATTTAGTAGAAAGAAAACATAAAATATTAAAATCATACTAGTAATCAACAAAGAAGAGAAGACTCAAAGAATAACAAAGCAAGATCCGGAAAAGCTATAACCATTTCAAAGTCAACCAACAAAAACGCAGACGCAGTATTGACAATATTTATCACGAAATAACAGAAAAACTCAAAAAATCAAAGTCCTGAGTTATGAATCTAAAAGAATTAAAATAATTCTACAAAAAAGAAAGAAAAATAAATTGTGAAGATAAAAAATTGAAAAACCTGACAGAGAGACAAGACCTTTTGTCTTTTGAGCCCGATGATTACTTGTGAAAGTAGTAGCGAGAAAATGGCAACTGACGGGAAGAAGTGAATGAAGCTGAGAAAATTTTATAGATTGAAAAAATACTAGTAGCTCAACTACAAGTCTACACTTAATTACTTTACTAATTTTGTGATGTTTAATACATCTTTATGCTAATATTTTTAATTAGTTTTCAGTGTACGTTAATTCTTTTACAAGTAACCTGTTGCATTAAGATCTTGAAAATCGAAAAATTAGTTTATCATTAACTTTTTCATTTACATTTGAATTGATTTAAAACTCTGTTTCATTTTCCTAAGTAAAAGGAGTATATACTATATAGTACTTAAATATCAATATATACCATTGACATTTTATCAACAATTAATAGAAATTTCTTTCCACAGTTAAGATCCGGATAGAAAAGTTATTTTCAGAAGTAGACATTTTCTCGGGTGTGTTTGGCATGTAAAATTGTTTATTACTAGGTCCTTACCGACTAATTAAAATTATTTCAAAGTCCACATCTAGGATTTTTTTCTTATTACTTTTTTGTAGTCGTTAAGCATGTGATTTATTTAATATTCCAATGCTTGTACCACTTTCTAGTCTATTCTCCTCTTCATTCTATTTGCAAATCTTTAAAGTTCTTCCAACGGGGTGCCCACTACACTAATTTCTCTGTTTACCCAAGCAAAACTAATATATTAGCATTAATGACAGTTGATGATTTGTCCGGGTCAACTCATATCTTTTAAACTAACATTTTCGTTGATTTTAATAGATTAGCTAAAATCTTTGTCAGTTGGAGAAGTGGTTTTCTTTATGCTAATTAGCCATCCACTTGATGGAAAGGGCTAAGTAATTTCATTTTTATATGGGCAGTTGGGCACTAAGAAAAGTACGTTTTTTCCATTAATAACGTGAACGTTAAGGGGTAAAGGGAGAGAAACACAAATTTATCATACTGAAAGCGTAAAAGCCTTTCATATTTCTCTATCAGTCTATCTTCTCAAGGATAATTATTGATCAATACTATTATTTTCCTGATAATAAATTCTCCATTGTTTTACGAAAGTCAAGAAGTTCCAACATTTGGATATTTATGTATTTGACAGTTGTTGATTTCCTACATTTTATAACTGAAAAACTCATACATGCGGTCTCAGAAGGTACAAAAAATCAACTTTTAGCTATAGATTTATTGTTTAGGACCTTGTATTTCTCATGGATTATTCATTTTCTTTGACAAGGTTTGCGTTTAGTACTTGTATTCATGAGTAACATTTACATACGTATTAACGATAAAAACACAAACTTGGTAGCGGAACTTTGATTATCAAGTTTTCCCACCAAAAAATATCGTAGTGTCATTTTTAGTAGTATTTGGCCACAAATTCCAAGTTATTCACAAATACATTGTTTATCCGAAAAATTGGATAGAGTTAAATTTGTGTATGGTTCTAAGGATACGTGATGTAACTTGATACAAATTGTAGAGTGAAATAGAAATATATATATTCTTAACAAATGGAATGAAATATAAAGCAGAGAAAAAAAAATGTTGATGAACAAAGCAAAGTAAATGAGCCCAAAAAGTGTTAATCTCTCTAATGTTATCTTTGTTACAATGTGTCTCTGCTATGCTTACAAGGATTCCCCTCTTTATAGTAGAGGGATCCTACTTTATCTATAATAAAAAATATATAGTGGAGAACCCATGATGAATTATCTTTTCCTCGATTCCCGCCAAGATTCTCTCCCCTAGTACGGTTGCAACGGCTCTTATCTGTGAGCTCGATACTGGCTCTAACTCGGTACTGGATCGAGCCCTCGGCCTCGGTTCGAGCTCGATTCTGACTTGGAGTCTCGATATTCGGGGTGAGTGTTGGTCGGTCTATGCATCTCCGATAATCTTCGCTTTGCATCGTAGTTTGATTTGGATATAAGCTCGATAATGATACCGAACTTGTCATTGATTGATCTTAGAGCTCGAAGCTTGACGCCCTTACTTCGGACCTCGACCTGTCGTCATGCGGATACCCTTTGATCGAAATATTATCATCTCGACCAATCCGTACGACTGACTTAATAGGTTTTGACCGTACACAGATAGTCCCATCATTTCTCGGAAATGATATAACGAGAAACGATATGATTTTCCACCAGTATGGTTAGACGTACACTGACGTCTGCATCGAGTTCGATCGTGACGTATGTGATAGCGGTCCCATCGATCCCGTTTACCGAGGCATTTAATGCTTGTCAGGCGATGGTAAGCAATTACCGAGATTGAACCGTCACCGCTTAACCTATAAATATCCCATTTTTCTACCATTAATCACCTTTACATTCTCTAATCAAAATTTTCTAAGCATCTTCCCATATTTTCTGAATTTGTTTGTGTGAAATTTTCCTTTTATGTTTTTCACTACAAAAATCTTCCTTTGAAACATCATACCCCTTTTTATTCCTTTCTTCTAAGTTCAAGGAAAATGGTGAAAACATCAAAGACCGTTCCTCAAAAAGGAGAGGCCTCTTCTTCGCAGCCCGCCGCCGATAAAACACCGGCGGAGCCACGTCCATAGGAGTGTGTTCGCAAAACATGCCTTCTTACCTTTGATTTCAAGCTCGACAAAGGCACGCTGGTTCCCAGTCGATGCGAACCGGTATCGAGATATTTATGCTCGATAACCAAAAAGCAACTTGAACAGTTGAAGGCAGATTGTAACCGGGGCAATAAGGAAGTGGTGATTTCGACTTCTGACGACGATATTACCACCCATGTTGAAGGGTTCTTAAGTGTGTATACCTACCCATTTACGTTAGGACCTCTCGACCCTGTTATCGTCGACTTTTGTTGGCAATACCAAATAAATCTAGGCCAGATTCATCCTTCCTTTTGGCAGATCGTTATTCTGATCCGTTTCTTTACAAACATGATCGAGGGGATACCTTTCACCCTCGATCATCTTATTAGACTGTATAATCCCCGCCTCTTTCGAGGTGGATTTATAAAACTACAACGCCGGGCTACCAAGGTATTGTTCTCGAGTATAAACGAGGATAAGGATCGAGGTTGGATGGGCAGGTTTGTTCGAGTGAAGACTTCGGACCTAATCCCTGCCGAAAAGATGCCGTTACCCGGAGAATGGAATATAAATCGTGAGTGTACTTTCCTGTTTTATTCCCTAGTGCCTTGTTTCTTTGTTTTTTTTTCTTTGCCGATATTCCTTTTGTGATACAGTGGTTCCTTGGATGTCCGGCGCCGTTCCCGACCTTAAGAGCTGGGTACTGGCTCTAGCTTCGAACTCCTCTTACGCCGAACGTTCGTGGCATGATCTGGCAAAGGGCCGATGGGAGGCGAAAAATCATGGTAAGCCTATCTTTCATGTTTTGGGAGTTCGAACGAAACATTCTCCTTATACTTAACCGATTTTCTCGTGTGTAAGCCTGCGCAGAGACGCAGTTTTTAGGCCCCTGCCCGGCAAGGAAGAGACCTTTATCCCAGCTTCCAAACCGCCGAAGGGAAATAAGAGGAAAAGGGCCTCTGCTTCCGAGAATCCAAAACCGAAGGCAAGGTCGACTCGTAAGTCAAAGGAGAATACCATCCCTTTGACCTCAGAGTCAGTTCAACGCCTAAGAGATGAAGATGAGGAAGAAGAAGATGAGGAGTTCGTGCTGATAGCCCGAACAAAGATAACCACCGATGCTCCACAGGCAGGTGGATCGATGGTGGTTTATACATCTCCGGCTCAAACCGAGGGTATATCGGAGAAGAATTCAGGCAGAGTTCCTGAGTCGTTGCAGATCGAGGATGTTTCCAATCGAAGCCAACAAATTGGGAATATATCTGAAGGGGTTGTTCCCGAATCTCTTCGAAATGAAGGGAACGCCCCAAGTGACTCACCTGGGGCAGCAACAATCGAAGACTCGCCCACCTTTCCTACTTTTTCTGAAGGGGCGATTCGGGAAGCCCAAGCTTTGGGGGCCCTCGCACTACACAGGCCTCATGAGGGGGATGATCCCTTCTGTGGTTTTTTTACCGGCATCGAGGATGTTGCCGGTAGCAGTGAGGCATCAGATTTTTTCCATGGAGTGGGGCAAGCTTTGAATCAGGTGAACCTTAATTTATTTTGTTGGTATTATCTCTCATGTCTATTTTTCTTTTTTCACTTCATTTCTTCTCCCCGCATAGGCTGCGACAGCTTATCGAGAAGCATGTTCTCGATCCCGAGCTGAGCTGCATCGATATGAGGTCGATCTCCAATGGGTTACGGAGGAGAGGAATGTCCTTAAACTCATCTTAGGGCAAAAGGGGAGGAAATCAAGGATCTCAGAGCTGAGTTGACTAAAGCTCACCAAGATCAGACCGATCTGTCCGAGCAGGTAATGATACTATTAAAAGCCTATCGGCTCGATACTGGAATGATGGCTAATATTTCAGTCTCACAGCTGCAGCAGAAGCTTGAGTTGATCGGGAAACTCCGCGAGGAGGTTGATGAGATAAAGGTAGAGTCCTTAAAATGGAAAGAAAATATGGACCGCCTTGCTGCAGAGAGAGAGACTGCTCGGGCCCAGTTGTCATCGACCAAAAGTCAACTTCAGAGCCTGAAAGAGAAAAGCTTGGCTCAAGCAAGGGAAAAGGAGGAGATCGAGGCTCGGTTGGCCTCTGAACTTGCCGAGGCAGAAAAAACAAAGGCCGATACAGATGCAATGGTGGCTATTTACCGGGCTGATGCCGAAGCCGCTCAGTTCCATACGAGCGAGGTTGCCAATACCGCTCGAACTCGAGCTCATTGGATCGCCGAATTTGCCAAATGCCAAACTCGGAGGGAAACCCTCGAGGAGATCCATGCTCGGGGCTTCGATCTTTCTGAAGAGATAACAAAGGTAACAGAGCTTGAAGCTGAAGCTGGGGCCTTGGCCTCCGATGATGATGACGACGATGATAATGACGACGATGACGATGACGGGAGCAAAAGCGGGTCTCAGAGTGAGGAGGAGCACGATGTAGAAAAGACTGCTCCCGTAGATGATTAGGTTTCTTTGTAAGGCCCTAATTGGTCGTTTTGTAAATATCATTGTGTATATAAAGTCTTTTCTTTTTCCCAGCTTGTCTCTGTTCCTATTCTTGAGGATTTTGTTTACTTGTGTTTTATGAAAATGTTCAGCCCTTAGGCTTCATGCAATCTGCTTGAACTCGAAGTAGCATAGCCCTTAAGTCTTAATAGTCGAGTGAGTGATATCTAAAACTCAAAGTATTTGTGGCCTGTAGGTTTTTTATGGTCGAGTGATTTGTTCAAACTCAAAGTAAGATAGCCCTCAGGCTTAATAATTGAGTGAGTGATTGTTTCGAACTTCGAACTCAAAGTATCGTAGCCCGTAGGCTTTTAATGGCCGAGTGATTTGTTCGAACTTGAAGTAAGATAGCCCTTAGGCTTAATAATTGAGTGAGTGATTGCTTCGAATTCGAACTCGAAGTAAGATAGCCCTTAGGCTTAATAATTGAGTGAGTGATTACTTCGAACTCAAACTCAAAGTATCATAGACTGTAGGCTTTTTATGGTCGAGTGATTTGTTCGAACTCGAAGTAATATAGCCCTTAGGCTTAATAATTGAGTGAGTGATTGCTTCGAACTCGAACTCAAAGTATCGTAGCCCATAGGCATATTATGATCGAGTGAGTGATTGCTCGAACTCGAAGTAAGATATCCCTTAGGCTTAATAATTGAGTGAGTGATTGCTTCGAACTCGAACTCAAAGTATCATAGCCCGTAGATTTTTTATGATCGAGTGAGTGATTGCTTGAACTCGAAGTAAGATAGCCCTTAGGCTTAATAATTGAGTGAGTGATTGCTTCGAACTCGAACTCAAAGTACCGTAGCCCGTAGGCTTTTTAAGGTCGAGTGATTTGTTCGAACTCGAAGTAAGATAGCCCTTAGGCTTAACAATTGAGTGAGTGATTGCTTCGAACTCGAACTCAAAGTATCGTACCCCGTAGGCTTTTTATGATCGAGTGAGTGATTGCTCGAATACGAAGTAAGATAGCCCTTAGGCTCAATAATTAAGTGAGTGATTGCTTCGAACTCGAACTCAAAGTATCGTAGCCCGTAGGCTTTTTATGATCAAGTGAGTGATTGCTCGAACTCGAAGTAAGATAGCCCTTAGGCTTAATAATTGAGTGAGTGATTGCTTCGAACTCGAACTCAAAGTATCGTAGCCCGTAGGCTTTTTATGATCGAGTGAGTGATTACTCGAACTCAAAGTAAGATAGCCCTTAGTCTTAATAATTGAGTGAGCGATTGCTTCGAACTCAAACTCAAAGTATTTGTGGCCCGTAGGCTTTTTTGATAGCTCGTATCAAAATTCTTTTGATGGTGGTTGGACTTTAAGCCCATTTGAATCATGAAGTAGGAAGATCTTTTCAAAGTGTGAGATATCTGAAAAGAAGAAGTTTTCCTTTATAAGTCATTATACATGTGTTTGTATCTTGTGCCAGGGTTCAAGCAAAACTACGTGAGCATGGTTCGTTTTGACTATTTGGCCCTTACACTTTTCTCTATCGAGACCCTGTCCGACATGAATTTGATATGAAACAACTTTCTTGTGCCGAACTTGATTTATTTGATGGTAGCCCCCCAGTATTCGAGGTTGATTATGAAGGAGCCTCGGATACTATTGAATTGCTCTCAGGTAGCACATAGTTGTTGCCTCGTTAAAAACCTTGCCGAAAAACCCATTTGGGATAAAAGCCGAATTAAGGAAAAAAGAGTACAACGCGTGCTTTAAAACCAGAGGTCTTGATGTCTTTTGTTTAATTCCTGCAATGAGTTAGTGTTGAATATATGTATATAGACGATAGAGAGGAGAAAATCATACCTTAACAATAATATCGTTTGAGAAGCGATATGTTCTAATTGTTTGGTAATGGTTTTCCATCCATTGTTCCAAGTTTATAAGACCCTTTCCCGACTATATCGAGGACTTGATAGGGTCCTTTCCAATTTGGACCGAGCTTCCCTTTATTAGGATCTCAAATGTTTATGGTGACCTTCCTTAGGACCAAGTCCCCGGCCTTGAAATGGCGGAGGTTGGTTCTTCTATTGTAGTACCTTTCGATTCGTTGTTTTTGTGCAGCCATTCGAACCAGTGTCGCTTCTCGTTTTTCATCTAATAATTCGAGGCTAGTATTCATAGCCTTGTAGTTCGACTCTTCCGATGTATGTCGGAACCTTGCGCTGGGTTCTCCGAATGGAATTAAAGCTTCGGAGCCATACACTAAGGAAAACGGAGTCGCTCCCGTACTGGATTTAGATGTTGTCTGATATGCCCAAAGGACTTCGGGCAAAATTTCTCTCCACTTTCCTTTAGCTTCGTTCAATCTTTTCTTCATGTTTTGGATGATAGTCTTGTTCGTTGATTCGGCATGTTCGTTCCTACTAGGATGATATGGTGTTGACGGTATCCTTTTTATTTTATGGTCTTCGAGGAATTTTGTCACTTTACCACCGATAAATTGTTTACCATTGTCGCATGTTATTTCTGCTGGTATCCCAAATCGACACACGATGTGATCCCAGATGAAATCTATAACCTCTTTCTCTCTCACATTCTCAAACACCTGTGCTTCAACCCATTTAGAGAAATAATCAGTCATAAATAAAATGAATTTAGCTTTACCTGGGGCCGATGGTGGAGGGCCGACGATATCCATTCCCCATTTTATGAATGGCCATGGGGAAATGACTGAATGAAGCTGCTCTCCGGGTTGATGGATCATTGGTGCAAACCTTTGACATTTATCACATTTTCGAACAAACTCCTTAGTGTCCTTTTCCATGCTATCCCAGTAGTATCCTACTCTGATGATTTTGCGAATTAGTGGTTCCATGCCGGAGTGGTTTCCACAAGTGCCCTCGTGGACCTCTCGTAAAACATAATCGGTGTAACCTGGCCCCAAGCATACTGCCAGTGGTCCATCGAACGTCCTTCTGTATAATGTTCTATCTTCAACTAATGTGAATCGAGCAGCCTTGGTTCATAGAACCCTCGATTCTTTAGAGTTCGATGGGAGTTTTCCGTTCTTTAAGTATTTAATATACTTACTCCTCCAATCCTAGGTTAAGCTCGTGGAATTCATCTCGGCATGTCCCTCCTCGATTATAGATCTCGAGAGTTGAACGACAGTCCCCGAGTCAATCTTATCTTCCTCGACCGATGATCCTAGATTTGCGAGTGCGTCGACCTCACTGTTCTGCTCTCGAGGCACATGTTGTAGGGTCCATTCTTTGAAACGGTGCAGAGTTACCTATAATTTGTCCAAATACCTTTGCATCCTATCTTCTCGAACCTCGAAAGTTTTGTTTACTTGGTTCACCACTAGTAAAGTGTCACATTTGGCTTCAATGACTTCTGCTCCCAAGCTTTTACCTAGATCGAGACCTACAATCACGGCCTCGTATTCGGCCTCATTGTTAGTAAATCTAGTGGTTTTGATGGAGTGCCTAATAATGCCACCTGTGGGAGGTTTCAATACGATTCCAAGCCCGGACCCCTTCACATTTGAAGCACCATCTGTGTAGAGGGTCCAAACCCCTGACGACGTATCCGATTTTAATGAGAGTTCTTTTTCAACTTCGGGTACAAGGGTTGGCATGAAATCAGCCACGAAGTTAGCTAAAATTTGGGACTTGATGGCCGTACGAGGTTGATATTCGATATCGTACCCACTGAGTTCGATGGCCTATTTGGCCAATCGGCCCGATAGTTCGGGTTTGTGCAAAATATTACGAAGTGGGTAAGTGGTTAAAACGCATATGGGGTGACTTTGAAAGCATGGTCTTAACTTTCTAGAGGCGCTTATTAGTGCGAGTGCCAATTTCTCTAAGTGTGGGTATCTAGTCTCTGCCTCATCTAAGGTCCGACTTACATAATAAACAGCAAATTGTGTACTTTGCTCTTCTCGAACTAGGATGCCACTTACCGTGATTTCCGACACCGCCAAGTATAAGTAAATCTTCTCATCTGTCTTCAGAGTGTGAAGCAGTGGTGGGCTCGATAGGTACCGCTTCAATTGTTCTAGTTCCTGTTGGAATTCTAGGGTCCAAGCGAAATCGTTCTTCTTCTTGAGTAGAGAGAAAAACTTGTGGCTTCGATCTGCCGACCTTGAAATAAATCAGCCTAAGACAACTATCCGTCCGGTCAGCCTTTGCACTACTTTCACACTGTCCACGACGGTGATGTCTTCGATGGCCTTGATTTTGTCGGGGTTGATCTCGATCCCCCGATTCGATACCATGAAGCCAAGGAACTTGCCCGACCCAACCCCAAAAGCACATTTCTTGGGATTGAGTTTCATGTTGTATTTCCTTTAAATTTTGAACGTTTCCTGCAAATGAGTCAAATAGTCCTCTGCGCACAGGGATTTAACTAGCATGTCATCAATGTAAACTTCCATCGACTTACCTATTTGTTCTTTGAACATTTTATTCACTAGGCGTTGATAAGTAGCTCCTGCGATTTTTAGCCTGAATGGCATTACACTATAACAATAGGATCCATACTTAGTGATAAATGAAGTTTTTTCTTGGTCCTCCGGGTTCATTCGAATTTGATTGTACCCGGAATAGGCGTCGAGAAAAGTAAGGATTTCGTGGCCGGCTGTGGCATCGATCATGCGATCGATGCTAGGCAGTGGAAAAGAATCTTTGGGGCATGCTCTATTTAAATCTTTATAATCTACACACATTATAAGTTTGTTCCCCCTTTTAGGGACTACAACTACATTGGCTAACCATTCGAGATATTTCTGTTACGACCCGAAATTCCCACCTTCGGACCGTGATGACACTTAATATTTCACTTGCTAGGCAAGCCAACGTTAGAATAATATTAACCAATTTTTAAACAATCTTTACATTATTAATAATCAAGGAACCAAAAGCAGAAGCAAAGTTTGAAATATAGTGAAATAATCCATAAAAATAACGATGTCTAAATACCATCCCAGAATTGGTGTCACAAGTGCACGAGCTTCTAGAATAAATACAAATAAAGGTCTGAATAAAATAAAGCTGTCTAGAAATAAACACACAGCTAAAGTAAAATAGACGGGGACTTCAGAACTGCGGACGCCATGCAGTTATACCTCAAGTCTCCTCTGAATAGCTGAAATCCGAGCAAGTCTATGGCACGTCGTTGGGACCAACTCCAAAATCTGCACAAGAAGTGCAGAGTGTAGTATCAGTACAACCGACCCCATGTACTGGTAAGTGCTGAGCCTAACCTCGACGAAATAGTGATAAGGCTAAGGCGGGTCACTTACATTACCTGTATGCAATATTAGTAACAACAACAATAATAGAAATAAATTAGGTAACACATTTATAATAATTGAAGCCAACTCAGCAGTCATAACCAATTATCATTTTCATCAATTCTGTTGCAGCGTGCAATCTGCTCTCACAATATATTCACATTCAATTCTGTTGCAGCGTGCAACCCACTCTCACAATATATTCCTTTAATCAAATCTGTTGCGGCGTGCAACCCGATTCGGTGCAACCCGATCCACCAATATATATATGTATGTCGACTTTTAAATAAGTCTGTTGCGGCGTGCAACCCGATCCTCCAATATGGACTTTTAATAAGTCTGTTGCGGCGTGCAACCCGATCCTCCAATATGGACTTTTCATAAGTCTGTTGCGGCGTGCAACCCGATCCTCCAATATCGACTTTTAAATAAGTCTGTTGCGGCGTGCAACCCGATCCTCAAATATGGACTTTTCATAAGTATGTTGCGACGTGCAACCCGATCCTCCAATATGGACTTTTCATAAGTCTGTTGCGGCGTGCAACCCGATCCTCCAATATATTCATTATAATTAATTCTGTTGCGGCGTGCAACCCGCTCCTCCAACATATTCATTTACCAATTCTTATAGAAGAAATTTCTCCAATAAATGCAACAATTAATATAAAATTATAAGACAACAAGCATACAATAATTATAATTTAATTATGAAACAAACAATGACAAATAGCAGATTATTATGAAAATCAGGGAGAAAATAAGCAGTTTAATATTTAACATGCTAAATGTCAAATAACAATTAAACACATAATTCAAATAGCATATAACAATTAATGCAGGAATTCAAGAATTAATATTTGACAAAGAATAGGAGAGAAATAATTATTATAATAATTAATTTATGATTTAAAATAATTTATAATTTTTCAAGTAAGCAGGCAAACAATTAATTTGACGACGTATAGACACTCGTCACCTTGCCTATACGTCGTTCACATGCAATTCACATAACAATTAAATTAAGGGTTCTATTCCCTCAAGTCATGGTTTACCACGACACTTACCTCGCTTTGCAAATTCCAACCAATTACTCAACCGCAGCTTTTCCTTTTAAATTTGACTCCGAAAGTTTCAAATATATTCACAAGCAATTCGATATATTCAATACTAATCATAGGAATTAATTCCATATGAATTTACAAATTTTCCAGATAAAAATTCGAAATTCATTAAAATATTCGACAGTGGAACCCACGTCTCAAATCCCGAAAAAACTTACGAAATCCGAACACCCATTTCGAGACGAGTCCAACCATACAAAAATCATCCAATTCCGATGTTAAATGGACCTTCAAATCTTAAATTTTTGTTTTTGGAAGATTTTATAAAAATCTAATTTTTCTTCCATAAATTCACGGATTCATGATATAAATGAGTATGAAATCATAAAATATAATCAATATAGGATAAGGAACACTTACCCCAATGTTTTTCTGTGAAAATCGCCCAAAAATCGCCTTACCCGAGCTCAAAAATGGAAAAGGGTTGAAAATGGGACGAATCCCATTTTCCAGAACTTAAGTTCTGTTTCTGGGATTTTTACCCTTTGCGAACGCGGTCAGTGCCTCGCGTTCGCGAAGCACAAATTCCTACTGCCCAATTTTACTCTTCGCGAATGCGAGGGCTACTTCGCAAACACGAAGCTTGCCTGGCTTGGCCTTCGCTAACGCGAGATGCCCTTCGCGAACGCGATGGCAAATGTCCTAGCTAGCCTCTTTCCCTTCGCGAAAGCGAGGCTTCGATCGCGAACGCGAGGCTTCGCACCTCAAGCCTTCGTGAACGCGGCCCCCTCTTCGCAAACACGAAGAGTAATTTTCATCTGCCTCCAGTTTCTTCTTCGCGAACGCGAGCCCCCTCTCGCGAACGCGAAGAAGGATACCAGAAGCAGATTTCTGCAGTTTTTCCCAAGTCCAAAAATGATCCGTTAACCACCCGAAACCAGCCCGAGCCCTCGGGGCTCCAAACCAAACATGCACCCAAGTCCTAAAACATCATACGAACTTGCTCGCGTGATCAAATCGCCAAAATAACACCAAGAACTATGAATCGGACACCAAATCAAAGGAAATTTCCAAGAAAACTTTAAAACTTATATTTTTACAACCAGACGTCCGAATCACATCAAATCAACTCCGATTCTCACCAAATTTGGCAGATAAGTCATAAATATTATAGTGGACCTACACCGGCTTCGGAACCAAAATACGGACCCAAGGTCAATAAATCCAATATCAGTAATTTCTTAAAAATCATTAAGCTTTCAAGCTTTTAATTTTTCTTCAAAATTTTGGATCCACTAAAACACGCTTAATATGAACTTTATTTAATAGGATAGAAATTACCAGAGCATCGTTGTGAGGCTGAGAAATGCCTTCCGCTTCTTCATTTTCGAATGATAAAGAGCCTTCGGGTACATAACTTCGGGTTTATTTTTCCCCTGTGGCCGATACCTTGTCGCGTTTGAGTACGGGTCCCTATGGAGTGTCGACCCTGCTGATGATTATATGAATGATATGCTGAGGTTCCTCTTGTTTATCTTTTCTGTTAGCGTCCCTTTCTCCGAAGTGATGTTTGGCTCGGTTATTGAGGAATTCTCGAAGGTGGCCCTTATTGAATAGACGGGCTACCTCCTCTCTTAATTGTCTTCAATCCTCGGTCCTGTGGCCATGCGTACCATGATACTTGCACATCAAATTCGGGTTCCTTTGGGAAGGGTCGGTTTGCATGGGTTTGGGTCACCTAGTATCTTTGATTCTTCCGATCGCCGATACAATGCCCGATGCATCAACGCTGAAATTGTACTCTGATAGCCGAGGTGCCTCTATTGGATCGGCATATTTGTCAAAGCCACTCTTTGCTCATAAGCCCTCGAGAATTTTGTCCTCGATTACTCCTTTGATTGTTCCGGGCGATATTGAGTGTTGAACCATTATTCGTTCGATCTGAAATGTATGGTTGCTCTCGGTCTCTGTTCGACCTCTGTTCTCTATCGATGTCTCTCTGGTTTTTAATAACCGATCTATTCTGATGCATGGATCCGGGAGGAGCTCCTAATTGGTCATCTTCGACCCTAAATTTTTGACTGGTATCGATTGTGTACATCTGCCCAAGTTATTGCCGGATACTCGATCAAATTTTTCTTCAGCCGACATGACGCTATTAAAATTTGCTCGTTCAACACTTGGGTGAAATCTTGGGTGACCCAGTCATCTGTGACCGGTGGCAATTCCATACGTTCCATTTGAAATCGGGACACGAACTCCCTCAGCATTTCATTATCCCTTTGTTTTTCTTTGAAAAGGTCTGATTTCCTTGTTGCAACCTTTATGGCACCGGTGTGTGCCCTTATAAATGAATTCGCTAACATGGCAAATGAATCAATAGAATTTGGTAGCAGGTTATGATACCAAATCATCGCCCCCTTCGAGAGGGTCTCTCCGAATTTTTTCAACAACACGGACTCGATTTCATTATCTTCCAAATCGTTACCCTTGATGGCACACGTATAAGAGGTGATGTGTTTGTTAGGATCGGTCATACCGTTATATTTGGGGATTTCGGGCAAACGAAATTTTTTGGGGATTGGTTTTGGGGCTGCACTCGAAGGAAAAGGCTTTTGTTCGAATTTCTTGGAATCCAACCCTTTTATCGTGGGCGGAGCTCCTGGGATTTGATCGACCCTGGAATTATATGTTTCTACTTTCTTATCATTGTCCTCGATTCGCTTTGTTAGCTCCTCAAGTATTTTAGCAATTTCGGGGGTAGGTCCCTGATTCTGGTTCGTTTGACCTCACTACGGCTGGCTCCGTTCGGTGGGAAATTTCTCGAGGTAGACTGGGCTCCGGTCTGCTTGGTAGCTGGGTTTGGCTCTGCAACTGAGCTATCGCTACCTGCTGGGCTTGCAACATTTCAAAAATCATTCGCAAGCTGACTCTGTTTTCTTCCACGTTATGGGAATCTCGAGCTGCAGATCCAGTACCGCCATGAATGCTATTTTCTGGCTCAGAACGTTGGTTTGCCACATAGGCCACATGTGAGTTGACATCTAGCTGTACTTCGGCTCGAGCTTCGGGTTCTTCGACTCGAGCTTCAATGACATCGATAAGCGGCCTTCCGGCCCTGGGCATCAAGTTATTGGTTTCATCTTGAAGGCCGGCTTTGTTGTCGGTGGGTAAAGCCATTAATCGAGGGTTTGCCATTGCTAGTTCAAGTTAGAGACACTCTCAAAATATGAGCGTAAACTAGTGTGTGTTGCAGATTTGTATCAAACAACATTGTTATCCTTAGCCCCACTGTGGGCACCAAACGGTTTACCCGAAAAATTGGATAGAGTTAAATTTGTGTACGGTTCTAAGGATATGTGATGTAACTTGGTACAAATTGTAGAGTGAAATAGAAATATATATATTCTTGACAAATGGAATGAAATATAAGGCATAGAAAAAGGAAATGTTGATGAACAAGGCAAAGTAAATGAGCCCAAAAAGTGTTAATCTCTCTAATGTTGTCTTTGTTACAATGTGTCTCTACTATGCTTACAGGGATTCCCCTATTTATAGTAGAGGGATCCTACTTTATCTATAATAAAAAATATTTAGTGGAGAACCCATGATTAATTGTCTTTTCCTCGATTCCCCCCAAGATTTTTTGACGATACGTGTCGAGATTCACGCCGTGACATCCGGCTGGTCACGGATATCACGGCCCTTTGTTAGTCGTGCTCGATTATCAAGTAATGCTCTCCGAGGTTTTTTGGGATTCAAATTGAACCTGGGGGTCGTGGCCCTGATGCTTCCGAGGGCAGGCGTTTTGCCCGGACCCCGACTCGAGGGCTCCTTGCCTCGATTGCGGTTCCTTGTAGTCACATCTCTTGATCCGTTTACTTCATCGAAAACCGAGGCGTCCCGCGGGCTCGGTTTCACCTATATACAGATAGTCCCCTCGTTTCTCGGAGAGTAATTTTACGAAAATGACGAGAAACGACATATGCACTTCGATTCCTTCTTCAATATGCCATGACAGAAACGACAAAGAATCTGAAACGTCCCGTCAGTCGTGTCATTATGACTTCAAACGCGTGTCAGCAATCGACAGGTCATCCCTGGATATGAAACGACGCGAAGCCTCTATAAATACCCCCCTCCTTTATTCATTTTTTTACCTTTTTGACCAAGCCTCTACCTTCGAGTCTTCAGGATTTCACTGCCTTTCTTCATACTCTAACAATTTTGCTTCCATTCTTCAAGATTTCTCAGCAAATTGCAAACTTTTACTTATTTTCTACCCAAACTAGTGCACTTGACCTTACATCTTCCAACCTTTCTTCATATTTTTCAAGCTTTTTTCAGATAACAATGGCTAAAACTTCCAAAACTATTCCTTAAAATTTTGCTTCCTCTTCTTCAAAATCGACCGCCGAAGTCGAGGAGACCACTCCCGATGTGGTCTTCCTCGATAGATCCGCTCCGGGCGTGGCTACCGATGAATTGGACGCCGAGCCTCCCTTGAAAATGTTCGTCCCCGGGGGGTGCTCGGACGCCGATGACTTTAAGGTCGAAAAGCCCTCATCGGTGTAGGGCCAATGTGAAGCGGTATCTAGGTATATTTGCTCCATCACCGAAGACATTCTTCCTGTGGTCCGAAAGGACTGCGGCTGGGTGGATAAGGACGTAGTTGTCCCCGGGCCCGAGGACGCCATTACTACCCATGTGGAAAGGGTATATTAGTATTTACACTTATCCCTTCACATTGGGCCCGGTGGACCCGGTTATTCTAGATTTCTGCAAGAGGTATGAAGTATGCCTCGGCCAGATCCATATGTCGCTATAGAGGATCGTAATCCTTCTTTGATACTTTGTGAATAAGATCGAATCCCGTCAATTTACCATCGATCACCTTCTCCACCTGTACAGTCCCCGAATCTTCCGAGGGGGACTGATAAAGCTCACACGCCGAGCTAGCAAAGCCCTATTCTCGAGCATCAATGAGGACCGGGATCGGGGCTGGCAGGGACGCTTTGTCCGGGTGAATATCGCAGACTTGATCCCTTCCGAGGTTATGCCATTCCCTGAGAAGTGGAATGTATCACGTAAGCACAACTTTCCTTTAAATGTTGATTTTACATTCATCTCCTTTTTCCTCACCAGTATTTGTCTTGGTGCAGCTGCTGCTCGAGTCCCAAACCATATTCCTCGGTTCAAGGAGTGGATCTAGGGCATATGTTCGCAAATGCCTTATTACGAGCGCACATGGCACGATTTCTCGAAGGGCCACTGGGAGGCTCGTTCTCACGGTAAGATCTCTCTCCCGAATAAGTAACATTAGGCTCCCCTTTTAGCATCATATTCTCATTTCCTCTCTTTTCTTTTCGCAGGCTTGCCTAAGACCATTGAGCTTAGGCCTTCAGTAGGGTACGAGGATCTGTCCGTTGATCCCTCTGCTTTAGGATAGCTCGGGGATGTAGCAGGAGAGAATAAGAAAAGGAAGGCTCTAGGTTTCCCAAGCATAGGGGAGAAGAAGCCAAGAAGAAGGTTGGCCCGTAAGCCAAAGGAGAGTTCTAGCTCTCGAGCACCTGACTCGGACTCGCTTTATCGGCTCAGGGATGAGCCCGAGAAAGATGATATTTTTGTCGCCCCTGAGCGGATCTCTCCCGAAGAGCGGGCGGCAGCCGAGGGGGAAACAACGGAGGCTGATCCCCCTTAGGTTCGGGAGGCCGATGTAGAGATGAGGGCTAAGACATCTCGAGACGCCGGTTTCGCTCCGACCGGTGTCATAGAGATTTCGGGGTCGCCTTCATTCACCGAGTCCATGTTTGACAAAGCCCGAGCGATGAATGAGCGATCCAACGAAGGGGCCCATAGAGCCGACGATCCCCTTCGTTCTTTTTTCGAAGGTGTAGACTCGACCGCTCTGGAAGAATTCTCCGGGTTGGGCGACTTGGAGGTGCTAAGGAAAGACCCGTCTTCAGAGGTCAGTGGGCTGAACTCGAGCCCAAAATTAATCAACCAGTTTCCCGCCCCGAGCATGGATCTCGATTGGAAGAGGTCAATAATCATCACCATCCTGGAGGATGTCCGAGTTCTTTTTGCCCCGTCTGAGTAGCGAGCTACCTCTGGTGCCTGGTAACCGAAGAAGACTAGGCGAAAATGAATCAGGTGGATGTGCCGTGCTTGTTCAACGAAGCACAGCAGGTGCTGAACCGGGTAAGGCATTATTACGCTCTTCCATCCTCTGACTTAGTTTTTGATATCTCTCATGTCCTCTTTCTTTAATCTTTTTGCAGGCCTCGGTACTCCATCATGAAAGTTTTCTCCGATACCGGGCTGAGGTTAACTAGATCGACAATGAGGCTAGGGAGTTTGCCGAGAAGAGGGACACGTATAAGCTTCTCATCAAGCAATGCGAAGAAGTCGTCAAGAGTCTCCGGGCCGAGTTGGATGCGACTCAAAAGGTATATGCTGACTTGGTGGAATATGTAAAGATTTTTGAAGTTAGCAATGACGACTTAGCCATGGTGACTAACGACCAAACCTCGCAGGTCCAACAGAAGATTGACAGGATCAACCAGGTCCGGGCTAAAATGAACGAGGTCCAGGCCATGGTTGATGTCTAGAAGGGAAAAATGGACCGACTAGCTTCGGAGAAGGAGACTGCTCAGGAGCAGCTGGCATCGGTAGAGGTCCAACTCTGAGTGACGAAAGAGATGGCCGATGCACGGTCTCGGCAAATCAAGGACCTCCAAGTTTAACTGGGATCGACCATTGTTGAATGGGATGCCCTTGGCAAGGAGCTCGAAATAATGAGGTCCAAGTCGGAAATAACTAGGGTTGATGGTGAAAAGATGGTGGCACAGTACATGGCTGATGTTGAGGCAGCCAAGGCCTGCCTGAAAGTTACTGTTGAGTACGTGAAACGGTTGTCTCGAAGGAATACCCTCGAGGAGATCCATGCCCGAGGTTTCGACCTGTCGGCCGAGATCGAAGAAGCGAAAAGATTCGAGGTAGAGGCCAAGAATGTCATGCCCCAAAATAGATTGCGACGTGGCCGGCACCCAGTGCCTACCAACATGCACAAAGCGAACCATTATTGCATAATACATACCCAACTCGTAATTGTGTAGCTCAATCCATTTAAGTAATTACAATATTGTATGAGAGAAATAAGATAAACTTCATTAACAATAAAAGTTCATCAAAACAAAAAAACATAAACTAGACATAAGTAAAAATGTCATCTGCAATACCATATGAGTAGCCATTCCCCTAAGATAATATAAACCCTCTATGGAGCCTCTATGACGCTACGAATAAAGTAATAAAGTTACGGAGATTGTCCACTCTATACAAAAATATACAATCGAAATATTGTGGTCCCACAAGTACGAAGGTGGGCTCACCAAAAGAGAGAAAACTGCGAGAACTCTAGCTTGTGCGGTGACTGCCTTGCACTCGACCGTTTACTAAACCTGACACCATTTAAACAAACAATGCTTGAGTATTGAAATACTTAGATATGCGTCATAGCCGCCACTAACATTGGTATAAGAGTTATATAAATTATAATCTATATAACAAGGCAAAAGATAAATAATCTCGAATAAATTAAGGAAGATAAAGTACACAGAATCAGAATAAAGGATAAATTTGCAAGAATAAGAACTTAAGTTTTACTCATTTAGACCTCTTTCATATGTCCAATATCTTATTAGTATTGTCCTCATTATCTAGTATCTCAATGTCAATGGCACACAATGCTGGAATACATCGGGATGCCATCCACGAAGACTATCGTACCATCCCCAAACAGTTAGGCCAATGTGTACAGTCAAGGATCCAAGAAGGCTGTCGTACCACTCCCGCACAGCTAGACAAGGCATATATTTTTTTATTTCATCTTTTTTTTTCTTTTAATGGCTATCAACTAAACATTACTTTGTTATGTAATACATCAAGGATCCAAGAAGGCTGTCGTACCGCTCCCGCACAGCTAGACATGACATATTTGTTTTTCTTTATTCATCTTTGTCCAAATCAAGAGTAGTCCATGCAAGCCTATCCCTAATGTACACGGAATATCATCCAACTATAATTCGAAGCCAAGAGTAAATTTGATAATACACAAGTAACTAGGAGCTCGACATACCTTGACGTCGCTCTAAGTTAGCTAAAGTTCGCCTCGACAGAGTTCAATCTACATAATATATCATATATGGGTAGCGAGTTAATACTCAAAGCATCCTAAAATCCCCAAATATTTTAACCCAAGATTGACCCATCTCAAGATTCACCACAAACAAGAATCCCTAGGTCCTCAAATTCTTCAAATTAATTCTTCTGTGGTCTATATCACAACCTATATATACTAAATACTTTCTCTTAAAAGGGATCAAAATATTAGAGGGAGCTCATGGATATCTTACAGAGAAACTAGAGATGATTTTCTATCTCTTACTGTTGCTACAACTTGATCTTTAAAAACTTGATCGATTGTAAAACTTTCACTCTACCCAAGCCCCTCCTTAGAATTTTCAGTAGCTAAAAGGGCAAAATGCTTACCTTAGCGTCAAGGAGAAGCCAAAAGAAGGTCTTGGTTCTTTCTCCCATTTTTATATTTATGTAAGTTGTACCCCTATTTCTTTTTAGAGTTCCCAAGGAATTGAAATATTAATTTAATAACTAAATATAATTTTACGTAAGACATGTGGTATGCTGCCAAAATTTTCAGCAGTAGTCACGTGAGGGACTAAGTTCCCACTCTAAGAATAATTAAGACCCCATTGGGCCCACCACCACTTATACTCATATTCCTTGTTATATGCTTCATTAATCAACACTTATGTAATGTTTATAATCATAAAAACTGCTGCTACATATTAATTTAAGAACCTCGAACATGACTGCGATCTCGCTTTTTTTTTTTCCCGAGTTATACACCAAATAATTGTATCCATGTTCTAGCAAATTTTTTTCCATAACTCAACGTGACATCCTATACCCATTTGTGTCACTAAAATCACGTTAGTAAACTAGTAATTAGCCTATTTAAAGCCAAAGATTCATTGGACTTTACATTCTCTCCCACTTATGAACATTCATCCGCGAATGTTAAACTTTAGCCATCCTCGATTCCACAATTCCTATCTAGTTCCCTTGTCATTTATCAAACATTTTAGGGCCTTAAAATTTGACTAACTCTCCAAATATTTTTTAAAAAATTTGGCAGAGTTTCCTTTATTTTTAGATCTATCCAAGAGAATTTCAACCTGTCAGAGAGCCATAGAATCACAATACTAATGCCTCACTCGGCACCACATATCAAAACTATATCACAAATGCCTCTATGGGCCTCATATGCCTCAAATACCACTAAATACACACTCCCAGCATCAACAGGATAAAATCTATTACAATTAGATAAATCTAGCTACTGTAGCACTAGATAAATCAATTACATCATTAAAATAAATCGAACTCATAAGAAAGATAATCAAAACAACCTACTCGCTCTATGGAATAAAACATGATACCCCTTAAACTTGAAATTCGAGGAAGTAGCCATACCTGTAGATGCAAACAAGTGTGGGTAGAGAATTCTCATATCCTCCTCGGCCTCCGAAGTGGCCTCCTCAACATCATGATTACGCCATAGCACTTTGACTGAATCTATATCTATAGTCCTCAACCTACGGACTTGCCTATCAAGAATCTCAACTGGTTCTTCTTCGTAAGTTAAACCTTCATTGATTTCTACTACCTCTGGAGAGATGATGTGAGCGGGGTCGGGCTTGTATCCCCGTAGCATCGATACATGGAAAACAGGATAAACTGAACTCTTTTTCAAGATTCGATACGGGCCAATAAATCTAGGACTTAATTTTTCTTTCTTCCCAAATCTCATAACACCTTTCATTGACGACACTTTCTAGAAAACTTTGTCGCCCTCTTTGAACTCCAACGCACGTCGTCGTTTATCGGAGTAACATTTTTGTCGTCTTTGAGATGTCCTAAGCTGCTCCTGGATCAAACTCACCTTCTGCAATGCATCATGTATAATATCGGGACCAAGTAGTCCTACCTCGGTCGGCTCGAACCAACCAACGAGTGATCTATAATTCCACCCATACAATGCTTCATAAGGGGCCATTTGGATACTTGCCTGACAGCTATTATTATAAGCAAACTCAATAAGAGGAAAATGCTCGTGTAATGATCCAGCCGATCGTTTTGATCTCTAGCACGTCGTTCGATGGTTTGAGGCTATGAGCAGCTTCAATTCAGATATTATGACTTGTACGTTTGGTCGGGATTGAATTTCGGTAAGTTTGGAGTTGAATTGAAAAGAAAATTCTCATTTCAAAAGCTTTAAGTTGGAAGAATTGACTAAGATTGGATTTTAGAGTAAACGGCCTCGAAATAGGAATTTAAAGGTTCCAGTAGGTTCGTATGATGATTTCGGACTTGGGTGTATGTTTGGATCGGGTTTTGGATGCCCCGGGAGCGTTTCGGCACCTATTATGGAAGTTAGCACTTTGGAAGAATTTCATGAATTTGGGGTGGACATGAATTTTATGTTATCGATGTCCGTTTAAGATTCCGAGTCTGAGAATAGCTCCGTATGGTGATTCCGATATTGGGAGCACGTCCGGAAGTGGATTTGGAGGTCCGTAGGTCATTTTGGAGTCGTTTGGTGAAAGTTAGATATTTTAAGGTTTTTGAGAAGTTTGACCGGAAGTGGACTTTTTGATATCGGGGTCAGATTCTGATTTTGGAAGTTGGAGTAGGTCCGTAATGTCAGATGTGACTTGTGTGCAAAATTTGAGGTCAATCGGACGTGATTTGATAGGTTTCGGCATCGAATGAAGAAGGTTGAAATTCTAAAATTCATTAAGCTTATGGGGTGCGATTCATGAATTCGACATTGTTTGATGTGATTCGAAGGCTCGACTAAGTTCTTAATATGTTTTAGGACATGTTGGTATAATTGGTTAAGGTCCCGAAGGCCCCGGGTGGATTCCGGGTGGTTAACGGATTGAATTTGGAATTTGAAGAAGGGCTGAAGCAGTTGAGCATCTGGTGTAACCGCACCTGCATGAAGAGGGCTGCAGGTGCGGGAAAATGGCTCGCAGAAGCGGAAGGGGACAGGCTGCTGAGAACCGCAGGAGTGGAAAGATTTGCGTACCTGCGAAGGCACATATGCGAAGAGAGCAACGCAGGAGCGGACGCGCAAATG
This sequence comes from Nicotiana tabacum, assembly GCF_000715075.1. Taxonomy (NCBI): domain Eukaryota; kingdom Viridiplantae; phylum Streptophyta; class Magnoliopsida; order Solanales; family Solanaceae; genus Nicotiana; species Nicotiana tabacum. Next base: position 122,404,033 of record NC_134098.1, read on the forward strand.
CGCCGCATGGAGTGCAGGTGTGAAAATGGTTGGCCGAGCTGGAGCCGCACCTGTGATAGGATTTTCACAGGTGTTGGACCGCAGATGCGGCCAAGGCACCGCAGGTGCGAAGGTCGGGCTGGGCAGTGTGTTTCTTTAAAACGGGACTTGGCCCATTTTTCTCCCATTTTCATTTGGTTTGGGCGATTTTGAAGAGCTTCAAAGGGAGATTCTTGGCAAGCAACTCAAGGTAAGTGATCCCCACTTAGTATAAGTTAAATGCATGGTTTGTATAAGAATTTAAATATGGAAATTAGTAGAAATTATAGGGGTTTTGGTAGAAAAACCTAGAATTTAGTATTTTGGATTTTGACCCCGAATTTGGGCATGGAATTGGGAGTAAATCATATATTTGAGTTCATAAGGTTATGGGTAATGGTTAACTTCGAAAATTTCGGAATCCGGGCACGTGGGCCCGAGGATGATTTTATCGACTTTTCGAACGAAGTTGGGAATTGTTGTAAATAGGATTATAATGAGTATTAAAGTATATATTTATGGATTTGCTCATTTATTAACTAGTTTTGGAGCATTGGGCATCTATTTGAGTTGATTGAAGGGCTTGGGAGCCGGTTATGGAACTTCGGAGCGAGGTAAGTCTCCTTTCTAACCTTGTAAGAGGGAATTAACCCCATAGGTGAATTAAATAAATGTTTGTACCTAATTATGGGGGCTACGTATGTATGAGGTGACGAGAGTTCGTACGTAGTCACTATTATGCTATTGTACGTGTAGTTTAGGACCCGTATCATGCTATACTTGGAATGTTTGTGCCCTTACTTGCTAATATAATCACTTAGTTATGATAAAAATTGATAAAAGAATTGTATAAGGTTAAATTCACTTACTTGAAGGTTTGTATGAGATACTTGACTGTAAATGAGAAACTTGTGTTTTCTTGAAAATAATTGTTATTTGTGGATCGGGCCGAGCGCCTCAGTAGTAAATAAATGCATCTATGGTTTGCGCCATTCAACCCTCTAGCAGTGCACAGTTTAAATATTTGTTGGATCGGGTCGTACGACCTCGGCATGGTTTGCGTATGCTTGTATTGCTTGCCTTGAAATTTATAAATAATGATATTGCCTCCTCGGCCTAAGTTAAATTGTTAAATAATATGAGACAAATTTGGAGATTTCTTAATTATAAAAGAATTGCTTACTCACTTCAAAATATTGAGCTTGAAACCGTTCATATAATCCATACTTAATTATATCATTGATATCCTATTTATAGGCCATAGTAAGTGTCGAAGTCGATCCCTCGTCACTACTTCTTCGGGGTTAGGCGGGATACTTACTGGGTACGCGTTGATTTACGTACTCATACTACACTTGCTGCTCGTTTTGTGCAGGTACATATATGACTAGTGGCCTTGTGGGCGCGGAGGCGCGATTATTACGGGGACTTAGGTGAGCTGCATTCCATACGACGCTCCGCAGCCAGCAGAATCTCCTTCAGAGTATTGTATTTTCCTTCATGTCCAAATTTGTATTCCGGACAGTTATTGTATTTTATTTTAAATTCCTAGAAAGTACTCATGCACTCGTGACACCGGGTTCTGGGATGATTATGGGATGTTCAGTATTGAATTTTGGAAAACATTGTTATTTATTCTGTAAATTCATCTTTTACTTGATAAATTAAAGTAAATTGTTTCATGTTTACCTAATCTTTATGTGTTTAGTGAAATACTTTAGTCCATTTTTTGCTCTCATTTTCTACAACTACCTTTGTACTTTAGCACGTACATTAACAATTACTTAATTAATTCGGAGGCCAACATGAACCCTTACTCGCCTTATGTGTTACTTGTGTAAGTCCCAATGTGCTCCTTTTATGTGACGCTAATAAGAATGGAAATAGAAACCTGAGATTTTTCTTAAGTCTAGAACCATCCCTTTAGAATAGTGTCCAACGCCTCCTGGACTATAGGAATGGGACAGGTAGACCTATTAAGACACGATTTAGAATCAACTAGTACGCTTTAGGTAACAACTTAAAGATAGTAATGAGGGTAGCGGACATGATACACAAATTGCCCGAATAGCCATTGCACTTTTGGCTATAAAAGTTTTAGCATGCTTTGCACGGGAGTTGATCCATCAGGCTTAAAAATTTAGGTCCCCTTTTTATGTAATTAAGTAGGCTTTCAACGATTTACAATTCTTACATTTTATCCATGACTAGTTTTAATTAATTGCTTTTAAATGATGTATATACTTGGCCACTTAGGATTAATTCACAACTCAACAACCTACAATCTAGTTTAATTCAATAATCCCACATAGTCTTGAATTCAGCCAAGAAACCACAGTTGTGGACCTCGAAGAGTGCCTAACATCTTCTCTTTGAGGTAATTTGAGGCATTACCCGATCTTTGGTGGCGTTGACTAGTCAAACAGAGTTATTCGCAAATAGGTGTCCTAACGCACCTTAAAAATCGTTAGGTGGCGACTCTTCTCTTTTAATATCCATTGAAAAGAGTTGTCACATGTCGAAACCCGCTTTTGCGAGAAAATAGGGAGCGACACCTAACACAAACTAAGGACAAAGCAGTAAACTATCTCAGGCATTCAACTATCATAGGATGACAAAAGAGTATCGAGCATTATCATAATAGTGCTATATCAGGGATTCACAAACTAAATCATACTCATATAATTCAAACACATATAAGTATGCAGAAAGAAAGAAAGAAAATTAACATTGCAGGGGTTAAAGCACTAACCAGTAGCAAAAATTATACGAACAGAAGGATAGTAAAGAGCTTAATAGCAAGAACCCCAGATCTCCGATGCTTTAGACTTCACAAGAGCCTCGAGAAGGGCTCCGAGCAGTGTTTGCACCGAAGGAGATCGTTTAATAGCCTTGGCTTTCAGCCGGCCCAAAATTATGCAGAATATTCGAGTGTAACAAAGTGAATGAGTAAGTAAAAGGAGGAGAACTATGAGAATAATAGCAGTGATTAGGAGATTCCGCGGTCCCTTCAAAGGGTATTAGGGGAGGGGTTTATATAGTATAAAAATCAACCAAGTAAACATGAAAAACAAATTATTCAAACACAAATAAGGAAAGATATACTAGAGTCAATTAGAATCGGTTATTTTTAGGGCGTGAACAAAGGGGTTCAGTAAATCAACCGGGAATAACAACTATCACGCAAATAATACTAAAAATAAAGGAATACAGAAGATAAAACAGAGAATAAGGAAAATATCATACCAAAAATCATTTAGAGTCAGATTTAGGGAAAAATAAAGTAGAAAATAGGAAAAGAATAGTCAAACACGGAAAAGGAAAAGTATCAATCAATCAAAAAATCAGTAAAGGAAAAAAAAAGGAAAGTCTCAAACCCTAGTTGGGACTGACGACTTGAATCAAACCAATAATGCAAGAATCGTTCAATATAACATGCATATAGATGAAAGATCGTCTAGATCCTCACAGAATCAAAGTAAATCAGTCCGTTCTTGAGAAGTAGTTCTTGCCAAAATAGGGCAAGAACTAAGTAACACCGGGCAAGAACTAAGTAACACCGGGCAAGAACTAAGTAATACCGTAAACATGCGTATAATGATAGAGTATCACAAAAATAGGTAAGTAGATCATGGATTGATTTCATATTTGAGTCGGAATCGGAGAGGATTAAGGGTTACGACGGCTAGGGTTTAATCAGAGAAGAAGAGAGATAGGAGAGTTTAGGGGCGGCGGGTTTAGGAAATGGGGTTAGGGTTTGGGTGATGGGTAGTTAATTAAAACGGGGGAATGGCTAGGGGCCGTTGATCATTTGAGATCAATGGCCAGGATTAGAGGAGAAGTGGGCGGGTCGCGGACCGGGTCCCGACCGGGTTGTAACTAAGGGGTCGTTTGGTATTGGGCCAAGGATTGGGCTAAAGATATTGGGCCAATTTGGTTCAGAAAATTAGTTTAAAGCTAGGCTATTATTTAAATACACGAAAATAATTTATAAAAATGCTTGACAAATAAGTAAAAATATTATTTATTTGTCAAGAAATGCTTAACAATAATAACTTTGTATTATAAAAATATAAAATGCTATTTTGACCAAGTAATATAAATAAAGAGCATTTTTGTACAGATATAGGCTATTACTGCAAAATTGCGCAAATAGCTTAACAATATTAATGTAATTATATAAAATGAAGTAAAATATTTGAAACATGTATTATAGGTGCGAAAATAATAACTTTAAGTAGTTAAGTCATCATCAAATACTTTGAAGGAGTAACTAATAATTATTCAAGTAATCAATTTAAAAGCTCTAAATATTATGGAAAATTATAGAAAATGCTTGTATAGGTTTGTAAACTAAATGATGATAAAAATATGCCATGTTGAAAGTATATATGCATTTTTAGAAAATATGAGGAAACAATTGGGTATCAACAGCTGCCCCCTTTTACCCGGGAATGATGAAAGAGTTGCCGGGTAAAGAAATGATGACCGATTTTAACCGAATGGGGTGATTTAAAAAATGGAGGCCGAACCCTAGTTTTTGAGTTGCCTACATATCTCTGGTGTTACGGGAATCAGGACGTGTGTAGTTCTAGATCCAACGGTGAACTGAACCGATGGAGTTATTGTAGGAATAGTCGTATGCTTCAGAAAGGCTCTTTTGGGTAGGACAATATAAAATGAATTTGCGCGAAATCCCGAATGTGAATCTGAAATGTTATGGCTGTATCTCAAAATGAGTATCTGAACGGTTATCAAGTAAAAGTGGGTAATTGATGGTGGTTGGTTACGTTTGAAATAATTGCAGGATGTGAACGTTGAACGGAAACTGGAGCTAAGATTGCTCCCATTAGGAGAACGGTTACTTCCTGGATTACCTGCAAAACTTAAACACGATGCATGCAAGTATATATGGATTATTGCGAGAATTTAAATATGATGCAAATTCCCTTTGGACCATGAAAGTCGTCTTTGTATGGTGGGGATGATGTCCTTAGACCATGACGTCCTAGGCCATGAATCATGTGATAGGGGATTCGCAGGCCATGAGATGATGTCCACGGGCCATGAAACTGGTGCCTCTGAACCATGACGCCTTTGAATAATGATGTGCAATACTGAGAGATCCTCAGGCCATGGAATGGTGTCTTCCGGCTATGAGGATGATGCCTTCGGACTATGACGCGTTGGACAAAAATGGCGATATTTCAGCCTATGAAGTGCAAAGATGTGACGCTTGGTCACATGCGAAGATGAGACAAGACAAGGCTTAGTCTTGTGTATGATAAGGGCAGTGCTTAGCCCTAGGTGAACAGAGAATAGTGCTAGGTCTTAGGTGGCATAATGGGGATAGTATTTAATCCTGAGGAAAAGGTAGTTCTTAGCCATATGCAAGAGAGGGGCAAGGCTTAGCCTTATGCAAAATAGGAGACAACGCTTAGTCTCATGCGAGTAAGGGAAGCGGTGCTTAGCTTCATGCAAAATAGGAGACAATGCTTAGTCTCATGCAAAGAAGGTAGTGCTTAGCCTTGTGCAGTTAAGGAGGCGATGCTTAGCCTCGTGCAAATAGGAGACAATGCTTAGTCTCGTGCAAAGAAAGGAGACAATTCTTAGTCTTATGCAGAGAAAGGAGACGATGCTTAGTCTCATGCAAAGAAAAGGAGACAGTGCTTAGTCTCGATGCAAGGAAAGGCAGAGCTTAGCCTTATGTGATTAGGGAGGCAATGCTTAGCCTCATGCGAAGTATGGATGCAATTCTTAGCCGCATGCAAAAATAGGAGACAATGTTTAGTCTCATGCAAAGAAAAGGAGACAGTGCTTAGTCTCATGCAATTAGAAGACATTGATTAGTCTCATGCAAGGAAAGGCAGAGCTTAGCCTTATGCGATTAGGGAGGCAATGCTTATCCTCATGCGAAAGAGGAAACAATGCTTAGTCTCATGCAAATAAAAGCGATGCTTAGCCTTATGCAAGGAGAGGAGACAGTGCTTAGTCTCATGCAAAGAAAGGTTGAGCTTAGCCTTATGCAAGGAGAGGAGACAATGCTTAGTCTCATACAAAGAAAGGGAGACAATGCTTAGTCTCATGCAATTAGGAGACATTGCTTAGTCTCATGCAAAGAAAGGCCGAGCTTAGCCTTATGCAAGGAGAGGAGACAATGCTTAGTTTCATGCAAAGGAAGGCCGAGCTTAGCCTTATGCAATTTATAGAGGCAATGCTTAGCCTCATGAAAAATAGGAGACAGTGCTTAGTCTCGATACAAGGAAAGGCAGTGCTTAGCCTTATGCAATTCGGGAGGCAATGCTTAGCCTCATGCAAAAATAGGAGACAATGCTTAGTCTCGATGTAAGGAAAATGATGAGCGACAATAGAGTGTTTCTTAGCTGGAGATGCTTGGGATAGATAATCCGCTATCTTGAAGGTAGTGACCTGATGTGTCTGCAGATATTATTGTCTTACTGTGCCTGCATCCAAAGAAAAATTGTGAGTTTTGTAGGGGAAGGTTGGTTCGTGCTTTTGTCTTTTGCTTTGCTTGTGCTCCTATCTTGAGATCTTGTTTGAGTCACCCTGGGTAGCATCTGGCTGTTTATAGAAATAAAGTTTTTCGAAAGAAATGTGTGCATTTGATGAATGTAGTTATTTGATATATAGTAGTATGCAATATCAATTAAGTTAGATGAACCAATGACTGTGACATATTTTAGAGACATTGCTACCTCATTGCTTTAGAATTTTGAGGGTCCTCCTCAAAATACTGCCCCAGTTTAAAAGCAATTCTTTGACTGTTCTGTGTATGACGATGTCGGCTGAACTTGCTTTAGAATTTTGAGGTCCTCCTCAAGATTCTGCCCCAGTTTTCTGATCATTGCAAAAATGAAGATTTTATTAAGTTGTGACCGAACCCACAGGGCTGCCTACATATCCCCTCTTAAATGGGAATCATGTCAAGCATAGTTCAGTTACATCAAATGAAGAAATGTAAACAATCTAAACATAGTATCTCTTGACTGCGTCTGAGTTGATAGGTTTTGGCCAAACTTCTCCGTCCATCTCTGTGAGTATGAGCGCTCCTCCTGTTAATACTCGATGAACCATGTAGGGACCTTGCCAATTGGGTGAAATTTTCCCTTTGGCTTCATCTTGATGTGGGAAGATCCGCTTCAGCACCAGTTGCCCCAGTGTGAATTTTCTAGACCTGACCCTTTTGTTGAAAGCTCTGGAGATTCTGTTCTGGTAAAGTTGACAGTGACATACTGCGTTCATTCTTTTTTCGTCAATGAGAGCCAGTTGCTCATAACGACTTCGTATCCATTCTGCATCACTGAGTTCAACCTCTTGCATGATTTTTAAAGAAGGAATTTCTACTTCGACGGGAATGACGGCTTCAGTGCCATAGACCAGCAAATAAGGAGTTGCCCCCATTGATGTGCGAATTGTGGTACGATATCCAAGTAGGGAAAATGGTAACTTCTCGTGACATTGTTTGTGATTGTCTACCATATTCCTTAATATCTTCTTGATGTTCTTATTGGCGGCTTCCGTAGATCCACTCATTTGTGGCATGTATGCTGTGGAATTCTTATGCTTGATCTTGAAGGTTTCACACATAGATTTCATTAAGTCACTGTTAAGGTTGGCAGCGTTGGCGGTGATGATGGATTCTGGCACCCCGAATCGACAGACAATACGATCCCTAACGGAATCTGTAACGACCTTTTTAGTTACAGCCTTGTAAGATGTGGCTTCAAACCATTTTGTGAAATAGTCTATGGTTCGATTGGACCGATGACATCCATTACCCAAGCGGAGAAAGGCCAAGGCGCACTTATTGCATTGAGTTCATTGGGTGGCACTCATATCATATCCGCATGTACTTGGCATTGATGGCACTTTTGGACATACTTGATGCAGTCCATTTCCATAGTCATCCAGAAATATCCTGCTCTTAATATCTTCTAAGCTAAAACAAAGCCATTCATGTGTGGTCCGCAAGTTCCGACATGTATCGCTTCGAGCAGTTTGGAAGCTTCCTTGGCGTCAACACACCGTAATAATCCTAGGTCTGAATTCCTTCTGTACAGAATTCCTCCACTTTGGAAGAAATGGTTGGACAATCTTCGGAGTGTGCGTTTCTGAGTATGATTTGCGTGCTCCGGGTACTCTCATTTTGCCAAGTATTCTTTGATGTCATGAAACCGTGAATTCCCATGAGTTTCTTCTTCAACATGAGCACAATAAGCTGGCTGATTATGGATCCCTACTGGAATAGGATCGATGAAATTCTTATCTGGGTGTTGTATTATAGAAGATAGAGTGGCCAACGCATCTGCGAAGTCGTTATGGATTCTCGGAACATGTTTGAATTCTATTTTTGTGAACCTCTTCATCAACTCTTGTACGTAGTACAAATATGGCAATATTTTGGTATTCTTTATAGCCCATTCTCCTAAAACCTGATGTACCAAAAGGTCTGAATCTCCAATTACTAGCAATTCCTGAATGTTCATGTCAATGGCCAACCTGAGCCCCAAGATGCAAGCCTCGTATTCTGTCATATTATTGGTACATGAAAATCTAAGTTTTGTGGATACCGGATAGTGTTGACCCATCTCTAATACCAAAACTGCACCAATACCTACTCCTTTGAAGTTTGCAGCTCCATCGAAAAACACTCTCCAACTGTCATAGGTTTTGGTGATATCTTCTCCTACGAATAATACCTCTTCCTCGGGAAAATACGTTTTCAGTGGTTCGTATTCTCCGCCCATAGGATTTTCTTCCAGATGATCCGCCAACGCTTATCCCTTGACCGCTTTCTGAGTAACATAGATAATGTCGAACTCACTCAGTAGTGTCGACCATTTTGCCAATTTTTCCGTAGGCATGGGTTTCTGGAAGATGTATTTTAACGGATCCATTCTTGATATGATATATGTGGTGTAGGCACAGAAGTAGTGCCTCAATTTCTGAGCTATCCACGTTAAAGCGCAACATGTGCGTTCCAGCAAAGAATATCGTGCTTCGTAGGATGTGAACTTCTTACTTAGATAGTATATGGCCTGTTCTTTTCTTCCCATCTCATCGTGTTGTCCCAAGACACAGCCGAAAGCCCCATCCAGTACAGATAAATAGAGTAGCAGAGGTATCCCAAGTTCTGGTAGGACCAGAACAGGTGGTTTGGATAAATATTCGTTGATCTTGTCAAAGGCTTTCTGGCATTCTTCAGTCCAACTTGTTGCAGCGTCTTTCTTTAACATTTTAAAAATCGGTTCACAAATCACAGTTGATTGTGCTATGAAACGGCTGATGTAATTAAGACACCCCAAGAAACTCATCACATCTTTCTTGTTCTTTGGAGGTGGCAAATCTTGGATAGCCTTGACCTTTGACAGGCCTAGCTCAATTCCTCGACGACTGACGATGAACCCTAGTAGCTTTCCAGCGGGGACCCCGAAGGCACACTTTGCAGGGTTCAGTTTCAGGTTGTACCTTCGAAGTCGATCAAAGAATTTCCTCAAATCTGCTATATGATCTGTGCTTCTTTTGTGTTTGATGATGACGTCATCCACGTACACCTATATCTCTTTGTGTATCATGTCGTGGAAAATGGTTGTCATGGCCCTCATATAAGTGGCTCTAGCATTCTTTAGGCCAAACGGCATCATTTTGTAGCAATACACTCCCCATGGTATAATAAAGGTTGTCTTTTTGGCATCCTCTTCATCCATCCAGATCCGATGATATCCCGCGAAGCAATCCACAAAGGATTGGAGTTCATGCTTGGCACAGTTGTCGATCAGTATGTGTATATTGGGCAACGGAAAATCATCTTTGGGACTTGCTCTGTTTAAGTCCCGATAGTCGACACACACTCTGACCTTCCCATCTTTCTTTGGAACTGGCACAATGTTAGCCAACCAGGTCGGATATTCAACCACACTGAGTACCTTGACTTTGATATGCTTGGTGACTTCCTCCTTTATTTTTTGACTCATATCTGGCTTGAATTTTCTGAGCTTCTGCTTTACAGGCGGACACATAGGGTTGGTAGGCAGTTTATGAGCCACTATGGACATGCTCAAACCGGTCATATCATCATAGGACCATGCAAATATATCCTCATACTCCTTCAAGAACCAGACGTACTCTGCCTTCTCTGATGGTGATAGGTGAATGCTTACACGTGTTTCCTTGACTATTTCGGAGTCTCCCAAATTAACTGTTTCAGTCTCATCCAAATTGGACTTAGGCTTGTTTTCAAAGTTTTTTCACTTCTCTGACAATTTCCTCGGGTATTATATCCTCTTCGAGATCCTTTGAATCATTATCCTTATGTTGTGTTGTCTCATTACATGTCACAGTCGTAAGTTCATCGGGATAGGTAATAATAATGATGTAGAGAAAAATATAAAGAATAATAATAGATACTAAAAATAATAATGCATTAGATAAATCTTGAAAACGTCAAACAAGTACTGCTCGATGACCCGAACAATTATTTCAAAAAAAACATGCTTATAAAAAATACTGAAAAATATCTTAAATGATCATAAAATTGCTTTTAAAATAAATGATTTTAATTGCCATGCTACCCAGGAACTCGACGGGCCCTTGATGGTGCAACAGTCCAGTTCTTGAGAATAGATCCCTTCTCCATGGTCTGAATAATGAGGCCTTCCTCCTCCTCCTCCTCAACTATCGCACTGCAATCCATGTCTTCATCATCCAGAAACAGATTCCTTATACCAGCTAGAACTTCATCTTCTTCGGACTCCCACATCATGTCAGCTTGATAAAATGAATGGCTCAAATATGGTACTGGTTGTCTAAAGGGTAATAAGGACCACGCCATGGTCGCGACCAATTCTAATACTCGTGCCAGGTGTATTCATACCCAAGCCCAAAAGTTATGCCGTGATGCTTTAGCTGTATCGGTTTGGTGATCCCCTGGAGATTATTACCGATACCTTTGACAGGTTCATACCCTGTCTATGCCAATATGCCTTCTATCTTACTGCTCCACCATTTTTCCTTTTCAATTGTGTTGACGCGCTCGATGCGATGGTATGTCCCCCCCCCCCCAACTTCCTGCTACTCTCAATGACTGGAACAGTTTGATTGGTGTAAATGGGATTACTCTCGTCCCCATGGATAATCACTTCCTGATGGTTCCACTCAAACTTCATGACGTGATGTAGAGTAGAAGCTACGGCCCCAGCGGCATGTATCCAAGGTCGTCCCAATAATAGGTTGTAGGTAGAAGATATGTCCAACACTTGAAACTCAACATCAAATCAGGTTGGGCCCATCTGTAGGCTGAGGTTGGTCTCCCCAATTGTGGCCCTTTGAGACCCATCAAATGCTTTCACATTCATACTTCCTACTCGTATCTCGTGCAGACCTTTACCCAACCTTTTCAAAGTAGCTAGTGGATAGATGTTGAGACTCGAACCCCCATCTATTAGGACTCTAGCAATGAACTTGTATTCAAACTGCACTGTGATATGCAGTGCCCTGTTGTGACTTAATCCTTCTGGTGGCAGCTCGTCTTTATGAAAAGTGATCTTGTGGCTTTCCAACACTTACCCTACCATGTTAGCCATCTCTCCACTGGTGATGTTGTTGGGTACATAAGCTTCGTTCAATACCTTTATCAGGGCATTCCTATGTGCCTCAGAGTTTTGCAGCAGTGATAAAATGGATATTTGAGCAGGGGTTTTGTTCAGATGATCAGCCACAGAATATTCCCTTGCTTGTACCTTTCTCCAAAGGTCATCCGGGCCAGTCTCAATGACAGGTGATTTAGATGCAGATTCTTTGCTCGTTCCTCCTAAATGCTCGGGTGTATAAACCCTACCAGTTCTGGTCATGCCTTATGTTGCACCTGTTTCTTCCATTTTTGCTTTTCCTTTTCTTCTTGCTTCTGCAACATAATCCTATGGTATAACATTAGACTTATAAGACGGCGTTGGTGCCACCATCACGGTGAAGGACGTTGTTACTTCAGCCTCAAACAGAGTTGGTGTAGCTACCTCAACTTGAATTGGTGCCTGAGTCTGTACCATGATAGGTGTGAGAGTGATTGGAGATGTTTCAGAATTATCCCCTTCCCGAATGAGTCCAATTGACCCCTCTGAGTCCCATTCTTCATCGGTCTCTATCACGTTTACTCCTCCACCCCTGTGATCTGGGAGAGGATTGTTATGGATATTGGGTGCAGCCTCTTTTTCCTGTACGACTTTGGTGTCAATTAATGTCTGAATCTTATCCTTCAAAGTACGACACTCATCAATAGTATGACCTTTCATGCCTGAGTGATATGCACATGTCTTGTTTGGATTAATCCACTAGGAAGAGTTTTCCATAACAACAACGAGAATGGGAGTGATATAACCGGCAACCTTCAATCTCTCGTACAACTGGTCTATAGGTTCAGCAATTGGGGTGTATTGTCTGGGTGGTCTGCGGTCGAAATTTGGTCTAGGTTTTTGGTAGTTTTGGCGGGCTGGTGGTGAGTGGTAGTATGCTGGCTGGGTGTTATAAGTATGGTAAGTGGCAGTAAGGTTGTTGGTATCTGGGAAGTGAAGGCTGATATGTGAGTGGAGGTGTTTGGTATGTGAGAGGAGACTTCGGACCTTGGGCTACCATTACTGCACCTACTTCTCTCTTCTTGGAAATACCTCCTGACTACAGCGCCTTATTTGTGTCTTGGAGTGCTTCAAAATTTGTCACCATTCCGCTTTTGATCCCTTCTTCTATTCTCTCTCCCAACTTGATGATATCAGAAAATTTATGGTTTTCAATAACCATCATTCTTTTGTAGTATTGCGAATCCTGAGCTCTGACGAAGAACTTATTCATCTGTTCTTCTTCCAACACTGGCTTTACTTTTGCAGCTTCAGACCTCCACCAAGTAGCATATTCGCGGAAAGTTTCCGTTGGCTTCTTCTTGAGATTTTGAATGTAGAAAATGTCTGGTGCATTTTCTGTGTTAAACCTGAACCGATCCATGAAATCTGATACCATGCTCACCCAATTAACCCATTTCTTTAGATTCTGACTGATGTATCAAGATAGGGCATCTTCGGTGAGGCTTCTCATGAACAACTTTATGCGGATTCTTTCATCCCTGCCAACTCCTACAATCTTGTCACAATATGTTCTCAAATGCACCTTCGGATCACCAGTTCCATCGAATATTTTGAACTTAGGAGGTTTGTAACCCTCTGGCAGTTCTACATCTGGCTAAATACACAAATTTTCATAATTCAAACCCTCAATGCCTTTGCCCCCTTTGACACTTTGAACCCTGCCAGTAAGTTTCTTGAGTTCCTCTGCCATGTTCTTGATGAGCAGGTCCTTCTCGGCGGATTTGGGTATGTATAGGGTCTATTGTGGGGTGTAGGGTAAGGTTTCCACATATATGAGATTGCTTTGGTGGACTCCAGGAATCTAGGCATAATGGTGGTTATTGGTTGAGTTTTGCGGGTCAGGAGTAGGCTGTGGTGCATTCTGAGAGGTATGGTATATGGTTGTTTGTGGGTATTGAGTTGGGTGGTGATGGTGTTGTTGGGGAGTAGGTATCGGTGGAGGGTTGTGGTTCTGAGAAGGTGTGGCGTATTGATGTGGTGCGAGAGGATTCGGTGGATGGTTTTGATTCTGCGTGTTTTGGAAAGGTGTCGAGTTTTGGGCGATTGTGTTTTCTTGGTTGATGTCAAGGACGTTTAGGGTGAGGGAAAGATTTGCCAAGTTCCGGACCTGCTCAAGTTCCCCTTGTAGTTCCAATATTTTCTGTTCTAGACGTAGGACCAATTCGTTCTATGCTAGAGTATTCCGACCGTCCGAGGTTTCAACGTTCTCTGCATTGTCTTTCTGATACCGCTTAAATCGTCCATTTTTTCTTTCCCTTTGCTTTTGCCTTTAGGATCACTTGGTGGAGGAGGAGGTGGAGGACCTATAGATCTAATATGATATGCGGATGATGCCAGTATGCACAAACCAACCTTTGGGGAATGTGAATAAACAAAGAAAACAAAACAAAAAGGTAACCAAGTCAGTAAGGGATATTGAAAGAATGCTTGCAATATTGAACATGTGTTGCAGAATTAGTAAATAAATTCATGTCCAAATTTGGGGGACCTCATTGTGCCTGAGGTAGGCCTAAGCGACATATAGACTTGGAGAAAATTGATGCCAATAATAGTGTCATTTCATTAATGCAAAAATGGATCAAATCCTTACTAAAATGACAATAATAAGAAAGTCACTAATGGCATTTGCCCTATTACATTCGAAATCTAAAACTAAGCTAAAAAGCAGTAAAGAACACCATTCCCTAATCTATTTGGCCCCGGAGGGACCTTCTCCATGCTTGGCCCTCTTGGATCCATCAATCAAGTTCCCCAGGTCGCGCATGTCCAATAGTAGGTAAGCCCTTGCTAGGTGCCCTCCCTCACTGCCTTCCGTATTCTGACAATCTAAGAGCCTCTTCCTCATCTTCCCTTCGAGTTCCATTAACCCTTGCTCCAAATATTCCAATCTTTCTGTTGATTTAGTAGCAATTTCTTTCCATTTGTTGATAGCTTCCATATCCACTTTGTGCTATTCCAAATATCTAGCTTCAGACTCAAAAACCCTCTTGCGCAGCATCCTATACTTGACTTGTGCTTCAGCAGCGTCATCGATAACCCTATTTTCCAGATTAATCCCTGGTTTAACATCTCTCGCTATATCATCGACCAACCACGACGGGTAGAAGTATACATATCCGGCATGGTACCTGTCTGGCTCGATAGTGTCTTTCTCTACAACGACCTTTTGATTCCATATATGCTGCGCCTCGAACTTGAATGGAATGATGTTCCCTTTAAAGTCTGCTTTATACTGGACCATGTTGGAAACCCGAAGTATAACCTACTTTCTTCCTGCTTGCCTCATTACTCTTATAGGAGCATAAGGATAGATTCCTCTTTACCCGATCAACACTAAATGAGTGGTTTCTCTTGACCTGATGATGAACTCGCTGCTAGGGAACCATTCGAACATCCAATGTACCCTTTCGTCAGTCAAATTGCTGAAGAAATGCACCCAGCTCACAGCATTTCCAGGTTGCGTGAACCTATCTGGGATAAATGTCATTCTTTTGGATGATGGTAGGCTATGTAGTCATTCAATGGTCATCGCAAAAGTTCCTGACGATATTCACCTCTCTGGAAATGTTCTAGTAACCAAACCTGTAGCAACAGATTACAGACCTCGAAATGCCCATACCCCTGCTTGCATCGATCTAGAGCTCGGTACATTTCAGCCAAGATCATGGGGATGATAGTGTAAGTTTGTCCTTCAATTCCTTCCATTAGAGTCCTAGTGACCATGGCTAAATGAGTGTGGATCCTCCCCACTTTCATCGGAAATATCAGCAACCCCAAGAAACAGACAATGAACACAAAAACACGGCTGTGTGTCCAACCCAAAGAAGTAATGGCAAGTTTATCACGGTGAAGGCGATATGACTTGCTATGCCCATAACGTTCATAAAGGAATTCAAGTAGTATGTATGACTCCCTCAGACAAAGTAATCCATCATTCTTCTTGAAACCCATCATTTTCAAAAAACCGCTGGGAGTGCGATTTTCTGGTACTAATAAACCCGGACTATCCCATGATAGCCTAGTGAAGCCTCTTATTTCCTCTAAGAGAGGGGTCATATCTACATTACCAAAGTGAAAGACAACTCTTTTCTCATCCCAAAACATAGTGGCGGCCTCAATCAATGCGTTATTTGGCCGGATGTCCAATAAGGAAGGTAAATTTCCGAGAACCATAGGTAGGATGTTTTGAACCATGCCGAACTTGGGAACTTCGTGCCTCATTTTCTGCAAAACAAATAGATTTAGCCCCTTCCCCTCCGGGCCTGACTATTTACACATTAATGGTCAACATACCAGCATGTTTTCTCCAAGTAATTCACATAACGTGATGGTGTCCATTGAGATTATGGAAATCCCGTCGGACTTTGGACACGGCTTATCTCAGTGGATTATCACGTGGACAACGTCCTAATCCGTACTAGGTTTGACATGATTCATGCACAGTTGATATTGGAGTGAGTTTTCTAGAAGGTTCTAGACCGGTACCCTCAAGTGGACAACTTGAGAGGGAAAAACACGGAACCATCGACTGCACCGCTGATCGACTAGTTTTACTGCAAATAAGCCTTTTCAAACTAAAAGGGTAATTTTAGGAAGAGTGCGGACACTCATCAAGTGCCGTTATAGTATTAGTTGGGCATGAGTGGAATATGATGTGGAGCATGCTTTATGCAAAGATAATAACACATTGCCAAGTATTTGCATATGTGAAAGCAATAAACGCAGTATTAAGATAAAACATAAAGGACGTAAAAAGAAAGACAAAATAAGAAGTTAGTTCGTGGAACATAGGGAATATAATAAAGTGAGTAGGGGTGAGAGAGACATGATATAGCTAATAAATAGCAGTTAGAGCAACTAAGGGCGGATATGGAAAGGAATGTGCATGTTATTACAAATTTAAGCACATAAAGATGGAGAAGGGAATGGCCGTACATGTTATAATGGTTTTAGACAAGTAAAGGTGAACGGGAAAGGGATATGCGTGTTATACCAAATCTAACAAATAAATATGGAAAAGGAACGTGCATTTATAACAGAGAAAACTAATCTACATAAGCCAAGTTCATTATGGTAAGAGCCTAAGTGTATATCCCCAGCAGAGTCGCCATGATGTCGTGCCCCCGTTTTTCTCTCTCGAAAATCGGGTTTTGACATGTGAAAACTCTTTTAAAGGAGGCATTAAAAGAGAAGAGTCGCCACCTAACGATTTAAGATGCGTTAGGGCACCTATTCGCATATGACTCAGGTTTGAATAGTTTGCATCACCAGAGATCGAGTAAGGGCTCGAAATTACCTCAAAGAGAAGGTGTTAGGCACTCTTTGAGGTCCACAACTGTGGGTCCCGGCTGAACTTGAAGATAGAGAAAGCAAGAAGTTTGAGAAATTTTATTATTAAAAGGGCTTTGAGGAAATACAAACAATTGATTCAAATATAAAATTGGCATATAAAGAGGGGAGGTCCTAAGTTTTTTAGCCTAAAGGATCACCCCGTGCAACATAAATAATACTTCATAACTCCCTCAAGATGGGGGTGTTACTCATATTATTCAGCGGGTACAGACTATCATCTCCTACTACCCGATAACTATCTAAAGCGCACTAGTTCAATTATAAGTTGTACCTTATGCGTGCACTACCCGTCCCATACCTATGGTCCAGGAGACATTGGACCTCTATTTTGGGTAGTTCTAAACTTTACTTATGCTGCTCAAAAATGTCAAAACTAGGCGACAATTCAAAATAAATAGGACTGCATTTAAGGACAGTTAAAGGCTCAAGTTAGCCTGCGCAGTTAGACAACAAATGCATGCAAACAGATTTTTACGTTAGGCATTAGACAGTTTCATAATTAAGGAAGATTGAAGTCATTAAGCTCTATAGACATGGTTTCTATATGATATGATCCAAATGTGCAAGCAGTTTCAGATGCAGGGCACCACTTTAGACCTATGATTTCTAAATTACCAGTTTGAGAGTATCTGATAATGCTAAGTTGTTTATTGAGATTACAGATTATAAGTTAATAAAACCTATATCATGATCTCTAAGTGGTTTACACAGTAAGGGACAGTAAATATTATTGGAAATGCTCAAAATTTGCTCATGCTTTCTAATAGTGGCGTGGCTAAGCAGTAAACAATGTTTGAAGAGTCCAGTATCAGCACTTTAGAGCGAGTACTAATATCCTATAGGCAGGATTTCTAAAAATTGGCGATTGGAATCGATTTTTTTTTTATATTTTAGCTCCTATAGGCATGTTTTCTAGGTGCAATAGCAAATTAAATAATTAAAATCCTATAGGCATGATATCTAATGAACATGGTGCAGTTATGCAAATTGAAGAACAGTTATTGGCATTTATTTCCTATAGGCATGTTGTCTAGCGACACATAACGGTAGACAAGGGATAAATAAAGCACTTATGCTTTGATAGCATACAAGTTGTGTGAGTGTATGATTTTCCTAATGGCATGATTTCTAATCGTATACATAGAGAGTGAACGGCACATATAACAAATAGATCATTAAGTCCTATAGGCATGTTGTCTACCCATCGCATATGAATATTAAATCTACCCCATTCCCTTTTACTATCAACCCCAATTGTTTATACAAAGATTATTACAGGCCCAATAGTGAGTAAAATAACAATGTCACATAACAGTGAACATGCCCACAGTAGGCTCAAATAAATACCCAGCATTGCCTGGGCCTTCAACATCTCCTACATCATACCCAGGCCTTCAACAGAGAGTCGCATTCAATACATGACTCAAAGGTCCATAGAAGGATCCAAACCAATTTATTTAACCATAACACCAAGTGTTGCGCCACTTGAAACAACCAAATTCAGACACAGTACATGACAGGGGAAATGGAATAGTAGGAACAGTTTTGGAGGTTGAGGGAGTGACTAAGGACAAACCCTAGTGTGTCAGAGTTCACAAGAGTCTCAATTGGACCCCGAGAAGTGCTCACACTAGGGAGGTCGACAACAGAACCTAGATAGCCTTGGCTTTCAGCCGGCTAAGAATGAGAATTCAGAATAGCATGAGTAGTAAATAAGGAGAGTGGATAGTGATAGAGGGACATAAATTAAGTACTACACCAAGTTAAGCATACAGAGCAACTAATCAAGCAGGCCAGCGGGTTCAGCAAGACAGCAAAGCACCATATAGATAGTCTCATATTGAAAGAAATTAGGGAAGCAACAAGTTTGCAAGATATACATAGATTATCATTCATGACATTAAACCAATTGAGACTTAAGAAGTTTGGATTAAGCTAAGCATGCATCTTAGGGTCATACTAATCAGTATTTAGATATTATGATAAACACTGAAGAGGCAAGACATTAAAAACAGACTGGAAAAACATATTAGCATGGGAGCAAGATCATAGTTGAGGCAGAAATGAATGTTTATCTTAACATACTAAGTGATGCTAAGGAAAACATGTTTAGAGTGAACCTTATAGCAGTGTTCTATATAGTTGTGGCTAGTACACAAAGAACAGTCAATCAGACATAAAACTCAGCACTAAATGATTCATAGAGGGAGATTTCCATAGAGTTGTAGTAGTATCCAAAGCAAGGTATGAAGGAACTCTATAACTAACAACATATAGTCGCAACAGTCAGATTTAGATCAAAATAGGCACGCATTGAAACTCAAAACTGAAACATATTCAGATGCTAGAGGTACAGGACTGATTCCAGAAGAAAACAAAGAACCAACATAGAAGTGCAGACCAGCCTAACACAAACTAAGGACAAAGCAGTAAACTATCTCATGTATTCAACTATCATAGGATGACAAAAGAGTATCGAGCATTATCATAATAGTGCTATATCTGGGATTCACAAACTAAATCATACTCATATAATCCAAACACATATAAGTATGCAGAAGGAAAGAAAGAAAATTAACATTGCAGGGGTTAAAGCACTAACCAGTAGCAAAAATTATACGAACAGAAGCATAGTAAAGAGCTTAATAGTAAGAACCCCAGATCTCCGATGCTTCAGAGTTCATAAGAGCCTCGAGAAGGGCTCCGAGCAGTGCTTGCACCGAAGGAGGTCGTTTAATAGCCTTGGCTTTCAGCCGGTCCAAAATTATGCAGAATATTCGAGTGTAACAGAGTGAATGAGTAAGTGAAAGGAGGAGAATAATGAGAATAATAGCAGTGATTAGGAGATTCTGAGGTCTCTTCTAGGGGTTTTAGGGGAGGGATTTATATAGTGTAGAAATCAACCGAGTAAACATGGAAAATAAATTATTCAAACACAAATAAGGAAAGATATACTATAGTCAATTAGAATCAGTTATTTTTAGGGCGTGAACAAAGTGGTTCAGTAAATCAACCAGGAATAACAACTAACACGCAAATAATACTAAAAATAAAGGAATACAAAAGATTAAACAGAGAATAAGGAAAATATCATACCAAAAATCATTTAGAGTCAGATTTAGGGCAAAATAAAGTAGAAAATAGGAAAAGAATAGTCAAACACGGAAAAGAAAAAGTATCAATCAATCAAAAAATCAGTATAGGAAAAAAAAGGAAAGTCTTAAACCCTAGTTGGGACTGACGACTTGAATCGAACCAATAATGCAAGAATCGTTCAATATAACATACATATAGACGAAAGATCGTCCAGATCCTCATAGAATCAAAGTAAATCGGTCTGTTCTTGAGAAGTAGTTCTTGCCAAAAATAGGGAAAGAACTAAGTAACACCGGGCAATAACTAAGTAATACCGTAAACATGCGTATAATGATAGAGTATCACAAAATAGGTAAGTAGATCATGGATTGATTCCATGTTTGAGTCGAAATCGGAGAGGATTAAGGGTTACGACAGCTAGGGTTTAATCAGAGAAGAAGAGAGATGAGAGAGTTTAGGGGCGGCGGGTTTCGAAAATGGGGTTAGGGTTTGGGTGATGGGTAGTTAATTAAAACGGGGGAATGGCTAGGGGCCGTTGATCATTTGAGATCAACGGCCAGGATTAGAGGAGAAGCGGGCGGGTCGCGGACCGGGTCCCGACCGGGTTATAACTAAGGGGTCGTTTGGTCTTGGGCCAAGGGTTAGGCTAAAGATATTGGGCAAATTTGGTTTAGAAAATTAGTTTAAAGCTAGGCTATTATTTAAATATACAAAAATAATTTATAAAAATGCTTTAAAAATAAGTAAAAATATTATTTATTTGTCAATAAATGCTTAACAATAATAACTTTGTGTTATAAAAATATAAAATGCTATTTTGACACAAGTAATATAAATAAAGAGCATTTTTGTACAGATATAGGCTATTACTCCAAAATTACGCAAATAGCTTAACAATATTAATGTAATTACATAAAATGAAGTAAAATATTTGAAACATGTATTATAGGTGCGAAAATAATAACTTTAAGTAGTTAAGTCATCATCAAATACTTTGAAGGAGTAGTTAATAATTATTTCAAGTAATCAATTTAAAAGCTCTAAAAATTATGAAAAATTATAGAAAATGCTTGTATAGGTTTGTAAACTAAATGATGATGCAAATATGCCATGTTGAAAGTATATATGCATTTTTAGAAAATATGAGGGAAAAATTGGGTATCGACAGTGCTATTTGTCTCCCCAGGGATGGTATTATGCACTTAGCGTGCTTGTGGCCGATATTCGGGTATTTTGTAATAATGAGCATTTTAGCTTGGTAAGTATCTCCTTATATAGATTTTATGTTTGGATCGGGTTGCGTGCCGCAACAGAGTAAAGTGGAGTATAGTTCCCTATATCTATTCTTGTGTGTTTTGTTTCTCATTTTCTGGGGAAGTTTCATAATGCCTTTTTGGTTTTTTAATTAGTTACGTGGGTTGAGTAGTTCTTTCCAGAGTTCTTTTTCCTTATGTATCACGTCGAGTTTGTAGCTTATTGGCACATTGTGGCATCACATGAGACTTTTGGCAGCGTCTGAGGTGGTTTATTGCCTGAACAGCTTATACTGGGAGAGACGGGATTATTGGACCTGGGGTCAGTGTGATCAGATCGGTATGAGGCGTAGTTAAAGAGTAAATATCGGTATTCAGTTCAGAATGAGCTAATAGTTCTTGTCAAGGGGAGAAACTCAATGAATGGTCGACTCGGCAGTTGGTTGTAAATTTCTACGCATCTTTTCCGCTGCGGCAGCATTTCAAGAGTTGGAGCAGGACATGTGTGTGGTATGAGGTGTGTTGTGGACATCAAGTTTGTGGAATTTCGGCTATTATTATCAGAGGATGTTATTATGGTCATATGAATTATGCGGTGCATGGTGTGAATTCAGCAAAGGAATGCTATCATGTTTTGGTACATCGTGTGGTGATTGATACGGTGATCGTACATTGGAAACATGCCTAGCAGAAGATTCCGGATGTTGGAATTTGGCTCTAAGGCTAATTTGACTAAGCAAACAGGGGAATCTTCATATTTACTCGAGCCAGTATGCTCAATTGAGTTGTGGTAGCACGGGTAGGTGCTCGAGGTTATAAGCAGTGATTTCAGACAACTCCAGAGCAGTTCTTAGCACGTTCGAGGACGAACGTATGTTTAAGTGGGAGAGAATGTAATGACCCGACCGGTCGTTTTGAGCTCTAGAGTATCGTTCGGCGGTTTGAGGCCATGAGTAGCTTCACTTCAGGTATTATGACTTGTACGCGTGGTCGGGATTGAATTTCGGGATGTTCGGAGTTGAATTGGAAAGAAAATTCTCATTTCGAAAGCTTTAAATTGGAAGAATTTACTAAGATTGGATTTTAGAGTAAACGGCCTCGGAATCGGGATTTTAAGGTTCCAGCAGGTTCGTATGATGATTTCGGACTTGGGCGTATGTTCGGATCGGATTTTGGATGCCCCAGAGGCGTTTCGGCACCTATTGTGGAAGTTAGCACTTTGAAAGAATTTCATGAATTTGGGGTGGAGGTGAATTTTATGTTATCGGTGTACTTCTGGGATTCCGAGTCTGAGAATAGCTCCGTATGATAATTCCGGTATTGGGAGCGCGTCCGCAAGTGGATTTGGAGGTCCGTAGGTCATTTTAGAGTCGTTTGGCAAAAGTTAGATATATGTTGGATTAGAGGTCTCTAATATAGCCAAAAAGGTATGATACCAATATAGTATATAGCTATACCAATAGGGTGTATAGTTGTATAGGGTCATTCCCGGAACTAAGGTTCCAACAAACATATGATACCAACAAATTATACATCTATACCAACAGGGTTTACAGTTGTACGGGGTCGTTCCCAATTCCTATAACTGACTATAACTATAAAAACTATTATATAATACTAAAGCATACCAGGAAATCAATATGAATGAAGATTATCAAAACTCAAACAACTAATTTACCAATGTATATATATGCACTTTTGATAAAAGAAAGTGTAGCGGTCTAGATAGAAATAAGTAAGTACAAAAGCATTGGGTGGTTTTGAGTCCTTTTGGTATATTAAAGATCAACACAATTAAAGATCAACACATCTTTATATAGCTAGTTTGTAGCCTATCTTACTATCTCTTTCTTTTTGCTTGCAGCTTTTTTTTCTTTCGGTATTCGATATTTATTGAGATTTTGATTAATTTAAATTTGCCATTGTGTAAGATCTATTAAAGAAAGAAGAGATCTTACAATATTTTTTATTATTCCTAAGGCTCCAACTCTATACTTTATTTAAGGGTGAATAGATCCTACCGGTTTCGACACAATCCTTTGTGGTTCTCCTTGTAGTTTTATGACCAATAGACTATTACCTTCATAGACAAACTTTTATTATAGGCCGGCTAATGAATAATAGTGAAAATGTCTATTATTTGAATATTCAAAATTTGAACTTCTAACAAAAATATCATATAAGATGTAGGGAATGTCCACAGTCCACGTGCACTTTGGGAAAAAAGTGTTATGTACCAAAGAAAAGAAAGATGAGTGCGCCCGTGCTATGAAGTATATAAATGAAACTTTTCCAAAAAAAATGAGTTTTTTAGCGGTTTGAAAATACCACTGGCGAAGCCGTCCTTAAAACATTTTGGAATCGTTTTGCACAACCATCGGAATTACGCCGCAATTTGTTTATTCAACGGCTGTTCTCGTCGCACTCCTACTTACCGGCCGGTTCTATCTTTGTAGAACCGCCTCAAAGAACACAAAATTATTGTCAATAATTTTCATATAAATGATGTTGAAAAAATTTAAAATTAATTTTGTATGCCTAATCTTAGTTTTAGATGACCCAACTCCAAAATGGACCACCAAATGGAGCCCATCAGGGCGGATGCACGCTTATCGAAGCAGTGTCTTCATTGAAATTTTTTACTAAATATATGTATTAATACTGTGAAGTAAGTGATAAGTAGGAAAAAATGATACTACTTGAAATAAATTGTCTCTTGGTTATGTACTTGATTTTGCTCAAAGAGGTCAAAGGTTCAAACCTCAACTAGCATTTTTTTTTTTTTTTTTTGCAAATATTTAAGAGAGTTTCTGTGGTTAAAAATTGTAATGAAATAGAATTGAACTCAGAATCATTTCTACTTAAGACTCAACAAAACGAATAGAATAAGACAATTTCTTATTTAAAGTATAATAATTAAAGTTATTATTCCCATTCTTTTATAAATTTAGACAAAATTTCTGCATACACCCGGGGTCCACTATTGCACCAACTAAAGCCTAATCTTGGCTTTTTGTGGTTTAAAACCGCCTGAACGAACATAAAATTATTGAAAAAAAATTTCATTTAATTATTGTTGAAAATAATTCGAAATTGCACTTTTTCTTAAGCCTAATCTTAACTTTAGTTGACCCAACTACACACGGGGCCCACTATTGACTAAGCTAAAGCCTAATCTTAGCTTTTTGTCTTACTTGGCGGGGATTTTGTGTTGGAAGTTTTATATTCCTATACATTATTTTTAATACTTTATTATTTTTCATATTCAAGTTTTAATTTAATTACATCTTATATACAAATTTATCAATTATATATACACTTTAAAAATTAAATGAGTATCCTTTTATATTATGAATCAATTATTTCTCATCCTTATTCTCTCTCTCTCTGTCTCTCTCTCTCATGCGTTCTCTCTCTCTCTCTCTCTCTCTACGTCTCTCTATCTCTCAATCCCTAATTCCAGTAATGTAGAGCAAAGAAAAAAAGAGTAGCAATTCCATCATTGACATCCATTAAAAAGCTTTGAAGCTTTGAATTCGAATTTGGGTTTTCAAAAATTATTATTTGTTTGGATTGAGTGTTGTTGCAAATAATTGAGAATATTGTTTGGAGTTTATATCTCAATTTTGAGGTATTTTGGTAAAGATTAGACTTGATTTTGACTAAATTTCAGATTGAAACTAGAAGAAGAAGAAGAAGAAGAAGAAGAAGAAGAAGAAGAAGAAGACATGACATATATGATATTGTATATAATTTGGTAGAAATAATGTATGAAAGTTGTAGATAAGTTGTAGATAAGTTGTATAATATATAATTAGTTGTATGAAATTTATTTTTACTATGTATAAATCAGATACAAAATATACAAAAGACATATTGTATAAAATTTATATAAAAATTATATTTAAGTGCTATGATATTGTAGTTGTATATAACTGGGTAGAAATAATATATGAAAGTTGTAGATAAATTGTAGATAAGCTGTAGATAAGTTGTATCAAGCTACGTCCTCCTTTTCTTTTTTTTTTTCTTTTTTTTAACTATTAATGTTAAAATTTGCTTCATTCTATCCCAGTGGTCTCCGCCCGTGAGCTATTTTGATATTCTTTTTTTTTTCTCTTTTCTAATGTCTCTTTCAGTCTCTATAATTTTAACGTGGTGAAAAAGGCAAATTAATTTTTTTTTTCTCCATTTTTGCCAAATAAGAAAAGGACAGCATAGTCTATCAACTGAAAAAACAATACCGAAAATTTAGAAGGATGTTAGTCGTAAAAACTTAGCCACCAGTGGCGGACACAATTGAATTCAAATTTTAACTCAAGCTATTTAGATACATCAGTTGAGATCTGAAGGATTAGATTCTCTAAATTCCTAAATGTAAGTTCAATCTGGAGAGAAGAGGGGAGAGAGGAGAAAAAATAAAAATAAAAAAATGGTGTAACTAAATCCCTTGATTAAAGGCACAAATAATGGATTGAGAGCCTTTTAAGATGGATTGTATATATTTTGTAACTAAAATGTGTTTAGGTAGGGTAAATACCAAAACATGGACATTTTTCGTAATAAGGTTTCAAATAGTGTATAGGAATGAAAAAATCTCATCTCGGGATATTGTGAGATTTTCGTTTTTATCTTATAGTTAATTATAAGATATCTATATTTATTAATTTAAATAAAGTAACCAATATATATATATATATATATATATATATATATGTATACATTTTGTATATTATATACAAAAAATTATATAAATTTTATATACTTTTTCGGTTACCGAATATAAATAGTTTCTGGCGCGGCGGACTAATGTGAAAGAAGTCCTAAATTTTTGTCAAAAAATTTCATTTAATTGCTGTTGAAAAAATTCAGAATTAACCTTTTTCTTGAGCCTAATCTTAGCTTCTGATAACAAACGCTAGAATGGGCTACACACGGGGTCCACTGCTGGGCCAACGAAAGCTTAATCTTAGGTTTAGATATAGCCCAACTCCAAAATGCTCGTCTAAGTTGTCGCTGCCTACGTATATTTTTTCATTATTTAGGTTTAACTATTTAATGTTAAGTCTTATGTTTGTTGATGAATTCAGATATTAGAAATTATGTTTTACTATTTTCAAAATACTATATCACTTTTATTTTTAGGCATCTCTACAGTTGTGACGGGGCAGAAATGGGTGGGCCTTCGGGGTTGAGCAATGAGCAATGGCAGACATTGATTGCTATATTGAATCCAAACTGTGCACTGCCAGAGGGTTGAATGGCGTGAACCATAGAGTCGTATGCGCAAACTCTGGCAGTGCACAGTTTAAATATATGTTGGATCGGGCCGTACGACATCGGCATGATTTGCGCATGCTTGTATTGCTTGCCTTGAAATTTATAAATAATGATATTGCCTCCTCGGCCTGAGTTAAATTGTTAAATAATGGGAGACAAATTTGGAGATTTCTTAATCCATACTTAATTATATCATTGATATCCTATTTATAGCCCATAGTAAGTGTCGAAGTCGACCCCTCATCACTACTTCTTCGGGGTTAGGCAGGATACTTACTGGGTACGCGTTGATTTACGTACTCATACTACACATGCTGCACGTTTTGTGCAGGTATATATATGACTAGTGGCCTTGTGGGCGCGAAGGCGCGGTTATTACAAGGACTTAGGTGAGCTGCATTCTATACGACGCTCCGCAGCCAACAGAGTCTCCTTCAGAGTATTGTATTTTCCTTCCTGTCTAAATTTGTATTCTGGACAGTTATTGTATTTTATTTTAAATTCCTAGAAAGGGCTCTTGCACTCGTGACACCGGGTTCTGGGATGATTATGGGATGTTCATTATTGAAATTTGGAAAATATTATTATTTATTCTGTAAATTCATCTTTTACTTGATAAATTGAAGTAAATTCACGATTTCAAAAATATTAAAATGAGAATTTAATTAACTATTTAGTGTTGGCTTGCCTGACAGTGGTGTCCGGCGCCATCACGACCTCTAACGGATTTTGGGTCATGACAGCTCGTCCCAATTCCCACCAAAGTCAATAACACATGCTCGCAACATATCCCCGAGTATCTGAATTGTCCGCTCGGCCTGTCCATCAGTCTGTGGATGGAAGGCAGTACTCAAGTTGACACGTGTACCCAAAACTTCTTGAAAGGATTGCCAAAGATGAGCAGTGAACTGTGTCCCTCAATCAGATATGATGGATACTGGAATACCATGAGGTCTGAATATTTCCTTCAAGTACAACTTAGCCTATTGTGGCGATGTATCAGTCGTCTTCACAGGCAAAAAATGAGCCGACTTCGTAAGTCAATCTATAATTACCCAAATAGAGTCATGCTTCAGACGGGTGCGAGGTAAACCAACTACAAAGTCCATATTTATCATCTCCCACTTCCAAAGTGGAATCTCAATGTTCTGAGCCAATCCACCGGGTTGCTGATGCTCAACTTTCACCTGTTGACAATTTAAGCATCTAGTCAGAAAGTTAGAAATACTTTCCTTCATCTTATTCCACCAATAAATATCTCACAGGTCTTTGTACATTTTGGTGGAACCCAGATGCACAAAATACCTCGAATAATGTGCCTCTACCATAATCTCATCGCGAAGCCCATCAACATTTGGTACACATAGGTGAACATTCATTTTCAATACTCCATCATCGTCAAGAGTAAAAGTTAGAATATTCTTGGATTCCACACCATTCCGGATGTTCACCATGTTTGGATCTTCGAACTGCTTAGCCTTGACACACTCAATAAGAGAGGAACATGCTATAGTGTAAGCGATAAGGTCACCATCATCTGATTCATCAAGTCTAATTCCTTGGTTTGCCACTTCTCAAATATCTTTAGCTATCGGTAAGTAAGCCAAAGTACTTACTGATTTCCGGCTTAGCGCGTCAGCCACCACGTTTGCTTTCCTCGGGTGGTAAAGAATGCTTAAATCATAATCTTTCAACAATTCCAACCATCTTCTTTGCCTCAAATTTAATTCCTTTTGCTTGAAAATATATTGCAAGCTTTTATGATCGGTATACACTTCGCAATGCTTACCATATAAGTAGTTCCGCCAAATCTTTAATGCAAATACAACCGATGCAAGCTCTAAGCCATGGGTTGGATAATTCCTTTCCTGGATCTTCAACTGTCTAGAAGAATAGGTAATGACTTTACCCTTCTGCATTAAGACGCAACCCAAACCTACTCTAGAGGCATCATAATACACTGTAAAATCACTTGAACTCGTCGGCAAGGTCAATATTGGTGCCGTGGTCAATCTAGCCTTCAACTCTTGGAAACTTTTCTCACAAGCATCGGACCATTGAAACTTGACTGTCTTCTGAGTTAACTTAGTCAACGGCGATGCAAGAGCAGAGAATCCCTCAATGAATCTTCGATAATAACCGGCCAAACCTAAAAAACTTCGGATTTCAGTAGGTGTCGTTAGCCCCGGCTAACTCTTAACAGCTTCAACCTTTGTGGGATCAACTTTAATACCCTCACTTCAGACCATATACCCCAAGAATGCAAACGACTGTAACCAAAACTCAGACTTAGAAAATTTGGCATATAGCTTATTGTCCTTAAGTGTCTGCAAAGCTTCCCTCAAGTGATCGGCATGCTCTTCCTGACTTCGTGAATATACCAAGATATCATCGATAAATACGATCACGAATGTGTCAAAGAAAGGCTTGAAAACCCGATTCATCAAATCCATAAAGGCTGCAGGAGAATTCGTCAACCCAAAGGACATAACTAAGAACTCAAAGTGTCCATAGCGAGTCCTAAATGCCGGTTTAGGAATGTGCTTCTCTTTAATCTTCAACTGATGATAACCCGACCGCAAATCAATTTTCGAAAAGTATCGAGCACCCTGTAACTGGTCGAATTAATCATCTATCCGTAGCAATGATTATTTAGTTGACGATAATTAATGCACATTCTGAGAGAACCATTTTTCTTCCTTACAAAAAGTACTGGTGCACCCCATGGTGACATACGTAGTCGGATAAAACCCTTTTCAAGTAGATCCTTTAATTGTTCCTTCAACTCTCGCAACTCTGCTGGTGCCATATGATAAGGTGGAATAGATATAGGCTGAACATTTGGCAACACATCTATTCCAAAATCAATAACTCAATCCGGTGGTATGCTAGGAAGCTCTTCCGGGAAGATCTCCAGATACTCATTAACTATAGGTACTGATTCAAGAGTGAATACCTCGGCATTCATATCTGTAACCATTATGAAATAATAGAAGCACCCCTTCATGATCATTTTCTTCGCTTTAAGGTAAGAAATAAACCTACCTCGAGACTCGAGAATATTTCCCTTCCATATACGAGTTGGTTCATTTGGAAATTCAAACTTGACTACCTTAGCACGACAATCAAGGCTGGCATAGCACTTAGATAACCAATCCATTCCCATGATAGCATCAAACTCAATCATCTCTAGCTTGATAAGATCTGTCATAGTCTCTCGATCTTGGACTACAATCCTATAACCCTTATAGACACAGGAAGCAATAACAGAATCCCCAACAGGAGTAGAAATATAAAAGGGCTCAAGTAATTGTTCTGATTCTATCTCAAAGTCCAAAGCAAAGTACGGAGTGACATAGGAAAATGTGGACCCGGGATCAGTAAGAACATAAGCATCAAGTGCGCAAATAGTAAGTATACCTGTCACGACGGCATTGCTCGCCTATGCATCAGCTCTCAGAACTAGTCTGTAAAGTCGGGGTTGCCCCCTGAAGTAGAAGCAACACTACCGCCTGCAACTCGTCCTGTCTGGGTAGTTGTACCCCAAACTGGGGGATGTGTAACCGTAGTAGGTGTAGATCTGTCCTGCTGTATTGGAGGACTACCCCTCTCCCTCTGTAACTTGTGACAATATCTCTGAACATGACCTATGATTCCACAATAATAACAAGTGTGATTCTCTCTACGACACTGCCCCCAATGAACCTTGCCACAACTAGCACAAGTAGGTTTTCTCTGTGAAGATTGTGCCTGGAGAGTAGTACTCTGAGCTGGCATAGAATGGCCTCTCTGACTCTGACTCTATTCTTGCCTTCCAAAAGGAGCGCTGCCAATAGATGGTACCACAGACTGAGTTGGCCCTGATATCCCTCTACTATTGTTCCCACCAAAAGAACTACCATAATTACCCGTCGTACGAGCCTTCTTGTTCAGATTCCAATCTGCCTTCTTTTGCTTGTTCCATAGTTCCAACCTCTTAGCGTGGCTAAAAACGAAAGAGAAAGAGCATGGGTACATAGTAGCTGCAGATGCATGTGATTTGATATGAGGTCTTAACCCATCAACAAACCTCCGAACTCGAGCAACCTCATTTGGAATCATGTAGGTAGCATACTTTGACAAGCGAGTGAACTCGTGACTGTACTCTTTGACATTCATAGACTCCTGCTTTAACTGTTTAAACTGAGTGGCAATGGCATACTTATCTGCATCAGAAAAGAATTGTTCCCTGAATCCCTTGGAGAACTCCTTCCATGTAGCAAGAGGAGCATTCTCTCCCTGCTCTCTGGCCCATGTCTCATACCAGGTGTAGGCCACACCTTTCAGCTGATAAGAAGCAAACTCAACCGATTCCTCGTTAGTGGCATTCATTACCCTCAAAGCCTTTTCGTTCTCATCCAAGTAATCAAGAGGGTCATCCTAGGGCCTAGTCCCATGGAAAACTGGTGGGAAGAGCTTTAAGTATTTGTCGATTCGTGAACTCAGATCATAAGTATGTACTGGAGCTTCAGTACCCCTCTGTGTCTGAGCCGCTACCAAAGTAGTGAGTAATTGGATGGCCTGAAGGAGGGATGAAATGTCATGAACCATAGGGGGTGGAACTGTAGGTGCATCTGGCATAGGTGGAGGTGCATGCTCTCCTACTCTCTCGGCTCTCGGGTTCCTAGGGGGTGACCCCGCCCCTTGGAGCTACCGGTACCCCCACTAAAAGCCTCATTGGGAATAACCCCATCATGATTAGCAGGTGTACTTTTAGTCATGGATGCACGAGTTCGAACCATATTGCCTGCATGTCATAACAATACATGTGTTAGGACACACCTTAAATTTAAGCTCTAGTTGCACGATCTAAAATGAAGAAGGAATGCGAAACTTTCTATAATGTCTACAGACTCTAAGATATACGAGTGGTCGACAACACACGCATAAATTAGACTCTACAAGACACGGCTCCATAAACTCCCTAGGACACATTAAACCTAGGGCTCTGATACTAAGTTTGTCACGCCCCAAAATAGATTGCGATGTGGCCGGCACCCAGTGCCTACCAACTTGAACCGAGCGAACCATTATTGCATAATACATACCACAACTAGTAATCGTGTAGCTCAATCCATTTAAGTAATTACAATATTGTATGAGAGAAATAAGATAAACTTCATTAACAATAAAAGTTCATAAAAAAAATATAAACTAGACATAAGTAAAAATGTCATCTGCAATGCCATATGAGTACCCATTCTCCTAAGATAATATAAACCCTCAATGGAAACTCTATGACGCTACGAATAAAGTAATAAAGTTACGGAACTTGTCCACACTATACAAAAATATACAATTTGAAATATTGTGATCCTACGAGTACGAAGGTGGGCTCACCAAAAGAGAGGAAATTGTGAGAACTCTAGCCTGTGCGCTGACCGCCTTGCACTCGACCGTCTGCTAAACCTGACACCATTTAAACAAACGATGCCTGAGTATTGAAATACTCAGATATGCGCCATAGCCGCTACTAACGTTGGTATAAGAGTTATACAAATTATAATCTATATAACAAGGCAACAGATATATAATCTCGAATAAATTAAGGAAGATAAGGTACATAGAATCACAATAAAGGATAAATTTGCAAGAATACGAATTTAAGTTTTATTCATTTAGACCTCTTTCATATGTCCAATATCTCATTAGTATCGTCCTCATTATCTAGTATCTCAATGTCAATGGCACACATAGTGCTGGAATACATCGGGATGCCATCCATGAAGACTGTCGTACCATCCCCGAACAGTTAGGCCAACGTGTACAGTCAAGGATCCAAGAAGGGTGTCGTACCACTCTCGCACAGCTAGACAAGGCATATTTATTTTTTATTTCATCTTTTTTTTTTCTTTTAATGGCCATCAGCCAAAAATTACTTAGTTATGTTATACATCAAGGATCCAAGAAGGCTGTCATACCGCTCCCCCACAGCTAGACAAGACACATTATTTTTCTTTATTCATCTTTGTCCAAACCAAGAGTAGGCTATAAAAGCCTATCCCTAATTTACATAGAATACCATCCAACTATAATTCGAAGCCAAGAGTAAATTTGATAATACACAAGTAACTAGGAGCTCTACATACCTTGAAGTCGCTCTAAGTTAGCTAATGCTCGCCTCGACAGAGTTCAATCTACATAATATATCAAATATGGGTAGTGAGTTAATACTCAAAACATCCTAAAATCCCCAAATATTTTAACCCAAGATTGACCCATTTCAAGATCCACCACAAACAAGAATCCCTAGGTCCCCAAAGTTTTTAAATTAATTTTTATCTGTGGTGTATATCACAACCTATATATACTTAATACTTTATATATATATATATATATATATATATATATATATATATATATATATATATCTTAAAAGTGATAAAAATATTAGAGGGAGCTCATGGATAATTTACAGAGAAACTAGAGATGATTTTCGATCTCTTATTATTGCTACCACTTGATCTTTAAGAACTTGATCGATTATAAAACTTTCACTCTATCCAAGCCCCTCCTTCGAATTTCCAGTAGCTAAAAGAGCAGAATGCCTACCTTAACATCAAGGAGAAGCAAAAGAAGGTCTTGGTTCTCTCTCCCTTATTTTATATTTATATAAGTTGTACCCCTCTTTCTTTTAGAGTTTTCAAGGAATTGAAATATTAATTTAATAACTAAATATAATTTTACATAAGACATGTCGTATGCTGCCAAATATTTCAGCAGTGGTCACGTGAGGGACTAAGTTCCCACTCTAAGAATAATTAAGACCCCATTGGGCCCACCACCACTTATACTCATATTCCTTGTTATATGCTTCATTAATCAATACTTATGTAATATTTATAATCATAAAAAATGCTGCTACAAATTAATTTAAAAACCTCGAACATGACTGCGATCTCGCTATTTTATTATTCTTCCGAGTTATACACTAAATAATTGTATCTATGTTCTAACTAATTTTTTTTCATAATTCAACATGACATCCTATACCCATTTGTGTCACTAAAATCATGTTATTAAGCTAGTAATTAACCTATTTAAAGCCAAAGATTCATTGGACTTTATAAAGAAGCCGGTTGAACCCGAGGGTAAAGAAGGCTCTGAGGGTTCCGGCGAACCCGAAGATGGAGAAGACCCCGACGGCTCTGGTGACGAGGCGGGTTCCAGTGGAGATCAAACATAGGTGCCTTAGGAATTTTTGTCTTTGTTTTGGCATTTTGTACATTTATTTTGTTGAGGCCATTTTTATTGGCCTTTGTTAAGATATTTTGGAATGTATATATAAGGTTTTTCCCCTTTGGGCAATTTTCCAGTCTATTACCTTTAGCATCCTTTTTACTATTGCAAAGATTTCAAATGCCTTACCACGGAGTAAAACGTAGTAATAAGTTGTTGTTCGGAGGTCCGGACAAGACTTGTTCTCGATGTAAGTTTTGTTTGAAATTTGTGGGGGCTCAGTATGACCGAAAGCTTTCCCAAAGTGCTTGTTTAAATGTTCTTAGACTATAATTTTGCCGAGGGTAATTTTTCAACCGGTTTGGAATTTTGAAGGCGTTATGTTTTAATTACGGTCTTTGGACGTCTCCGAGCCATTTTTAGGGGTGGCCGCAACCTTTTAAGTTTAGGCACTGCCTAATAGGCTTTGTACCTCCAAGCTTCGATAGCCCGAGTCGTCCGAGTTTGTCTTGGACGACAGTCCCCGAGTGGGGGTGGCCGTAGTCTCTTAAGTTCAGGCACTGCCTAATAGGCTTTGTACCTCCGAGCTTTGATAGCCTGAGCCGTCCGAGTTTATCTTGGACGACAGTCTCCGAGTGGGAGCAATCTATCAGATCCGGATAGAGGCAACCCTTAAGTGCAAGGTAGACACTTTCTTTCATTCATGTGCATAATATACAAGATTGTAAGTGTGTACAAGTTTCGTGTTATGGATTAGGTGGTCTATGCTGGCACGATTTATTTGATCGTATGAGCCTTACAATAAATCCTATTCACCGAGCCTAGACTGTTCAAGCATAAAGTTTCCTTCCTTGCTAAAAATCATACCCGAGGGTGATAGCCCCCAGTATTCGAGGTCGATTGATGAGAGTCGGATACTGTCGAGGTGACCATTGATTCCGATTCAAAACCGGTATTTGATTCTAAATTAGCACGATCCACTATTACCTCATTAAAAACCTTACCGGAAAACCCATTTGGGAAAAAATCGGTTCAAGGAAAAAATAGTGCAACGCGTGCTTTCAGGCCTAACAACTACATCATCCTTTGGTTGTTGCATGCGAGTGTTAGTCCAATTCGCAATATATATCAAGAAAGAATGAATGGGGTTGTACCTTAGCAGTAGTATTGTTTTAAGTGGGTCACGTTCCAATTGTTCTGTAGCCTCTCACCGCTCCCTGCTTCGAGTTTGTACGAACTTTACTGGTAATCTCGATAATTCGATATGAACCTTCCCAATTCGATCCCAGCTTCCCTTCATTCGGGTTCCGGGTGTTCAGTGTCACCTTTCTTAACACCAAGTCTCCGATATTGAAGTGCCGGAGATTGTCTCTCCAGTTGTAATACCTTTCGATCCGATGTTTCTGGGTGGCCAACCGGACGAGGGAGGCCTCGCGCCTCTCATCCAATAGTTCTAGGTTCGTGCTCATGGCCTCACCGTTCGACTCTTCGGTCGCTTATCAGAACATGAAACTCGGTTCTCCTACCTCAAACGGTATTAGTGCTTCAGCACCGTAGACCAACAAAAATGGCGTGGCCCCGGTACTAGACTTTGAGGTCGTACGGTATGCCCACAAAACTTCGGGCAAAATTTCCTTCCATTTTTCTTTGGCATCGGTCAACCTTTTTTTAAGATTTTGGAGTATGGTATTATTTGTAGACTCCGCCTGCCCGTTCCCACTAGGGTGGTCCTCAAAAAACATTGCTTACCTTGTTGCCGATAAACTGCTTCCCGTTGTCACATACGATCTCGGCCGGCATCCCGAACCGGCATATTATGTGGTCCCAAATAAAATCAATAACTTCTTTTTCTCTGACTTTCTCAAATGCCTGAGCCTCAACCTATTTAGAAAAATAGTCAGTCATAGATAATATAAATTGAGCCTTACCAGGTGCCTAGCGCAGGGGACCGACAATGTCCATTCCCCATTTCATGAATGGTCAAGGTGACAATGCTGAATGTAGTAGCACCCCCATTTCATGAGCGGACTATCATCGGTGCGTGCCTCTGACAGTCGTCGCATTTTCGCACGAACTCCTTTGTATATTTATCCATGTCGATCCAATAATAGTCTGCTCTAATTATCTTACAAATAAACGATTCGGCCCCTAAATGATTCCCATATGTGCCTTCGTGAACTTCCCTCAAAACATATTCGGTGTCTCCCGGTCCTAGACATATTGCGAGTGGTCTATCGAACATTCTTCTCAATAGGGTGTTATCTTCGGAAAAGGCTAAACATGTCCGCCTTTGTGCGCATAGCCCTCGATTCTTTAGGATCTGAGGCAACTTCCTAGTCTTTAGGTAATCTATATACTTGTTTCTCCAGTCCCAGGTTAAGCTTGTCGAGTTTATCTCACCGTGGCCTTCTTTCACTACCGATTTTATGAGTTGTACGACTGTTCCCAAACTGAATTCATAGTCATCAACCAACGGCCCTAAGTTAGCCAGAGCGTCGGCTTTGCTGTTTTGATCCCGGGGTACATGTTGCAGGGTCCACTCCTTGAATTGATGTAGTGTTACCTATAGTTTATCCAAGTATCTTCGCATTCATTCCTCTTTCACTTTGAACGTCCCATTGACTTGATTTATCACAAGGAGGGAATCACATTTAGCTTCGATCACCTTGGCCCCCAAACTTTTAGCTAGTTCGAGACCAGCAATCATGGCCTCATACTCGGCCTCATTGTCAGTCAATTTCACAATTCTAATAAATTATCTAACTATATTACTCGTGGGCGGGTTCAACATGATTCCGAGTCCGGACCCCTTTGCATTCGAAGCACCATCCGTAAGGAGGGTTCATATCCCCGAGGAGGTCTTTGAGGTTAACAATAAGTCCTTTTCGACTTCGTGTATTAAGGCCGGCATAAAGTCAGCCACAAAGTCTGCCAAATTTGAGATTTGATGGCGGTTCGGGGTCGATATTTAATATCGTACACACTAATTTCCACAGCCCATTTGACCAATCGTCCTGAGAGTCCGGGCTTGTGCATTATGTTCTTCAATGGATAAGTAGTCACGACACATATGGAATGGCATTGAAAGTATGGCCTCAACTTCTTGGAGGCACTTAGCAAAGATAAGTACAACTATTTGTCTGCCTTCGGAGTATGAAGACAAGGTGGACTCGAAAGGTACCGTTTGAGTTCTTCCAAAGCTTGCTGGCACTCTGGGGTCCACGAAAAGCTATTCTTCTTCTTCAATAACGAGAAGAACTGATGGCTCTTATTGGAAGACCTCGAAATAGGGCGGCTTTGCGCCCGGTTATCCTTTGAACATCCTTGACATTATCCACCACGGTGATGTAGTCTATGGCCTTGATCTTGTCGGGATTGATCTCAATTCCCCGGTTGGACACCATGAATCCCAGGAACTTCCCGGACCCGACTCCGAATATGTATTTCTCCAGGTTCAACTTCATATTATATTTCTTCAGTATGTTGAAGGTTTCTTGCAAATGTTCCAAATGGTCCTCTGCTCGCAGGGACTTAACTAACATGTCGTCAATGTAAACCTCTATTGAGTCAATGTAAACCTCCACTGATTTTCCTATTTGCTCTTCGAACATCCGATTTACTAGGCATTGGTAAGTGGCACCAGCATTTTTAGTCCGAATAGCATTACATTATAACAATAGGTGCCATATTTAGTTATGAAGGAAGTCTTTTCTTGGTCGCCCGGATCCATCCGAATCTGGTTGTACCCGGAATAGGCATCGAGAAAGTTGAGTGTCTCGTGGCCGGCCGTCGCATCGATCATGCGATCGATGTTAGGCAAAGAAAAAGAGTCCTTAGGGCATGCCTTATTCAACTCTTTGTAGTCTACACACATTCTTAACTTATTTCCCTTTTTAGGCGCTACCACTACGTTTGCTAACCAGTCCAGGTACTTAACTTCCCGAATGGAACCTATTTTAAGGAGTTTGGATACCTCGTCTTTGATGAGTGCGTGTTTGACTTCGGACTGAGGCCTCCTCTTCTGTTTAACCGGGTGAAACTTCCGATCTAAGCTCATCTTGTGAGTAGTTATTTCCGGGGGGATCCCTGTTATGTCAAGATGACCAAGCGAAACAATCTATGTTAGCTATAAGGAATTTAATGAGTTTTTTCCTGAGCTCGGGAGTTAGCCCCGTGCCCAGGTATACCTTCCGATCGGGCAGGTGCTAGATCAAAATGACTTGCTCCAGCTCCTCAACTGTTGACTTGGTGGCATCAGAATCGTCAGGAGCTATGAAAGACCCGGGGACTCTGTAGTCGTCATCCTCGCCTGTCCCCTGCTTTTCTAGTTCGGTTGGGGCCGGTGTCGGTGATTGCTATTTGGTTTCTTTCTTGGTGACCAAACTTGGGTTCTTAGATGTCGAGAGTGCGGATATCGAGATAGCATCATCGACCGCGAATATCTCTTTTCCAGCCGGTTGCTCTCCGTAAACTGTTTGATCCCTCCTGGTGTGGGGAATTTCAACGCCTGATGTAGTATCTAGGGTACTGCCCTCATGTTGTGAATCCATGGCCTCCCAAATAGGGCATTGTATCTCATATCTCCTTCGATCACGTAGAACTTTGTTTCCTGAACGGTTCCGACACTGCTTACCGGCAGGGTTATCCCCCCTCTAGTGCTCTCACATGCCATGTTAAACCTGTTTAAAACTCGGATTGCATGCACAATTTGGTCTTGTAGACCCAGCTATTCCACGACCCTTGATATGATGATATTGGCCGAGCTACCTAGATCAATTAACATACGCTTAACTCGAGATTTATTTATGAGTACAAATATTACTAATGCATCATTATGTGGTTGCATGATGCCTTCAACGTCCTCATCGCTGAAAGATACGGTTCCCTCCAGTACATAATCTCGAGTTCGTTTTTCCTTGTAATGGACACTTTAGTGCGCTTTAACATCGGCCCCTAGGGGACGTCAACCCTTCCAATGATCATGTTGATGATGTGCTGAGGTTCCTGTTGCTCGATCTGCTTGTTGAAGTCTTTATTCCTAAAGTGAGTTTTAGCTCAATCACTCAGATATTCTCGGAGGTTTCTGTTATTGAATAACTGAGCTACTTCTTCTCTCAGCTGTCGGCAGTCTTCGGTTCTGTGGCCGTGAGTGTCATGATATTTACACATTAGGTTGGGGTCCCTTTGGGTGGGATCGGATTGCAATGGTCGAGGCCACTTAGTATCTTTGATGCGTCTGATGGCCGATACGATGCCAGTAGCATCGACATTGAAGTTGTACTCCGATAACCTTGGTGCTTCCTTAGACCCGATGGGTCTGTCAAAATCATTTTTGCTCACCAGTCCCCGGTTATTATGACCTCGGTCGCTTCTTCTTTCACTTCTCAAGTGTTGCGTCCGGACCCATTACCCCTTCGATCTCCATTGTATGGATGATACCGGTCTCTTTTCAATTTTGGTTCATGATTGATGGACCTTTTGGATCTGTCACTAGTCCTGACGGGATAGACGGACCCGGAAGGGGCCCCGAGCTGATCATCTTTGACTCTAATTTTCGATTGGTACCTGTTATGGACGTCGGCCCAAGTTACCACCGGGTATTCTATCAAATTTTGCTTCAACTGCTGTGAAGCCAATGAGCTTTGGGGATTGAGTCCTTGGGTGAAGGCCTGAACGGCCCAATCGTCT
This sequence comes from Nicotiana tabacum, assembly GCF_000715075.1. Classification (NCBI taxonomy): domain Eukaryota; kingdom Viridiplantae; phylum Streptophyta; class Magnoliopsida; order Solanales; family Solanaceae; genus Nicotiana; species Nicotiana tabacum. The sequence goes on from NC_134098.1 coordinate 122,443,589, forward strand.
GTAACCGGAGGCAGATCCATCCGTTCCGTTTGAAACCTCGATACAAATTCCCTGAGCATCTCGTTATCTCTTTGCTTTACCTTGAAAAAGTCCGACTTTCTGGTCTCGACCTTGATGGCCCCGATGTGCGCTTTTACAAAGGCATATGCAAGTATAGCAAACGAGTCAATAGAATTAGAGGGTAAGTTGTGATACCATATCATATCTCCTTTTGACAAGGTCTCTCCGAGCATTTTCAGCAGAATGGACTCGATTTTATCATCTTCCAAGTCGTTCCCCTTGATGGCGCATGTGTAGGAGGTCACATGTTCGTTTAGATCAGTTGTCCCATTATACTTCAAAATTTCGGGCATACGGAACTTCTTTGGGATCGGCTTCGGCGCTTGGAGGGAAAGGCTTTTGGACAAATTTCTTGGAATCCAGGCCCTTCACTATCGGTGGTGCTCCTCGGATTTGATCGACCCTGGAGTTATAGGTCTCCACTTTTTTTTCGTTGTCTTCGATTTCCTTTTCTTCCAACTCCACCTTTTTTAGTTCCTCAAGCATCTTTATTATCTCGGGGTTGGTCTCGAGTTCTGCTTCACCGGGCCTTTCTGTGGCCTGTTCATGTCTGCGAGCATTTTTCCGGGATGATTCGGGCTCACCCCTATTGGGGGCGTGACTTTGGTTCTGCAACTGGGCTATCGCTGCCTGTTGAGCCTGTAACATTTCGAAGATCACGTGCATATTGATCCCATAACCTTCGCCGTCGTGTGTACTCCAAGCTATCGACTGGGCTCCCCCGCGAATGTTGTTTATCGGGTCAGTAGGCAAGTTTGCTTCGATAGCCACGTGTGAGTTACCATAGGCCAGATCGGCGACTGAGACTCCGTTGGGGTCAACATGGGGCACCTCGTTACTGGGAACCACATTGTTGCTCTCGCCATGGTGGTCAGATGATATCCACGTTCAAAAATGGGCAGATTGGGAGTTCGACATTATTAATTTTGACTTGAAATTAAAAAATAAAAGAACAAGTGTAAAATAGGGTGTGTTATGGAAGTTTGTATCAAATTACCACTATTATCCTTAGCCTCACGGTGAACGCCAAACTGTTTACCCTAAAAACGGATAACAATTAAATTTATAAGTGGTTTTAAGGATAGACAGATTAATTCAATACAAATAATGAATCGTGTTAAATTAAACAGATAAAGGAAGTAATAAATTATCAAACCAATTAAGGAAAGTGATCCCGGACTCAGTAGCAGCTTTAATGGAATATCTGCCTTTGATCCCGGGCTCGCGTTAATGATGAACTGATAAAAAAAGTAAGAACTTTGAATAACAAGGAAAATAAGAGTATATTGCCTTGATATGTGTGTTACAATGTCGTTAATGAATAATCAGACCCCCTTTATATAGTAGGGGAGTTTTACCCTAAGTACAATTACACAAAAGGTAAAAATATTCTTTTTTACTAATCACCGATTTTCTGCCGATACGTGCCGAGATTCACGCCGTGACATCCGGCTGGTCACGGATATCACGGCCCTTTGTTAGTCGTGCTCGATTATCTGGTAATGCTCTCCGAGATTTTTTAGGATTCAAATTGAACCTGGGGGTCGTGGCCGCGATGCTTCCGAGGGCAGGCGTTTTGCCCGAACCCCGACACGAGGGCTCCTTGCCTCTATTCCGGTTCCTTGCAGTCATGTCTCTTGTTTTGTTTACTTCATCGAAACCGAGGCGTTCCGCGGGCTCGGTTGTGTGTGTATATATATATATATATATATATATATATATATATATATATATATATATATATATATATATATATATATATATAGTGTAATTTTCAGGCGAAGGGGTATCGCTTGACACCCTTTCGCCCACTTAGCTCTGCGCCTGCACCGGAGGACGTATTGCCGTGCCATACCCGCTGTAACCCAATATCATTAATTACCACTAAATCGAAAAGAAGGTTCAAAACAGTGCTGTCTTTTTCTTATCTAGGCTAATTTCTGTCTGCAGCTATTTAATCGATCTCTAGTTAGTTTCCCTCATGCTTCGAAATTGACTGAAACAAATGTCCATTATCTTTCCCCCTTTTCATGCTGGAATCTCAAGAATTGCCAAACTGCGACTAAAACAATCTCGAAACTACATATATGCTTCTGAAAAGGAATAAAAAGAGAGAAAGAAAACAATTTCCTAGTTTACGCAACAAACAGAACCGGCGATATAGGTAGGATTATGAGGTTATTGCTAAAAGGGGAGCTTGATTACTATGGTTTTAAATATTATAATTCATAACTCATCACGACGATATTTAATGTTCTTACTAATAGAACTGGGATACAACAGAGAGAAAGAAGACAACGAGCCTAATTCCCTCTAACCACTTACAATAATGCAATATTAAGCAATAACTGTAATTAAGCACACAAAATAGCAAACACACTGAAAGAAAGATGAAAAATATTACTGTAGTAGCTTATATATGCGCATGGAATTCCCGGAGACGATACTTAAGTGGCAATCGCCAAAAAATTAAAGTCCCATTTCTTGTAGCGAAAGATGGAAATTAATTAGCTTATGGGCATCGGAAATCCCAGGGACGATTCTTTCCACAGTTGTTGAACAGCAAGGTTAGGGGGTCAAGAGGGAGAATATTGGTGCTGTTTGATTTAATGGCATCGCAAAGGCAATAAGCCAAATCAGCACCAACAATGCCTTGAATGAGAGAGCAACATTGGGTCTTAGCTTGACTTCCAAAATTAAGGTGCACCAAATCATTTAATAAGTCAGCACACACTTCGTATTTGGATGAGTCTGTAGGACATTTACCTGTAACTGTTGGGTAATAAGTAGTGGAACTAACCATTGTGAAGAAGAGAATGTTAAAAGTGAGGAGGAAAAGGGCAGTGGAGGAGGATGCAGCAACTAATTTAGCCATTTCCAGACTTAATTAATTAGCACTGATCTCAATATTTTTGATGAGGCCAAGTGAGAACTTTGCTTTGCTTATATAAGAAGAATGATTAGAAAGAATTGAGCTAACATAACGACCATTCTATGTTTGAACATTGAATGTTAGGGAAAACATTTCTATCAAGAATTGCCAAGATCTATATACTACTGGAAACTTATTTTTATCAACGTTCTACTAAATGAGGGAAACATGCATATGCATATCAATCATCCTTGTAGATAATCTATTCCTTTTCCGTTTAACAGTACCCTTTTGGCCAAGTGACTTTCTCGATTCTTATACTCCCTCGTTTATGTTTATAAGTTTGGGCTTCTAATTGTTGCCTAAAGGATTTAATTGCCAAATTTGTATATTGTTAATTAAGGGAAAATTCATACTACATCAACTATTCTCTTTCGCCTTTTTGAGCTTAGGATAATCACTTGAATGAGTTTTGAACCATCGTGCACGAATCTTAATCCCCAATTATAAAAACTGATAATAATTATTAAAAAAAGGATTAGCTAGCAAATACAATCTATTATAATTATTTTTACGTTCATTCGTTGATCCTTTACTGTTGGACAACATTGGGTTCATGTTTGAGTTAACAGTTAAGGAAAGAAACCGACTAGTTTCAAACCAAAGATTGAAATGAAATGAATAGTGAGTAGGGACTGCTTTCTTGGGTTGCACTTCTTTTACTAGGCCTAATGGCATTAATGGGCCAATATTGGGTTCATGTTTGAGTTAACAGTTAAGGAAAGAAACCGACTAGTTTCAAACCAAAGATTGAAATGAAATGAATAGTGAGTAGGGACTGCTTTCTTGGGTTGCACTTCTTTTACTAGGCCTAATGGCATTAATGGGCCAATATTGGGTTCATGTTTGAGTTAACAGTTAAGGAAAGAAACCGACTAGTTTCAAACCAAAGATTGAAATGAAATGAATAGTGAGTAGGGACTGCTTTCTTGGGTTGCACTTCTTTTACTAGGCCTAATGGCATTAATGGGCCAATATTGGGTTCATGTTTGAGTTAACAGTTAAGGAAAGAAACCTACTAGTTTCAAACCAAAGATTGAAATGAAATGAATAGTGAGTAGGGACTGCTTTCTTGGGTTGCACTTCTTTTACTAGGCCTAATGGCATTAATGGGCCAATATGTATCCAAGTCCATTATAATCGACCAGCCGATTATGAACACAGGTGGTTATTCGAGTGAAGCATCAGGGGTCCAAATTAGAGCTAACAACTCCAGCCCAGCAATAAGAAGGAAAAAAAGGGAAAAAATAAGAAGGAAAATTAACTGATTATTTCTATTTTAGTTTATTTATTTATTCATTTCAAGAATGTACTGATTTTTTTAATATCCTTATTGTTTTCTTCTTTCACTTTGGATGCCAATTTTACTCCTTTTTTTTTGGGATAATACATAAGATGCTCCCTGAACTTGTCCAAATAAATGAGTTTCCTACTCAACCTTTATGGGTGTTCCAATACCACCCTATATTTGTTAGGACTGATTTTTTGTGCACCCTTGTAAGCCATCTCCCATTACAAATATATTGTGTAACATACACGCGCCATCTAGTGATGCCACATATTTAAAAAGAGAGTATTATTAGTTTGATTATAATTAATGATTTTAACCATTTTTTTACGTTTAAAAACGACGTCGTTTGTAGTCTAATATTTACCCCAACCTATTTACCTTATCAGTTCAATTCACCCACCCCGTAAAAAATTCCCAAGTCGTCGTAAAAACCCTAACCTCTAATCCGTCTGAAATTCAATCTTTCCAACTAAAATTGAAGGGAAAAGATGAATGTTTCTTTGAGTAAACCTAGTTAGAACCTCAAATTGTCGTTATATTTTACTGATATTTTTGATTTTGACGAGTTGTTGGATTTGTTCGAGTTTCAATGAAAGGGGTTCAGTTTTTCATTACACTCTTTCTTCGATTTGGATTTTGGACAGAACATATTCTTTTTAAAGGTTAGTGTTGTTCGTCGTGTTTATGTTGTTTTGAGCACTAGGGTTTTCTTCGTCACAGTAATAGTGCTGAGTTTGTTGTTGCATGTGATTTGATTTCATAGATACTGGTCTGATATAGTTATATATCTACTTTGCGTTGGGTTGAAAATGTCTTTTGAATTAGTCACAGTAAGATTCTTCCTTGGAGGAAAAAATTCCATGGAGAAGCTATATATAGGTGGGGTTATTACTTCTGCACTTGATATTGATGTAGATAAGTTCTCCTATTTTGAATTTCTAGGTTATGTTAAAGACTTTGGCTATAATTCTTCTTCTGCTCGTATTTATGTAAGGCCACCTTATTGTACTGGTTTGATAGAAATTAAAGTGGATAGGGATATTACGGGTATTTGTCAAGTATTAAAAAATAGAAATATCTTGGATGTATTTGTGGAGCACATGGTTGATGAACCAGTAGTGGTCCCCTTATCTTAGAATGTGGTCAAGACCTTAGGGGAAGTGAGGTTTTGGGCACATATGAAGAGGCATGCACTAGTGCCCCTGCTGAACCAAGTGCTCCTTTTGATACTACTACCCTCCCCTCCCCCAATATTGCTACCCCCCTGAACCTACTGCCCCATCTGAACCTGCTGGCTCATCTGAACCTGCTGAATTTGAAGATGGTTTTAGTACTGAGAATAGCTCAGATTCAGATCATGTAGAGCCATTTGAAGAAGGGGAGAAGGATTATGGTAGTGATATACATGAGAAGTATAGGTCATTTAGGGAGGAAAGAAGAACTAAGCAGAGAAAAAAAAAGAACGTTAGAGTTCCTGCAGCTGAGGGTATTAAGTTAGGGAAAAAATAATATATGTGGGTTATAATGAGTATCAAGCCAGGAGAGAGTCAAGACAAAGGAATCCTTTGGAGGGTAAAATAGGAGGTGATGAGCCATATTATCCTTCTGATGAGGCTGCCAGCTTTGAAACAGGTACAGATGTTGATGATAATGAAGGAGAGGGAGAAGTTAATCAAAGGAAACCCAAAACAAGAAGAAGAAAGATTAAAAAAGAGTGATATTTGACCTGTCACACCCCTTTTCTAGTCCAAAAGATATTATATGTGCGTTTTGGATTATTGTGGGTTAAAGAGTTTTTCCAATTAAAGTGACAAATTTGAGTAGGAATTATTTTATTTATAGATTCGCCACTTGGAATTGATTTTTTGGGTGTTCCAAGTCACCTTTTATTTGAATTCCTAGTCAAGGGAAGATTTGACTCTATTATTATTGGTCTGCGAAAATAAAGTCCGGGTAAGGAATTTGGTTGACCGAGGAGAAGGTGTAAGGCATTCCCCGAGCCTCGTAGTTTTAGCACGGTCGCTTTATTGACTACAATTTGGCTTAAATTAATTTTGAATAAATTGTGATTTATTGGTTTCCATGTTTTATCTATCCGTTTTTAATTATTAAAATATGAAATTATCTTTGAAACGAATCACGTGTGTGAATCCGTTTTGTTTATTGTACCAAAATCATGTCACACGTACGTGTACACAATTAATAGTATTTTATTATATTAAGATTATTTTGGCCAAAGTTGCAGGAACACATACTTTGATATTAATTTTGGAAATCACAATTATGCCACGCAAACGTATACATAATCGGAAAAAACTAATTAAAAGCGCGCCTAAAGCAAACTAGCGATTTGTGAGTTATTTATTTCCTAAGTCAAGATTATTGTGAGGCTCAAGAGTTATGGAAGTATTTTATTTAGTACTGATTACAAATCAAGAGAGGATTATTGAAGGATTGATAAAAATTTTATAAAACAGTTAAGATAACGTTAGAAATTAATTCGACCAAATGATAAAACTAGTGCTAGGAAAAAACTAAACTTGATTAAAATATTTTGATAAAGAAAATAAATTTTACAATACCAAACCTTAGGACCAAATGCATTACGGTTACCATCACTTATCCTCATTTTTTCAAGTTTAATTTTTTCTGAAACTTTCCTTGTAGATCCTCTTACTTTATGCATCTGTGTCACGACCCTAAATTCCCTCCGTAGGATGTCGTGATGGCACCTAATCTCTAAGACTAGGTAAGCCTATCAATGCGGAATAATAATAAATATCTTAAATAAATAAACTACAATTCAAACAATTTTAACTCCCAAAACCCGGTAGAAATAAGTCACAAGCTTCTAAGAATTTATTCTTTATGTCTCTATACATCAGAGTCTAAAGCAAATAAGAAAGATAACATAGTAAGATAGAAGGGGACTCCGGAGTCTGCGGACGCTAGCAGATATACCTCGAAGTCTCCTCGTATAGCTAGTTTACTGATGCGTGGTCTGATAAGATGTACCTGGATCTGCACAAAAAGATGTGCAGAAGCGTAGTATGAGTACACCACAGCGGTACCCAGTAAGTGCCAAGCCTAACCTCGGTAGAGTAGTGACGAGGTCAGGTCAGGCCCTACTAGAGAATAAATAATGGCATGGTAAAATGTTTAAATAATATTATAAGATAAAATGACAATGAAAATGAATCAAGTAGTATGTCACATATAATTACATCAAATAATGACAAATAAATACCTCATGGAAACAAAACAGAATTAATTCCAACTTGAAGAAAATCACAACAATAATCAAAGGCAATTGCGGCCATAAATCAATATCAACAAGGGCACTCCCGAGGTACCGTCTCGTAGTCCCAAATCATAAATAAATTCACAATATCTCATTTCCTTATCTCACCGCGGGAGCCTTCACAATTTATTTTAAAGAAAATATTTTTTCCGAAATAGCATCCCGCGTTTTAGCCATCCTTATCACACCGCATGACTTCTAGTAGTTCCCCTACTAGCCACGCGTATCAAGCCACCCTTATCTCACCGCATGCATTTCAACACCCAGATCTTATACCACCGCATGCGTATCAATATCACAATATATCACAATTTGCACCTCAAGTGCTCAAATAATTTAACTTGCCAAAATAATTCAACAATAATATTTTTTCACAATAAAGAGCTCACGGCTCATGCCAAAATAAATCATCAATAATAATTTTCCACAATAAAGAGCTCACGGCTCCTGTCAAAATAATTCATCAATAATATTTTTCCACAATAAAGAGCTCACGTCTCATGTCAAAATAATTCAACAATAATATTTTTCACAATAAAGAGCTCACAGCTCATGTCAAAATAATTCAACAATAATATTTTTCCACAATAAAGAGCTCACGACTCCCTCACAATGAGTATAAAAATATTCAGGAGTAAATAATTTAGGAAAATAATATTTCAAAATATTTACTACGTTGCTTCAATATCAAGTTTAAAAATGTCAAATACTTCATATTAATAATATTTAATTTAAAGAAAATCAACCTTCAAATAATGCACAGAATAAAAGAAACCAAGTTTCAACTAAACAGGTAAAACAATTAGTAAGAAAAGATCAAACAAATTTGAAGTATATAACTTAGATCAATGATGAAGAATATAACAAGATAAAATAATTTAATAAATGCGCAACAGTGATCTACACAATTTAAAAATATAATCTTTCGCAATTAGCCCGTGTACACACTCGTCACCTCATGTACACGACTTTCAATACATTTTAATAATCACATTAATATCAATTCTAGGAGAAATTTTCCCCACACAAGGTTAGACAAGTCACTTACCTCGACTTGCTCCAATTTAACCAAGTATTATGCTTTTTTCTCGATTTTTCAACTCCGATCGACTCGTATCTAGTCATAAATAATTTGATATAGTCAACAAAAATTATAGTAATCAATTTCATAAGAAAATATAACATTTTTATTAAAATCCAAAATTAACTCAAAATTTGCCTGTGGGTCCCACATCTCGGAATCCGGCGAAACTTATAAAATCAAACAACCCATTCAATTACGAGTCCATCCATATCAATTTTACCAAAATCCGATAACAACTCGACCTCCAAATCTTAAATTTTTATTTTTGGAAGATTTTGCAAAAATCTTGATTTTTCTTCCATAAATTCACGGATTCATGATGTAAATGAGTATGGAATCATGAAATATAATCAATGTAGGATAAGGAACACTTACCTCAATGTTTTCCCGTGAAAATCGCCCAAAAATTGCCCAAGAACCGTGCTCCAAAAATCCAAAATGAAATGCATGAAATAACCATTTTTGGTCCTTAAGTTTCTGCCAATCCGTCACTAAAAGTCTATTTTCCGTCACTAAAAGTCCATTTTTCGTCATTAAAAGTCCACCAAAACCTGCTCTACCAGCCTTCCTTCAATTGATCATAACTTCATGTACAAATGATAAATGGTTTAAATTTTTGGAAACTATAATACAACGACTACAACTTTCATGTTTTAAAAATGTTCTGATTCCTTATGAATTGAGAGATATAAGCTTCCAAAGTTGGCTCCACGCACAAAATTTCTGCAACAGAAATTTCCAGCACTCTTTGTCCGAAATACATTCCGTTTACCTTCCGAAATCCACCCGAGACCCTCGGGACCTTAACCAATTATTCCAACATATCCCAAAATACCATACGAACTTAGTCGAGGCTTCAAACAACATCAAAATGACGAATCGCACCTCAAATCAAAAATCAATGAACTTTGAACTTTCAAATTCTATATCTTGTGTCGAAACACATCAAATCAATTCGGAATGACTTCAAATTTTGCACACAAGTCATAAATGACATAACTGATCTATGAAAATTTTCAGAATCGGATTTCGACCCCGATATCAAAAAGTCAACCCCTCGGTCAAACTTCCCAATAATTCAACTTTCGGCATTTCAAGCCTAATTCCACTACGGACTTCCAAATAAAATTCCGATCACGCTCCTAAGTCCAAAATCACCATACTGAGCTGTTGGAATCATCAAAATTCTATTCCGGGGTCGTTTGCACATAATTTGACATCCGGTCACTATTTGAACTTAAACTTTTAATTTTTCATCAAAATTCCATATCTCAGGCTAGGGACCTCGGAAATTGATTTCGGACATTGTGATGACCCAAAATGTTATCTTTAAATTTAATAATTAATGTTGTGTTCTAAGACCTCGAAAAGCACTACTTATCCTTCCTCGACTTGCGTGCACAGTCCATAAAATTTTTCGGAAAGTTTTCAGGTGAAAAATGGATTAAAATGTGAATTAGAGCTTTAAAACTCAACGGAGTTGACTTTGGTCAACATTTTGAGCAAACGGATTCGGATCAGTATTTTGATAATTTTGGTAGGTCCGTATCGTGATTTGGGACTTAGGCGTATGCCCGGAATCAAATTCCGAGGTCCCTAATCCGAGATATGGAATTTTGATGAAAAATTAAAAGTTTAAGTTCAAATAGTGATCGGATGTCAAATTATGTGCAAACGACCCCGGAATAGAATTTTGAAGATTACAACAGCTCCGTATGGTAATTTTGGACTTAGGAACGTGATCGAAATTTTATTTGGAAGTCCGTAGTAGAATTAGGCTTGAAATGCCGAAAGTTGAATTTTTGGGAAGTTTGACCGAGATGGTGACTTTTTGATATCGAGTTCGAAATCCGATTCTGAAAATTTTCATAGCTCAGTTATGTCATTTATGACTTGTGTGCAAAATTTGAAGTCATTCCGAATTGATTTGATGTGTTTCGACACAAGATATAGAATTTGAAAGTTCAAAGTTCATTGATTTTGATTTGAGGTGTGATTCGTCGTTTTGATGTTGTTTGATGTAGTTTGAAGCCTCGACTAAGTTCGTATGGTATTTTGGGACATGTTGGAATAATTGGTTAAGGTCCCGAGGGTCTCGGGTGGATTTCGGAAGGTAAACGGAATAGATTTCGGACAAAGTGCTGGAAATTTCTGTTTGCAGCAGAAATTTCTGTTGCAGAAATTCCGTGCGTGGAGCCAAGTTTGGAAGCTTATATCTCGCAATGCATAAGGAATCAGAAAATGTGCAAAACATGAAAGTTGTAGTCGTTGGATTATAGGTTCCAGAAAGTTAAACTATGCATTATTTGGACATTTGTACAGAAAGTTATGATGGATTGAATAAAGGCTGGTAGAGCAGTTTCGCCAGAAATTCTGATGCATGCAGCCGACTTTGGGAGCCAATATCTCGCAATGTATAAGGAATCAGAATAATTGCAAAACATAAAAGTTGTAGTCGGTGGATTCTAGTTTCTAGAAAAGTAAACCATTTATCATTTGGACATTTGTACATAAAGTTATGATCAATTGAAGTAAGACTAGTAGAGCTGTTTCTGGTGGACTTTTAGTGACAAAAAATGGACTTTTAGTGACGGATTGGCAGAAACTTAAGGACCAAAAATGGTTATTTCATTCATTTCGTTTTGGATTTTTGGAGCACGATTCTTGGGCGATTTTTGGGCGATTTTCACGGGAAAACATTGGGGTAAGTGTTCCTTATCCTATATTGATTATATTTCATGATTCCATACTCATTTACATCATGAATCCGTGAATTTATGGATGAAAAATCAAGATTTTTGCAAAATCTTCCAAAAACGAAAATTTAAGATTTGGAGGTCGAGTTGTTATCGGATTTTGGTAAAATTGGTATGGGTGGACTCGTAATTGAATGGGTTGTCGGATTTTATAAGTTTCGCCGGATTCTGAGATGTGGGCCCCACGGGCAAATTTTGAGCTAATTTCGAATTTTAATAAAAATGTAATATTTTCTTATGAAAGTGATTACTATAATTTTTGTTGATTGTATCGAATTAATTATGACTAGATACGAGTCGATTGGAGTCGGAAATTCGAGGAAAAAGCATAACACTTGGTTAAATTGGAGCAAGTCGAGGTAAGTGACTTGTCTAACCTTGTGTGGGGGAAATTTCCCCTAGAATTGATATTGATGTGATTATTGAAATGTGTTGAAAGTCGTGTGCACGAGGTGACGAGTGTGTACACGGGTTGATTTGCGAAAGATTATATTTTTAAATTGTGTAGATCACTGTTGCGCATTTATTAAATTATTTTATTTTGTTATATTCTTCATCATTGATGTGAGATATATACTTCAAATTTGTTTGATCTTTTCTTACTAATTGTTTTACCTGTTTAGTTGAAACTTGGTTTCTTTTATTCTGTGCATTATTTGAAGGTTGTTTTTCTTTAAATTAAATATTATTAATATGAAGTATTTGACATTTTTAAACTTGATATTGAAGCAACGTAGTAAAGATTTTGAAATATTATTTTCCTAAATTATTTACTCCTGAATATTTTTATACTCATTGTGAGGGAGCCGTGAGCTCTTTATTATGGAAGAATATTATTGATGAATTATTTTGACATGAGCTGTGAGCTCTTTATTGTGGAAAACTATTATTGATGATTTATTTTGGCATGAGCCGTGAGCTCTTTATTGTGGCAAACTATTATTGATGATTTATTTTGGCATGAGCCGTGAGCTCTTTATTGTGAAAAAATATTGTTGTTGAATTATTTTGGCAAGTTAAATTATTTGAGCACTTGGGGTGCAAATTGTGATATATTGTGATATTGATACGCATGCGGTAGTATAAGGTCTGGGTGTTAAAACGCATGCGGTGAGATAAGGGTGGCTTGATACGCGTGGCTAGTAGGGGAACTACTAGAAGTCATGCGATGTGATAAGTGTGGCTAAAACGCGGGATGCTATTTCGAAAAAAATATTTTCTTTAAATAAATTGTGAAGGCTCCCGCGGTGATATAAGAAAATGAGATATTGTGAATTTATTTACACTATTTCGGGAAAAAGTATGTCACTACGAGGCGGTACCTAGGGAGTGCCCTTGTTGATATTAATTTATGGCCGTAGTTGCCTTTGATTATTATTGTGATTTTCATAAAGTTGAAGGAAATTCTGTTTTGATTTTCATGAGATATTATTTGCAATTATTTGGTGTCATTAAATGTGACATACTATTTGATTCATTTTCCAGTAGGGCCTCACCTGACCTCGTCACTACTCTACCGAGGTTAGGCTTGGCACTTACTGGGTACCGCTGTGGTGTACTCATACTACGCTTCTCCACATCTTTTTGTGCAGATCCAGGTACATTTTACCAGCTTAGACGTCATTGAGTTACCTACGCACGGAGACTTCGAGGTATATCTGCCAGCGTCCGCAGATTCCGGAGTCCCCTTCTATCATTTTATGTTGCTTCCTTATATTTTATCTAGACCTTGACATATAGAGACACTAAGAATAAATTCTTAGAAGCTTGTAACTTATTTCTACCAGATTTTGGGAGTTGAAATTGTTTGAATTATAGTTTATTTATTTCAGATATTTATTATTATTCTGCATTGATAGGCTTACCTAGTCTTAAAGACTAGGTGCCATCACGACATCCTACGGAGGGAATTTGGGGTCGTGACAGACATACGCCTAAGTCCCAAATCACGATACGTACCTACCAAAACTATCAAAATACTGATTCGAGTCCGTTTGCTCAAAATGTTGACCAAAGTCAACTCAATTGAGTTTTAAAACTCTAATTCACATTTTAATTTATTTTTCATCTGAAAACTTTTCGAAAAATTTTACGAACTGCGCACGCAAGTCGAGGAATAATAAATAGTGCTTTTTGAGGTCTTAGAATACAAAATTAATTATTAAATTTAAAGATGACATTTTGGGTCATCACACCAATAAACTTAACGATAAGAATTAATAACTAAGAAAAATTATGTGCTCAAAAAGAGAATAACAAATTCAAGCAAAAGGCATATTAACACATATCATCTAAATGGAACAATAAACAGACAAAGCAAACAAGATAAAAAGATCGGACCTCTAAAGTTGCAAATATTTTCGAATCGTCAAGCAAATAAGAACCTCGAACAGGAAACCAAATGCCTTGCCGGAACCTCAAAGAACCTCGACCAAACCGCCTCGAACTCGGCTCGTTTGTAGTGATTAACAGAGTAGGAAGGAGCTGCTGGTTTTGGATGAAGGACGACAACTTTCGTGGTGGTTTTCGAACTGTTTTAAGATTGCTCTTGGTGATGTTTTGGGCTGCTTTCAGCTGGATTTCGGGACTGATTTTAGCTGAAGTTTATGGGATTGTTTTTGTCCTATTTTAGGTGCTGACTTTGCTGTGTTTTGAGAGTGATTTGGACTGCATTTTTGAGTGATTTTGGGGTTGTTTTGGGTCAGTTTCGGATTATATTAGAGCTGGATTTTGGGGCTATTCGTAGTTGGTCTTTTGCTGTGTTTTAGGAGGTTGTTCGGGGCTGTTTTGGAGTCATTTTTGGACTGAGAAGAGGGCTGGTTTGGGGGTAGATTTCCAACTCATTTTTGGGATGTTCTGGATCTATTTTGGAGGCTGATTTTTTGTGTTTTTTGCAGCTAAAAAGCTGCTGAATTTTGCTGGAGTCTAGAGGAGTTGTTTGGTGGTTGTTTCAAGCTGGGTTTAGAGTAGTTTTAATGGATATTTGGGACTATTTTGGGGTGGACTTTTCAACTGGGTTTTAGGGATTTACAAAGCTCATTTTGGGTGAGCTTAGAGGCTGAGGAAGATGAGTGAAGAGGGAGGCACGAGTTGTGTTTTTTTGTGGGATTGTGGAGATGGTGCATTTTTATAAGTGGGGGAGGTGAATGGGGGACAAGCATGTGGGAAAAGTGAAAGTGGAGTGGAAATAAAGAGTGGGGGATAAAGAGTGGGGAGCAAGAGAAAGTGGAGTGAGAAGTAAGGTATTGGTGAGATGAGTGGGAAAAAATTTAAGCATGGTAAAAAATTAGGTGCTCACAGCATGCTTCTCTTTGCTTGGAAACATGAAAAGTTTTCAGGCAAAGAAAAGATGAGCGATATGACTAATGTTTGGCCATACCGTTATTCAAAAGTAAAGAGATAAGAGAAAAGAGTGCGACCGAGTCTTGGTTATGCATAACCTACATATCCCGGGTTATAAGAAAATTATGCCGCGTGTAGTTCAAGGAAAATGATAGAATGCTGAGTTGGAGAGTCGAGTGAGGTTCCGTCGAGGCTCCGGTCTGTAGTCCAGTTATTACATCAAAAATCAAAAAGAAACTAAACAAACCTATCAGCTATGAATTACAAGATTCCTATCTATAAATCTTCTAAAACTTGATCTTGAATCTTGACTGGTTCTTCACGCAGACTCTGATCTGAACCTTGATGCTTGCTAGTTGCAGGTACTAGTTCATTCTTTTACGACTTCTTATAATCAAAACAAGAGATGTAATGCTCGTGACTTCAGTCGTCTTGAGCTGTCCATATCCTTTCCATCTGCTTCTGCATTTGAATTCACTTCTTTTCCTTTTCTTTTCTTTATTCTAGATTTTGAATTCTTCTTTTGGTCATCTCGAACCCTCTACCTCGAGGTAAAACAAAAACCTACTCAGACATCAAAACAAACAAACGAACGAAATTTTTCTGCCCCAGTTTTCACTAAAAAAAATTTGCGAGTTATTGTAACAAAATTCTAAAGTACTTCTTTATTAAAAGCAATAAAAAAATTGGGAATGGTGTACCGTAAACTACTACTTTTTGATAGTATTCCTTTATTGTCCCAAAAGAATGTCTCAACTAAGAATTGATGTACCTTATGTTGGGAAAATGTGGCCAGGGAATGTGATACCCTATATTGGCAATGATATTAGGGAGTGATGTATCCTGCATTTAAGATCAAATCAATTAGGGAGTGGTGTACCCTATGTTGGAGAACACAACTAGGGATTGGTGTACCCTATACTGGTAAGGAGATGTAATTAGGGGATGTTGCCCTGTATTACTGAGAAAAAAAATATAACCAGGGGTTGGTGCCCTGTGTTACTAAAAGGAAATGTAACCAGGGGTTAGCGCCCTATATAACTGAAAAAGAAAATGTAATCAGGGGTAAGCGCCCTGTATTACTGAAAAAGGAAATGTAACCAGGGGAAGGCGATCTTTATTGTGAGCACCTAATTTTTGACTATATTTGAATTTTTACCACCTTCTACTATGTAAATATTTTTAGAAATTTAATACATATTAATTTAGCTTTGTTACACTTTTTTAATATAGGGTAAGAATTAAAAATAATTTAAAAGGTCAAATTATTACTATTAGTATTATTTTTATTTTTTTATCTTTATTTTAAAATAAAATAAATTTAAAAAAACCGAAAAAAATATTTTTTTAAAAAAAAATTCGGATGGGAATAAAATAATAGGAAAATAAAAAGTATGAAATAAAAAATTAAAAATAAAAGTAGGTGGAAATTGTTTTCTAAAAAAAATAAAAGAAAGTGGAAAATTAAAAAAATAAAAGTTAAAGAATGTAGAAATTTAAAAAAATAAAAAGTAAAAGAAAGATGAAATTAAAAAATAAAAGTAAATATAGCTGAATTTCTTTTTAAAAAAAGTAAAAGAAAGTAGAAACTAAAAAATGAAAAGTAAGATATGTAGAAATTTAAAAAAAAAGTAAAATAAGTGGAAAACAAAAACAAAAAAAAGAGTAAAAAGTGGGAAATTAAAAAAAATAAAGGAAAGTGGGGAATTATTTTTTTTTAAAAAAAGAAGAAAAATGGGAAGTGGGAATTCTTTTTAATTAAAAAATAAATCTGAAACAATTCCGATTTTTTTTTCTATAAATAGAAGAGAAATGTGAGGAGATAGGGAGAGGGAGAAGGAAGGAAAAATAGAGGAGAGAATTGAGAGAAAACAAAAGTCTTCTTCTGCGCTAAGTGAATTTCTACTCGTTTTATTATTTCTTTTGAAAATTCAAGCAATTCATTACTCTGTTTAAGACCCAAAAATACCTCAAATTCAAGCCTAAAAATACCTTGTGAAGCTTCATTGATAGTCACCTCTCTCACACCAAAAACCAGCAGCCTCACGAGGTACAGTCAAGTTTCGGTCCGGGCTCGAATTTTAGAAGGTTCGTCGCGAGATTTTCTGCTCATCTGCCGATTTGCCCTTGGTTTGGTGTATTTGCTCGACTCAGAATTATTTTTGCATTAATCAAGTACTGAAGGAAAATTTTTGCTTAAAGGTTCATTGCTTATCCTCCATTTGTTAATTATTTCATTATTTTGTGTGATATTCTTATAGAGGTTCATGTGATAATTTTTTGTGTTATTTTATTTATACACATTGTGAGCACCTAATTTTTGACTATATTTGGGATTTTTAAACACTTTTTAGTTATAAATAATTTTAAGTTTAATCTACATATTTTAACCTTTATTTCACTTATTTTAATAGGTTTATTTGATAAAATTAAAATCATACAAAAAGAGTCACACTTTTAGATATTAGTTGTGTTTTTTTGCAAAAAGAAAAAGAAAATATACAAAAAATATATGTTTCATCTAATTTGGTGCTCTTAAAAAAAGGTCACATTAAACTAGATAAATGTAATAATTTTATCTAGTTTAAAATATTAGTGTAGTAATTTAAATTTTAGATTGCCTTTAAAAAAAAGATAAAAAAAAAGGAGCCAATGGAAAATTATCACATGCCAAAAGATTCTCTCTTATCATCATCCAATAACTAATTAACATGCACTTTCCTAGCACATTCCTACAAATAACACCTACCCTAGACAACACACTCACACACACGAAAAGAGAGGAGAAACGAGAAACAGAGAGGGATTCGGGCAGAGAGAAAAGGGGATTCTAGGGTTCTTGTATTCAATTTTTTCCAGATTTTTTAGGCTAGCAAAAATTCCAAAAAATCAAAAATACAAAAAATATTTTTTCAATTTCTTCTATTTGAATTTTCGTTTCCAAAAATGGTTGAAGTTGAGTGATTAAGTTGAGGATTGAAGCCGACTCGAGTTTCCGCTCAAGGTATTCGGTCGAGGTCGAGTTTTGCCGGTCCGAATTCTTGTGTCGTCTCCATAGCTGTTTGGTTTGAATTTCATTGCCGTTTCGTGCATACAGTTGGTCCGAGCATATATTTGTACTCACTATTTTACTCGTTTAAAGAAAGCACATCTCAGGTCCATTTTCTGACATCCTTTTCTTCTATTTTCGTGACCTTACATGCTTGTGAATTTTTTATCGGGTTGATCGTGTGAGGTGATGTTATTTCACCTTAACATGGTTTCGTCTCATCTATGCTTCCTGTGTTGGATCTTTTAAATTCAAATTAACTGCTCTTGGTTGAAAATTGCAGCAATCGACATGTCCTCTTCGCTTAGTTAGTCTGTTTGTTATTGATTTCCTTGTGCCGTAGTTTAATTAGTTTAGATCACAAATCGATAGTGCAGAACAGTGTTTGGATTCGAAAGAAGTAGAATTAAAATCTCATGTTCACTAATTTATCGCCTTAATTAAGTCCTTCGGCAAAAATAGACAGTTTCAAGTTTCGTTTTGGATTCAGTTTGTTATTTGAAGTTTTCTAGTTTGAAATTAATTTCTGGATCTATGTGTGGGAAAGTTTCTTTTGTTTCTTCTGAGATAGCATTTTCAAAAAAAATTGAACAAGATTTTTTATTCCAGGCTTACATATCACCGTTGAAATCCACCAATGCAACTACTATGCTTCTTTTGAAAAACTATTTCCTTTTATGCTTAGATTGAGTCCACACTTTGATTTTGAAGTCAATACAACACTTCAGTTAACTAATTTTCTGGGATTTGAAATGATTTTTCATGGATTACATTTTATTTTATTTGGTTGATTTGGTTTGAAGCCTTTCTGACTCATTGATCAAGATATATGTTCATTCTACTTCCTGCTAAGTCGAATGATGATTAACAACACTCATGGGTCACAATTATTAAAATAGTGCATTCAGTGATTAATATTAGTTAAGTATGTGTTACTCTTATCTGTTAGGCCAAATTTAGGCAGAAACTATGTGAATTATTTTTGTTTTGTTCACCCGTTTTGCCTAGAGTTCATTAATCTCAAAACCTTAGGAAAATATTTAAACTCATGAACATACTTTAGGCGCGATTAATAAATAAATCATCGTGACTATGGGTACAGTTCCCGTGGCATAGTCATGATACGTAATCCCAATTCGAGTGTGCGTTTCACGTAACTCGGACATCACTTCAATAATAATAAAAGTTAACACGTTGTAAATCGCGGGTGCGTTTCACATGACGCGATTCGCAATATGTACAAAAACAACGAGTGCGCGATATCGCGACTTGTTCAAATAAATTTCATAAATACTAAAAGCGGTTTAAAAGGTAAAAATGCACAATAGGTCTCAAATATGTATTAAATCAGATAATTAGGCCAATTATTAATAGTTGAGCGACTGTGCTAGAACCACAGAATTCGGGAGTGCCTCATATCTTCTCCCGGGTTAACAAAATTCCTTACCTGGTCTTCTGTGTTCGCAGATCATCAATAAGAGTCAATTTCCTCGATTTGGGATTTAAAATAAATCGGTGACTTGGGACACCATAAATTATTCCAAGTGGCGACTCTGAACTAAATAAATAACCCCATTTCTTAATGTCACTTAAATTAGAAAAACTCTCCTAATCCCCGTGAAAAAAAGGAGGTGTGACACACATTATCATGTTGTAGTTTCTTTTTACATGTTTCAAGCGATTTGTGAACAAATTATTTGAATAGGATTTCATCTTAATGAGATTTGCTATTTAGAATTAAGAATGAAGATCTTGTCATATTAATGGGTCATGCGTTGGAGTTCAAGTAAGTGAACCAGAAATGAGTTACCACATTTAATCGGAAAGAAAGAATTAGACATGAGTTGGATTGAGTATAAATCTATCAGACCCAATAATTTTGTCACTAGACTAATAATTAGCTCATTCTTCCATAATGGATAAATATCTCCTAATTTCAAAGATAGAGTAGTAAGTTGTAAATATTTCTAAGTGTAAATGACTTTTCAATACTTTAAATAACTAATATATTTCCCGACTTCCAAATAATTTTCTATCCATAAACTCTTGGTCTTACAATAATTTCAAATTAGTTTAGGAAAATAATACAAGTGCGCGTTCACACGACTTGACCAATCAACTTCGAATAATAATAAATGTGTTATTGATTGTGTACACGTACGCTTGACATGATTCTTAACGCCAAACAAAAATGAGTACACGTATGCGTGAATTATTTCAAGATAATTTTTATAAATCTAATCAAGCAATAAAAGCGGACATAGGTAAAACATGAGAACCAATAAAACACAGGTTATTCAAAAATAATATAAGCCAAATATAGTCAATAAAGCGATCGTGCTAGAACCATGGGACTCGGGGAATGCCTTACACCTTCTCCCCATTCAACAGAATTCCTTACCCAGACTTTTTTTTCGCAGACCAATAATAAAAGAGTCAAACCTTCCTTTGACTAGGGATTCAAATAAATGGTGACTTAGAACACCCAAAAAAATCAATTCCAAGTGGCGACTCTGTAAATAAAATAATCCCTACTCAAATTATTTACTTTAATTGAAAAAACTCTTTAACCCAGAACAATCCATAACACATATATCTTTTGGGGCAAAAAGAGGTGTGACATCTCTGGCGACTCTGTTGGGGACAATAACCTAGAACTTCTGGTTCAGGGTTCAGAATTCGAGCATGTATTGTGATCTATACTTGGCTTTCTTGATTGTTGATATTACTGTATTTGTGGGCCTAATGTGCTAATTGCCGCTCATTTACCGCTTTGATATTATTTGAACTATATAAACTGCCTTCTTACGCCTCCCTTCTCAGTCTTCTGAATTTATGGTGCACACGTGCGTGTGGCCCACTATTCTGTTAGAGTTCATCCCAAATAGAATGAGGCTGGATTAGTAACTAGGCCGGGTAGACTTTCGCGCTCCCGGTACGTTGCCCCCACCTCGACTCGAGTTGTCCGCTCGGGTAAGCCAGGTCTAGAACAATACACCCATGTTTTAAACCTAGAATAATATAACCTCATGCCGGATCCCTAGTAGGTACGCTTGTTTGCATCACATGCATTTGACTTTGGGGACTCAATACAGGAGTTGGGTCCGTCTAGGACAGGTGTACCCAAAATAAAAAGACCATCCTGATGCATTTTACGTGCTACTTATACATTTATTTGCTTCGGCTTACATGTTGATCAGATTCTAGAATAGGGAAGAAAATCAAGAAAAATCAAGAGTGAGGCAAGAGAGAGAAATTTACCCGATTTCTGAAAATTCAGGTATTTGAAAATCCCAAAACTCTGTCGAAATTTTGAAAAAATAAAATAAAAAAAATGAGTCATTTCAAAATACGCCAAATATTTTCAAAAAAGGTCATGCTTTTCTTACCGAACTACGCGGGTCTGATTCTCACCGGATGTGAAATACGTAGGCAAACCCCATTGGTTTCGGCCCCAATTTAAAAAAATCCAAAAATATTTTTATTTAATTCCTTCTTTAGAAGTCTTTCCTTATAAAATCCCAAAAAAATATTTTTTTTTCCTTTTTAGAAGTCTTTCAATCGAAAAAGAAAATCAAATCAAAATCCAAAAATATGTTTTTATTGCTTCTTTAGAAGTCTTTCTTCGAAAAAAATAAAATAAATTCAAAAAAAAATTCTTTCTTCTTTAGAAGTCTTTCTTTTAAAAAAATCTCAAAAATAAAAAATCAAAATCCAAAAAAAAAAAAAAACTTTTAAAAATTACCAAAAAAAAAAAAAGAAAACATAAAAAAAATATATTAAAAAAAAAAGCAAAATCCAAAAATATTTTCTTTATTCATAAAGAAGTTTTCCTTTCAAAACTTTCTCAAAAAAAAAATCAAAATTTAAAATTCAAAAATATTTTCCTTGTTAGAAGCTTTCGTGGTCTGTTTTGTATATGAGTAAAAAAAAGAGTTAGTTTATTTACTATTCTTGATCTTCCCTTGAATTACATAATGATCTGATTCATGCGGCGTCATGATATGTAGGCAATCCCCATCGGATTCGATCATAACCATAAGCAAATTGAGTGAAAAAATAAACCGAAAAATAAAATTGAGTGAAAAAGAAAGAATAGAGTGACAAAAACAATAACGGAGAAAAACAAAGAGCGAAAAATAACAAAAAGAGAAAGAAAAAGAAATCAAGATATGAAAAAAAGAAAAGAAAAAAAAAGCCTCCCTAGAAGGAATCAGTTCACCCATGTTGGTAAATCATACTCGAGCTTGTTCCAAAAGCTAGTTAGGCTAGGTCTACTGTAGCCAATAGCCCCGAACCGGCCAAACTCTAAGTCCCCCTCGCACCGGGCTAATGCTAGATGTGAATACCACTCTGGAGCAGTGGAACATGATACGGAAGACTGTTGGACTCTTAAGAGAGCAATGGAAGACCTTATCGAGGTCAAGGCAATAGTGCTTAGGGATGAAGAGCCCCCTGATATGATGAACAATCCTCTGCCTACTCACACCAATGGGCCAGTAGTCAGAATGATCTGTGAAGATGGGAAATTTGATCCGGCACTAAAGGCCATTGCATCCATTGCTGAGACAGAATAAAAGCCAAAAAACGGCCGCCAAGCTTAAAAGTCCCCCATCAAACGGGAGTCTCGGTAGCCAGTCTTGCTATCCTTTCTGTGTTCGAATTATCTCAGGGTGTGATCCGGATGTTTTACTTTATTGTCTTACTTTCCAATGTAAACCCTTCTATCTTTAAAATTCAAAAGAAAAAAAATCAAAAAATCAAATAAAAATCAAATGATTAATATTTCGTTGTCCAAGAAGGTCTCTTTTCTTAATCTTGTCACTTTTCTTATTCTCTTTTCAGTTATGTTAATGCAGATTTTAATGACATGACATGCTTGCGGACTTCATGCCTAGATCCTAATACGCTGTGAGACTTTGAAATAATGAATCAAGAATCAGAATGCAAGGAAGATAAGTTTAAGAAAATAAAACAAAGACTCAGAACAGGTAAAGAAAAATTGGCTCCAGATTGAAAAGATCCATATATGGTAATGAGAGTACTGCCAAAAGAGAGTGTTATACCTGAGAAACATCGAAGGAAATGTCATTGCAATAACTGTCAACGCAAGTGTAGTCAAAAGGTACTATGTTAGATCCTCTATATATCATTAATGTTCTCCGGTTGGGATGAAGAAGGCTTCTTTCTCACCATCCAAATATTCAACTATTTGAAAACCCTTTAAGCCGGCTCTTTTTTTATTACCCTTTTTGGAACCTGGAAGTTATTATAAATAAAAAATAAAAAACAAAAAGAAAAAAAAAAAGAAAAGACAAAAAGAAAATGAAATGAAATAAAAGAGAAAAAAACAAAAGAAAACAAAACAAAAATCCAAACAAGTTCATATTTCATTGAACTACGTTTAACTTGATTCCGAAAGGATACGTAGGCAACCTCTCTCTGGGGTTCAGTCATACCAAAACAAAAATTCACATTCCCCCAAAAGTTGAAACCGGGGCAGATGTTATAATGGTTCGGCGATGGTTTCGCCGGAAAGGTTCCAAAGTTGTAATTCAATCCAAATCCTTTTTACCCAAATCCTTTTCAAGTCCTTCCGATCAATCAACGAGAATGTTAAAAAATTGGAAGATACAGTTACTTGGATCTGATACAACAAAATGAGAGAAGTAAAATGAGAGAATCTTATTGGTGAAAAACCTCACGGGCACTGCAAGGCGATGGTGAGTAAAGACACCAAAATGAGAGTCTTGTTAGTGAAAACTCGCAAAGAGCACTATAAGGCGATGGCGAGAAGAGAAATGAGAGAGGTCAATTGGTGAAAACCCGCAAAGGGCGCCACTGATCGAAAAGAGTATCCTCACACTCATTGGCATTGACACAGTGCTAGGCAAGGTTTCTAGGTTTCAAGGCAAAGGTTTGTGATGAATTTCTGAGAGTCGTACAGTGGACACAGATTGGGCATCTAGTCCAAAAGACATGTCATGTTCATTGAAGTCCGCATATACTCCAGATAAGCCCTTCTTTCCTTCCCACGAAAGGGATATCTCTTGTCTAAATTCATTGTCAATTCCATTGTTTGTTGTTCTTTGAATCCCTTTCGGTCTAACTCTATTCCAAAACTAAGGCAAAGAAGGGATAGCAAGACTGATTTACAGGGCTTTCGTTTGATACAAGCTAATATTCAAGAGGCACCCAGACTCGGCAGGGGCATCAAGTCGACCCCGACTGGTCATGGCGGCCGATGCTTAGAAATCAAAAACTCTTTTAAAGAGAAAATCAAATTGAAAGTGCATACAAGGCAAAATGAAGTTGAATAGGTTAAGTCCCAAGTGGCTAACCGTTTTGGCAAAGTTTGAAAAGCCAAAGGTTCCCCAATGCTCTCAAATTGAAAGTTTTGGAGGAAAGAAGTCGAAAGTGAAATGCCACAAAGTCAAAAATAAAGTTGAAAAGGTTAAGTCCCACGCGACCAACCGTCAGGTAAATGTTTGAAAAGTAAATGGCCCTCAGGGGCCAGAAATGCAAGTGGTATTCACGAAACATCTAGTGGCAGGTTGAAATCATCATCAAAAGAAGATAGGCACAAAGTCAGGCTGCCAAAGACATCAAGGCCACAAACCGATCACCACTTTTAAAACTCACAATTTTCTTTGTTTGTAGCAGGTACAAAGCAGTGCAGAATGGCGATTCCTAAAAGACGAATGTCACCAAAGGTGAGTTTCGCAAAATCTCTATTTTCTTTTATTTTCAGCATGCATCACTATTACAGATTATTTTCATAGCTTAACCCAGGTAGAACATTTTCGCCTAGGGGGATCCAGCTCATAGTTTCTGGGTAGAAGTACTCTTCGCCCAGGCTGTTTTTCGTAGCTTAACCCAAGTAGAACCTTTTCGTCTAAGGGGATCTAGCTCATAGTTTCCGGGTAGAAGGACTCTTCGCCCAGGTTATTTTTCGTAAATTAACTCAGGTAGAACCTTTTCCCCTAGGGGGATCCAGCTCATAGTTTCGTGTAGAAGTACTCTTCGCTCATGTTGTTTTATGTAGCTTAACCCAGGTAGAACATTTTCGCCTAGGGGGATCCAGCTCATAGTTTTCGGGTGGAAGTAATCTTCGCTCAGGTTGTTTTACGTAGCTTAATCCAGGTAGAACCTTGTCGCCCAGGGGGATACAGCTCATAGTTTTTAGGTAGAAGTACTCTTCGCTCAGGTTGTTTTACGTAGCTTAACCCATGTAGAACCTTTTTTCCTAGGGGGATCTAGCTCATACTTCCGGGTAGAAGTACTCTTCGCCCAGGATGTTTTACGTAGCTTAACCCAGGTAGAACCTTTTCGCCTAGGGGGATCCAGATCATAGTTTCCGGGTAGAAGTACTATTCGCTCAGGATGTTTACGTAGCTTAACCCAGGTATAACCTTTTCGCCTAGGGTGATCCAGCTCAAAGTTCCGGGTAGAAGTACTCTTCGCTCAGGTTGTTTTACGTAGCTTAGCCCAGGAAGAAACTTTTCGCCTAGTGGGATCTAGCTCATATTCCGGGTAGAAGTAATTTTCGCCCAGGCTCTCTTTTTGCAGTTTAACCCAGGTAGAAACTTTTCGCCCAGGGGATTCATTTTTATTTCAGTAATACATGGCACCAACCCCTGGTTACATTTCTTTTTCGTAATATAGGGTGTTATCCCCTGGTTACATTTCCTTTCAGTAATACAGGGTACCAACCCCTGATTACATTCTTTTTCTATAATACAGGGTATCAACCCCTTGTTACATTTACTTACCAGTATCAGGGTACACCAATCCCCAATCGCTTTTCCAATATAGGGTCTCCACTCCTTAGTTTCTTTCATTTTAGACATAGGGTCTCCATTCCCTAGTCTCTATTTTTTGTTTTCGGGGTACACCATTCCTGACCTTTTATTGCTTTCAATAAAGAACTAGTTTAGAATTTTTTACAATAACTCACGAAATTTTTTTAGTGCAAACTGGGGCAGAAAAATTTCGTTCGTTTGTTTGTTTTGGTGTCTGAGTAGGTTTTACCTCGAGGCACAGGGTTCGAGATGGCCAAAAGAAGAAGTCTCAATTCAGAATAAAAGAAAAGAAAAAATAGGTGAATCCAAAATGCAAAAGCAGTTGAAAAGATGTAGAATGCTCAAGACATGACTGAAGCCACGAGCATTAGAGTCCCATTATGATTAAAAGAAGCTATAGAACAATGAACTAGCACCTACAACTAGCGAGAATCAAGGTTTAGATCAGAGTCTGCATGAAGAACCAGTCAAGACTCAAGATCAAGTTTCAGAAGACTCATAGATAGGAATCTTGTAACTCATAGCTCATAGGTTTGTTTAGTTTCTTTTTTTTTTAATAATAGTAGGATCGCGGACCGGAGCCTCGAAGGAAACTCACTCGACTCCTCAACTCATCATTCCACCATTCTCCTTGAACTACACATGACCTGATTCCCCTATAACCCGTGATATGTAGGCAGTCCAAAACAAGGACTCGATTATACCCTATCTTTTATTTCTTTTTCTTTTGAATAACGGTGTGGTCAAATATTAGTCACACGGCTCACCTAGTCTTTGCCTGAAAACTCTTCATGTTTCCAAGCAAAGAGGGGCAGCTGTAAGCACCTATAGTTTGACTATATTTGAATTTTTACCACCTTCTACTATGTAAATATTTTTATAAATTTAATACATATTTTTTTTTAGCTTTGTTACATTTTTTTAATATAGGATAAGAATTAAAAAAAATTTAAAGGTCAAATTTTTACTATTAGTATTATTTTTATTTTTTATCTTTATTTTAAAATACATTAAATTAAAAATACCGAAAAAAATATTTTTTTAATTTTCGGATGGGAATAAAATAATAGGAAAATTAAAAGTATGGAACAAAAAATTAAAATTAAAAGTAGGTGGAAATTTTTTTAAAAAAAAAGTAAAAGAAAGTGGAAAATTAAAAAAAATAAAAGTAAAAGAATGTGGAAATTTAAAAAAATAAAAAGTAAAAGAAAGATGAAATTAAAAAATAAAAGTAAATGTAGCTGAATTTCTTTTTTAAAAAAGTAAAAGAAAGTAGAAATTAAAAAAATAAAAAGTAAGATAAGTGGAAATTAAAAATAAAAGTAAAATAAGTGGGAAAAAAATAAAATAAAATAAAAAAGTAAAAGGTGAGAAATTAAACAAAAAAAATTAAAGGAAAGTGGGGAATTATTTTTTTTTAAAAAGAAGAAAAATGGGAAGTGGGATTTTTGTTTTAATTAAAAAATAATAAAATACTAAAAAAATCTGAAACAATCCCGATTTATTTTCTATAAATAGAAGAGAAATGTGAGGAGAGAGGGAGAGGGAGAAGTAAGGAAAAATAGAGGAGAGAATTGAGAGAAAACAAAATTCTTTTTCTGCGCTAAGTGAATTTCTACTCGTTTCATTATTTCTTTCGAAAATTCAAGCAATTCATCACCCTGTTTATTACCCAAAAATGCCTCAAATTCAAGCCTAAAAACACCTTGTGAAGCTTCATTGATAGTCATCTCTCTCACGCCAAAAACCAGCAGCCTCACGAGGTAGAGTCGAGTTTCGGTCCGGGCTCGAATTTTAGAAGGTTCGTCGCTAGATTTTCTGCTCATCTGTCGATTTGCCCTTGGTTTGGTGTATTTGCTCGACTCAGAATTGTTTTTGCATTAATCAAGTTCTGAAGGAAAATTTTTGCTTAAAGGTTCATTGCTTATCCTCCCTTTGTTAATTATTTCATTATTTTGTGTGATGTTCTTATAGAGGTTCATGTGATAATTTTTTGTATTGTTTTATTTATACACATTATCATGTTGTAGTTTCTTTTTACATGTTTCAAGCGATTTGTCAACAGATTATTTGAATAGGATTTCATCTTAATGAGATTTGCTATTTAGAATTAAGAATGAAGATCTTGCCATATTAATGGGCCATGCATTGGAGTTCAAGTAATGGTGTACCCCGGAAAAAAAAATAGAGACTAGGGAATGGAGACCATATGTCTAAAATGCGTTTGAGTTCAAGTAATGGTGTACCCCCAAATTTCGTGAGTTATTAAAACAAAATTCTAAACTAGTTCTTTATTGAAAGCAATAAAAGGTCAGGAATGGTGTGCCCCGGAAAAAAAAAATAGAGACAAGGAAATGAAGACTCTATGTCTAAAATGAAAGAAACTAAGGAGTGGAGACTCTATATTGGAAAAGCGATTAGGGATTGGTGTACCCTGATACTGGTAAGTAAATGTAACAAGGGGTTGATACCCTGTATTATGGAAAAAGAATGTAATCAGGGGTTGGTACCCCGTATTACGGAAAAGAAATATAACCAGGGATTGGTGCCATGTATTACTGAAATGAAAATGAATCCCCTGGGCGAAAAGGTTCTACCTGGGTTAAACTGCGAAAAGAGAGCCTGGGCGAAAATTACTTCTACCCGGAATATGAGCTGGATCCCACTAAGCGAAAAGTTTCTACCTGGGTTAAGCTACGTAAAACAACCTGAGCGAAGAGTACTTCTACCCGAAACTTTGAGCTGGATCCCCCTAGGCGAAAAGGTTATACCTGGGTTAAGCTACGCAAACATCCTGAGCGAAGAGTACTTCTACCCGGAAACTATGATCTGGATCCCCCTAGGCGAAAAGGTTTTACCTGGGTTAAGCTACGTAAAACATCCTGGGCGAAGAGTACTTCTACCCGGAAGTATGAGCTGGATCCCCCTAGGAAAAAAGGTTCTACCTGGGTTAAGCTACGTAAAATAACCTGAGCGAAGAGTACTTCTACCCAGAAACTATGAGATGTATCCCCCTAGGCGACAAGGTTCTACCTGGATTAAGCTACGTAAAACAACCTGAGCGAAGATTACTTTCACCCGGAAACTATGAGCTGGATCCCCCTAGGCGAAAATGTTCTACCTGGGTTAAGCTATGTAAAACAACCTGAGCGAAGAGTATTTCTACCCGGAACTATGCGCTGGATCTCCCTGGGCGAAAAGGTTCTACCTAGGTTAAGCTACATAAAACTTCCTGAGCGAAGAGTTCTTCTATCCGGAACTATGAGCTAGATCCCCCTTGGCGAAAAGGTTCTACCTGGATTAAGCTACGTAAAACATCTTGAGCGAAGAGTACCTCTACCCGAAACTATGAGTTGGATCCTCCTAGGCGAAAAGGTTCTTAAGCTACGTAAAACATCCCGAACGAAGAGTATTTCTAACCGGAACTATGAGCTGGATCCCCCTAGGCAAAAAAGTTCTACCTGGGTTAAGCTACGTAAAATAACCTGGGCGAAGAGTACTCCTACCCGGAACTATGAGCTGGATCCCCTAGGTGAAATGTTCTACCTGGGTTAAGCTACGAAAAACAAGCCTGGGCGAAAAGTATTTCTACCCGAAAATATGAGCTGAATCTCCCTAGGTGAAAAGATTCTACCTGGGTTAAGCTACGTAAATTAGCGTGGGCAAAAAGTATTTCTATCCGGAACTATGAGCTGGATCCCACTAGGCGAAAAGGTTATACATGGGTTAAGTTACGAAAATGAGAGGTATGAACAGTAGTGATGCATGCTAAAAAATAAATGAAAGTGGAGATTTTAATTAAACTTACGTTTGGTGACATTCGTCCTTTAGGAATCGCCATTCTGCACTACTTTGTTCCTACTCCAAACAAAGAAAAATTGTGAGTTTTAAAAGTGGTGGCCAGTTTGTGGCCTTGATGTCTTTGGCAGCTTGGCTTTGTGCCCATCTTCTTTTGATGATGATTTCAACCTGTCACTAAATGGTTCGTGAATATTACTAGCATTTCTAGCCCCAGAGAGCCTTTGACTTTTCAAACTTTTACATGACGGTTGGCCGCGTGTGATTTAACTTTTTTAACTTTATTTTGCCTTTGTGGAAATTAACTTTCGACTTCTTTCTTCAAAAACTCCCAATTTAAGAGCATTGGGGAACCTTTGGCTTTTCAAACTTTGCCAAAACGGTTAGCCACTTGGGACTTAACCTTTTCAACTTCATTTTGCCTTTGTAGGCACTTTCAATTCGATTTCCTCCTAAGAGCTTTTGATTTTAGAGCATCGGCCGCCATGGCTAGTTGGGGTTGACTTGATACCCCTGCCGAGGTTGTAGGTGCCTTTTTTGCATATTAGCTTGTATCAAATGAGATCTCTGTAAATCAGTCTTACCATCCTTTCTTTGTCTTAATTTCGGACCTGAGTTAGACCGAAAGGGATTCAAAGAAAACAAACAGTAGAACAGAGAATGTATTTATACAAAAAGTGTCCCTTTCGGGGAAAGGAAAGAAGGACTTATCTGGAGTACCTGTGGAGTTCAATGAACATGATATGCCTTTTGGACTGGATGCCTGATCTGTGTGAATTGTCCGACTCTCAGAAATTCATCACAATTTATGCCTCAAAATCGAGAAACCTTGAGAGGACTCTGTCGATGTTGATGGCTGTGAGGATCCTCTTTTCGATCAAAGGCGCCCTTTGCAGATTTTCACCAGCTGACTTCTCTCATTTCTCTTCTCACCATCGCCTTATAGTGTTCTTTGCAAGTTTTCACTAACAAGACTCTCTCATTTTCAATTTCTCTGTTTACCATCGCCTTACGACCCCCGTGAGGGTTTTCACCAATAAGATTTTCTCATTTTTTTTTCTCTCATTTTGATTGCATTGGATCCAAGTAGCTATATTCTCCGATCCTTGAACATTCTCACTGATTGATCGGAAAGACTTGAAAGGATTTGGGTAAAAAGAATTTGGAATGAATTACAACTTTGGAACCTTTCAGGAGAAAACATCGCTAAACATTATATCATCTACCCCAGTTTCAATTTTGAGGGAATTTAGATTTTTATTTTGGTGTGACTGAACCCCAGAGAGAGGCTGCCTGCGTATCCTTTTCGGAATCAAGTCGAACGTAGTTTAAGCACATGAACTCTTTTGATTTTCTTTTTGTTCTTTTTTTTTCTTTGTTTTGTTTTTCTTCTTTTTTCCTTCTTTGTTTTTTTTTCTTTTTTTTTTGAAATAACATTTTCAGGTTCCAAAGAGGGTAATCAAAGAAAGGTAACCGGCTCAAAAATATTTGCAAAGGATTGGTAGTGTTTGGATAGTGAGAAAGAAAGCCTTCGTCATCCCAATCGGAGCATGTTAAAGCTATGAAAGTAGTCAAACGTAATACCTTTTGACTGCATCTGCATTGACAGTTGTATCAGGATCATTTCCTCCGAAATCTCCCAAATACAGCACTCCCTTCGGCAATACTCTTCTTATAATGTATGGACCTTTCTAATTAGGAAAAAAATTTCATTTGGCTTCTTCATGATGCGGGAGAAATACGTCTCAAGACGAGTTGCCCCACTTCAAATTTTCTAGGCCGCACTTTTTTGCTGTAGGCACGGGCCATTCTTTATTGGTACAACTGCATGTGGCAAACTACGGACATCCACTTTTCATCAATCATAGTTAACTGTTCCAACCTGGTTTTGACCCAATCTTTATCCTCAATCTCGTCTTCAACAATGATCCGAAGAGAGGGAATTTCAACTTTTTCCGATTTCATTCAGACTTGGCTTAGGCCTACCATTCCAATTCTTTGTTTCTTTTCTCACAAGCCTTATCTTCAATACATTCTACTTCTTGATTCATTATTTCGAGGTCTGACATCATTTTAGGATCTAGGCATGAAGTCTGCAAGCATGTCATGTTATTAAAATCTGTATTAACAGAACTGAAAAGAGAATAAGAAGGTGACAAGATTAAGAAAAGAGACATTCCTAGACAAATGAAAGATTTTTTTAAAAAATTTTTAAAAATAGAAGGGTTTACATCAGAAAATAAAGCAATGAAGTAAAACATCCGGAATACACCCTGAAATAATCCGGACGCAAAAAAAATATCAAGACCGGCTACCGAGACTCCCATCTGACAGAGAACTTTTCAGGTTTGGTGCCCGTTTTTAGGTTTCTCTTCTGTTGCGGCAATAGCTATTGTGGCTTTCAATGTTGGATCATCAATTCTTCAACTGCCCTTTTGAGGGTCCAACAGTCCTCTGTATCATGTCCCACTGCTCCAGAGTGGTATTCATATCTTGCATCAGCTTGGTGCGAGGGGGACTCGGGGTTTGGCCGGTTTGGGGCCATTGGCTGCAGCAGACCTAGCCTGATTAGCTTTCGAAACAAACTTGAATATGATTCACCAATAGGGGTGAACTGATTCCTTCTGAGGGGCTCTCTTGGGCGAGGATTGTATTGGGGAATATTTGGTTGGGGATTATATGGAGCTTGGTAGGGACGTGCATTTCTGGGAGGTGGAGCTCAGTTTTGTGTATAATGTTATGGCCGCGTGTAATGTTGCACGTTCATCACCGCATAGGGAGGCGGTGCCACGGCATAAGCAGTATCTTGATGGGGATAATAGTGTTGTGGGACCTTAGGAAGCATGTATGATTGGTTGAATGACCTGTGGGCTCCCCTCGAGCTCGAAGTCATCATGGGTCTCTCTCCCCTCCTGTTTATGTTCATCAACCCCCCGAACAATTCTAAATGATCTGTGATGTGGCCTTAAAGGCAGCATGACTCAAGATTCGGCCCATTGTAAAATCATTATCGACTATCTCCCCAATTTTGATAGCCTCGGTGAACGGATTACCCTTAATGGACATCATGTTCTAGAAGTAGTCCGCCTTTTGGGCCTATAGGAAGACCATAACCATTTCTGCTTCATCCATTGGAGGCTTTACCCTAGTGGCTTGCTCGTGCCATTTGATGGCATATTCACAGAAACTTTCCGCTATTTTCTTTGTCAAACTAGACACAGTGTTCTCCTTTTGGATTTTTCACTCTTGCTTTCTTTTTTTCTTTTTTTTCGCTCTTTGTTTTCTTTGTTATTTTTGTCACTCTTTTGTTTCTTTTATTTCTTCTCTTTTTTTTCACTCGATTTATTTGATGTCAATGATTGAATCCGATGGGGATTACCTATGTATCATGACGCCGCATGAATCAGATCTTGCGTTGTTGGAAAAAATCAGAAATGGAGTAAATAAACTAACTCTTTTTATTTTTATTTTTATTTTACTTTTTTATAACACTCAAACTATGAAAGCGTTTAGAAAAAGAATATATATTTTTGCATTCGGTTTTTGTTTTGGAATTTTCGAAAGAAAGACTTTTAAAGAGAAAAAAAAATATTTGTGGATTTTTGGTTTTGATTTGTTTTTGAAAATTTTTGAAAGAAATACTTCTAAAGAAGAAAGAAACTATTTTTTTTATATTTTTTAATTTTTCTTTTTGAATTTTTGGGAAAAAGACTTCTAAAAAAAATAGAAAATATTTTCTTGGATTTTGATTTGATTTGTTTTCTTTTTTCTTAAATTTGTTTGGGATTTTCTAATAAAAGCTCCTAAAGAAGGAATTAAAGGAAAATATTTTTTGGATTTTTGTTTTATAAAAATAATTGGGGGCCGGAACCGATGAGGTTTGCCTACGTATCTTACATCCGGTGAGAATCAGACTCGCATAATTCGGTGGATCAGAAATAAAATAGATAAACTAATTTTTTTTTTCATATACAATTAATCCGACAAAATCTCCTAGCAAAGAAAATATTTTCAATTTCTTTTCGATTTTTTTTGGGAATTGGTGAAAGAAAGATTTCTAAAGAAGAAAGAAAATATTTTTGAATTTTGATTATTTTTTTTTGTAAATTTCAAAAGAAAGAAAATATTTTTTTGGATTTTGATTTTTTTTTTAAAAAAAATTTTGGGAGAAAGACTTTTTTTTTTTAAAAAAGAAGAAAATATTTTTGGATTTTTGGTGTAAAAAAAAACTTCTAAAGAAGGAATTAAAGGAAAATATCTTTTTGGATTTTTGAAAATTGGGGGCCGGAACCGATGAGGTTTGCCTACGCATCTCACATCCGGTAAGAATCGGACCCGCGTAGTTCGGTCAAATCAACTATTTTTCTTTCTTTTTTTTTTATGAAAATTAATCTTTAAAAATCATACGCACTAGACCACATAATTTTCTTTTTTTTTCTTTTTCCTGTTTATTGAACTGATTTATGCTAAATTTGGTCAACATGCAAGCCTCCCAAATAATGCAACAAGTAGCACATAACATGACAAAATGATTTAAACAAGGTACCTATCCTAAAACAGAACTCGGGTCCTATGTCGAACCCCGCTAAGTCAAATACACGTGATGCAAATAAAGCGAACCTACTAGGGATATCCGACATGAGGTTTGTTCTTCTAGGTTTAAATTCCGGTGGAGAAGGTATCTAGACTGGCTTACTCGAGCGGACAACTCGAGCCGATGAGGGTCAGCGTACCGGTAGCATTGCTTTCCGGCTTAGCTGGTGGTGATCCTCGCCTAAAATATGTGTGACTAAAATCCTTCACCGAGTGACAAACACCCTGGCTATCTCAAAGAAAGCGGGTTATGTCAAGCAAATGCCCAATTTACATTCAAGAAGACTCAGAAGGGGTGCGTGAGAAGACAATTTATATGTATGGTTCAACAATATCAACGCGGTAAAAAGCAGACAAGTAGCACATTAGGCCCAAATAAATCACAAATATATACAAAATTAATAAAGCCAAATAAAAAGTCAACATGTGCAAGCTCGAATTCTAGTTGTCCTCAGCAGAGTCACCAGAGCTGTCACACCCTTTTTCTACCCCAAAAGATATTATATGTGTGTTTTGAATTATTGTGGGTTAAAGAATTTTCCAATTAAAGTGACAAACTTGAGTAGAAATTATTTTATTTACAGAGTCGCCACTTGGAATTGATTTTTTGGGTGTTCCAAGTCACCTTTTATTTGAATCCCTAGTCAAAGGAAGATTTAACTATATTATTATTGGTCTGCGAAAATAAAGTCTGGGTAAGGAATTCTGTTGACCGGGGAGAAGGTGTACGGAATTTCTCGAGTCCCGTGGTTTTAGCACGGTCGCTTTATTGACTATAATTTGGCTTAAATTAATTTTGAATAAACTGTAATTTATTGGTTTTCATATTTTATCTATCCGCTTTTAATTATTAAAATATGAAATTATCTTTGAAACGAATCACGTGTATGAATCCATTTTGTTTATTGTACCAAAATCATGTCATGCGTACGTGTACACAATTAATAGAATTTTATTATATTAAGATTGTTTTGGCCAAAGTTGCGCGAACACGTACTTCGATTTTAATTTTGTAAATCACAATTATGCCACGCGAACGTATACATAATCACGATAAATTAATTAAAAGTGCGCCTAAAGCAAACTAGCGATTTGTGAGTTATTTATTTCATAAGTCAAGATTATTGTGAGGCTCAAGAGTTATGGAAGTATTTTATTTAGTACTGATTACAAATCAAGAGAGGATTATTGAAGGATTGATAAAAAATTTATAAAATAATTAAGACAACGTTAGAAATTAATTCGACCAAATGATAAAACTAGCGATAGGAAAAAACTAAACTTGATTAAAATATTTTGATAAAGAAAATAAATTTTACAATACCAAACCTTAGGACCAAATGCATTACGGTTACCATCACTTATCCTCATTTTTTCAAGTTTATTTTTTTCTAAAATTTTCCTTGTAGATTCTCACTCAACAACAAAGGCCAATAAACTTAACGATAAGAATTAACAACTAAGAAAAATTATGTGCTTAAAAAGAGAATAACATATTCAAGCAAAAGGCATATTAGCACATATCATCTAAATGAAACAATAAACAGACAAAGCAAACAAGATAAAAAGATCGGACCTCTACAGTTGCAAATATTCTCGAATCGTCAAGCAAATGAGAACCTCGAATAGGAAACCAAATGCCTTGTCGGAACCTCAAAGAACCTCGACCAAACCGCCTCGAACTCGGCTCTTTTGTAGTGATTAATAGAGTAGGAAGGAGCTGCTGGTTTTGGATGAAGGACGACAGCTTTCGTGGTGATTTGCGGACTGTTTTAAGATTGCTCTTAGTGATGTTTTGGGCTGCTTTCAGCTGGATTTTGGGAATGATTTTAGCTAAAGTTTATGGGATTGTTTTGGGACTGTTTTTGTCCTGTTTTATGTGCTGATTTTGCTGTGTTTTGAGAGTGATTTCAGCTGCATTTTTGAGTGATTTTGGGGCTGTTTTGGGTCAGTTTCGGATTATATTAGAGCTGGATTTGGGGGCTGTTCACAGCTGGTCTTTTGCTGTGTTTTAGGAGGTTGTCCGAGGCTGTTTTGGAGTCATTATTGGACTGAGAAGAGGACTGGTTTGGAGGTGGATTTCCAGCTCATTTTTGGGTTGTTCTGGATCTGTTTTGGAGGCTAATTTTTGGTATTTTTTGCAGCTAAAAAGCTGCTGGATTTTGCTGGAGTTTAGAGGGGCTGTTTGGTGGTTGTTTCAAGCTGGGTTTAGAGTAGTTTTAATGGATATTTGGGGCTGTTTTGGGGTGGATTTTTCAACTGAATTTTAGGGGTTTGCAAAGCTCATTTTGGGTGAGCTTAGAGGCTGAGGAAGATGAGTGAAGAGGGAGGCACGAGCTGTATTTTTTTTTGTGGGATTGTGGAGATGGTGCATTTTTGTAAGTGAGGGAGGTGAATGGAGGACAAGAATGGGGGACAAGGAAAAGTGAAGTGAGAATAAAGAGTGGGGGACAAAGAGTGGGGAGCAATAGAAAGTGGAGTGAGAAGTGAGGTATTGGTGAGATGAGTGGGAAAAAATTTAAGCATGGTCAAAAATTAGGTGCTCACATGACCCAAACTGTAAGCAAATTATGTGGGAGCTTGGTCTTGCATTTGAGAGTGTTGACAAGTTTAGAGAAGCTCTTACTAGGTTTGTTGTTGAAGAAAAAGTTGTTGTGGATAAATATGTTAATCAACCAACAAGGGTGAGGTGTAAGTGCAAGGATGGTTGTCCTTGGCATCTGTTTGCTAGCTATGACTCTGGGACTAAAGACTTTGTTGTGAAGAAGTACATTCCAATACACATATATGAACCTACTAACAAGAACAAACTGTGCAACAGCAAGTACTTGGCTGAGAAATTCAAAGACAGAATAAGAAAGCAACCTAACATTAGGATATTCAAGTTTCAACAGCTTGTAAGAAAAGAATTAGGTTTGTATGTTGGGAGATCAATTTGTAGGAAAGCAAGGAACAAGGTTTTGAATGATATAATGGGTGACCATGTGCTGGAGTATAGTAGAATTTTGGACTATAGAGATGAAATGCTTAGGTCTAATCCTAGTAGTACATGTGTTGTTAAACTAAGTGAAGAGACTTTCGAAGGTGGCAAGAAAATATTTGTTGGCTTCTACATCTGTTTTGATGCATTGAAAAAGGCTTTTAAGGCTGGTTGTAGGCCCTGTATTGGATTGGATGGATGCTTCTTAAAGGGTATTTACAAGGGGCAATTGCTTGTTGCTGTCTGTAAAGATGGTAACAACCAGATGCTGCCTCTAGCTTGGGCAGTGGTTGAGGTTGAAAATAAGTCCAATTGGACTTGATTTTTAAGGTTGTTGAATGATGACCTTGAACTTGGAGATGGGACAAATTTCACATTCATAACAAACATGCAGAAGGTTTGTATTATGTTCTTTATTCTATTCTTATGTTATCTTTGTGTTTATTTTCTTCTGTTGCTTCCATAAATCTTACTGATTTGTTATTGCATTTTCTTCTGTTCTTCTATGTATGGATTGTATCAAGCAATAGATGAAGTACTGCCAAACTGTGAACATAGGATGTGTGCTAGACATATCCTAGCTAATTGGTCAAAGAAATGGAGAGGCATTAAAAGAAGAAATTATTTCTGGAAGTGTGCCAGAAGTACTTATGAGGCAGAATTGAAAAAGAATCTTGACTTCATGGAAAGATTAGGTAGTAAAGGAATCATTAATGACTTGTTGTGGTATAACAAAGAAAGGTGGTCAAAGGTATACTTCAACTCCTTCAGCAACTGTGATAGTGTGGACAACAATATAGCTAAAAGCTTCAACTCCTGGATAATAGAGCCAAGACACAAGACAATTATAACAATGCTTGATGAAATCAAAGTGAAAATGATGAGGAGTATTGGGCAACTGAGAGAATATGCCAATGGTTGGATCTGTGATATCTCACCAACGACATTGAAGGTTTTACAAGACAACACATCCAAGTCAATGAAGTGTGATATTATGTGGAATGGAGACACAAGATATGAAGTGAAAGAAACTGAATATCTGAAATATTTGGTTTCTTTACAAACCATGACATGCAATTGCAGATCTTGGACGCTAAAAGGCATACCATGTGCTCATGCAGTAGCTGCCCTTCACTTCAAAAAATTGGATCCAATTAACTTTGTTTCTCACTGGTATACCAAAGAGACTTACTTGAAAGTGTACAACCATTTCATTCAGCCTGCCTTTAATATGTCAATGTGGCCACACTCATAGAATGTATCTGTTATTCCACCAACAGTCAGAAAGATGTCAGGGATGCCAAAGAAAGTTAGAAGAAAAGAGCAAACTGAAAACAAGACAGGTAAATTGTCTAGGAGGGGACTGGAGATGACATATAGAGCATGTAATGAGAAAGGCCATAATAAGAAAGGGTGTCATAAGACCAAGGCAGCAGCTTCAACTATAACAGCAAGTGGAGCAGCAAATGCATCAACAAATACAACAGCAAGTGCAGGAGCAAATGCAGCAGCAAGTGCGGGAGCAAGTGCAACACCAAAAACTGGAAGAGGAAGGGGTAGACCAAAAGGTTCTACCAATGAGACAAGGCCCTGCAAAAGACCAAGAGTGGTTGGAATGGGGGTACTTCAAACAGAAAGTGGTTACACCATCCTTAATGTAAGGCCTCTTATTACCTTTTGTATATCAAAAAAGTGATACTATTTGTTTATACTAACAAATATTATCTTTCTCTAACAGACTGGAATGCCTTCAAGTAGGCCCAGAAATATTATATCTTTAGCAGATGTCACTGGAGATATTGGGCACACACCATCAACTGGAATAAAGTGGAAAGGAAAAGAAGCAGTGACACAAAGACAACTCCATCAGATGAGAGAAAAAAAGGTCATTCAGACAAGGTCAAGAGCTGCACAGTTAAGTCAAGGAAGCTCCACTATACAATCCTCACAACCTTGAAAACCTTAGGAACATTTTCTGTACTTTGGCAGTGTATTAGCAGCTGTGACTGCAATATTTTGTATTAGCAGCTGTGACTGCAATATTTTGTATTAGCAGCTATGACTGTAATATTTTGTATTGGCAGATGTGACTGCAATGTTTTGAGTTAGCTGTTGTGACTGGTGTAATTATGCAATCTTTAGTGTTTGCAGTTGTATTGTATGACTAACGAATGGTATTATTAAGGAGCAACAATGACTGCATTTTAACCGTGATTATTGACTGCACTTATGTTATCTTTCTATTAGGAGTTGTCACTATATATTCAGTTTCTTTTAATACATTTCAAGGATTCAATATGCTTGAACAAAACAATTTAGAATCAAAACAAGTACCAACTTCATTCCAAAAAGAGATAGTACATAATACAAAATGATTTACCCACATTGATTTGTATCATACACCAACAAGGTTCAACAAAAAGAGAAACAAATAGCCTATGGACACTTCAATTCATCCTCGTACTAACACTGATAATTAAACAACATAAAATGATAAACCAAAGAACCTTCTCCATTTTCCTTGATCGAGCAACTTTGCTCATCCATTTCTTCTCCCTTTCTTTCATCTTCTCCATTTCAGTTTTCAAGTAATCTAGTTGAATGTGTATCTTATCAATCCCATGTTCATCCTTCTTTGTTGTCATCGGATTGTCCAGTTTTTCAAAAACTTCAACGTGGCTCTCAAGTTTTTCAATCTCTTCTTTCAATTTAGGAATACCAAACTTTGATCTAGGGTCAATTTCTCCATCCCTCCAACACCAAAAATCACATGCTCTAGCACCCTATCATGAATAACAACAAAATTGGTATTTTAGAGTTCTATTTCTTCATATCTTAACTTATTTAATCTTGAAAATTAAATCAACTAACTCCATAGTATGGACAAGCCCAATACCTTCTACTAGGATTCCTAGGGGTCCAAGAAGTCAACAATGGCAGCAAATATCCATGATTATATCGCCCTTCTTCAGTAGATGCATGATCATCTTCTTCCGTACAAAGCCTACTCAGCCTTTTCGAACCCATTATATACTAAAACTGCAGTTCAAAACACAAGAAAAATAGGAAAAAATAAGTAGAAAAAGACTGAATTTAGCTCAAATAACCAAAAATTAACTAAATTTGCCTTCAAAAATCGAATATTGAACATCAGTAGTGGCTGATTTGGTAGTAAAATTAAATTAGGGTTAGTGAGGTTGGTATGGTGGAAGAAGAAATAAGGTGGGTCGGGTATTAAATTTGAGGAAAGATGAATATATTACCGTTGGGGGTTGTAATTACTGCTGACAAAAATCTTTTTTATTTTTTTTCATTTTCACGATTAAATCATAGCAATAAACGCGCTCATTTGTAGTTAGACACAACGCGCCTGGGAGCTGGCTTAGAAGGGTGCAGAAAAAATCAATCCTAAGAAGTATATGATGGTATTAGGACACCCATAAAGGTTTGAAAGTATTATCTCTTTTTTTAGCATTCCTTAATCAAATGACTCGGCAAATTTAAATCTGAAACTATTATTTAATAGTAGGGGTGTACAAAACAAACCGATAAATCGCACCAAACTGACAAACCGAGTCAAACCGGAAAAAAATCCGACTAGTGGTTTGGTTTGATTTGGTTTGGTATGTAAAAAAAATCCGACTATAATAGGTTTGGTTTGGTATTAACTAAAATAAATTAACTAAAATAAGTCAACCCGAGACCAAACCAATCCGATATTTTAAATTTATTTTATACAAAATAAATATTTATTATAATATAATTTATATATATTTATTTTAATTTATCATTATTTTTTATTATTAACATTATATTTGGGCTTACAATTTTAGCCCACTCCATATACTTCTAGAAAGCCAAATAAAGCCCAAAAGGAATAACAAAAGTTAACAAATGTAAAAAAAAAATAAATAAATAAAATAAAATAAAATAAAAAAATAAGGCATCGACTTTTCCGCCAAAAGCAGGATAATCTCCCCCCTAAATTAAAGATCCCAACTTCTTCCCACCCATATCAAAAACCGTAACTTCATCTTCCCCAAATTGAAGATTCCAAATCTGAAGTCGTTGAAGCTTCTTTCTTCAGGTAAAATTTCTTGAAACTTCTTTCATTTATTGCTCATTTTCTCCTCTAAGTTTTGTTCTATGTCTAAGTTTTATCCTATTTCATAATCTTTTCTTCTAAATACTTTTTTAGTATTAATTTTTTGAACTTATTATCTTCAGAACCAATTACACACTCTAGTTTTCACTCCTTTCTTAGGTGAATAGTTCAGAACCAATTAATCTGTTAAAAAGGTGAATAGTTCCAGATTAGTTTCTCTTACCATTAAATTCATAGCTCTCTTTTTCTCTTCCTCTTGATAACAAAAATATCTATTTGAAATTGAGTCAGAATTCCATAACCTTCTTAAGATGTCAATTAAAGTTTCATAATATACGATCTCTCATAGCATTCTTCCCCTGTATTTTTCAAATCTAATGCTTTCTATGAGAATACTGATTTTATCTTTGGCAGATATAATATATAAAAGTGTATTTTTAGACCAGTATGCTTCGAAAAATCTTTTTGTGAAACTTAAGTTTTCAGTAGATGTAGACTTAATATATCTTTTGTTCGTCGAGCAGTTTGATATCACTTTTTCAACTATTCGATGTTCACTGCTCAATCTTGATGCTAAGGATATTAGTGGAGAAGAATATATATAGAGTTACACCTAAAAGGCTAAAACTTATTCATTCTATCTTCAGTACTAGCTTTCTCCCACCATTTGAATATAAAGGATTATGCATTCATGAATGATCTGCGATATTCCTCCGCTTATTAGTTCATATGATTTTGTTATGGACTTTCGCCTTGATTTTGAGTGGGTATTTTATGCAGTATTCTACTGTATTTATGTATATCTTGTCAATATTCACATCTGTTAGTCTTTTATAAAATTTTAATTTATTTTTCAGAAGATTTAAGGCTCGATTTTGGAAATTTGGTGAGATCCATGAAGTTTCAAGAACCAAAGACTAAATTCTTTGGTCTTTTGAGCTGCTGCTATTGTGTTATCAAGTTTGAACACCTTTTGGGAAGATCTTAGTAAAGATATCTTGTGTTCAATTTATTTTATGATTTGTAACAATGATCTCAAGATTAACTGGAGATCATGTTTAGATTGAATTAGCCTAGAATTTTCATATTTAGATTGAGATAGCTACTGTAATAGTATAGATGATCTTGTTACTTCATCTGTGGATTCTTATTTTTGTTATATTCTATTGTGTCTGATGTTACTGTAAGATGCTTCACAGTGAACCACAAAAAAAATCCGAGAAATTTGAGAAATTTGAGAAAATCTGAGATTGAAAAACCCGACTATTGTTGATTTGGTTTGGTATATAAATTTAAAAATTCGAGATAATTAATTTGATTTGTTAAATGAAAAATTTGAATCAACCCGGACTATGTACACCCCTACTTAATAGGATGCGAACGTAAGAATACATGATTCAGATGATTCCGGATACTTTCCTCCAAGTCAATTGAATTCCTAACTTCGAATTCTGGTTCACTAATAATTAGTAGAAAGTCACTAAGTTGGTTTGTTTTGCAAAAAGCAAAAGTAAAAATATAGGAAAGTGATATAGCCGGATCGGATGCCCTTATACAGTCACTCGATATATACAATCAAATTTCTCTATAACAACTTCGTTTGTTCCGAATATTTTTTGCTGTTATAGCGAAGTGTTGTTATAGAGAACATATATTATAACATAACATGAAAATTAGTTTCGAAAAAATTTCGCTTTTATAGAGAAGTGTTTCTATAGGGATGTTGTTATACAGAGGTACGTACATATATATATATATATATATATATATATATATATATATATATATATATATTTTATATTAGTTTCGACTCGAAATTTAAAACATCATCTTCTCTTTACCTTCTGTTTTGTTTTTATTTCAAGACCCCAAAAACATTTTCTTTGCAAACACCTTTTTTACTATTTAATTGTCTTAGAGAGTGCATGCAACTATGTATTTAATCTGCTACCTTTTCATTTGCGACTTGTCATTCCCATAATATATCAACAGGAATCCAAATTTACCAGTACTTGTAGACCCTATTAATCTGGTGATAAAACTGGAAGATTCGAAGAAGGATTGTAGGTCGAAAAATTAATCTGGTATGTGAAAGTGAAAGTTGATAGTGGGTGTGGGTCGCAACCCCATCAGAATTCAGACAATCAATATGAATTACCGACAAGGCTATAACAATTGAGGCAAACGTGTCCATTTCCTAGTTATGAGTATATTGTTCATGTATTTGCACCTTTTATTCATCATTAGCGATTTCTAGGTCTTGCCGACATTCATGTTCTCCGTCTAACTAGTTTCCCTTTTTTTTTTAAAAAGAAAATTGATTTCTCAAAATAGTAGATAATAACTTTATATAAATTAAGATAGTAATACTTTCTTTCACGTATGAATTTGATATAATTATATTTGTATATTTCACACCCTAATTTGAACCTAAATATCTATGATCACCTCCACCCTCACCATCTATTTGTAGACGAATTAAGTTCGACTGACACCCAAGTCTAGCTCGGAATGGTTATAAACACACTCTTTAAGGATAATAGATTTATGTATAACAATTATTAATCTGGAAAAAGAATTGTTGAATCACCTTGATCATTTGCTTCCTTAAGACATAAGTATAATGACCAATAGCAGTGCGCTAAATGTCCTCGTGCGCACTCCTTATCTAATCAAACTTCGTTTTTAACCTTCCTTTTTCTTCTATTCTTCATCTTATAATTAGATAGCAGCAATAAGG
Source organism: Nicotiana tabacum (assembly GCF_000715075.1). Classification (NCBI taxonomy): domain Eukaryota; kingdom Viridiplantae; phylum Streptophyta; class Magnoliopsida; order Solanales; family Solanaceae; genus Nicotiana; species Nicotiana tabacum. Next base: position 122,487,422 of record NC_134098.1, read on the forward strand.
ATAAAGAGTATGGAGTGTGGAATACATGCCAGTTCTCTTCATTTTTACTGTTGGGTGTTCATAGCGATAAGTATCTAGCTTCTTGACAATTTGTTGAAGAGCTCGTGCGCGAATTTGTTGAAATATTGAAGCTCGACCCTTCTTGACAATTTCGCCTCCGTGTCCTCTGCAATATATTTAACTTTACACTACCAACAATATATGACATGTTTGAAACAAAATAATAATAATTATACTTTTACAAAATAAAAAGCTAGTATAAGACATGATTCATCTGTCCAACTTTTTGGGCTGGATAGGCGTAATTGGATGATGTAGCAAATAAATCTCAAAGCAAAGTAGCAATATCATGTTCAAACGATATAGACAGAAAGAACATAGTTCACTTTAGAGAAGGTTCGAAATTATGTCGTCTTTTCTGATCTTAGGTTACTTTCTGTCTGCCAATTTAGTTACCAAGTCAACTAAGGAATTTAGAACCACCTTTCCCTGTTCAAAAATGGCCATCAAACGTCACAAAATTTATAACAGTAGTTGCACGTCTACGTTCTAAGAATAGGAATTCATCATTTAATTGAATTATAGCTCTAAAGATTATCCAGTTCTTTACACAAATTAAGATCACGATTGAGCATAGTGGAATCAGGAACGGTTGAAACTATTCTACTTTTAATCGCATAATCGAATCTGATTCTTTGTATAAAGAATATTTTGATGAATAATCTGTTTGGCCAAGCTTCTAAAATAAGCTTATTTTGAAAAATATTTTTCAAAAAAGTAATTTTGGTGAAAAGTAGTTTGTGTTTGGCTAATCAATATGAAAAACACTTTTGAGTAGCAATTAGTATTTGACCAAACTTTTAGAAATCGCTTAAATGTATTTTTCTTAAAAGCGCTTTTCAAAAAAGTGTTTTTGGTAATAAGTTATTTTTTTCTGCTTTTCAAAAACTACTTCTACTTCTAGTAAAAAATATTTTTTTTCTTTCTAGAAGCTTGGCCAAATATAATATTTTTTTAAAAAACGAATTTTAAAAAAATAATATTTTTGGGCTTGAAAAAACTTGATCAAACAGGCTATAAGTGCACTTTACTTTCTTAATAGACCTATTTTGATACGAATATAAATGATATATCTGAACAGTAAATTTTGAATACCATATAATTTGAAAAGAGCTCGAAAGTTTCAAATAACTGTCAAAATCTCGAATTCAGATTCATCAACAATTATGCCTCCTAGAACCATGACCCTACATAACAACCATTCTTTATTTGAAAGTTAGGGAAAACATAATTGTCAAGAATTGCCAAGATGTAGACTACTTGCAACTCATGGTGCCTACAGTTACATTTATGGGAAAGAATCCAAGTTAGTGGCTGTAACATTCACCTTTTTTTTTTTCCTAATTAAAAGTTTTACTACACGACGGAAGTTCATCAATCATGCTTGTCTAATCTTTTTTTCTGTTTTTTATCCCTTCAACTTTGTATCTTTTGGGGGTTTGATTGCCAAAGAACAGAAATTAACCACGTGGAATGTAAACAGTCCCTCCAATTATCTCATTATCCTGACCTCTATTAATGATTTCCCCCCTAACTTCTCATAATTCGCTACTAATCTGATTAGGTTTTGAAGAATTATAATAGGTGCAGCATGGTAATTTATTGAGTGAATTTTTCTCTTGTTTACTAGTGTGTTTTTAGACGAAACAATAATCCTCTGTCTTATATCTGAGAAAATAATGAACAAAATTTTAATCCAATAATAAAATGTATTGCAGATTGATAAATTTTGATTAATAGACAGATATATATGGATCTATTATCCATTTTCATTTAAACTAAATCTTTAGTCAACTTTTAGTTTTTTTAATCCTATGTTGCTTCTTCCAATTATCGGAATAAATTTTAAGTGTTCATTCATTAATTTGTTGCCATAGCTTTTAAGAATTACAATTTATGCTGTTAGATAGAACGTCATGAGAAGCTATATGTCTCCAGCCTAAACAAATGAAATTGAATAACCTCCAGCATTCCTCATGCTATGTCTCCTCGCAACCATAAAATCTATTGTTTCACTTTTACTAGTACACATATATGCTTCCATATAAATCATGGGAAAGCCATCTAACTATGATTTTACATGATAGTTGCATTCTTCTTTTGAGTAGTTAAGCTGGCGTTGATATACAATTTTTCTTGTTTGTGTTTGTGTAAATATATTCTTTTGAAAGATTACTCTTCGAAAACAATTAAAAGAAAAGATTAATTTGGGAAAGTTTTAAAGCTAACATAATTTTATAACCAGAGTTACTTACTAACCTAATCATGACCAATATATGATATATATCGAACATAAAGTTGTGGGTGTGTCACTGACTTTAGTAGGATCACATCTTAATATATACTTCTGGCATAACACGTGGCATTAATGTAGTTTTTACCAAATTATAGTACGATGGACTAGTCCCGCGTTTTACACTATTCGAGCATGCATTGAAGATAATGAAGAAAAAAAAAAGCATGCACTGAAGATATGTTTCCTCATATTAAGAAACTCTTCCTCACCAATACTACGTCCACAACATCCATTTAGGATCATGGGCGGATTTAAGGAGCCCGTAAGCCGAAAAATTATATTGTATATGTAAAATAAAATTTGGTTTGTATCTCTATATATTATATTTTGAATTCTCGTAATATAATCTAAAAGTATAACTTATTCAAAACCTTTATTATGTTGCCGATTCAATTCTTATAGTCCACAGTTCCTTTTTTTTTTTTTTTTGAATTCAAATTCACCCACTTTACTATGGTTACCATCAGATCAGACTTGTCACACTCATTCTATTCAACATCGGAATCCAAATCCCACTAAGAAACATCATAATTACTCCAGCCATGATCAAATTAAATCAAAGATTGAAAGCGAGGACGTAGAAAGTATTGTTTTTTTCTGTAAACCAGTGTTGATGGTATTGGCAGAGGCGGATGTAATATGATTTTTCTTGGTTTGGTTGAACCATTAATATTTCTAATATAGAGCTATCTGAAAAATTACTATTTAAATTTTAAACTCAGAATTATAAATATATAATGAGTTATATAGTGATAGCATAAAATTGTACCATAAAACTCATAAATTTCAAATTGGCGCACTCGGATAGTCGGTCACAAACCCATCACCGAATTTAGTAAGAAGTACCTGTAACAACAGAGGCTAACGTGTCCTGTCTTTGTAATATTGAATAGTGAATACCCACCATATATTTGGGACCTTTTGAATCATCAGCAGCAACTTCTGGGTTTTGCGCCAGCATTTATGTTTTCTATCAACTACAGTTTCTCACTTTTGTCTCCCACTATAGTCCATCCTCATCCACTACTTCTTATTTCCCTCTTTCTCCTTCACGTAACTCTTGATAAATAGCCTTGGTACTTTCATCTTTGTTTGTCTATCTTCTAGTTCAATTCCATGGCTAACTTCAGCTTCATCCTAGGCATAATTGGTAAGTTTCATTATTAAATCTTTAAAAGTACCGAAGGTGGAACTTTAACAATTAATGAAATTTTTAGTTTATTAATTAATATGAAAAAAGAAATCATTATTTTTGTCAAATAAATATACTGGTAATGATTTTTAATTTACACCCATGTTTCTGCAGGGAATGTCATCTCCATACTTATGTTTGCTGCCCCAATGTAAGTCTTGAATTTTCCTCGTAGTACTAATTTCGTTGGTTACACTGATCATTACATAAAATAAAATTACATTATCTGTTGTATATAATAATCCTACGTTTACGTAGTACGGAGTAGTAGTTTGTTTTTTGCTTCCTACTATTGGAATAAAGTAATATGGTACCCAGTAATATTATTTTTTAAGAATTCTCAAAACAAAGATTTGCACAGCCAACTTATAATCAACGCATGATAAAGTTGAAACTTGTGACGATTATAATTAAAAGGCATTTGGTTAATGTATTTTTCATTGTTTGATCACAATGATCATTAAGTTTGAATTATTAATATTTCAGAAAAACGTTCAAAAGGATAATCAAGAAGAAATCAACAGAGGATTTTAAAGGGATACCATATATTACAACACTATTGAGCACAAGTTTGTGGACATTTTATGGGTTGCTAAAGCCTGGAGGTTTGCTTGTGGTCACAGTCAATGGCACTGGTGCCATCTTACATATCGTATATGTCACTCTCTTTCTTATCTATGCCCCCAAAACTCTCAAGGTAATTAATACTATTAAATTTTCAATGTTAAAACTCTGGTCTTTATCACCTTTTAACGTCAAAAGCTAGTTGATTTTTATTTTGAAGGAACTAAAAAGTTGATTTATTTGATGTCTTTCTTTTTTGCAGATTCAATCCATTAAGCTGGTGGCAATAATAGATATAGCTTTCCTTGGGGCTGTAATAGCAATCACTTTACTAGCTGTGCATGGAAATACTCAGCTCACATTGGTCGGACTTTTAGCTGCTGGTTTGAACATAGTCATGTATGCATCTCCTTTATCAGCTACGGTAATTTCTTATCCCTTTTTCCTATTTTTTTGTTCTTTCTTTCGTTGCATTTAACTTATTATCAATACAAGGAATTTTATGTGCTATTAATGTATTTTAACATGTCTCTTCATTTCTTTCTTTCTTATTTTATTTTCCGGGTTTCAAGCAATTTAAAATTGCAGTTTTTGTTTATTCAACTGTATTGCTTGGCGTACAGAGAACTGTGATAAAAATGAAGAGAGTGGAGTACATGCCATTTTTCCTTTCCTTCTTCCAGTTCCTTAATGGAGGGGTATGGGCAGCTTATGCAGTCTTTGTCAAAGATTATTATATTGGAGTAAGTTCTCTTCTTCTTCTTTTCTTTTTGATTTTCCTTTCTTTGAATTTTCACTTGTATTGATGTAGGTCTGGAAAATATTTGGTGTGTCATGAGCTATACTAGATGTGAATGAATAAATTTCAATAATATACGCCAAAAATTATATAAGTTTTATATACTTTTTCGGCAAAAAAAACCCTTCTTTTTTGGGTAGAATTTGAACCAATCCACTCATTGATGTAAATCGAAGTAATAGAAAATACACCAAAAAAGTTACTAGTATATTATTGCTTTTGATATGTCTAATTGTTGGTACATATAATTATTTGTTACCTTATGATTAGGGGTCTTCATGGTTCGATTTGGGTTGATTTTCCTCTTTAAAAAAATCAAACTAATTAAGTTAGTTTTTCAAATATTAAAACCAAATCAAGTAACTCGGTTTTTTACAGGTTCGATTTATGTCGATTTTTTTGTTATTTCCATTTTTGTCAGTTTTTTTCTCTCTAAAATATGAGACAATTCCCACCGACTATATTATGATACAATGCTATCAAACCAATTATTCTTTAAGAAAATTTATCATTTACCAATATATATTAATAATATATAATTGAATTAATTAGTAATTTAAAGACTCAATTAAAAATAAATTATATTTTTAACATGAAATAGATTCTTGGATTTAGTAACTTCCATCAAACTAGAATGTATAGGCAAAAACCTTGATTATTATAATGATAAAGAACTAGACTACCGACTAAGAGTGCAAAAGATTAAATATCTACCATAAATTAAAAAGTTTATTATTATTTGCTTAAAACCAAATCTAAATCAAATTTGATCGGTTTTTAAAATTCAAAACCAAAATCAAATCAAACCAAAATATTATCAGTTTTTTGATCCAGTTTTTGGTTTGGTTAGAATTTTCAGTTTTTTGTGAACACCCCTGCCAATGATGTTGGGAGGTGAAAGATACTAATGCATTTTTTAAGGGTGCGGAAATTGACTTGAACATCACCGATTTAAAAGAAAGCAGAAAACGCAAATATAAAGAGAAAGATTGGAAAGTTGAACCCCATTTGGAATTAGGACAAATATTTAATGCTCCTCTTTTGCACATATCAATTTGACATCGCCTCCTTCTAAGCCACAAACTATTTGGTCCATTATTATTATCAATGTAGTATTTATTGAAATATTATCAAACATTTGTGTTTTATATTGATTATCATTAAAATTCTATTGTTTTCTTAAATCATCGATTTTAGGTGCCTAATGGGATAGGCTTCTTATTGGGCTCAGCCCAACTGATCCTGTACTTCATTTACTACAAGTCAACCCCAACAAAATCTACAGATCAAAAGGAAGAAAAAGAAGGCTCGGCCCATTTAGTGAGAAGAGGAATCCAACTGAATGATCTTGATGGAGCCCATGAGAATGATAAAAATAATCGAAATCTTCACAAAGGGAAAAGCCTTCCAAAGCCATCTTTAGCTCGTCAGTATAGCGAGAAACTAGTGAAGACTCTCTCGATTAGCCCATCTTCTTTGGGCTCATACAATGAAGATGATATTGAGAAAGGCCTAAAAGATGCCCACTAAATTTCAGAATTTTAGAATATAGGCCCAAACTTCATTTTTGTATTCTTGGGTCTTACGTATAAGAAAGCGTTATAATTCCGAAATTTTACCTCTTATATCAAAGGTTGATACCTTATTTATTATAAATAAATACCCTTTTAAAAAATTATCTCCTATAGCTACCTTTTAATTTTTATAGCAAAATATCTATTTATGGTCACTTCCTATCTTTAAGGCATTAAATACACTATGTATTATTTTTCCCTCTTCCTCTCTCTTCCTTCTCTCCTCCTTTCTCTTTCCTCTTTCTTCTCTTTTTCCCCCGGTTTTTTCCTCCCATGCTTTTAGAAACCCTAGCAGGGGTTGTGTTCCGCTAACGATAGATCCAGCCAGCGACCACTTCCCCCCTTCCTTGTAGTGTCACCCCTAACCCCCTCCGGCCGGCGATTTCTTTCACACAATTGTGTTACACATTCTAAATTTTTCTTAGATTTTGAATTGATTGTTCATGTTTGCCTTGTGAGATCTGAAGAAGTTCTGTCTCTAGTTTTCGTTTGATCCTTTAAATTGGTGCTTGTGAGATCTGAAGAAGTTCTGTCTCTAGTTTTCGTTTGATCCTTTAAATTGGTGCTTCTTCAACAATTGTCTTCATTTAACCGGCGGCGACACCCCACATGGTGGCGGCCTGGATATCGGTGGTTTGGGGATAGAGTTTGGGACTGGGGAACTTGAAGAGTCTGTTACCTTTTATTTCATTGTATTTCAATGTATCTCGATGTATTTTATTGTATTCATTGTCTTTTTTTCATTGTATTTCAATGAATCTCGTTGTATTGCATGTATTTCATTGTATTCACTGTCTCGCTGTATTCCATGAATGTATTCATATATTTTTTTTAATTAATATAAATTATGTATTCATATGTATATATGTATTCAAATGTATCTGCAGTATGTATTCATATGTTTTTGCACTATAGATGACCTGCTATACTTCATGTATTCAATATATTTTTATGTATTTAACTGTATTCAATGTAATTATATAATTTCAATATATAAATCTATTTGTAAAGATACCACTAAAAAATATTTTAGTAAAGATACCACTAAAAAAAGAAAGGATGGATTGAATTTCTCAAGATTGCTCTGTTTTTGGGGTGTTTTCGGTTGATGAGAATCTTTTCTATAACTGAAAATACAAATTTTGTATGTTATAATTGAGTTTGTTGAGTTATATTAGGAGTCTATGGCGTTAATTGATTCACTTACCGTTTTTAAACTACTGAAGACCTTTTTTTTCTCAAATTCTGTTACTGTATTCACAAATACAGCTCGCGAATACAGTCGAATACATTCTCTGCTTAGCTGGACTCTCCTGTTTTCCGTCGAGTTTTGCTACTATATTCATGAATACAATAGCAAAAGTACATCGAATACAGTCTATAACAACTGAAAACATAATTATAAGAAGTAATTTAGTAAATGATAGCTATAGCAAGCTAATAATCATTAAAACATAGTGGTTTATGAAAATTTCTCTTATAATTATATTAGTTGAAACTCTAAATCTAAGCTTCCCTTTTTTGTTTTTGTTTTTCCTTGGTAGTTGGTGTCTTCAAAGAAGATTATACACAATAAAGATTGATGTCTAGTCGTCTAATGAAAATTTTCTATGGAGGATAAAATAGTGTATTTTCATAGTGTATACTTAGAATATTTTCTGACAAATTTTATTTTTCAAGAACAAGTAGCAAAGACTACCCATAATATTTTGTCACTTATTTTGTACTGCGAATGTATGTGTACGGTCAAAACCGATTAAGTCAGTCGTACGGACTGGTCGAGATGATAATATTTCGATCAAAGGGTATCCGCGTGACGACATGTCAAGGTCCGAAGTAAGGGCGTCAAGCTTCGAGCTCTAAGATCGATCAATGACAAGCTCGGTATCATTACCGAGCTCATATCCAAATCAAACTACGAGACAAAGCGAAGATTATCGGAAATGCATAGACCAACCAACACTCACCCCGAATATCGAGACTCTAAGTCAGAATCGAGCTCGAACAGCAGATTGAGTCGATGAGAGAGTTCTCATTATTTGGTGAAAGCTGGAACGCTTTGATAATGCTGGCTCCGATATGCTTTTGCTTTTCGATTCTTTTGTGCTATGCACTGCGATGCTACATTCCTCGCCTGCCTTAACTGAGTGAATATCTACACTATAATCAACCATTTCTACTGAGCTCACTGGTGAAGGTTTGTTCTTATAGATAATGTAGATGATGAGCTGTGTTGACCCTGAGGCTAGTCCAATCACATTTGGCACCTGATTTTGTGAAACAAGACACGTTAATTAGTCTGATATAAGTTTAAGTTATTATATGTACTCTATTTAATAAGCATTGATGGTGACCATTTAATATAATGGTAAATTGGTAATAATCTGTTATAACAAGTTATATTACTTACAAAAAATAATTTACACAATCGGGTGTCTTATAAGGTAGTACACTAATTACAAATAAAATTCTATAATAAGCATTAATTATTTTTATAGTGACAATATATATAACTGGAATCTTATATAACTAATGTGAGGTTTGTTATAAGCTGAATATTGGTGAGAAAGTACTTACAATGAGATAAGGATCTTGGAGGAACATAGCAAATGCAAACCAAGCCCCAGCATTCAGTAGCAGGAAAAATGAGAGGAGAAATGGCATATATTCCACACTCTTCGTCCTTATTACTGTTATCTGATAAATTGTAGAATATACAAGGTAAAGGGAAGAATAACGGTGAAATTGAATTAGACGAAGATGGTCATTATTTATGACTTGCAGGAGCAAATAACTCAGAAATACTTTTATGATTAATAAACATTATAGAAATATCAACTTCTTAATTTTACCATGACAGAAAGAGGGGAATGCATACATGCCGATAGTAGCAACTGCACATAAAACTCCAATGAAAGTATTCCTGGCATTTCCATGGAACACATTACAACCAGCAACAAGGCTCAAAGCCATTGCTCCTCCTGGGAAAACGATGTTCATTATGCTCACCAATATGAATGCCTTCACCTGAAATTAATCATCATCACTAATAATTTATGTCATGCATTATTAGTAATGAATGAATAAAATATAGAAAAATATTAAACTTCTTTGACATGTATATATGTATGAATGTATCACAAATTAAATAAACGAAAGAAACTATTAGCATTAAGTAAATGAGTTAATATAACAATCGATTAAACATATTTAAAATAGAATAATATTGGTTTACCAATTCATCAATTGATCAAGTTTTCGTATGTAGTAATGTATGTGATTGATCATCAATTACAATATAATATGTGTGTGTGTATGAAATGACTCATATACTTAATTATAACTTAGAAAATTAACGTAGATTGATGAATACAACGTCTCGACCGAAATTTATTAATCTATGTGATTTGTAATTAGTTATAAAACGAATGAATATAAGACGAAATGTGGAATTCGAATAAAATAAACGTCTCATAAATATACCTTTATTTTTTTATTATGAGTGATTAATTATATATATGTCTAAATAAAATATATGCTTATAATTTATTAAAAGTAATTAGTTAATATAATAATTATTTATAAAGGTTATGCTTATAGTTTATAATTATTTATTAGTATGTGTGTGTGTGAGAATAAAATATATACTTATAGTTTATAATTTTTTAAAAGGTTTATAATATTTTAAGAAATAATAACACAAAATAACTAATTTAGTTTTTTTTAAATTACCGACCGAAGTCGGTCAGTTAACTGTGGTCAAACACAGTCAAGGGTCACTTAATTATACCGACTAACTTTACCGACCGAAGTCGGTCAGTATATTTTAATTTCTGATCTAAAATTACGAGTTTCCCCCTCATTTCTCTTCTTCTCCGCTACAATTTTTCTAACACTCACTCTCTTCTTCCTCACACCCACAACCCACTTCCCCCACTCCTTCTTTTTTCCCTCACACACATCTCATTTTCCACTCCTCCATGCCACCAGTGTTTTAAAAGGCGTGGGCGTAAGGTGAGGCGTTTTACATATTCCGAGGCACGGGGCGTAAGCCTCATAGGTATTCACTTTTTAATATTTTATAAAATAATATAATGACAGTAAATATTTATAAACATGTAAAATTGCATAAAAATCGAAAATAATATATGTGTGTGTGTGTGCGCGCGCGCTCTCCATCCCCACAAAAAACTAATCAAAACAATCTATTATACGCTACTTACAAGCACAAGTAATTTGAATCTAAAAGAATAAAGTTTTCTATATGGGGGAACAAAAAGAATGATTAACCTCAAATTTGAACTTTAAATTTGCACGCGCGCTCCATCCTCACAAAAAACTAATCAAAACAATCTATTATACGCTACTTACAAGCACAAGTAATTTGAATCTAAAAGAATAAAGTTTTCTATATGGGGGGACAAAAAGAATGATTAACCTCCAATTTGAACTTTGAATTTCCTGCTATGAAGGAGAATGTAGTTCTCTTTGTATTTGTAAAAAAAATTAAATATTCGTTGCTTTTGGGAGATACTAGCAGACTAGCGGACAAGATTAAAAAAATTAGGAAAGACCATGAATTAGGGCTTAAATCAATAAAAAGGTCTTGACTTTTAAATTTAATACTTTTAAGTTCCTTTTTAAACCTTTTGAGTAATTACCAAACTGACTTTTGAGAATTTGGGTATTATAAGAAGGATTTATTCAACAAATTTTATTTTAATTTAAAAAAGTCTATGGAGCTTACTCCTCACTAAAAAAAACGCGCCTCGAACGCCCGGGCATACGCCCCGAACACGCGGGCGTACGTCCCAAACGTCCGGGCATACGCCTCTTGAGACTTTCGCCCCACACCATCACCCCGGGGTATTTTTGGTATGCCTCGCCCCGGGGCTGGCTCGAAAATGCCTTTATAACAGTGCGTGCCATACCAAGTCGTCATTGGACCCTCCGCTGGTACTACTACTGCGTCGCCACTGCCGCCCCTCCCCCCCACCTTCTAAAAATTCTAGGTTTGAATTAGAACTTACATCTTTTTTGTATAAATTTAATATTTTGTTAATTCGTTATGAATTAGTTCATTAGTGTTTAAACTGATTGTTTAAATTTGCATTTTATTGAAATCTAGGGTTTAGGTCTTGTTTTAATTGAATTGAATTGAATTGAATTGATTGCATATGGTGTTAATTGAATGTTTAAGTTTGTATTGACTTGAATAGTTTAGTTAGGAATTGAATGTTTAACTTTGAATTGAATTGAGTTTTTAGGATTTGTTCTTGTGAATTGAACTTTTAGGGTATGAATTGAATTTTTAGAGGTAAGTGTTGAACGTTTTGGATAGAGCTTATGTTTTGTTTGTTTAGGGTATTAATTGGATTGTTTAGGGTATGGGTTCAACTTTTAGGATATGAATTGAACTTATAGTTTATGTTTAAATTTAATGAATTATAATTAATTATATTTACTATAATTTAATTTTGGTGCAATTAGTAAAAATTAATTATCTTAATTAACTAAAAATAATTTAATTAATTTATAATTGTAGAATAGATTAAGTAGTTCTAATACTTATGGAAATATCTCAATTTATTTTTGTTTTATTTGTATATATGGAACATCGTACTTGGATGTACAATAGGAATTATCCTAATCGGTGGGGATTGAGGGAGAATTTTGTAAAAGGGGTTGATGAATTTGTTTAGACATGCAATGTCACTTTCATCATACCAAATTGAAGTAGTAATTATGTGCCCTTGTGTCAAGTGCGATTGTGTGAAGTTTAAAAAACTGGAGGAAGTTAAGCTTTATCTCTATAGGATGGAGTTTATAGAGAATTGCTTTGTGTGGACTAATCATGGAGAGATTGATGGTAGCCGTAAAATATTTCATAACATGGTTGTTGGTGAAAGTAGTAGGTCGGTGGAGAAAAGAAATCAAGATTCTAGAATTCATGATATGGTTGCGGATGCTTTTGGGATGCACTCCGGGGGTGAGCCCAATGAAAATATTGAACAAACTCCTAATGATGATGCAAAACGTTTTTATGAACAGTTAGATGAAGCTAGTCGTCCACTACGTGAAGGAAGTGTGCACTCTGAGCTGTCTGTTGCGATTAGATTACTAAGTATCAAATCTTATTGGAATATTTCTCAAGCGGCCATGGACTCTTTCATTGACCTTATGAGTGAACTAGTTGACCCAAATATCAACTTATATGGTGATTTCTATAAGGCAAAGAGATTGGTTTCTAAGTTAGGACTTTAGTCGATGAGAATTGATTGTTGTAAAAATGGTTGCATGTTATATTATAAAGATGATACAAATTTAGAAAGTTGTAATTTTTGTGAAAAAACTAGTTTCAAGAGGCTTTCCAGTCGCAATATGGTTGATATGAAAGCAATGCATTATTTTCCTCGTATACCTAGGTTAAAGAGGTTATATGCGTCGATGAGTTATGTTCCTCATATAAAATAAAATACCACCTGGTATTACGTGTCATCCTTCAGATGGAGAAGCTTGGAAGCACTTTGATAGGACACATCCAAATTATGTTAGTGAACCAAGGAACATTCGGTTAAGTTTGTGTGCGGATGGCTTCACGCCTTTTTCTATATCTACGACACCATATTCTTGTTAGCCTATCTTTCTTACACTTTATAATCTGCCACCTGAGTTGTGTATGACTAGTCCATCTATATTTTTAAATTGTATTATCCCCGGTCCACGTAATCTGAAAAGTTTGATTAATGTATATTTGAAACCTTTGATTGATGAGCTAAAACAGTTGTAGTATGATGGTGTTGAAACATATGACATATCAACCAAGCAAAATTTCAACTTGCGTGCTAATTTAATATGAACTATTAACGATTTTTCTGTGTATGGAATGTTGTCTGGGTGGATGACTGTTGGGAAGCTAGCTTGTCCTTACTGCATAGAAAATGGTAAAGCATTCACTTTCAAAAATGGTCGAAAGTAATCATGGTTTGATTGTCACAGTCAATTCTTGCCTGATGATCATGAGTTTAGAAGGATGAAAAATACATTCAAAAAGAATAAAGTGAAATATGATTCGCCACCTCCTATACTTTCAGGTGAGGAAATTTGAGAGAGGGTCCAGAACTTCACTAAAGTTACTGAGGCTCCACCTTCTAGATTCCCCGATATGGTGTTATTCATAATTGGACGAAACAGAGTATATTTTGGGAGTTGTCTTATTGGAAGGATAATCTTCTTCGACACAACCTTGATGTCATGCATATTCAGAAGAATTATTTTGATAATTTGTTCAACACGGTAATGGATGTTAAAGGTAAGACAAAAGATAACCCGAAGGCTAGAATGGACTTACAAGAATATTGCAGGCGGCCTGAATTATATTTGCAGACAGCGAACAATGGTAAGGTGTTCAATCCCAAAGCAAGTTATACATTCACTTTGGAGAAAGACGACAAATTTGTAATTGGGCTACGAAGTTGAAGATGCTTGAGGGTTATGCGTCGAATCTGGGGGGAAAAGTAACTATGGAGGTAGGGAAGTTGAGCCATTTGAAAAGTCATGACTGTCATATTTTCATGGAGACCTTAGTGCCTATTGCATTTTGCGGTTTGCCTGAAAGAATCTGGAAACACATCACAGAGATTAGTTTATTTTTCAAAGACTTGTGTTCTATCACCTTAAGGGAAGAGATTGGCGGATTATTTCTCGGATGGTAGAAAGAAGAACAAGAGGCCTGACTAGTGTCTGCAGTATTTACGGGATGATTTGTTAAGGCAATGACAGACCGAGCAATTCTTACAGAAGAGCCTAGGGAAGAAAGCTCGCTCATCCGAGAAGAGAGGCTCCTTGCACACTGGGGGTGCTATCAGCATCGGGACAATAAAAAGAATATTAATAATTGCTTAAATTATTACGTCTTTACTTTTCTAAGTATATCAATTCTATTTATTAACCAAAATAATTTATTTTCAGGAAAAATAAGTATGGGCATCCAATGCACCATGATGAGTTATTCAAGGAAACGCATATTTTAAAGAAGAAGAAAGTGGGGGATGCAGATAGGTGGGTCGAGGACCGGGCAGAAACTACATATGTAAGCTTTCAATTCTCCTTAAGTATTATAATTTACTTTTATAAGATTTTTTATATACTAATTTAATTTAAAATAATATAGGGTCGCTACCAAAGTAATGTGGAGGACTTCATTCGTAGTCAGCCAGCTGGTGAATCGGGCGAGCCAACCTGTCACGACCCGATTTACCCTATAGGCCGTGATGGCACCCAACGTCATCATTAGGTAAGCCAACGGTGAACTAGCCATGTATTTATTTTTTTAACAATCTCGAAATAGTTAATTTTTATTTATTAAGTAAGTAAGAGGTGAAAATTTTAATAAAATAAAGCGTAAATAAATATGAGAGCAAGTGTGGTGTAATAAATACTCAAAAACCATCAAATGTCTGCTAGCATGTTTTCAAGACCTGGTGTCACAAGTGTATGAGCTACTAGTAGAATATACAAAACACTAACTACTATCTGAAATAAAGTAGACAGAAAGTAAATACAAAAGAGAGACTTCGGGTACTGCAGAACGAACTCGGAAGGCAGCTCACCGCGAAGTCTCGGAGTATCAGGAGTGCGCGCCGGGATGACTACCAGATGCACCTGCCTCAGATCCTGCACGGTTAGTACAGAAGTGTAGCGTGAGTACATAAATAATATGTACCCAGTAGGTATCTAGTCTAATCTCGAAAAAGTAGTGACGAGGGGTCGACTTGGACACTTACTATGGACTAACAATAAAATACATGAATGCTAAATAGGCATAGAATATGTGAATAATAATGTTAAGCATAAAAACAGCAGTGATTAAATAATTCTTTAACTAATAGTAAATTCCAAAAGTCTTTCACTAATACATGCTAATTCCAAATAAATTTCGAACAATTAAATAAATTATAATCTCTCAATTCATGAAAATAGTATCAAATATACTCGGGCTCCAAGCATTAACACGCACGATTTATGCTGAGGTTATACGGCCCGATCCAGAATAATGTGTACAATGCTTAGGGTCGAGCGACACAAATCATAGATGCATCTATTATACTGTCGAGGCGTTCGGCCCGCTCCACAAGAAGAGAGATTACTTTATGAACATCCGATTTAAAAGCTATTATAAGGCTAATACACAAAGAAGCACAATCTCTATTAACGGTCAAGTGACCTACCAAAAATTCAAGCAAGTGAAATTCGGCCTTTACAAATCCTTTAACAAGTTTCAATATAATTTAAGCACTTTAATTAACAAGTAGGGTACAAACATCATAAGTATTTCATGATTTGGGTCTTAAACTACCCGGACTTAAGCATAATTAGTAGCCATGCACGGACTCTCGTCACCTCGTGCGTACGTAATCCCCACAATTAAAATCAAATCGCAATTTAAATCAACTATGGGATAAATTCCCTCTTACAAGGTTAGGCAAGAGAATTACCTCGTCTCAAAGCTCACTTTCCGGCCACAAATTCACTCTAAGGACCCAACTTGGTACTGAAAAATCCGAAACTAGCCACAATGTTATGTAAAATAATCAATATATGCTCAAAAGTTAATAATTAAGCTATTAGAGTAATTACCCAACCCAAATTGGAAGATTCTTAAAATTCACCCCCTGGCCAAAAAATTTTGAAGATAATTGTTACCCATAACCTCACGAACTCAAATATATAATTTTTACCCAATTCCATAATCATTTTCGTAGTTAAATCTCATTTTTATCAAAACTTAGGCTTTTCAACTAAACTCATAATTTTCACAACTTTACATGTTAAAATCTACCCATAATCTATGTATTAAACTTACATTGGCTAGGAATTACTTACCTTCAATAGCTAGGTAAAAACCCTTCTCCAAGAAGCCTTAAAATCATCCAACAAAAGAGATAAATGAACAAAATAGACAAAATCCTCACTTTAATAAAGTCTCTGCCCAGTTGCCCCTTCTTCGCGAACGCGAAAAGGGACTCGCGATCGCGAAGGCAAAGCCTGTCCAGGCCCTCAAGTTCCTCTTCGCGAACGCGACAGAGTCCTCGCGATCGCGAAGGCTAGGCCATCCCAAGCATCACGAACACGATTAGCCCTTCGCGAACGCGAAAGAGAAATGACCATAAACCCCTTGGCCCAAAATCCTTCTACGCGGACGCGACAAGGCCATCGTGAACGCGAAGGCCACAGGTCCTAAAGCTTCGCGAATGCGGTCTCGTCTTCGCGAACGCGAAGAACAAAAGTCTAGTCCCCCCAAATCCTTCATCGTGAATGCGAGGGTCCTTCCGTGTTAGCGAAGAAGGAAACCAGAACCAGCACACCAACAGTTTTGGACTTAGCTCCGGGCGGTCAGAAATGCACTGGAGCTCGTGCACCAGCAGCACGCTATGGTAGGGGTTTTGTGAGTCGCCATGTTCATTCAGCTCTTCCAGCAGCCAGCGGTGTCCCGGCTCCTCCTAGACCTCAGTAGCCCTATTATGTACCGCCAGTATCCAGTATGCCTCCTACTCGAGGTGCTATTACCGGCCAGTCCAGCAGGCCAGGTCCGAGTTAGTCCCAGACGTTGCGTCCTCCGAGAGGTTGTTTTGAATGTGGTGACACTCGTCACCTGGTTAGAGATTGCCCCAGAGCCAGGAGGGGTGCACCTCCACAGACTTATCAGCCTCCACATGCTCCACCGGGTCCTCCGGCCATTCTTCCAGCACCAGCTGCTACCCCACCTCCTCAACCAACTCGAGGTAGAGGTCGAGGAGGTCGAGGTCGCCCTAGAGGGGGAAGCCAGGCCAGGTACTATGCCCTTCCAGCCCGTTCAGAGGTCGTTGCTTCAGATTCAGTTATCACAAGTATCGTCCCTGTCTGTCATAGGGATGCATCAGTATTATTTGACCCATGCTCTACGTATTCATATGTGTCTTCTTATTTTGCTCCATATTTGGGGATATCTCGAGATTTATTGAGTTCCCTTGTTTATGTATCTACTCCCATGGGAGATTATCTCATTGTGAACCGCGTATATCGGTCGTGTTTGATTGCTCTTAGTGGTTTTGAGACCAGAGCCGATTTGTTATTTCTCAATATGGTAGATTTTGATGTTATCTTGGGCATGGACTAGTTGTCGCCCCATTATGCTATTCTTGATTGTCACGCTAATACTGTGACAATGGCTATGCTAGATTTGCCGAGATTAGAGTGGAGAGGTACCTTAGAGTATACTCCCCACAGGGTCATTTCATTTCTTAAGGCTCAGCGAATGGTTGAGAAGGGGTGTGATGCGTATTTGGCCTATGTGAGAAATGTCAGTATTGATACCCCTACAGTTGAGTTAGTTACAGTAGTGAGGGACTTCCCAGATGTGTTTCCAGCTGATATTCCGAGCATGCCGCTCGACAGAGATATTGATTTTGGTATTGATTTGTTGTCGGGCACTCAGCCCATCTCTATTCCTCCATATCGTATGGCTCCTTCTGAGTTGAAGGAGTTGAAGGAGCAGTTGCAAGAGTTGCTTGATAAGGGTTTCATCAGGCCCAGTGTATCACCTTGGGGTGCTCCAGTCTTATTTGTGAAGAAGAAGGATGGTTCTATGTGTATTGATTATCGGCAGCTGAACAAGGTTACAGTGAAGAACAGGTATCCTTTGCCTCGCATTGATGATTTATTTGATTAGTTACAGGGTGCCAGGGTGTTTTTCAAGATTGACTTGCGTTCTGGCTATTATCAGTTGAAGATTCGGGAGCCGGATATCCCGAAGACTGCTTTCAGGACCATATATGGTCACTATGAGTTTCTTGTCATGTCATTTGGGCTGACCAATGCCCCAGCAGCCTTTATGCATTTGATGCATAGTGTATTCTGGCCTTATCTTGATTCCTTCGTCATTATGTTTATTGACGAAATCCTGGTATATTTCCGGTCTCAGGAAGATCATGAGCAGCACCTGAGGACCGTGCTTCAGACTTTGAGGGAGAAGAAATTGTATGCAAAATTTTCTAAGTGTGAATTCTAGCTTGATTTAGTGGCATTCTTGGGCCACATAGTGTCTTGTGATGGGATCAAGGTAGATTCGAAGAAAGTGGAGGCAGTGCAGAGTTGGCCCAGACCGTCATCAGCTACGGAGATTCGTAGTTTCCTTGGTTTGGCGGGGTATTATCGTCGCTTTATGGAGGGATTTTCATCCATTGCAGCACCTATGACCAGGCTGACCCAGAAGGGTGCTCCGTTCAGGTGGACCGAGGAGTGTGAGCAGAGCTTTCAGAAGCTCAAGACAGCTTTGACTACAGCCCCAGTATTAGTATTGCCTACAGGTTCGGGGTCCTACACTGTCTATTGTGATGCCTCGAGGATTGGCCTTGGGGCGGTATTGATGCAGGACGGTAGGGTGATTGCCTATGCGTCTAGACAGTTGAAGGTGCATGAGAAGAATTATCCAGTTCATGATCTCGAGTTAGCAGCTATTGTTCACGCCTTGAAGATCTAGCGTCATTATTTTACGGTGTTCCCTGTGAGATTTACACTGACCACCGGAGTTTGCAGTACTTGTCCAGGCAGAAGGACCTTAATTTGCGTCAGCGGAGGTGGTTGGAGCTACTTAAAGACTATGATATCACTATATTGTACCACCCGGGGAAGGCCAACGTAGTGGCCACGCCTTGAGTCGCCGGGCAGAGAGTTTATGGAGTTTGGCATATCTTCCGGCAGCTGAGAGGCCCTTAGCTTTGGATGTTCAGGCCTTAGCCAACCAGTTCGTGAGATTGGATATTTCAGAGCCTAGCCGGGTATTAGCTTGTGTGGTTGCTCGGTCTTCTCTTTATGACCGTATCAGGGAGCGCCAGTATGATGATCCTCATCTTCTAGTTCTTCAGGACAGGGTTCGGCGAGGTGATGCCAGAGATGTGACTATTGGTGATGACAGTGTGATGAGGATGCAGGGCCGGATCTGTGTCCCCAATGTAGATGGTCTTCGGGAGTTGATTCTCGAGGAGGCCCACAGCTTGCGAGACTCCATTCATCCTAGTGCCGCGAAGATGTATCAAGATTTGAGACAGCACTACTGGTGGAGGAGGATGAAGAAGGATATAGTTAGGATTATGGCCAAGTGTCTCAACTGTCAGCAAGTCAAATATGAGCACCAGAGGCCGGGTGGATTACTTCAGAGGTTAGAGATCCCAGAGTGGAAGTGGGAGCAGATCACCATGGACTTTGTAGTTGGACTTCCATGAACTTTGAGAAGGTTCGATGCTATTTGGGTGATCGTGGACTGGCTGACCAAGTCAGCCTATTTCATTCCAGTGTTGACTTCATACTCTTCAGAGAGATTGGCTAAGATTTATATCAGAGATATTGTCAGCCTTTATAGTATTCCAGTATCCATCATTTCAGATAGAGGTACACAGTTCACATCCCGGTTTTGGAGAGTCGTACAGCAGGAGTTGGGTACTAGGGTAGAGCTGAGCACAGCCTTTCACCCTCAGACAGACAGGCAGTCCGAGCGCACGATTCAGATTCTTGAGGATATGTTTCGTCCTGCGTGATGGAATTCGGAGGGTCATGGGACCAATACTTGCCACTTGCAGAGTTCGCCTACAACAACAGTTATCAGTCCAGCATTCAGATGGCACCGTATGAGGCTTTGTATGGTAGGCGGTGCCGGTCCCCTGTGGGATGGTTTGAGCCGGGTGAGGCCCAATTGTTGGGTACAGATTTGGTCTAGGATGCCCTAGATAAGGTGAAGGTGATTCAGAAGAGACTTCACACAACCCAGTTCAGGTAGAAGAGTTATGCAGACTGTAAGGTTCGTGATTTGGCATTTATGGTTGGTGAGCGGGTCTTGCTTCGGGTATCGCCTATGAAGGGCGTCATGAGGTTCGGGAAGAAGGGCAAGCTGAGCCCGAGGTACATTGGTCCTTTTGAGATATTGCGGCGAGTTGGGTAGGTTGCTTATGAGCTTGCCTTGCCTCCTAGCCTAGCAGGAGTTCACCCGGTATTCCACGTGTCTATGCTCCGAAAGTATCACGGTGAACCGACTCATGTATTGAATTTCAGCTCAGTCCAGTTGGACAAAGATCTATCTTATGTTAAGGAGCCAGTAGCCATTTTGGACAGAAAGGTCAAAAAGCTCAGGTCAAAGAATATTGCTTCAGTAAAGGTCTAGTAGAGGGGTCAGCCGGTCAAGGAGGCGACTTGGGAGACCGAGCAGGATATGTGCAGCCAGTACCCTCATCTTTTCACAGTTTCAGGTATGTTTTTATACTCGTTCGAGGACGAACGATTGTTTTAAAAGGGGGAGGATGTAACGACCTGGCCGGTCATTTTGAGAGTAATAGCCCTGATCCCCTATTAACTTCTTTCCCCAAATCTGTTTCTGCTATTGTGACTTGATGGGATGATTGATTTTGAGTTTCGGAGTGTGTTGGGACACTTAGTCCCTAAATGAGAGTTTAAGCCTTAGGATTTGAACCGTAGTCGGAACTATGTGAAGAAGACTCCAGAATGGAATTACGTCGGTTCCGTTAGCTCCGTTAGGTGATTTTGGGTTTAGGAGCATGTCCGGATTGTGTTTTGGAGGTTCGTAGCTCATTTAGGCTTGAAATGACGAAAGTCGAATTTTTGGAGTTTTGGGCCGGTAGTAGAATTTTTGATATCGGGGTCGTTTTCCGATTCCGAAAGTTGGAGTAGGTTCGTAATATTGATTATGACTTGTGCGCAAAATTTGAGGTCAATCAGACGTGATTTGATAGGTTTCGACATCAGTTGTAGAATTTTAAAGTTTCAAGTTCTTTAGGTTTGAATTAGAGGGTGATTCGTGATTTTAGCGTTGTTTGATGGGATTTGAGAGCTCGACTAAGTTCGTATGGTGTTTTAGGATTGGTTTGTATTTTTGGTTGAGGCCCCGGGGGACTCGGGTATGTTTCGGATGCTTAACGAGTGAAAGCTTGGACTTAGAGGAATTTCTGATTTTTGCTGGTTTTGGTGTTTTCGCACCTGCGGTGGGGAGTCCGTAGGTGCGGCCTCACAGAAGCGAGGCTTGCCGGAGCAGATGTGAGAAAGTCAAGAGTTGGCCTGGGGTCGCAGGTGCGAGGAAGTGTCGCATCTGCGATGCCCGCAAATGCGCAAGATGCGCAGAAGCGGAAGGGATGTCCGTAGGCGCGAGCGCGCAGGTGCGGCCCTTTCGTCGTAGGTGCGAAGGCAGATGGGGTAAGTGAGTTGAGCAGATGTGCACGTTTTCCGCACAAGCGCACCCGCAGGTGCGAGCCCAGATTCCGCAGGTGCGGAAATACCTGGGCAGTGATTAAAACCGAAGGGCTTTGCCACTTTTATTATTTTTGGCTTTGCAAACTCAGGTTAGGGCGATTTTTGAGAGCATTTTCGAGGCGTTTCTTGAGGTAAGTTCCTTGTGCTTATTTTTGTTCAATAATCTTGCCTTGCCATATGTTTTCCACCTAGTTAATATGTATTTAAGGTGGAAATTGGAAGTTGGAGGCTAGGGATTTGGAAGTTTGAATTGTGGATTGGAGGACCATTTGGTGTCGTATTTTAGTAAATTTGATATGGTTAGACTCGTGAGTGAATGAGGTTTCTAGTTTCGTGAATTTTGTCGGGTTTCGAGACGTGGGCCCCGGGGGTCGGGTTTGAGCTAATTTCGGGTTTTGGCCTAATTTTGTAGTTTTTTTCTTGTGGAACTCATTCCATTAGTGCGTATTGATGATATTGTACTGTTTTGAATAGATTCGGGCCAATTGAAGTCGGATACTCGTGGCAAAAACGTGATATCGAGTTAATTTGAGCGGTTCGAGGTAAGTGGCTTGCCTAACCTTGTGTTGGGGACTCCCCCCTTAGGATATCTTGATATTATTTGGTGTATGGGCGCCGTGTATGTGAGGTGACGAGTACGTACACGGGCTATTATTGCAAAAATCTTGTTTAACCTTTTTAAATCATAAATTGCTTCTCTTATTAAGTTGTACTAATATGTTTAAATGTATAGTTTAGACTAGAAAAGTATGCTTACGTGTTTTAACTGCCTAATTGACATTCTGTGCGTCATGTTTAGCTAAGTCCTTATTTGCCTTATCTGTGTCCAGTATAAACTGTATAACTCGATGTCATACCTGTCATTTCATCTTGCGTTGCATATTTACTTTGGGACTACGGATGTATTCTGAGAGATCCCCCAGCACTGCATATTTACTTTGGGACTACGGACTTATTCCGGGAGATCCCCCAGCACTGCATATTTACTTTGGGACTACAGACGTATTCCGGGAGATCCCCCAGCACTGCATATTTACCTTGGGACTACGAATGTATTCCGGGAGATCCCCCTATAATGCATATTCATTTGAAACTACGAGACGGTATCCCGAGAGATTTCCCACTGTGTTTACCTTGTTTTGAGCCGAGGGCTCCCTTAACTGTTAAATTTTCGAGAATTTTCTCTAACTATGTTACTTTAAATTTTACTTATATTTTTTATTGTTTAATTTATTATATTTACTCCGGTAGGGCCTTGACCTGACCTCGTCACTACTCGACCGAGGTTAGGCTTGGCACTTACTGGGTACCATTGTGGTGTACTCATGCCCTTCTTGCACATGTTTTTGTGTGCAGATCCAGGTACGAGCTATCAGCCTTGGGGTTAGTGCGTGCTGTTTGATGCAATTCCAGATCTTGAAGAAGCCGCTTGAGCCATAGCATCTCCTTGCCAGCTTCTGTAGCGGCAATGTAATCTACTTCAGTTGTTGAAAGTGCAACAAACTTCTGCAATTTAGACTGCCATGATATAGCTCCCCCTAAAAATGTAAACAAATATCCAGTATTTCTGTTATCAATGTCACCTGCCATATCAGCATCTGTATAGCCCTTCAAGATTGGATGAGATCCTCCAAAGCACAAACAATCTCCCGTGGTACCTCTCAGGTACCTGAGTATCCACTTGACTGCTTCCCAATGTTCCTTTCCAGGATTTTTAAGGAATCTACTAACAACACCAAGTGCATGAGCAATATCAGGTTTGGTGCATACCATTGCATACATCAAGCTTCCGACTGCTGAAGAATAAGGAACTCTAGCCATATTCCCTTTCTCCTCCACACTTGTAGGACACGTCTTCTTGCTCAACTTTAGATGACTAGCAAGAGGTGTGATGACTAGCAAGAGGTGTCCAGTACACATTCAATGTACTTCTCCTGAGACAGCCACAACTTTCTGGTTGTTCGCTCTCGAACTATCTTCATACCCAGAATTTGTTGTGCTGGGCCCAAGTCCTTCATATCAAATGACTTGAACACATCTCCCTTCAACTTTGCGATCAGCCCCTTGTCTTTTTCTACAATTAACATGTCATCCACATACAACAATAATATAATAAAGTTATTTTCAGAAAATCTTTTGAAGTATGCACATGGGTCAGAATATGTCTTTGTGTAAGTTTGACTTTTCATGAATGAGTCAAACTTCTTGTACCACTGCCTTGGTGCTTGCTTCAACCCATAAAGACTCTTATTCCGTTTGCACACCATGTATTTCCTTTCAGCTACTTCAAATCCTTCTGGCTGCTCCATATAGATCTCTTCTTCCAAATCTCCGTGAAGAAATGCAGTTTTCACGTCCAACTACTCCACTTCAAGATCCAGGCTAGCTGCTAAGCTCAAGATTGATCGAATAGAAGTCATTTTGACAACAGGTGAGAAAATTTCATGAAAATCAATACCTTTCTTCTACTCGAAGCTTTTTACCACCAATCGAGCTTTGTATCTGACCAGCTTGTCATTTTCATCTTTCTTGAGTTTAATGACCCACTTACATTTGAGTGGTCTTTTACCCTTTAGAAGTTCAACCAACTTGTACGTGCCATTTTTCTGCAAATATTCCATCTCCTTTTGCATGGCTTTCATCCACTGGTTCTTTTCTGGATAGGACATCACCTCTTTAAGACTTTCTGGCTCCCTCTCATCACTGATGAGGACATACTCCGTCGAAGGGTACCTGCATGACTCTACCCTTGGCCTTTCTAATCTCCTCAGAGGTTGAGGTTGTTCTTCTCACTGAGTAGGGTGATCCACTTGCTCGACATCATCACCAGGTTGCTCCCCCTGCTCAATAACTTCACCAGGTTTCTCCCCCTGCTCGTCAACCTCGTCGGTCGTACTTTCTGCACTTGTGGGATTGTTAGAAGTAGAAGGAATAGTAATCAGGTTAGAAATAATACCATTCTTGGCCTTCTCTAGCATATCATCAGCAGTTCCAACTTCACTTTCTCGAAAGACTACATCTCTGCTTCTGATGACCTTCTTCCTTACGGGATCCCACAATCTGTATCTGAATTCTTCATCTCCATATCCGATGAATATGCAAGGAACAGATTTATCATCCAGCTTTATTTTCTGCTCAGTTGGTACATGTGCAAGGCTTTGCAACCGAACACCTTCACATGCGAGTAGGACACCTCCTTGTTGGTCCAAACTCTCTCTGGGATGTCAAACGCCAACGGAACTGATGGACTCCTATTGATCAAGTAACAGGTTGTCTGAACTACTTCACCCCAGAATGACTTAGGCAATTTAGCCATTCTGAGCATGCTTCTCACCTTCTCCACAATGGTGTGGTTCATCTTTTTGGCTACGCCATTGTGTTGTGGGGTTCTAGAAACTGTCTTTTCATGTCTGATCCCATGGTTAGAACAGTACTCTTCAAATTGCCTTGAAGTGTACTCACCTCCATTGTCACTTCGGAGATGCTTTAGCTTTTGGCCTGTCTCCCTTTCCACCATAGCATGAAACTTCTAGAAAACTTGAAACACCTGATCTTTGGTTTTCAAAATATGAACCCATAATTTTCGTGAAGCATCATCAATAAAAGTAACAAAATATTTGTTACCGCCCATCGATTCAATTTCTATTGGACCACAAACAGCAGAATATACCAAATCAAGTATATTCAATTTTCTTTCAGACGATGTCTGAAATGAGACTCTATGCTGCTTACCAAATAAACAGTAGTCATAGGGTTTTACCGTTGTACCTTTGGCATAAGAAATGAGTGATTTCTTGGCAAGAATCTGCAATCCATTCTCGCTCATATGACCCATTCTTTTGTGCCACAAATCTGCAGAAATCTCATCTTGTGCCGCGTTCAATTCACCTTGGCATATTTATGCATTTGTCCTGTACAATGTGCCATGAGCAACTCCCTTTGCAATCACCAATCATCCCTTGGTGAGTCTTCACTTTTGATTTGTAAAATAGTTCTCGTATCCATCTCGGTTTAAAGCAATTCCCGAGATCAAGTTCATCCGCAAATCAGGTTCATGTCGCACGTACTTCAGAACCAATGTGCATCCGACATTTGTCTTGATACAAATATCACCAATCCCCGTAATCTTTGAGTAACTTGTGTTACCCATTCTCACAAGGCCGAAATCACCTGCTACATATCTGCAAAAAAAAGATCTTTTACCGGTGTGGCATGGTAAGATGTTGCTGTATCAACCACCCATTCCAACTCTGGACCTGATAAGTGCATGCATTCCTCTTCCTCATTTATACAGAGGACAACATTATCATTGTGTTGCACCATGGAGGCTGTGTTGTCGTCATTCTTCTAGCCACTAGTTTCACTTTTGCCCTTCCTTGAATTTGGGCAATCTCCTTTGAAGTGACCTGGTTGATCACAATTGTAGAAATTTTTAGCTCTTGATTTGGACCGGTTCTTAGACTTCCCACGAGCTCCGGATCTACCATAGTTGTTCAAACTCCTTTTATAACTCATGCCTCTACCTTCTGTGATGAGAGCATGTCCTTGATTTTCAGGCTTCTTTCTCATCTTCTTATTGAGTAAAAGAGTCGATGTGACATCTTTCAACTCAATGGTAGTCTTACCGTGCAGGATGATTGTTGCCAGATTATCGTACGAAGATGGAAACGAGTTCAACAGCAAGATGGCTTTATCTTCTTCCTCAATTTTCATTCCGAGATTGGCGAGCTGTGTGATTAGTCCGTTAAACCCATTTAAATGTGACAAAAAATTCGTACCTTTACCCATGTGTAGGGCGTATAGTTGCTTCTTCAGGTACAATTTATTTGTTAGCGTTTTGGACATGTATAGACTTTCCAACCTTCCCCAAATGCCACATGCGGTATCTTCATCAATGATGTTATTTATCACATTATCTGATAAGTTCAACCTGATTGTACTAGCAGCCCTTTCATCCAAGTCAGCCAAATCCTCAGCTTTCATAGTATCATGCATTTTGGCATCAACATCTAGTACCTTGTGTAATCCTTGTTGGATGAGCAGATCTCTCGTCCTTCTTTGGCATGTTGAGAAACCGCTATCTCCGTTAAATTTTGATATCTCGTACTTTACTCCGGACATTTTTATTTTTCACCGAGTATAGTACTACCGACAGTGAATAGTATTTCTGTGAACAAACAGAAAATGTGCTCTGATACTAGTTGTTGGGAATAAACCCCCACATAAATAATATTTACGGTACTTAAAGCGAAATAATAATGTAGCACCGAGATACGGTAGTTAACAAGAATAAAAGAGTGACAACGACACCAAGATTTTTACGTGAAAATCCCTTTTGAATAAGGGAAAAAATCACGGCCCCGAGACGAGCAACCAATATCACTATAGCAAGGAATTTTACACTTTGTAGGTCCGAGTAAAATACTCCAAAGATCACTACAACACTCAAAAGAAATAACCCTCTTTTGATATTCCCACCTCACTACAATATCGCTCACTCTCTCTTTTTCCTCTACACAATCTATTTCTCACAATGCCTGAGAAATACTCTCTGCAACTATTGTGTTGCTTCTCTTTCTGTGTGTTGAAATGAAGAAGCCGAAGCTCTCCTTTTATAGGAGAAATAGCCTACCTCTTCAACCAATCAGAATGAAGGATTAGTTGAAAATTTGCAATGCAAATTTTTCTTTCTTCCGCCTAACAATTTGACATTTTCCTTCTGCAGCCTACCATTTTTGACAATGCAAAAGAGAAGATGGTTGCCAATCAAAGGAAGAAATTTTTCTTCCTTAATTTATGGGATGGACCCCACAAATCAGTTATTCAGCTTTACAATTTCCCAAGGACGGACCAAGTCACAATCTCCTCGGTGCACGCCCGCACGCCCGTCACCTAGTATATGCGTCACCTCCAAAATAATCACATGATACAAAATTCCAGGGTTTCATACCCTCAGGACCAGATTTAAAACTGTTACTTACCTCGAACAAGCCAAATCCAATGTCGAGCAAGCTAAATAATGCTCCAGAAATCCCATTCTGCGCGTATCAACTTTCGAACGGCTCGAATCTAGTCACAATTAATTTTATTCAGCTCACAAAATTTATAAGAATTAATTCCATATTAAAATATTAATATTTTTCACAAAATTCAAAATTACGCCCCAAAAACGTTTGTGGGGCCCACGTCTTGGAACCCGAAAAAGTTATAAAATATTAACGACCATCCAACCACGAGTTCAACCATACAAATTTTACTAAATTCCAATATCAACTCGACCCTCAAATCTTCAATTGAAGTTTTTGAAGATTTCTACCATTTTCAACCCAATCTTTACCCATTTGAACTCAACACTCTTTCCATAAACCTTATTGATACGTATAAATAATACTTTTATACCCAAGAATCATACTCTTAATCACCCATCATTACTCAAACTCGAAATTGAAGATTAGAGGTTAAAACCTTACCTCTTTGATGAAGAACTTGAGGGATTTCTTGTTGGATTTTAAGGCTTGGACAAGAATTTGATGAACAAGACACTTCATCTACTTCCTCTCTCTAGAACACTCTCACTTCTCTCTAAAATCATCAGATAATTGCCTCAAAATAAGCCCCAAAGCTTATTTATCAAAATGGGGTCGGGTTATGAAAATAAAAAAATTACCCCTCCGAAAACATGTATGTGATCGCACAATGCACCGCCAAATAGGTATGCGGGTCGCACAATGGATCGCAAAACTGATGCCCAGAAGTGGTGTGTGCTGGGCATATCGGCGACCATTTTGCGTGTCGCAAACCTGTTTTGCGGCTCGCATAATTGATTTGCGGTCGCACAGTTTGCCGCATAATCGTATTTTTTCAGCTTTTGGTAATTTGGTCATAACTTCTTGTAGGAATGTCCAAATGACAAACGGTTTGAAGAGTTAGAAACTAGACTCAAAGATCTTTCATTTTATAGGTAATACACCATATAACACTTCATATCATGAGAGTTATACTCATTTGAAATTAGGTCTTGTACGAACTCACTTGAAACTTTAGTCTTATGAAATTTCCAACTTCTACATTCGATGCCGAAACCTATTGAATCAAGTCCGATTGACCTCAAATTTTGCACACAAGTCATAAATGACATAATGAAGCTATTCCAATTTCCAGAATCGGATTCCGACCTCGATATTAAAAAGTCAACCCCTCGGTCAAACTTCCCAAAAATTTAACTTTCGGCATTTCAAGCCTAATTCCACTACGGACCTCCAAATAATTTTTCGGACACGCCCCTAAGTCCAAAATCACCATATAACTATTGGAATCCTCAGAATTAAATTCCGAGGTCGTTTACACATAAGTCAATATCCGATCAACTTTTTCAACTTAAGTTTTAAACCTTGGAACTAAGTGTTCCAATTCATTCCAATACCTAACCGAACCCGAACCAATTACCCTAGTAAGTCACACAACAATTGTAAAGCCCAAATTGAGTAGTAAATAGGGAAAGGGGGCTGTGATACTCAAAACGACCGGTCGGATCGTTACATAGGGTGAACATGATTTCCTTATATAAGAGTAGTTTAGAAACGTGGCTTCAGATTTTGGTGAATAAGTAATAGATAAGGAGGAGTTAGAATGAAGGGACAAAAAGGAAGAAAAGGAAGAACCAAAAATAATTTTCGAACAACGAGCAAGAAATAAATAAATGAAGGATATATAGAGCTGCGATATATAAGAGTCATTTTCCTTCAGAAACTTAAAGAAGACGAAAGTACAAGATAAACGTAGGCCTCATTTATTTGCACTTAGTGGAGATCTGAATCTTAATCATTCAGTTCTCAGACATTAAGTGTATTTGATTTTAAAGTCTGAATCTTAAACATTCAGATCTAATAATTAAGTGTGTTTGTTTTTTTTACTCACAACCACTTAATGAGTGTGAATAGGTCTGTATGATTAAGATCTATAACCAAGACTTGATTTCATTAAGATGCTATCATCCACAATCATTACTAACTGCCGCCACCACCTACCATTATCAACTACCACTACCACCACCCGCAACCATAGTCGCCTCCACTACCATCATCCTCAACCATAACCACACACTCACCCACCTTAACTACCACAATCAACCACCTCATCACCATTAATAAACATAGATGACACCACCCATTATTATAAACTACTATCACCCATCATCACTCATCGCCAATCACAACCACAACCATCGCCACCACCCACCATTATTAACATTCACCATGCACCACCACTATCCTCCACCATAATCGTTATTGCTACCAATCACCACTAGCTACTACCCAGAACCACCACCATCAACCAAAACCACCAACAACCACGTCTTTAGTCGGCATTCACAAGCACCATCGTTAGCCATCATCACCACCAGCAACTACCATATTTAAAAAAAATATATTTTATTGATAGAATATTAGATTAATTAATATTTTATTTGAATTTTATATTTATTAATTTTCAAATAAAGATTTTATATATTCAGACGTTAAAAATCATTTAGTATTCAGATCTTAATATATATCTTGATATTCAGATGTGTATTCGAATTCAGATATCTTAATCTTAATACATATCTTGATATTCAGATATGTATTCAGATTCTGACGTCTTAATTATAAAATAAAAAAAACAAATGAGGCTATTCACCTCAATTTGTTATATTACATCAAAATTAGACAAAGATCAAAAATTTGTCTTCTTTATTTTTGTTGCATTCGTGCCAAACAACAAAGTAAACTGTAAACATTTCAAAGTAAACTGTAAACATTTCATGCAAAGAAAATAAATAGATGTAATTAGTTCCTTTATCTTACCTCTCCTCGTTATGAAATCGGATATTGTGTTGGAGAACGAGAAGGTAAACAATTAAGTGTACATATCCGATTTTATTATTTTTAGTATTTGAATATTAGAAAAAGATCATCTTATAAATATAATGAAATCTTTCACAAGTTCACTAGTTAAGTTTATAATTTAATGTAGGTAGGTAAAAATTCCTATAAAATAGCATGCTTCGGCCTCACTCTCTGTTTCTACAGTAATTTTTTATTGTTTAATAAAAACCAGAAGTGTAATTCAGGAAATTAGTAGTTTCTCTCCCACAACATGCTTCTGCTGTTGATCATTAGTTCAAAGTATTTTTTCCCTTGCCAAACACCCCAAAATTCTCGTAAAAAATGGATCGTTTTTAAAGGGAAAAAAAAGGTAGTTTTGACTTCCCAAAAGTTTGATAAAAAAGTCATAAGCTGGTCTTTAGAACTAGGGGTTTAATTGAAATGGAGTACTAGCATAATACCAAGATTACCCTTTCGAAAAACGTAAAATTCAAGTAGCGTTGCTTGCAGATACAATTTGCACCAATTTGTCTCTTCACAAGGGGAAAGAAAAAGCTCCCAACTCATCCGCCGATCTCGATGGCCGCCTCATCGTCCTCATCGGCGTCGGACTCTTCGTCGTCTTCTGGTCACCGGGATCGTAAGCGTCATCGGCGCCACCGAAAAGACAAAGATAAGGACGCTCTCAAGGTTCTCAAGAAGAGCCGCTCTCACACCAAACGTCGTCGTAGCCGTCATTCATCCTCCGACAGCTATTCTTCTTCCTCTTCCTCTGAAGACTACAGGTTTATTTACATAGATTAATTTGCTTTGATGGAGAGTTGTTTAGGGATTTGACGATCTAGTTTTATGAACTTAGGGTTAATTAGTTGTGTAAATTAATCCTAAGTGTTAATTCTAGTAAACAATTAGTTGTTGTCAAATGATTGTTCGAATTGTTTGCTTTGTATTTGTTTATTCTATGTCGAAATCAGTGTTTTAGGCCTAAGAAGTATTGGAAACTGCAGTATTCGTCACTTAAGATGTTTGTCACCTTATCATTATCATTATAAATAGAAGGCGAGGTGTTTTCCTAGCGCCTTAGCTATATCTTTTAAGTCACTGTTAATTGCTGAAAGTTTAACCAAAGCTGGGGAGGTCAGCCTTCGCTAGGACGAAGGCATCCTCTTAAGAAGATAAGAGAAAGAGAAGTAATAGAAGTTTTAATATGGTAAAACAGTGTTCTATATGGGTAACTTAATGTTAGAAAAATATCTTGAGTTTTTCCTATTTAGTTGCTTGGTGATGAAGACATTGCTCTCAATAGATCCTACAGTTGGATCTTTGCCGAACTGGGGCAGAACGAGCAAATAAATATTGCTTTGTCACAGTTTCGACATGAGATATTGGGGTTCACACCAGCTTGTGGGAACTTAGACCGGAAACTAGGGGTCAGAAAGAAAAAGGAAATGGAAGCTTTAATAGTTCTCTCTTTCCAGAACAAAGGAATTCTTTCGTATCCAAATTCTTAAAGGTCCTATTTTATTTTGGAATATCTCAAATCCAAGCATGGGGCTTTCAAGATGAGCATGATTGTTGCATGCCTCTGCGTTGTTGCTTCTTATAAAACTGTTGCATGCCTCTGCCTGTTCCACAATGTGTGTAGATTCCAGCCTGCTGTTACTGGGAGGTCTCAAGTGTTTCTAAATTAGATTGCCTCTTTTTTCCATTGTAACCATCTAGTTACAACTCTTTTGCTTATAGTTCTTCAGACAGTGAACGTGAAGCAGTCAACAGTTCAAAAAGACACAGACAGAAAGATAGAGCCACTAAGGTGGTTGCTTGAGAAGATTTGGTTATTATTTTTTCAATTACATATTTTGCTTGAACATTGACATATTACCAGCTTGTTTCCTTTTCAGAAGAAGGATAAAGAGAGAGGGAAAAGTCACAGGCAAAAACGTCATAAGCTTAAAACTAAAGAGGTAGATTTTTGTTCGCATGACCATGCAGTCAGACTTCTTCTGCTTTTTATGTTTTAATGTTGTACACTATTAGAAGGGGAGCCTTGGCATAACCGGTAAAGTTGCTGCCATGTGACCAGGAGGTCATGGGTTCGAGCCGTGGAGACAACCTCTTGCATAAATGCAGGGTAAGGCTGCGTACAATAGACCCTTGTGGTCCGGCCCTTCTCCGGACCTCGCGCATAGCGAGAGCTTAGTGCACCGAGCTGGCCTTTTTAATGTTGTACGCTATTGCTCCGAGCATACAAACTTTAAGCACACTGTTACATAGTCCATATAAACTTTTTAGATTTCAGCTGTTGGCAGTTACTGTGCTTATTAATGTATGAGATGCTGATAGTACTTTTCTGCCTGTTTATTTTTATGGCTCTTCGAATTTGGAGCTGTGGTCTGTGACATGGTGGCTGGGTGCTTGATGGTTTGCCTGGTTTTGTTACTTGTTTGTGGGTTATGATGGCAATGGGAGCCATATGCAGAAGCAGCAGGAGGAAAGTAGTGGTCCTGTGCAGCTTTCTAAGGTTTTATTTTCTCATACTTAATTTTAGTTTCTCTTTTAGAGTTGTTCTCCTTTCTTTCTTTTTTTCATATACATAATCTACCATATCCAGTTTTTGGGGCGTGATAAGGATGATGGCGTCCGTCGGAGTGCTGTCTCTGGCAAAAAGGTCCGTTCATCTTTCTTGGATTGTCAGGAAACTATGCTACTAGTGTTTGCTGCCTTTAGCTTGCCTACTAATCGCCTTGAAACATGGGTGGGGTTAAAGCTATGGAATTTTAGTGATTATATGTTCTTATTTGTAGATTCTCTTGAAGCTAGACAAGACAAAGGAGGACAAGGAAGCAGAGAGTAAACGAAATGAATTACTCAAATTCCTGAATGCAAGTTATGATTGATTATTTGAAGTCTAAAAGTTAGCCTAAGTTTCCCACTGGTTCAGGCAAATGTTTGTAGCAACATATCTTCAAGTATCAGTGTTCTCATTGTATTCAGAACTTGCATCATTTTGCCTATTGTGAGTATGTTGATCTTATCCAGCCTTCAGGTGAAGCTCAATACCATGCTGCTCATTTCTGCGGTTGCCAGTGTGGGAAGTTTGTATAAGTTTTGAAATTTTTGTTAGTTTCACCATTATGTATTCTGTCAAATGCCGTTGTGCTTTTAGTTTTTGTATGGTTAAATTAGACATTGTAATATTAAATGATCGAAAAGTGTTTTGGCTGATCATTGTTGATCTTCTGTGAGGGAACCAACTTTTATTTCAGCTCAATTAATTTAATAGCTGAACAAGTCTCAGCATAGGAGACACGACTATAGGCTTAAAAAGCATGATTCGAATTGTACAAATTCTCCCTTTAATGTTTTACCAAATGTAATTAAGTGATCAATCTTAAAGTACTGCTGTTAAATCTGCCTGTTTTTTAGGTTGAGCCGTTCAGGCAGAGTGGAGCTCTTTTGACTCTTCATAGTGAGAAAGGCACTTTCACGGGGACCTTTAATTGAATTTCCTCTTCGCCTGCTTGCTTGATTTCAGAATTTTTCCTAACGTCATTTATGTGCAAGGATAGTAGGCATTTCGGACATCTGGTTAACGCATTGCATCTATAAAAGAACTGATAGCCAGCTAGAGTTCGTCACTCTCTCTTCTGATTGTTGATTAAGTGCTAGTGATGTAAGCAGTCTACCCTTATGTGGTTTCCTATTTCAAAGAGGATCAAAACAAATTTCTGTTGCTTTCAATTTTCAAATTTTGATAGATATCATTTGCCATTTGTCCAGTTGTAGAAGGCCTCTAATTTTTCTCTGTAGTTGCCAAAAACTAGTAATCTCCATGTATTGCTGATAAGCATGCTAAGGAGGTGCTATTTTCTTTTTTCTTTTTTTCCCCGAAAAGGAGGTGTTAATTTATTAGCTTCACTATATTAATGCTAGGCAACTACCCCTTTTCTTCAATGATTTGTCTAATAGCTTTCACTTCTGAAGCATCCTCCATGGGTCACCTTGTTGCGAAACACAAGGAGGTAGCACCATTGGATCAGTTTCAGATAATCTTTTTATACCCCATTACAAGACATTTTCTTAAACCAAGCAGCATACCACTTGTTTAGCCCAATTACAATTACTAGTACCAGCTCCCAGGTAATACAAAATGATTGGAGATTGGTTATTAACAGCTCGAAAACCATATCAGTATCATCTTTTATTATAACCGTTACAGTCGATTAATCGTATTTTGTGTTTAGGGCACTAAACTTTAACTGGTAAATCAGAATACGTAACGAGTACTTTTCTTTTCTAAACTAACCGAAGTTTCATACTTGTATAACTCCCGACACAAATAAAGTGACTTCCTTAATCAAATTGCGAAGTAGAATCAGATATGAAATAATGTAGAAATTCTTAAGTTGACACATCTCGACAAGAGGGGTCATAAAGTCAGTGCACAAGAATAGATACATATATTAGATTTTAAAATGGACAAGTTGAACTCTAATTACCAAACTTTAATAATATCTTTTTGTTTTTCCCTTACTGCACCTTCCATGAAATGCTGTACTGCCAAGTTAGAGAATAAAAGGTAGAGACCGATATAAACTATAAGTATATGACATAATTAGATTATTACCCTATCAATATCATACGCCCGCCTCTTTCAATGAGGCGGAGAACCAAGTATATAAACTGTATGGGTCAAAATCTATCTTTAGAATACTTAAGTCAAAACCGCAGCGGCACCTCACGAACTTTTTACTGGGGCAGTACTATAATAGGTATTTGCGAGTGTTTGGATGCACATGTTTTGTTCATATTCGTATTGGTGGAACGTTCCCAGCTATCGCTTGTCGAAGTAATCTAAGAAACAGTGAAGGCCGTGGTCGAAGAGTCAGCAAGGGATGAAGCCGAGGAAGTCATCATGGATCAAGGCCGAGGTCGAGTACCCTTGAAAGAGTTATAACGGCTAGTTTCAAGATAAGACATAAAAGAGAATATTCTAGTAGATATTCTCTGCACTTGTTTAGGAACATGTTCTCTATAAATAGAAAGAGACACAATGATAGGGGACATGTGATATTCATTTGTAAAATACTCTTTAACTTTAAAAGAGAGAATCAGATCTCGTTGCAAGGATACAAACACAATCTTTTCACTAAGATTCTTATCTACACTTTTTCACTAGATCCGAGAATAACTCAGATATTCAAAGGCTTATCCATCACTCATCATTGTCAGGAAGAACATTCACTGATTTCATCCTTTCTTGGATGACTCATTCGGTCTATTTAGATAAATGTCATTTATTGCTATTCATCACTATTTAATGCTACATTACTTCCTTTGACTTCTTAAATATTGATTGTGTGCCACCGTTGCTATTGAAGTATATCTACGTATTATTTATTGCACTTCTTAAAATTTCATCTTTAGAATATTATCGTTAACTAAGATTAACCCTTATTTATATAAATTTAATTAGTTGAACCAAGTTCTATATTTTCTAGTCAAACATAAACTATTTTAATTTCATCGATTACTTGCAATCTTCTTCCCTTTCTGCCCATGCACAAAAACACTTCTAGTCTGACTAACAAATGTGACTTATCCCTTAGCTCCATTAACGCCCCTAGTTTTGACATTTTCACTTTTATATTCATAATTAAAATGCATATAATTTCTAGGATCAGATGTTAAAAGTTTTCATCCTTGGGGAATGCGGTATAGGTGATGCATTATTTGTATATACCTCATTTGTTAAGCTCGACAGTGTAGCTAATATAAGGTTAAAGCAACCTTCTGAATCATTGGAAGAATGAAGATCATCACATGACAAATGACAAATGACAAACTTTAAGGACATTGTGTTACGTGCATATTCCTTCTTATCTTGTTTTAACCTGTTAAGTGTAATCTGACATTTCAAACTTGTTCTTCTGTGCATATATACTACGAGTACTATTTAATTTGTCGTCCCACTCCTCCTCCGATCCTAATATTCATCTAGTTATCTGTCTATGGAGTTTTGCTTCTCTCTTGTAGTCGTAATGCTTGGCTTGTCATTTCTTCCTAACCCTCACCCAAACAAAATACATGTGAAATGAATTCGTACAGTCCACCACACATAAAATACCAAATTCCCCTGCGCAACGCTCATCAACCTAAATATTGGCTGTACTTGAAATGACGAAAGGTGCTCATTATCTTCAGCAATATAAACAACAAAAGAGAAAAACTTACTAAAATTAGAAGAGAAAAACTTGGAACTTGTCTGTTTGTGTATATAGGCAAACGTAAGCTGTCTCCTGTTAAAACTCCACCTAGACAAAAACAAACTGCCACCAAGGATCGTGCTACAGTTTGCTTTTCTTGAACCAAATGTATAATCTAGCTCCTCTCTTTGTACTTTGCATAGACAAAGAGACAAACTACCAGCAAGATTCGTGCCACAATTTTCATGCAAGGTTTTAATAGTAAAAACAATTTTCGTTCGAGGCTTTAATATCACACTACCTGAACTGTGCGAACAAAACAATTTAGTGATGATATCATTACATGACAGGAACTAATTACCTTGAAACGTGTATATTCGCAGTTTACCAGGTTAAGAAAATGAATTTACTAAAAAAAATAAGAATTAGCGACGGACAAATCTGTAGCTAAACAGAAAAATTCTCCTCTAATCATGTTTAGCGACATATTATATATCAATAAATTATATTAGCTACGAGCGATTTAGCGACGAAATTCGTAGTTAATTCCAAATTTTTTGTAGTGTTTTAATTACCTAGAATAATTCTTCTCATTACGGCAAACAATTTGTAGAGACGAGTGTAGGATTAATGTAAATCAATATATTAATTCTTGTAACCCAAACAAGTGCATGTTGACTAGTAGATCCAATATAGAAAAAGAAAAAAAAAGGATTTATTTTGACCGACATCCGCCCCAGACAATTTTGGGAAACAATAATTGTCCTGGAACTCCTCCCTTTCCAATAGATTTGATAAACTCTTCTCTATATAATAAACTCTCATTTCCATAATTCTCCTCATACAAACACACTCACTCTTCCTTCATCAAATCTCCAAGCAACAAAATCTTGCAGAATATTCTTGGAAATCAATATGAACTTCACTACTCTCTTCCTTGCTTTATGCCTCTTCCTCCAAGGAGTTCTTGGTAATTAACCTCAAAAATAAATAGAAACCCTGCTTT
Source organism: Nicotiana tabacum (assembly GCF_000715075.1). Lineage (NCBI taxonomy): Eukaryota > Viridiplantae > Streptophyta > Magnoliopsida > Solanales > Solanaceae > Nicotiana > Nicotiana tabacum. The sequence goes on from NC_134098.1 coordinate 122,525,280, forward strand.
CTTTTACATTCTTAATAATCACTTCAGGGTTTTAAGTTATATAACCTCTTTTAATATTGCCTTTTGTTGATTTTTCAGGTGATTTGATATGCGAGGAATTACCAGAGGAAATGTGTACGTTCTCAATAGCAAGCAGTGGAAAGAGGTGTTTGCTGGAGAGTCACGTTTCTAGCGAAGGAAATCTGGAAATGGAATGCCAAACTTCAGAAGTGTTTGCAACTAATAAAATGCAGGAATATATAGAGACAGATGAATGCATTGGTGCATGTGGTGTTGACAGGCAATCTCTTGGCCTGTCTTCAGACTCCCTTCTTGATTCTAAATTCATTGCCAAACTTTGCTCAGCACAGTGTTACAACAATTGTCCCAATATTGTTGATCTTTACTCCAATTTGGCTTCTGCTGAAGGTGATCCCTACCTTCCCCCAATCTCCACACAAATCCCCCTCAAAAGTAGTACCCCTTGTGTTCATTTTTCGTGTTTGTTAGTTCAATGGACATTTTTAGTAGTTAAACTTATATATACAGATAAAAAATGTATTAGAATTTTTACACTATCATGTCGATAATTAGAGGTAACTGTCCATAATTATTGGAACCAACCACGTGGAAAAATAAAGTTGACAACTTGCTACAACACCGATAATGTAAAAATTATTTACAATTTGCTTTCTCCTTTTCTTCTAATTTAATAAAACTATGTTTTATCTCTTTCTTGTATTGATACTTTATAAGATACATTAATCTAGCCAAAAGTCTTAGCTTTTCTTATCCTAAAAACTGAAATACTTGCAGGAATATCTTTGCATGGACTATGTTTGTCGCAGAAAACTCGTGCACACCATGGAACGTCTCAACTTCTGAGCTCTGGTGCTGCTGCTAAGGCTCCAGTTTATGCTGCTGGTCCAGTTTCTGCTGCAGCTCCTCCTCCTTCTGAATATTGATTTTGATTGTGCTCCGGCACCCATGTAATAAATGTGTAAGACAGTCCCACTGCCATTGCCAATATCTATCACAATTATCTCTTGGTGATTTGATAGATAAAGTTCTTGTATTATTAAAAGTTATACTCGTGTAAAATGGGATGATACTATATGATGTTTAATTTTAATTTTGTGCACCGATAGGTTATAATATAAATATGTTATTAGATCAAGGTGATTTGCAACAGTAGGTACGTAACTTTCATATATAGTAACTTATCTTATTTTCAAGATCACAAATCTCACATTTTAAGAAAGTTTACATGTAGATATTCTTTGGGTGATTTTTTGATGAACTAGACAGTAAGGTATAAGAAACTTGTTATAACATGTTAAAATATAATAATAGTGTATAGATTATTTGTAGTGTCATACTCATATAAGTTAAATCCTATATGCAATTCTTTGAGTTTATACAACAAAGAAGCAAATAATATAGACCAAGCTAATACTCCAATATAAGATCGTATTTAACAAGTTCATTTACAATATGAATTAGAAACAAATTAACCCGTTTCTAACTTGAAAATATGAGTGAGCTTGGATTAGAAAAGGGATGAATATGACTTAAAGGACAGATATAGGAAACAAATGTCGTGTACTTCATGTCTATTTCTAGCGGTTTTTATTGAGGATCTAATGCCACCTATCTTGAAACTTACTACTGTTGGGTTTTTTGAGTAAGGGCATGAATGAAAAATCGAGGGGAAAAAATGGAGGAAAATAATATATTATTCTTTTTATAAATGGAACTTTATGAAAAAGAATCACTTCCTTTCCAACGAGGGAAATAAAAATTTAATCCTTGTTTGTTTTATATCCTAACTCAACTAATCAGGAAAAAAAAAGTAACAAAGTTGACACTTATGAGTCAATGGAATTGTATACGTGAAGAAAAAAAGACCATCAAGATTCGATTTCTTTAGAGAGGTGGGCCAAAATTTCAATTAAATGGGCCTTGTGGGCCGACGATTAACATGATGAGCCCTGCTATGGATAATGTTGGGTCAGAGGAAGTATTTCATCGGATTGATCAAATTGAACATTAAGATTAAATTCCAAAAACAAAGACAAAATTATGTCAGTAATGTATGTATTTTATCATGCGTGTTAATCATGTACAATTACCGATAATTTCATATTTTAAAACTAAATTGAACTTTATAGGCCAAATTTACATGATTAATGAGAAAAATAATGTCGTGAAAGATGATATTGTTCGGGACATGTCACGTATTAGTGAATCTTCTAGTTATTGAAATCCCTCTATTTCACTTTATTTGATTTTTTTATTAATTCGTTTCAAAAACAATATTTTTATATTTTAAATAGTTGAACTTTTTAAATTTTTTATTATATTCTTAATGAGAAATTTTTCACATAATAAATATGGTTTATTTAAAATTACAACATCAAAAGTTAGTCACATAATAATTATGGTATATTTAAAATTACAATATCAAAATCTTTCTTTTATCTTAAGTATCTTGCTAAACAAAACCACGCCATGTAAATTAAAATGTGGAGTACACAATTTTGTGTAATAAAATACATTTGCGCAACCCGTTTTCAATTCACCTTTGCCGCCACTAGCTACTACAAAATAGTCAAACTTCTAATGATAAGGATAGGTGTGATGTGCCTTTCGAGGTCTGATCTTTTCGGTACAGATATTTATTTACCCGAAAAATGGATAGAGTTGAATTTATACGTAGTTCTAAGAATATGTGAAATAACTTGGTACAAAATAAAAAAATAAGTAGAAATATATCGAATATTGACTGTAAAAAATGAATGAAATACAAACTCAAATTGAGTAGAGAATGATTTATAAATGAACAAGATGAACCAATGTAAAAAGCCCCAAAAAGATAATATTTACTATATGCGTGTAAATCTCAATAATCTCTGAAATGTGAGAGTTTATTGATGTCTGCATGTTCAATGTCCACTCTATAGAAATGATAGTCACTCTTAATATAGTAGAGGAATCCTACTTTGAATATTATTAAAAATACATAGTGGGGATCCCATGATAGATTAGTTAAATAGTTTTTTCTTAATTCCCGCTGAGATTCTTTCCCCCAGTGCGGCTATAACGGCCTTTTGTCCCTTAGCTCGATCTTGACCGTTCTTGGTATTGATCGGTCTCTAGATCTCGAACTTGATAATACCACTTCACATAATAGTTCGATATTAACTCGAGCCTGATATTCGATATTGACTCGAGCTCGGTATTGACTCGAGCTCGATATTGACTCGGGCTTGATAATGACTCGAGCTTGGTATTGGCTCGAGCTCAATACTGACTGGATCTCGGTATTGATCGGTCTGGGTCTTGAGCTCGATAACCCGGCTTCACATCATATCTTGATATCATAATGACGACCCTCAGTCCATTATGTTCCAATCTTGAGTGATTATACGAAGGGCAAACTCGATTTTGACCGTATACAAATAGTCCCCACGTTTCTCGGAAAGAATGTGGCGAGAAACGATATGATTTTTCAACTTTTGACTAGGTACATACTGACATCTGCATCGAGCCCGATTATGACGTATGTGACAAATGTCCCGTCGGTCCAGTTATCAAGGCATTAAATACGCATCAGACGATGGTCGGCCACTGCCGATTTTGAACCGTCATTGAAAAATCTATAAATAGCCCCCCTTCTTCATTATTTTAAACCTTTTACCTTCAACTCTTCTCATTCCAACCTTCACAGTTCTTCGCCTTCTCCAAAGTTCTCTATTTCCAGCTTTAAAAATTTCTTTGCTTGTTCTTTGCCAAACACCAAAATATTTCAATTTCTCATCTTCTTTGTTCTTGAAAATTTAAATGGCTAAGATATCTAAAACTGTTCCTCAGAAAGAGGCTGCTTCCTCAACTCGGCCGGTCGGTGAGAAACCGGTGGTGGAGCCACGCCTCGAAGAACTCGTTCCTGGGGGATGTGTTATCCATTCTGACTTTAAGGTAGAGAAACTTTCATCGGCTACGGGTCAATGTGAGTCGGTATCGAGATACATATGCTCGATACCCCAAAGCCTTATTGATTTGGTGAAGAAAGATTGTGATTGGGAGAACAAAGAGGTCGTGATACCGGCACCGGAGGAAGCGATCACTACCCATGTGGAAGGGTACTTAAGTGTTTATACTTATCCTTTCATGCTGGGTCCCCTCGATTCTATCATCATCGACTTCTACAAAAAGTACCAAGTGACCCTCGGCCAAATACATCCTTCTTTCTGGAGGATTGTAATACAGCTCCGTTTCTTTGTGAGCAAAATCGACGGGCTTCCTTTTACCATCGACCACCTCGTAAGATTATACAGCCCTCGTCTTTACCGAGGTGGGCTGATAAAGCTTCAACGCTTGGCCACCAAGGCGTTCACCTCGAGCATAGATGAAGACAAAGATCGGGGTTGGATGGGTCGGTTTGTTCGATTGAAGAACTCAGACTTAATCCCGGCTGAGAGTATGCCATTTTTCGAGAAATGGAATATGAATTGTAAGTGTGATTCCATTTTTAGCTTTTGTTATTTTTACTTCTTCACCTTTTCTTATCAGTGCCTTTCTTGATACAGTCGTTGCTCGGATGCCGGGCGCGGTTCTCCATCTCGAGAACTGGGTCAGGAGCCTGGTTTCTGCGTCAACATATGCCGAGCGCGCATGGCGCGATTTGTCGAAGAGCCGGTGGGAGGATCATACCCATGGTAAACCTTTCTCTTAGCTCACCGATCTGTTCAAGTATTTTTTCGGGCATAAGTTTTACTTACTTTCCTTTCTTTGTAGGTCTTGGAAAAGATGCGGTTATGAGACCCCCATCAGGTGATGAAGAAATTCTACCGCCTATCTCAAAACCGGAGAAGGTGGTTAAGAGAAAAAGGGCCTCGGACTTCGAGGGTCAAAAACCAAAAAGAGAGTGGCTCGTAAACCCAAGGTGAACGTAATCCCTTTGACTATGGAGTCGGTCCTAAGTCAAAGGGACATAGAAGAAGAAGAAGAAGAAGAAGAAGAAGAAGAAGAAGAAAGTGATTTCGGGTTGTTGGCTCGTGCCCGGGCTAGCACCGATACTCAGAATCCTTCGGTATCGATGGGAGTTGATACTGCTCCGACCAGGCTTGATGAGGTCGAGGAGGGGACTTCGACCCATGTTCCCGAGCCGAGGGAGACCGAGAATGTTTTACCTCGGGGTAAAGACACTGTCGAAGAGGCAGTGAATGTCGGTGCACAAAATGCGCTTGGGGCTCCCGAAGACAGAGGTGGTGCCCCAAAAGACCTACTCGGGGTGATAGAGATCGGGGATTCCCCTTTTTTCCCTTCATTTTCCCAATCGATGATACGTGACACTTAAGCTATAGAGACTTGTCACGGGGAAGGGGGCCACGGAGGGGAGGATCCTTTCCGTGGTTATTTTATCGGGGTAGAAGATGTTAGCGGTCCGAGTGACTTGGAGGATTCGAAGAAGAGCTCGAGCGAGGTGGGAGCATCTTGCCTATTTAACGAAGCCCAACAGGCCCTGAATCGGGTTAGTTCATACTTTCTTTGCCAATTTTCATACTTGTATTTTCCTTTCCTTGTATAATCCCTTCTTATTTTTGTAGGCTTCTGTGCTTCATCACGAGGAATTTTCCCAATCCCAAGGAGAGCTGAGCCGGTATGAGGCCGAAGTTCGAAAGCTTACTGAGGAGAGGGATGCCTTAAAGCTTTTCAGTGAGCAGATAGAAGGAGAAGTAAAAAGGACTTCGGGACGAGCTGGAAGCATCTCGGAAAGAACAAGCTGAGTTGGCCGAGAAGGTACAAAGAATCTTTGAATTTAATGATATTGACTCAGGTTGATGGCTAATAGTTCGGTCCCGCAGGTCGAGCAAAAGTTTGATGTGATTAGGTAGCTTTGTGTTGAAGTGGAAGTAGTGAAATCGGAGGCTGAGGAGTGGAAGAAGAACATGGATCGCCTCGCCTCAGAAAAGGAAACTGCCCGAACTCAACTGGCTTCGGCCGAAGGCCAACTTCAAACCTTAAAAGTGAAAGCCTTGGTACAAGCCAAGAAAATCGAGGAGTTCCAGTCTCAGTTGAGCTCAGCAAATTATGATAGAGAGAGATTGGCCACAGAACTTGCAGCGGCCAAAACAGAGGTCAAGAAAATGATGGCCAATGCTAATGCAATGGTGGTTGTTTATCGATTTGATGCCAAAGCTGCTCAAGTTCGAGCAAAGGAGGTTACTGAGGCTGCTCAGGCTCGGGAAATCTAGGTTGCCGAGCATGCTAAATGCCAGTCTCGATAGGAGAATCTCGAAGAGATTCATGCTCGTGGCTTCGATCTAACAGCTGAGATCGAAAAGGCTAAGGAGCTTGAAGCCGAAGCTAGGATATTGGCCTTTCCCGATGATGATGATATCGGGAGCACGAGCAAATCTGAAAGTGAAGAGGGCCTCGAGGGCGAAGATGCTGCTCCCGGAGAGGACTAAAAATTTTTTAATATTTTTTATGTTTCTTATAAGACCATTTTGGTCTTTTGTAAAGAAATTTGATCAGGCTATCTTTCCTTTGTAAATGATTTTGACATGAATATAAAAACTTTCTTCCTTTCATATCTTCTGAATCTTTCACCTTTTGTTAACTTGTACAAAGGTCAAAAGTGCCTTAGCATTGAATAATTATTCGAAGGTCCAAGATTGAGATAGTTAGGACCGATAGGAAGTACTGCACTCGACCGTTTCTTATAGGTAGTCCCCGAGTGAATCTTCGAACTCAAACTGAGGTGGCCCTTAGGCTTGATAGATAGATGTCAAATGAAATGATTTGCTCAAACTTGAAGCAGAGTAGCCTTTTTAAGCTTGACACGTAGTCCCCGGTTTGGGGTAATAGTACGAACTTGAATCAATGTGTCCCTTGGGATTTGTGGTTGAGTGAGAATGATTTGATTTCTTGGACTCGAGATGAAAAAAAGACCTTAGACTTAATGGTCGAGTGAGTGTTTGCTTGAACTCAAAACGAAAATAGCCCTTAGGCTTTATGGTCGAGTGAGTCCTTGCTCGAACTCGGACTAGTGTAGTCCTTAGGCTTTATGGTCGAGTGAGTATTTTCTTGAACTCGAAGAAAGAGTAACCCTTAGGCTTAAGGTTGAGTGAGTATTTGCTCGAACTCGAAGAAAGAGTAGCCCTTAGGCTTAATGGTCGAGTGAATGTTTGCTCGAACTCGAAGAAAAAGTAGCCCTTAGGCTTAATGGTCGAGTGAGTGTTTACTCGAACTTGAAGAAAGGGTAGCCCTTAGGCTTAATGGTCGAGTGAGTATTTGCTCGAACTCGAAGAAAGAGTAGCCCTTAGGCTCGATGGTCGAGTAAGTGTTTGCTCGAACTCGAATTAAGAATAGCCCTTAGGCTTAATGGTAGAGTGAGTGTTTCCTCGAACTCGAATTAAGAATAGCCCTTAGGCTTAATGGTCGAGTGAGTGTTTGCTCGAACTCGAAGAAAGGGTAGCCCTTAGGCTTAATGGTCGAGTGAGTGTTTGCTCGAACTCAAAGAAAGAGTAGCCCTTAGGCTTTATGGTCGAGTGAGTATTTTCTCGAACTCGAAGAAAGAGTAGCCCTTAGGCTTAATGGTTGAGTGAGTGTTTACTCGAACTCGAAGAAAGAGTAGCCCTTAGGTTAATGGTCGAGTGAGTGTTTGCTCGAACTAGAAGAAAGAGTAGCATTTAGGCTTAATGGTCGAGTGAGTGTTTGCTCGAACTCGAAGAAAGGGTATCCCTTAGGCTTAATAGTCGAGTGAGTATTTTCTCGAACTCGAAGAAAGAGTAGCCCTTAAGCTTGATGGTCGAGTGAGTGTTTGATCGAATTAAGAATAGCCCTTAGGCTTAATGGTCGAGTGAGTGTTTGCTCGAACTCGAATTAAGAATTGCCCTTAGGCTTAATGGTCGAGTAAGTGTTTGCTCGAACTCGAACTAAGAATAGCACTTAGGCTTAATGGTCGAGTGAGTATTTGCTCGAACTCGAAGAAAGGCTAGCCCTTAGGCTTAATGGTCGAGTGAGTGTTTGCTCGAACTCGAAGTAGCCCTTAGGCTTAACGGTCGAGTGAGTGTTTTCTCGAACTCGAATTAAGAATAGCCCTTAGGCTTGATGGTCGAGTGAGTGTTTGCTCGAACTCGAATTAAGAATAGCTCTTAGGCTTAATGGTCGAGTGAGTGTTTGCTCGAACTCGAAGAAAGGGTAGCCCTTAGGCTTAATGGTCGAGTGAGTGTTTGTTCGAACTCGAAGTAGCCCTTAGACTTAATGGTCGAGTGAGTGTTTGCTCGAACTAGAATTAAGAATAGCCCTTAGGCTTGATGGTCGAGTGAGTGTTTGGTCAAACTCGAATTAAGAATAGCCCTTATGCTTAATGGTTGAGTGAGTATTTGCTCGAACTCGAAGAAAGGGTAGCCCTTAGGCTTAATAGTCGAGTGAGTGTTTGCCCGAACTCGAAGTATCCCTTAGGCTTAATGGTTGAGTGTTTGCTCGAACTCGAATTAAGAATAGCTCTTAGGCTTAATGGTCGAGTGAGTGTTTGCTCGAACTCGAATTAAGAATTGCCCTTAGGCTTAATGGTCGAGTAAGTGTTTGCTCGAACTCGAACTAAGAATAGCACTTAGGCTTAATGGTCGAGTGAGTATTTGCTCGAACTCGAAGAAAGGCTAGCCCTTAGGCTTAATGGTCGAGTGAGTGTTTGCTCGAACTCGAAGTAGCCCTTAGGCTTAACGGTCGAGTGAGTGTTTGCTCGAACTCGAATTAAGAATAGCCCTTAGGCTTAATGGTAGAGTGAGTGTTTCCTCGAACTCGAATTAAGAATAGCCCTTAGGCTTAATGGTCGAGTGAGTGTTTGCTCGAACTCGAAGAAAGGGTAGCCCTTAGGCTTAATGGTCGAGTGAGTGTTTGCTCGAACTCGAAGTAGCCCTTAGACTTAATGGTCGAGTGAGTGTTTGCTCGAACTAGAATTAAGAATAGCCCTTAGGCTTGATGGTCGAGTGAGTGTTTGGTCGAACTCGAATTAAGAATAGCCCTTATTCTTAATGGTCGAGTGAGTGTTTGCTCGAACTCGAAGAAAGGATAGCCCTTAGGCTTAATAGTCGAGTGAGTGTTTGCCCGAACTCGAAGTAGCCCTTAGACTTAATGGTCGAGTGAGTGTTTGCTCGAACTCAAATTAAGAATAGATCTTAGCTTGATGGTCGAGTGAGTGTTTGCTCGAACTTGAAGAAAGAGTAGCCTTTAGGCTATATGGAGCTCGATCTCGTTGATGTTTTGGTTGGCAGTCCCCGATTTATGGGGTAATTATTCAAACTTCGATCATTATTGGCCTTTAAGCATGTTTACATAATAGATCTGGAACATGAAGTAAAAGAATCTTTCTAAGATATGAGATGTCGGTAAATAAGAAATTTATCTTTATAAGTCATTATACATGTGTTCATGTTTTGTTCCAGGGGCTCGAGCAATACTACGTGGGCATGGTTCGTTTGACCATTTAGCCCTTATAATTTTTTTCCTAACGAAACCTTGTTGCCATGTAGTAGCGTTCTTGCATCGAACTCGATATATTCGAGGGCAATGCCTCCCAACATTCCAGGTTGATTGTAAAGAGGCCTCGGATACTGTTGAATGGTTCTAAGTTAGCACGATCAATGGTTGCCTCATTAAAAACCTTGCCTAAAAATCCATTTAGGACAAAAACGGTCTAAGGGAAAAAGAGTGCTATGCGTGCTTTCAGACCTAAAGGCTTCGAGTTAAATAATCCATCCATGTTTCTGGTCGAACACTTGGAAGGGTTAATTTCGAAATACAAATGAACATGGGAGGGTCGTACCTTAGCAGTAGTATCATTTTAGGTGTGACACGTTCCGATTGCTCGGTAGTTGTTTGCCATTTATCACGCCGAGCTTGGAGGATCCTTTTCCGATGATTTTGAGAACCTGATATGGTCCTTCCTAGTTCGGACCCAGTTTCACTTCATTCAGATTTTGGGTGTTGAGGGTGACTTTCTGTCACGACCCAAACCATAGGGTCGCGATGGCACCCGATGCCTAACTCAACCGAGTACCAACGTAACGTATCATTCTTATCATATTATCATGGGTACATGAACAAGAAAGGCCGTCATAAGATAACTAGAATAAAACATAAGGGAATACTAGATATAGGACGACCCAACATGATATAGAAACTTATACATGTGACATACGAGCCTATAAGGCCGACATAATCATTTGTATACTCAAGACATAGGCCGATAAGGCCATACAAGTATCCATATACATGTCACATATCTACAAGCCTCTAAGAGTACATAAATGTCATAAAGGTCGGGACATTGCCATGTCATACCAAGCAATACATATTCAAATCATACTAACCAAATAGGCAACTCCGGAGCAAGTGGAGTACACCCTTCTACTGAGATGATAGCCTACTAGGAGAACTCTCAACCTGTCTATCGGGACCTGCGGGCATGAAACGCAGCGTCCCCAGAAAAAAGGGACGTCAGTACAAATAAAGTACTGAGTATGTAAGGCATTAAAGTAGTATATAAAAGACATAAAAGAAACGTGGAGTAAAGAACTCAACCTGAAATTCTGAATAGCTCTGTGAATCATGAAAAATTTATAATATCATGCATGTGCATATAAATGTCATACCATGCATAGGTATATGCGTACATAACATCATCAAGTCTCTGAGAGCATCCCATCATATCATCTCAGCCACTATGGGTGAAATCATCAACGTATATCAGTTGATCGGGTGGTGGTGCGTATATTAACGCCGTAACCTTTTTCCATATCCCATATACATATAATATATGCGTATATAACATCATCTGGTCATGGGTCAATATATATGTATAAATGAATAAAATACATAAGAAATACGTTAATAAAATCAATATACCTTTCGAATAAACTTTATCAACTACGTATTTTTCTGAGACCCATGAACAGAAGATATAATATTCACATGGGGAATCACGAACGTAGGCATCTCTAATACTTCTATGAATAGAGTCATTTATGAAAGTTTCGCATTTGCACGTTTTGTTTGTATCATATGAATCATGCCAAAAGGAAAGAATGGATAGCCTTAACATACCTTAACTCCATTGAGTCCTTAATACCTTCCAAGCAATTTTTCAAACAACTCAACTCAATCTACCATAGCATAAGGAGATTCAAAATCAGTGTTGAGTAAAGGCTAAGTCCGCAACTTAAACTAGTAGCTCATTTATGTAAATTTGGGCAGCATCTCCCCTGTAACAAGAGCCTCCTCCAATACCATATACCAACAACAATGACCATAGAGCAATCCATCAATACATAATTATCAATAACACGAATAATACTATTGTCAACCACGCGAACAATTCTCTTAATCCATAAGAGAAGGTAACCAATCCTACAATGAAACAGGCGACATTTCCCCAGTTCTTATCATTCCCTCAAGCCTACCATGGTCAAGGTAATACAACAACACAACTAGCAACTACCACAACAAGTTTTATAACCCAAACTATGATACAACGAGCGGCAAGCTCGGCTACGATTATTAAACATACTTCTTCAATATCTTCTTTCCTTCAAAACACATATCAATGATGACTACAACTATATATCCAAGTTACTCTAATGATTTCCAGCCATGAAAAAAAAAATTAGAAAATTACCGAATAACTGATACAACAATAGCAACGTCAAAATACGAGTTTTCGCTACTAATCCCATAATTCTCATCCTACAATTTAGCCATGACCTGGAAGAATTTAAATATACCAAGGAGAGGAAAATTCTTACCTTATTTTTCAAGAAATACTCATATTCCTCCTTACTTCACATAGAAGAAATCCCGGATTAACCAACGTGCCAAAACAGAACAACGAGATCGAGGTGGTACGCAAAACCTGTATACTGTCTTTGAGAAAGATTACACTCTTCTTCTAACTTACTTTGCTTTGAAGCTGATTTGCAATCATCCGGAGAAAACCGACGTAGGCATAATCTCTATGTTGTTCTTCGCATTTTTCTTCCATGCAAGGACATATCTTTACCTCCACACATTGTAGCTCATATTTCTCAAGGGGGCTTTTTTCTAAACTATGTTGAGAAAAGGTAAAATATTTATTTTCTCCGTACTTGCTAAAGCGTTGATGATGATATACATAGATTTTCAAGACATAAGTTTATCCATCAAAAAGTAAATATAATAGTTGTAGTTAGTGGACAGTGGGGTCCACCCCCATTTTCCATCACTTTTGAATTTGATCCTAATCTTATATAACTATTCTTTGCTTAAGTTCATCCGTCACTTTAGAGTTGTAAGTATCTTATTTTATGAATTCAAGAAGTCTTTTGTATTAGTGTGTGTGGGCCCCAAACTTTGATGAATTTGGCCACAAGTCCTCTAATGTGCCACCAAATTACATGACTTAAGAGTCATTAATTTGGCCAAAACTTGCTGCCACGTTAGGAGCCTATCAAGTTTATCCAAAATAATTTACCCTTTTCCTTAATCAACTTATTGATCCCCCGTTAATCCAATAATTAACCAATTACCCACATAATTAAGAATTATCTCAAATTACTTAAAATACTAATTATTTTTAACATACCTTATACACCTCACTATCATGGTCATGTGGTACCTTGTATGGCACAAGTCCATAAATATGGGGTATTATAGCTTGGACCGTATTTTATCCCTAAATTGTCAAACTTCGATGAAAACTCACTTTATTCGATTCGCTTACTCTCTCACCTTAACGAATTTACTTATCACTTGTTTGAAGTAGTATAATACTTAGAATCTCCAAATAATCTTGTCCTTGAACTGAGGTCAATTATCTTACGACAATTTCAACGTACAATACTACAAGGTGTAACATCGACATAATATTGCGGGGTGTAACACTTTCCTTAGTACCAAGTCCCCGATTTTAAAATGTCAAAGATTGGTTCTTCGATTGTAGTATCTTTCGATCCGTTATTTTTGGGCGGCCAATCGGACGAGAGCGGCATCTCGTCTTTCGTCCAATAATTCTAGGCTCGTGTTCATGGTCTGGTTATTCGACTCCTTTATTTCATATCGAAATCTGATGCTAAGTTCTCCGACCTCAACCGGGATTAGAGCTTCGGCGCCATAGACCAACAAGAATGGCGTTGCTCCGGTATTGGATTTCGATGTTGTGCGATATGCCCATAGGACCTCGGGTAGTATTTCTCTCCACTTTTCTTTAGCGTCGGTCAATCTCTTCTTAAGATTTTGGATGATGGTTTTGTTGGTTGATTCGGCTTGTTCATTCCCGCTGGGATGATACGGTGTTGATAGGATCTATTTGATTTTGTGATCCTCAAGAAATTTAGTTACTTTGCTGCCGATGAATTGTTTTCCATTATCACATACAATCTCAACTGACACCCCGAATCGACATATGATGTGGTCCCAAATGAAGTCTATCACATCTTTTTCTCTGACTTTCTCGAAAGCCTCTGCTTCAACCTATTTAGAGAAATAATCAGTCATAAACAGAATAAACTGAGCTTTACCTGGGGCCGATGGGAGGGGGCCAACGATGTCCATTCCCCATTTCATGAAAGGCCATGGAGATAGGACCGAGTGGAGAAGTTCCTCGGGTTGATGAATCATGTGCGCATGTATTTGGCATTTGTCGTATTTTCGAACGAACTCCCTCGCATCTTTGCCCATATCGGTCCAATAATACCCTGCTCTGATTGCTTTGTGGACCAGCGAATCGGCACCGAAATGGTTTCCACAAGTGCCTTCGTGAATTTTTCGTAGGATGTAATCGGTATCTCCTGGTCCCAACCATATTGCCAATGGTCCATCGAACGTCCTTCTATATAGCGTTCCGTCTTTGGACAGGGTGAACCGTGATGCCTTTATGTGCAAAGCTCTCGATTCCTTTAGATCTGATGGAAGCTTCCCGTTCTTGAAGTACTCTATATATTTGTTTCTCTAATCCCAGGTTAGACTTGTGGAATTTATCTCAGTGTGAGCTTCTTCGACCACCGATCTTATGAGTTATACGACAGTTCCCGAGTTGAGTTCGTCATCTTCGACCAATGAACCTAAGTTTGAAAGAGCGTCGGCCTCGTTGTTCTGTTCTCGGGGTACTTGTTGCAAAGTCCATTCTTTAAATTGATGTAGAGTCACCTGTAATTTATCTAAGTACCTCTGCATTTGATTTTCTTGGACTTCAAAAGTCCCGTTAACTTGGTTTACCACGAGGAGGGAATCACACTTAGCCTATACGACCTTCACTCCCAAGTTTCTAGCTAGTTTGAGACCTGCAATCGTGGCCTCATACTCAGCCTCATTGTTAGTCAATTTTGTAGTTCTGATAGACTATCTAACTACATTACCTGTGGGTGATTTTAGTACAATGCCTAATCTGGACCCCTTCGCGTTCAAGGCACCGTTCGTGAAAAGGGTCCAGACTCCCGAAGAGGTACCCGATTTTATCAGTAGCTTTTTTTCAATCTCGAGTACGAGGTCCGGTGAAAATTCAGCTACAACGTCTGCCAAGATTTGAGATTTGATAGAGGTTTAGGGTCGATACTCGATATTGTATCCACCGATTTCTATTGCCCATATGGCCAATCGACCCGAAAGCTCGGGTTTGTGCAAAATGTTTCGAAGAGGATAAGTTGTTACAACATGTATTGGATGATATTGGAAATATGGTTTTAGTTTCCTAAAGGTGCTTATTAAAGCAAGCACTAATTTTTCTAAGTGGGAATATCTAGTTTCGGCCTCGCCTAAGGTCCGACTAACATAATAAATAGGGAATTGCGTACCGTGTTCTTCTCGAACCAGGACTCCACTTACCGTTATCTCCAAGACAGTTAAGTACAAGTAAAGTTGTTCGTCCACTTTCGGGGTATGAAGCAGAGGCGGGCTCGATAAATACCGCTTTAGTTCTTCCAAAGCCTGTTGGCATTCCGAAATTCATGCAAAGTTATTTTTCTTCTTAAGCAGTGAGAAACATCGGTGGCTCTTATCTGAGGATCTCGAAATGAATCGTCCCAGGGAGGCTATCCTCTCTGTTAACCTTTGCACAGCCTTTACATTATCTACTACCGTGATGTCCTCGATAGCTTTGATTTTATCGGGGTTGATCTCGATTCCTCGGTTGGACACCATGAAACCAAGAAACTTGCCCGAGCCAACCCCGAATGCACATTTTTCGGGGTTGAGCTTCATATTGTACTTCTTTAGTACGTTGAAAGTTTCCTGCAAATGCTTTAAATGGTCCTCTACTCGCAGGGAATTAACTAACATGTCATCAATATAAACTTCCATTGATTTTCCTATTTGTTTTTCGAACGTTCAGTTTACTAGGCGTTGATAAGTTGCACCAACATTTTTTAGACCTAATGGAATTACGTTATAACAGTAGGTACCGTACTTAGTGATAAACGAGGTTTTTTCCTGATCCTCCGGGTTCATCTGTATCTGGTTGTACTAGGAGTAGGCATCGAGAAAACTGAGAGTCTCGTGGTCGGCCATGGAATAGATCATACGATCGATATTATGCAAAGGAAAAGAATCCTTAGTGCATGCTTTATTCAGGTCTTTATAATCTATACACATTCTAAGTTTGTTTCCCTTCTTAGGGACCACCACCACATTTGCTAGCCATTCGGGTCTCGAAAGGATCCTATTTTAAGAAGTTTGGTTACCTCGGACTGGGGCCTTCTTTTTTGCTTTACCGGATGAAATTTTGGATCCAAGCTTAGTTTATGAGTGGTCGTTTCCTGTGGGATCCCTGTCATGTCAAGGTGGGACCAAGCGAAACAGTTCATGCTAGCTATAAGAAATTGAATAAACTTTTTCCTGAGCTTGGGATCTAACCCTGTGCCCAGGTATAACTTTTGCTCGGGGCACTATTCGATTAGTGTGATTTGCTCCAGTTCTTCGACTGTTGATTGGGTAGCGTTGGAATCATCGGGGACCACAAAGGATCGAGGGACCCCATAGTCATCATCTTTGTCAGTCTTCCGATTCTTTAGTTGGGTCAAGGCTGATGTTTGTGATTGCTATTTAGCATCTCGACACTCCTTCGAATCTGATCCCTTTGTCGATGATAGTGAAGATATCATAATCACTTCATCGATGGCAAACATTTCTTTTGCAGTTGGTTTCTCCCCGTAGACCGTTTTGATTCCCTCTGATGTTGGGAATTTCAGAACCTGATGAAGGGTCGAGGGCACTCCTCTCATGTTGTGGATCCATGGCCTCCCGAACAGGGTATTATATCTCATATCGCCCTCGATTACATGGAACGTCATTTCTTGGATGATGGCCATGTTTACTGGCAAGATTATCTCGCCCTTAGCAGTTTCACATGCCATATTAAATCTGTTCAGTACCAGGGTAGCGGGTACGACCTGGTCCTGTAGACCGAGTTGCTCTACGACCCTTGATCGAATAATATTGGCCGAACTACCTAGATCAATTAACACACGCTGAACTTGAGTTTTATTCATAAGTACAGATATTACCAGTGCGTCGTTGTGGAGTTGCATGATTCCTTATGTGTCTTCGTCACTAAAGGACAAGGTTCCTTTAGGTGTGTAATCCTGAGTCCGAGATCGCTTCTCTCTTATAATAGATATCTTATTGCGTTTAAGCACCGGTCCCTGGGGGACATCGATCCCTCCGATGATCATGTGGATGATGTGTTGTGGCTCTTCTTGTTCATTTTGTCTATTGAAATCTCTATTTTTTAAATGGTTTTTGGCCTGGTCACTTAAAAATTCTCGAAGGTGCCCTTCATTGAATAAATGGGCTATCTCTTCTCTCAACTGCCTGCAGTCTTCGGTTCTGTGGCCATGTGTGCCATGATATTTGCATATTTGATTGGGATTTCTCTGGGCTAGATCGGACTACAGCGGTCAAGGCCACTTAGTATCTTTGATGTGTTCGATAGACGACACGATGGCGGATGTATCGATGTTGAAGTTATATTCTGATAACTGTGGTACTTCCTTAGGTCTGATATGCATGTCGAACCCATTCTTGTTCATCAGCCCCCAAGACACTTGGCCTCGATCACTTCCCCTTTCGCCTCGTACGGAGTTGCGTGTAGGTTCGCTATCCCTACGATCTCCGTTATACGATCGATATTGGTCCTTGTTCGACCTTGGTTCTCGGTCGATGTCCCTTTTAATAACGGACCCAGAACCCAACTGGTCATCCTCAACTATGATCTTCGATTGATATCGATTGTGCACATCGGTCCAGGTAACAGACGAGTACTCGACCAAATTCTACTTCAACTATCGTGAAGCCATCGAGCTTCGTTCGTTCAGTCCTTGAGTGAAAGCTTGTATAGCCCAATCGTCCATGACCGGTGGTAGATCCATTCGTTCCATTTGGAAATGAGATACGAACTCTCTTAGCATCTCGTTATATTTTTGCTTTACCTTAAAAAGGTCCAACTTCCTGGTATCGACCTTTATGGCTCCGGTGTGTGCTTTAACGAAAGAATCTGCAAGCATAGCAAAAAAATTCAATAGAGTTAGGCGGTAAATTATGATACCATATCATTGCCACATTTGACAGAGTTTCCCTGAACTTCTTCAATAGTACGGATTCGATCTTATCGTCTTCTATATCATTCCCTTTAATGGCACATGTGTAAGAGGTGACATGTTTGTTGGGGTCGGTCATTCTATTATATTTAGGAATTTTGGGCATGAAAAATTTCTTGGGGATCGGTTTAGGAGCCGCTCTCGGGGGGAAAGGCTTTTGTACGAATTTTTTGTAATCCAAGCCCTTCAATACCGGTGGTGCCCCCGTGATCTGATCAACTTTGGAGTTATAAGTTTCTATTTTTTTGTCGTTTGCTTCAATCCTCTTTTCTCCTAACTCAATTTTTTTTGTCAGTTCCTCTAATATCTTAATAATTTCAGGATTAGTCCCCGATTCTTGTTCATTTGATCTTACTACAGCTGGTCCCGTTTTGTGGGTAACTTCTCGGGGTGGACCGGGCTCGGCCCTGCTCGGTGTCAGGGTTTGGCTCTGCAACTGAGCTATTGCTACCTGTTAAGCTTGCAATATTTCAAAAATCATACGCATGTTGATCCCGTTTTCTCCAACATTTTGGGTATTTCGAACTGCAGGTTGAGTTCCACCATGAATGTTGTTTTCGGGGTCGGAAGGTTGGTTCGCCTTGATGGCCACATGTGAATTAACGTCGATTGGATCTGCGGCCCGAGTTCCAACGGGATCGACGAGTGGCCTTTCATCCCCGATCGTCAGGTTGTTGTTCTCATCTTGAAGGCCAATTTCGTTGTCAATAGGTAAGGCCATTAATTAAGAGTTCGTCGTTTTTAACCTGAAATCAAAGACACTTCCAAGAACAAGTGTAAAATGGTGTGTTTTGCAGAGATTCGTACCAAATAACCATTGTGCGGTGGGCGCCAAACTATTTACCCAAAAAACGGATAGAGTTGAATTTATACGTAGTTCTAAGGATACGTGGTATAACTTGGTACAAAATAAAAAAATAAGTAAAAATATATCGAATATTGACAGTAAAAAGGGAATGAAATACAAACTCAAATTGAGTAGATAATGATTTATAAATGAACAATATGAACCAATATAAAAAGCCCCAAAAAGGATAATATTTACTATATGCGTGCAAATCTCAATAATCTCTGAAATGTGAGAGTTTATTGATGTCTGAATGTTCAATGTCCCCTCTACAGAAATGATAGCCACTCTTAATATAGTAGAGGAATCCTACTTTAGATATTATTAAAAATACATAGTAGGGATCTCATGATAGATTAGTTAAATAGTTTTTCCTTAATTCCCGCCGAGATTCTTTCCCCCGGTGCGGCTACAATGACCTTTTGTACCTTAGCTCGATCTTGGCCGGTCTTGATATTGGTCAGTCTTTGGATCTCGAGCTTGATAATACCACTTCACATCATAGTTCGGTATTGACTCGAGCTCGATATTGACTCGGGCTCGATATTGACTCGAGCTTGGTATTGACTCGAGCTCGATACTGAATCGAACTCGGTATTGATCGGTCTGGGCCTTGAGCTCGATAACTCGGCTTCACATCATATCTTGATATCATAATGACGACCCTTGGTCCATTATGTTCCAATCTTGATTGATTATACAAAGGGCAAACTCGGTTTTGACTGTATACAATATGAACATTGAGAAGATGCCAGTTATCTTTCACCGTGTATAATTAAGAGCAAAGTGTAGCCCAGTGTTAGTTTTGAAACTATAATCTTAATAATACAATAGATTTAATATCAAAATTATAAATGTTGAACCCATTAAATTTAATTTTGAATTCGGCTTTGGCTCCCTTCCATTTATTAACATGGATTATTACTATTGGAGTATCCCAACTGAAACGTACTATCATGCACTAGCAATGGAAAAGAATTACAATATCACGTCTAATACATACTATTTCAAAAAAGGTCAAAAGGGACAGAAAAAAACACAGAAACAAAATTAAATGGTCATCAAGGAAACAAGAATAAGCGGGAGTCCACTGGTAGGGCTATCAATTGTACAATTTTATGTGCTCCAATCTTTTTAATCAGTTTAAAAAAATAGCAGTTTTTTAAATTTGAAAATAATTTAATTTAAACTTCATATTTTATCGTTAATAACAAATTTTTATACGCACATATTTTATACTATAAATTTTAAAATTCTTACACACAAATATTATGTATGGTATATTTATGATTACAATATTTTTATTAAATTTTATGTTTAGTCAAACTATATCATATTTATATATATATATACACGAACCATATTCATTCTTAATGACTGACTCTCCATTTCCTACGGCAACCACCCCTACCTAGCACAAATTAAAGGGGTGTGACTAGGCTGGCAGTCATAATGTCATATTACACACAAGTTCCTATCCAGCGGTCTCCTTCTTTTAAGATACATTTCGGCCTTGTCGTTTCCAATGCACCATTATTATTAAAGTCCGCTTCACATCCATGACGAATTAATACGTGCGGCAGCTGCATTTAATTACTTTCATCGATCTGTCACCTTTAATTTGCCTAGCTAGCTCCCTTTTTCTTTTCATAAAACTACCCTACAAAAACACGTGATATATCATCTTTCACTGAATGAACAAGAGAGAAAGATGGAAGGCATCGAGCACAGAAGCGTGAACGTTAATGGCATCAACATGCACGTAGCTGAAAAGGGTCAAGGCCCAGTTGTTCTCTTCCTCCATGGTTTTCCCGAGCTCTGGTACACGTGGCGCCACCAGTTGGTAGCCTTCGCTGAGTTAGGCTACCGTGCGGTGGCGCCGGACTTACGGGGCTACGGAGACACGGACGCACCCGGTGAAGTAGCTAGCTATACTTATTTTCACGTAGTCGGGGATTTGGTGGCGCTTATAGAGTCGCTAGGAGTGGAGAGTGTTTTCTTGGTGGCTCATGATTGGGGTGCCATGATAGGTTGGTACTTGTGTTTATTCAGGCCTGATTTGGTGAAGGCCTATGTTTGTCTCTCTGTGCCTTTCAGACCAAGGCATCCCAAAATGAAGCCTATTCCTACCATGAGAGCTTTCTTTGGAGATGATTACTACATGTGCAGATTCCAGGTACGTACTCATTTTGTAGAAAGATCCATGTTATTTCTCAACATTATTTTCCACTTGCATCTATGATTATATATAGACTACACTTGTAGGATTTACTGAGTCCATATGATTAATCTAATGGCATCGTAAGTTAGTATATACAGTGGAGGGAGCCACATAAATTCAAAGACTTACCGTGTGTTTGGTACGAAAGAAAATATTTTTCATCGAAAACATTTTCCTGAAAAAACTTTCATAGAAAATGAGTGGTTTTATCACTTATTTTTCCTTATTTGGTTAGTGTTTGATTGGGGAGTATAAAATATTTTTAGAAAAATAATTTTTTATGCTACTCTCCACAATCCACCTTCCCAAAATCTTCATGTTTCTTGTACTCCTTCCCTCCCTCCTACCCCCGCCCTATCCGGGAATCTATTTCCTTCAAGAATTTAATTATTCTTTTCAAAATTCACACAAACCCAAAGGAACTAATGTGTTACTTTCACACAAGAACAACGTTGAAATTTGAGCTCGATGACTAAAAGAAAATACTTTTTTTTTTGTTGAAAAAGAAAGTATTATTTCTACAACATGAAAAGAAATTACTCATTTTATTGAACGAAAGAAAATACTTTTTCTACGTCATGAAAAGAAAACGAAAGAAAATACTTAGTTTATTGAAATAAAAGAAAATACTTTTTCAAATAATGAAAAGAAAATACCCGTTTTGTTGAAATAATAGAAAATATTTTTTCTACATCATGAAAAAATAAATATTCGTTTTGTTGGAATGAAAGAAAATATTTCTTATACGTCATGAAAAGAATATACTCATTTTGTTGAAATAAAAAAAGTAGTGTATTTACAATATGAAAAGAAAGTACTCTTAACAATATTTCTATTTAGGGTGGGTGATGAGCGAGGGTGGTTTGGAGTGGGTGGGGTAGGGGGTGGGTTGGTGGGGATGAGCAATAGGGCGGAGAAGGTTGAAAATGAGTTTTGGAAAATGTTTTTCCTTAGTTGGAGGAAATATTTTCTAAAACATTTAAGTCAACCAAACATGAGAAAATTGGAATGCATTTTCCGGAAAATATTTTCCTTTGTACCAAACCCACCCTTAGTTAAACACCTTTCAACCAGATATTATATATATCGTGTATATATATGGAGTAGTTTTTAACGTATATAAATAAATCTTAAACCCCTTTAATGAAATTTGTGACCACACAAGTATATGGGGTCTTTCATATCTATTGGCTGTGCGTGTTAATGTCTAGATAGGTGGGGAAAGTTGTTCTGCTCTTTTGAATAACGATGGTACGTGCCTAGAATTTTGATTAATCCAGCTTTACAGTAGGCAACGCCATTATCTTTTTAGGATTTAACGTATATTCATTCACTCTCTATGCAAATAAATATTTACAAAATTAGTAAAATTTAACTTGATACAGAAATTTATTTGTCCTATTTTCAGGTTATCAAATTCCCTAATCATAGATCGCTTTTTAATTCCTTTTTAAGTACCCTAATAGTGTAAAATGTTGTTTATATAGTTTTATTCCTTTATTTCTTTTGCATGCAAAAAAAGTTTGACAGTTCTTTTCATTACTAGTACCTAGTAATGAACCATTCTAAGCATCAACAAGAGTTGTGGTGGAGTGGTACTACTTATTCATCATTAATCATATGTTTCGGGTTCGAGTTAGAGGCGGATTTAGGATTTCGAGAACGTGGGTGCACCACTAAAAAAAGGAGGGAAAATAATTAAGTATTGAATCAAGTGCATCATTAAACATTTATGGAACATGGGTACCAATACATAATAGTGGACAAATTCTAAAAAATGTGTACATAAAATACCTAATTTGATGGAGGGACCATGGGTTCATGTGCCATGTATTATAGGCTATAGATGCGCCTCTGGTTCGAGCATTGGGTATAAAGTCATCTTTATCAGGGAGTATTTTACCTCTGATATGGGACTTCCAGGCTAGAATTTGGATTTAGTCGAGGCTTAATACATATTCCGAACATCGGATAGAAAAAGAAAAAAAATCTAAGCATATCCATGTCTAAAGAAAATTCTTTGAAAAGTTAAATGGTATCTCTTATTTTCTTCCAAAGTAAGCAAACAACACAAGACGAAAGGAATATTTAAACAGGCTTTTAGTACTCCTTGTAACTTCTAGATGTATAAGCTTTTCAAGTACTGAAAACAAAAGAGAAAAGAAGTTAAACAAATATTTTCTATGTACATATAAATTGACCACTTGTTCTTGAGGAAGAGAGTACAGTAGATGCAGAAGTCCTTATTACACATGGAAAGTTGGCATTATTGTTGCCAAATTTGACCATCCAAGACAGTACCTCCAATTTGTCCTCATGTTGTACCGAAATGTTAATGGGTCCAATGTACTAGTTGCACTAACGTAGAATTTAAGAATGCTGGTAAGCGGTGGTTTTTAATGATGTAACGTGCCTGTGTCAGGGTGAGTTGTTAGTACTAGTAGTTTAGTTCGTTAACACAGTCGAATTTAGTACTCCATCTACCAAATTAAATATGACCAAAAGGGCTTCATTTTAGGATCGAACTAGCTAACGCGCACTCGTTCTGTACGTTTAATTACACCTAATTGTTGTTAAATTTGTCCAAAATGTGCTTTAAATACAAAGTTTAGTCCATCAAAAGAGAAGAAATTTAGTAAAAATCAAAAGTACAACTTGCTCCATAATATGTTACTACTAGTATTTTTCTGTGTTCTTATGGTTACATGTGGAGTTAAATAGCTGATTATGTTTTAAATTTTTTGATTATCCAGTAGGAATATGCTTTGTTATTGTCTTCTCAGATAAAATACAAAACTTTACAGCAACTTCGTCTTTTTTCCCCTCTGGTTTGGTTATCATGATTGTAGGCAACTTGAGGTCTGATGCGCGGCTGAATAAATGCTGTATAGTAATCCACTTCACCAACTCCACGAATCTAAGCTTAATTTTGTTGTCATGGTTTTGTATCGCGAAATATAAAGATAACGTATATTTTGACATGGTTCTTGTGTTACAGGATCCAGGAATGGAAGATGAGATAGCGAAATATGGCAGCGAAGCAGTACTGAAAAAGATACTCACAGATAGAAAACCAGGACCCCCTTGCTTGCCCAAGGAAAACCCCTTTGGCATTTCCTCTGATTCTAAGCTACCCTCTTGGCTTTCTCAAGATGACCTCAACTACTACTCTAGCAAGTTTGACCAAAAGGGCTTCACTGGAGGATTGAACTACTACCGCGCACTCGATTTGTACGTTCCATTACCCCTAATTATGTTAAAATTGCTGTTAACTATCTAGGGGTATGTTAAACATATTTAAGTTAAAACTTTTCATATACGTACTATGTATTTTATAGTGTTGGATTATTTTTTTGCAGGAGCTGGGAGCTGACAGCTGCGTGGACGGGAGCAACAGTGAAGGTTCCGGTGAAATTTGTGGTTGGTGAGTTGGACTTGGTGTATACGACACCAGGAATGAAAGAGTATGTGCACGGAGGTGGTTTCAAGAAGGATGTTCCAATGCTTGAGGAAGATGTGGTTGTGATGGAAGGAGCTGCACATTTCATTAATCAAGAAAGAGCTCAAGAGACTAACTCTCACATTCATGACTTCATTAACAAGTTCTGATCATATATACTCTTCTTGCTTGCGATTTACTGCTATTCTAGTTACTAAACTGGAATTATGTGGTTTGGTATCGGCAAACTTTGAATGAATTAATCTGCATGTTTCTGATGTTTTACAAAACGCTTTAATTTTAGTTCTAGTTCACTGCTCTTGCCTTCTGAAATTACAACTCAAGTGTTATGCATAGAATATTTTCAAAGCCCAAAACTAAGTGAGAGACCTTGAGCACTCCAATTTCTTACATCTCTTTCTCTCAACTCAAATCAAGTTGAAAATACTGACTGAAGTTGTGCTCAATGAAGGGCTTCTTGCTGGGAGAAAGGAAACAGAACCTTAAAATCGGTATTAACAATTATCAAACAGTTGATAAAATTGAGAAAAAAAGGCCTTTTTATAATCTTTCTGAATTAAAGCCTGTTGAGATGCCATTATCAATACAATTTCTCTCTGATTAGATGGTTTGGACTAATGACACAAAAATAGAGAAATAGGGTTAATTGTATGGTTAAAAATCAAAATTGAAATATAAGCAAATGGAATATTTGAGTGGTTTGATCAACTAGTTTGATCGTTGAGCAGGACAAAGACGGAATATCTGGAGTGTAAATTCAGCGCTAAGCCAGGGTAAGTGGGCGTGGATGTGAGGCTTAAATCACAGGTCATCCCGAGTAGAGGTAGCTTCAAGTACCTTGGTTCGGTTATCCAGGGGGAGGGGAGATCGACGAGGATGTCACACACCGTATTGGGGTAGGATGGATGAAGTGGAGGTTAGCATCTGGAGTCCTGTGTGACAAGAGAGTGCCACCAATACTCAAAGGTAAGTTCTATAAAACGGTGATTAGACCGGCCATGTTGTATGGGGCTGAGTGTTGGCCCGTTAAGAACTCACATATCCAGAAGATGAAAGTAACAGAAATGAGGATGTTGAGGTGGATGTGCGGGCACACTAGGATAGATAAGATTAGGAATGATGTTATTCGGGAGAAGGTGCACGTGGCTCCCATTGATAACAATATGCGGGAAGCGAGGCTTAGATGGTTCGGATATGTTCAAAGGAGAAGCCCATATGCTCCGGTACGGAGGTGTGAGCGGCTGGTTGTGGAGGGCACGAGAAGAGGTAGAGGGCGGCCTAAGAAGTATTGGGGAGAGGTGATCAGACAGGATATGGCGAGGCTCCAGATTTCCGAGGACATGACACTTGATAGAAGGATGTGGAGGTCGAGTATTAGAGTTGTAGGTTAGGATGTAGTTGAGCCTTGACCTACTTCATACTATTGTGAGACTAGCCAGATAGGGTTTTTGTCTAAGATAGCTAGTGACAATGTTGTATTTTACTACTTCGCTTTTCAGTGCATGTCCTATTTACTAGCTATCGTTTTTTCTTTGCATCTTTCTTCTGCATTTCATGGTGTTCCTATGATTGTTGTGGTGATACTAATATTGTCTCCTTTTGTCCTTTTATTTTCTTGAGCCGAGAGTCTTTCAGAAACAATCTCTCTACTCCTTTGGGGTAGGGGTAAGGTCTGCGTACACACTACTCTCATCAGACCTCATTAGTGGAATTTTACTGAGTTGTTGTTGTTGTTTGATTAACTAGTTCCGTTCTTGTGTAGCATTGAAAATTTGAAGTGGACGCTTGAAGATAAATGGAAAGACTATTCATTGATCGATGATCTGTAGTAATTAATGTAGGTTTGAAGATAAGTGGAGAGGTCACTCATCCATAACTATAAAGGATACTTAGGGTGTGTTTGGTACCAAGGAAAATATTTTTCGGAACCCCACCCATCTAACCCCACCCCATGCCTACCCACCACACTCCCTCTCTCAAAAAAGGTTTTTATTTTTTCAAATTTTAGTTTTTTTTTTCGTCACCACCCACCTTACTACCCCGCAAAAAAAAAATATATAATTTCAAATTTTTGTTTTTTTGTTTTTCTGCACCACCCACCACCCACCCCGCCAAAACCCCACCCCTCACTGCCCCACCCCGCACAAAAAAAAATTACTTTTTGTTTTGTAATTTCAAATTTTTATTTTTTCGTTTTTCTGCAATCCCCCTCCCCCTCCCCCCGAAAAAAATATTTTTTTAATATATTTTCAGTTTTAGTTTTTTCATCTTTCAATTTACATGTTCGAAATTTTACAAGTTCCAAAGTTATGAGTTCAGAGGTTTATGTGTTTGGAAGTTTGTGCGTACCAAACACCGAAAAATGAATAAGATTACTACTTGTTTTCCAAGAAAATATTTTCCGTTATACCAAACACACCCATTATGTTCTAATTTATCTCCAAACGGCCATTAAGCAACTACAGTTATCAAATGGCCAAAATAAAAAAGCAACAGCAATTCATGGTACATTCAAGCAATTCATGGTACAAACACTTCCCATACCGACCTCATACTGATCACCATCCCATCCGGAGAATTCCAATTTCCACTTGCGGATGGTATTGCCAATTGATGCCGTACTACCTTATGTTTTCTTATACGGGCATGATGTACAAGTCTCTTACGTATAATAGATCTAAAAAGGGTCATTTTTTTAATTTTAAAATTGTAAAGGGGCAAGATATACAAATAGCACCAATAAAAGAGAGTAATCAGCACTGTAATATGCCCGAGCAAAGAGGACGAGAAATTTCAGGCTCAGA
This sequence comes from Nicotiana tabacum, assembly GCF_000715075.1. Lineage (NCBI taxonomy): Eukaryota > Viridiplantae > Streptophyta > Magnoliopsida > Solanales > Solanaceae > Nicotiana > Nicotiana tabacum. The sequence continues at coordinate 122,552,224 of NC_134098.1, forward strand.
CCAGCAGGAATATGAGCGATACTACCCGGAAGCAAAAGAGGGAGGGCAGCAGGTGGTTGGTTATGCTGCAGCAGAAAGGCATTGCAGGGGTATATTATTACAAAAAAGGGCAATGAGTACCGGACCCAACACCAAGGCCATTACCATCCCTAGGCTTAAGTTCTCATCTGCTACTAAGCTGCAAAACCCACAAATTTTCCGGGGCATGAGATAGTCCCAACTCCCGAAGAGCGAAGTCAAAAGACATGAGGAATTCAACAGACACGTTGGCGGGAGTGCATTAACAAGCCCATAATTTTTGACATTTACTAAAGCAAACTGATAGGCTACATTCATTTTAAACCAAAACTTTGGTATCAAAGTTGATAGAGCTCAAATATCCTTGACAAAGACGAGTAAACATAAGCAACTTGCTGCAACTGCATACTATAGTCTGCAAAAACTTGCATTGTAGCGTTACAAATGATAAAAACCATTCTGAGGTTAATAACTGAAATCAACCTAAGCCTTGTAACCCCTGCTATTTCTTCTTCCTCGAGCCCTCTCAAACTTTCTGCCCTTAGAACGCACAAATGGTTTGGTATGGCTGTGTGGAACACCAGGAGCTGGACCAAAGTGCTTCACTGCTTCACGTGCGTTCTTAGGACCCCTTAGGAGAAGCTGCAAATCAATAGAAAATCTCAACATCCAAACAAACTGGGACTTTCTGATACTCTTCAATTTGTGGAGTGAAGGAAATATGATAATCAGCTATTTTTTTTAAATAAAATGTTGGATAAGGAATACACTGTCATCTTAAACATTCTCAGAGCAAAACAAAAATTCTATAAAACCAAAGAAAATTCTTTAAGTTAGTAGAAACCTTTGCTGGTACCACTGGAATAATATTCAGAGGATTAACATATTCAATACTAGACCTAAGAAAAAAAATAAACAATTTCCAATCAAATAGAACCAATAATTATTTGGACAATATGTAATCCCATTACATTGAAGCACAACTCCATGTTCAGCTGGCAAAAGGCTTAAGCAGATAGGATCCTTCTGGTTTGCTATACGCACAGATAAAATCTTTGCAATCATAAGATTCCCAAGAAGAACCATGTGCATCAAATGAGCAGCTAAGGTCATACAATAGCTTTCTTTGCTATCTTTGCCAAGATTTAAAATTCAGAATGTTCCTCTTAAATTTGCAGGCATCCAGACTAGACTCAAAAATATATCACATAATAATTATTTGAAAATAATTGTAATCCCATTACATTGAAGCACAACTCCATATTCAGCTGGGAAAAGGCTTAAGCAGATAGGACCTTTCCTGGTTTGATATACGCACAGATAAAATCTTCGAAATCATAAGAAGATTACCAAGAAGATCTATGTGCGACAAATGAACAGCCAAGGTCAATAAAACCTAGGGTGCAAGGAACGGAGCAGAAGTACCAAGAAAAAGAACATTCAAAATACAGAGGAAACAGTCCGAATGCAAAGAGCGTGAGTCAATCACAAAATATGTCTAAACGATGTCAATAGGTTTAACATGAAAGCACGTATTTCCTTCATTGAGTCATGTAGTGTCACCAGACACATCCACAATACTGCACTTTACCAATAGAAAATATCAACATCCAAAAAAACTGGAACTTTCTGATACGCTTTAATGTGTAGAGTGACAGAAATATGACCCTCAGCTATCTTTTTAAAGATAAAAAAGGCGGATACGGAATACTCTACCATCTTAAAGATTTCTCATAGCAAAACAAAAAATCTTCAAAACCAAAGAAAGTTCTCAAGTTATTAGAAACCTTTTCTGGTACCATCGGAATAATACTAAGAGGTAAAACAGAATCAATACCAGACCTAGGAAACGAAATAAACAAATAGCCAATAATTGGGGTGGGGGGGGGGGGAAATGTAATCCCATTACATTGAAGCACAACTCCATATTCAGCTGCGGAAAGGCTTAAGCAGATAGGATCCTTCTGGTTTGCTATACGCACAGATAAAATCTTTGAAATCATAAGATTCCCAAGAAGAACTATGTGCATCAAATAAACAGCTAAGGTCATGCATTAGTTTTCTTTGCTTTATTTGTCAAGATTTAAAAATATAAAATTTATCAAAAAAAAAATTTGCAGACATCCAGAAAAAGACTCAAATAATATATCACATAATAATTATTTGGAAAAAAGTGTAATCCTATTACATTGAAGCACAACTCCATATTCAGCTGGGAAAAGGCTTAAGCAGATAGAATCTTTTTCTGGTTTGCTATACGCACAGATAAAATCTTTGAAATCAGAAGAAGATTACCAAGAAGATCTATGTGCGACAAGTGAACAGCAAGAGTCAAAAAACCTAGGGTGCAAGGGATGGAGCAGAGGTCACCAAGAAAAAGAACATTACAAATAAAGAGGAAACAGTCCAATTTCAAAGAACATGAATCGATCATGTCAATGGACAATGAGTCATTTACTGACACTAGACACAACACAATACTGCACTTTACCAACTATTTCCCTGGTATGCTGTGAAAGACTAATCTTTAACCATGTCAATCCATAAATAATGTTCATTTTCAACCTATTAACAGGAACCATTAGTTCACTTTGACATGTATCTACAAAAAACACAATGAAATTCACAAACGCTGGTCACATATAGCTTTATTAAAACAAAAAAGAACTGACAGTCACATTAGCAAGATATGAACGACACAAGAAATGTGTAAGGCCCTTGTCTTATGGCCAACAAATTTGCTAGTGGTGACTGAAGAGAATCAAGGCTCACTAAGTTTTTCATCCACTCAAGGTTATTATCCAATTTCAGAAGTTATTCCATTCCTTTAATACATGAAAAAAGGTCAGCTGTTAAACAATGGTTGTAAAAGGAACATCAAAAGCTGAGAAAATGGGACCTCACCCCCTCTTGCAACTTAAAAGTCATCAACTACTACATTAAAAGTAGCAACATATAAATACACATCACTCATATCTAGCAAAGATCCATAAAATACTGCGAGTAGCAGAGAACTATAAGGATGTAACTCAGTACCGTGTTCTGGCCAAGTGGAGCCCTGAGAGCCAGCTGATCGAATGTCAAGCACTCGCCACCAGCCTTCTCAATCCTAGCCCTGGCAGTCTTAGTGAACCTCAAAGCACACACCTTCAATGCTGGAACTTCATAAGCCCTAACATCGTCGGTAATAGTACCCACAATCACCACAACCTTATCCTCCTATAAACACATTTCAAAAACCCCAACTTTAATCAAAACCACAAACAAATAACATATACATCTAATCAAACACATATTGAACAAAGAAAAACTTAACAAAATATACCTTTCCTTTGGCATAAGAGATCAACCTCGAGAGAGAAAGTGGAGGCTTGTTGATCTTACTCATGAAGAGCCGCTTGAGAATCACCGCATTGAACTTGCTTCCGGTCCTCCTTACCAGGAACCGGTAAAGCTATTACACACATAGAGCAACAAACTTTAAGCAATCGAACATTTAGACATTCTGAACAAAAACAAAAAGTAGATTTAAAACTAACTAGAGATATACCTTGACGAGGAGCTTGAGGTAAACATCGTCAGATTTAGGGGCAGTACGCTTAGTCTTCTTACTCTTACCTCCGGCCTTCAAATCGATACCCATGGCTGCTCGGGTCTGGACTCCGCTGAACGAGTGATGGAGAAATGGCTGCAGCTGCAGGGGTCGGCTCTTATATGAACATAAGAAAGAAATGAAGTGGGGAGCTAGGGTTTTTAGAGAGGTTTGTGCTGCCCCGTGTTTTCTGTTGTTGAGGTCTATAGTAACTCCTATGCACCTTTACTTAGATGTTCAACACGTCTTTACTAACTTTTTCTTTTTTATTTATATTCCTCCCTATGCGTTAGGGTTGTGTGCCTTATTCGTATTAAAACCGAACAGAAAACTTCTTCTTCTTTTTTTATTTTAGATGAAAATTTTCGTAATTTCTTTTAACCCTCACCGAGTACAACATCAGCATACCCAATAATATCCTGTGGGTTTGGGGAGGGACCTTACTCCTACCTTGTGAGGATAGAGAGTATGTTTCCAATATACCCTCGGCTCAGGAAAGTATAAGCTTCCCATTAATGAAAATATAGACAAGAAGGGACAGTACTAAAAAGCCATATAAAAGCAGAATAAAAACAATAAGACAGTAAGGTGATCAACAATGAAAGAAAATAACGGTTAGTCGTAAAAACCTACTACCAACAGAAAACGAGATTGCGTGCCAATACTACTGCTATGAACACTCTAAACTATCTACTCTACTGCCCTAATCTTCGACCTCCATATCTTCCTGTTAAGGGTCATGTTCTCGTTCAGCTGAAACTGTGTCATGTCTTACTTAATTAGCTCTCTCCACCTTTTCTTTGGCCTACCTCTACCTCTCCGTAGGCCCTCCAATATTAACCCTCAGTGAGTACCCATATATATATATATTTGTAGAAATTTCTCCAACTCGTCTCATTTTCAAGTTTTTTTAAAACCCCATTCTCCTTGACCATATTGCCTTAAGAAACTGGCTACATTAACTTCCCTCTCATTAGACCAATCCTATTTATTTCGGTGAAGAATCTTTGTAAGTTGAAAAGGTTTACTTGAAATATTCTGATTATTGCCATGAAAATGTGATTGTAATTAGAGACGAATTGAGGATTTAAATTTTATGGGTTCAATTTTGATGTTTTTACCATTGAACACATTGTATTTTAACATTTTAGATTCATATCTACTCTCTGTTACAATTTTAATGAATATTACACATAAATTTATACTATGAATCGAAAGTTATGAGTTCAATTTAGGGATGACAAAACATGTACGAACTCATGTAACCCACCCAAGTGCTAATGATTTTGGGCTAGAGTGATTTTGTTGATGGGCTTATTAGGCTAGTCCAAAGTAACCCATGAAAAAATACTAGGTCAAATTGACTCATGATAGTGCCCAACTATGACACACGTGAGTATCCAAATTTCTCTCTTGAAGACATATGTGAACCTCCGATGATGCTCAATCAAATAAAAATAGGAGTAATTCCTTGTCCAGCAAGGTGGATTTTAATTTATAATTTGATGATGAAATATAATTTTATGGTTAAAGCACTTGTTCTTTTCATAAATCACATTTGTGGATCAATCATACTCTTTAGAATATTTAAAATAAAATAGGAATTAATTTAATCTTAAAAGTGAAATAATAGATCTCATATTAGTGTGTAAGCAGACCTTACCGTTACTCTAGGGTAGAGAGACTGTTTCTGATAGACCCTCGGTTCCCTCTCTCCAAGAACTCTCCACCTTGTTCTTGGGGTGACTCGAACTCACAACCACTTAGTATTATTCACAAGAATTTACCTTGCAAATTAAATGATTCTCTAAATTTTCCAGTAATGTTTAACAATAACAAATTATTAACAAGGTCAATACTACCAGATCTAAGAAATCGAATTAGTTGTGATTGTAGTCACAGAAAGAGCTGTTGATGGTGTCTTGCAAAAAGAAAATTCAAAATAAAAGAGAACATATACAAAAAAAAGTAAAAATTTCTCATGACATAGGTTGTCTTACATAAAAAACAAAAGGATATTACATTGTAAAAATATTGGGTCAAGTTGGGCGGTTGGACTATAACCCACTATTTAGCCTATATTGATTCAGCTCATTTTAGCCCAAGTAATATTTGGGAAGGGTTAGGCAATGACCCATTTATTAGTTCATCCCATTTTAACCTGCCAAATTATAACTCAACTTGTCCATTTGTCGCTACTAGTTTAATTGAACCTAGTGTGAGAATGCTAGATCTAACTAGAATTCACTCTCAAATGCACAACATTACATATCCTCCATATATAGATGCCTCCATTTAATAAATCACATATTATCTTAAGTATTGCAGAATCCATACTTGTATCTCTATAGTCTGTATCACAACCTTATAATTTTTCATCTTCCTTATTACAATGCATTTATTTTTTCGGCCCCATTTTCTTCTTCTTTTTCTAATATTAAGGTGACTGAATTTTTATCTATGTCTGATTATAAAAATAGTCTTTTGACTTGAATACTGGATAATTAAGCCTATTTGTTCTTAGCATTTAAATGTGTATAGTTTATAATTTTAATTTACACGGTGTTGCAAATTTTTTTATTTTATTTTATGGAACACACTCCAAAAGATAGCAATAATAACAATGACGTTGGTGGTGATTGACATAATGGTTCAGATCCCGTTGTAACATATAGCAGCGACTCTTACATAACGTAAAAAAATACCAAAAATTAATCGAACTACACTGATATCGAAGAGAAACCGAGATGATTAGGACGATTTTAAAAAGTCTAATTTTGGTTATACAAAAATAGAGTAACCGAAAATTTGTTATGATACAAATTTTATACAAAGACCGAACCGAATCATTAATCCCCCGATCATATGGTGATCTCAAGTTTTCAACACTAAGTTAAAAATCAATAATTTCATATTTGAATAATTCCAATATAATTTGAAGTAAAAAGATGGCTCGTATTCAATTTTTTAGGCTTAAATCAATTTCTCTAGTAACGTTTAACATCACTGCTTCGCTGCTCTCTATGTGATTAATAAGGTTAAACCTGGAACTTTTCTTTTTATGGGTATTGATCAAAGAATTTGCTTTGACTGTTAGATATTGTTTGATTTAATTGATACTAAACATGCTAAGTTAAATTTATTTCCCTATATTTAGTTTGTTGAATGCTTGCAAACAAGTTCGTTAGTTTGTCACATTTAGCTTCTACTATTATTATGTATGACATATTTTCTTAGCTTTTCTTTTCTAGCGAAAAACGAGACCCATTGATATCGTTTTGGATTAATTTGTTCTCCTTTAGCTTCTTTTTTTTTTTTTGGGCTTGATTTAATCATTTAGTCCGAAAAAACAGTTTCATGAATCACAGGTACAAATAGTGGCGTACATGGACCGGGTTAGTTCGAATTTTATCAAAACAAAACCAAACTCATTATATCGATTTGGATTGGTTCGATTTTATCGGGTTTTTCGAGTTTTTTGTGTTACATGAATATTATTTTAATATTGCATTATTAAAGTAATAGATAAAATTTTAATAAGTGAATATAAGTTTACTAAAAAAAAACATAATAACAAGCATATGATCTATTAAAGTGATATTATGGGAGAAATTATTTTTAGTAATACATAATAGTTTATTTTCTTAATCGTCTACCAATAATTTTTGGTTGATGTACGCTTTCAGGGTTAACCAAATTTAATAATTAAACATAAAAATCAATATGATACCTAAATAATGATATGTTCTATGTAATTTTAGATTATTGAAATACCACTTCAAATTCGAAAAACATATAATAAATCTTGACATATGAATATGAAAGAACAAAGAGATGATTGACGCATTTCAATAACACATAATAAGAAAGTGATACAATCTATTATTTAAAGTAAATAAAAATGAATGCACTTTATACTTCTATTAAATATTATATCCCGTGAGAGAATCTCAAATATTTCTAGACATTTTTAAATAAAATTCTATATAAAATCTTAAAATTATATATAAAAAATTATAGATTTATATATCGATTTGGTTCAAATTTTTTTACTCAATAGCCAATACCAAATCAAACCTAGTCGGGTTTTTTAATTCGGTTTGATTTGACTTTTCAATTTGGTGCGATTTTTCGGTTCGGTTTGTACACCCCTAGGTACAAGTTTTAAATGTCTATTCTAATTTTTTTTTTGTTGCTAAAATATGACTTTAACGAATAGTACCAAAGTCACCACACCGCACAGACCAAAGTCGAAAATCGAAAAGTGAAAAAACAAACCATATCGAATTTATTTCGTTATGGTTGTGTTTAACATTTTTAAAAGTTGAAATCTAAAATATCAAACCAAAATCTGTCAAAACCGTTGGATGAACCCCCACTAACATCTAGAGAAACGAAATAACAGGTGCATAACGATGAGTAACTCTTGCTATTTGCAGCAGGTAAACATTGTCCATCTAGTAAAAGATGGGTCTCGAGTTTCATTCAAGCTCAATCCAGTCGCTCCATCTGTCAACAGAAACACAGATCACAAATTGACCAATGACTACAGAAAGAAATATCTTTCACGTTTCTTACAATTGCATCACAAATACATAATCATGTTCCATCAGCAAACAAAATGCCGTATGTATAAATCAAAAGGGAACAATTCACTGCTCGTATAGGAGTTGTGGCAATAGAGTACCTTCCAGAGGCCATCATTAAGATAATGCATGTTATCCACACCAATTCCCTTGTTGATTGCCCTTCTGCAACGGTAAGACATGCTTTTTCAGGTGTTGAAACAACATATATATATATATATCTCAGACAAGAGAAACATGAAAATAACAGAACTTGAAAAGCTCTCTCATAATAGAATATAAGCAAGATCGTCAATGCCAAAGTTTGAAAAAGTCATTTGGTACTCCTAAACATAAAGTTTATCGTTTTCACACGTACAAAGAAATGGAGATAGATTGACTAATCTAATCATGAAAGCCTATTAGTCCTCATGACTATATCTTCACAAACTGCGTTTTCCAAATCCACCACTTCAAGCAGATGGAATGCTATCAACAACATCCCGTCTCTCATACTAGTTGTGTCTCTCACCTCATACAATTTACACACACACAGAAATATACTATATGGATGCCCAAGGCAAATACTGCGACTATCAATTACTGAATATCTCAGGATTTCCAATTGAAAATTCAATAATAAAAAAGTCTTATTTCTATCATTTCTCACAAACTCACTATACCAAAGCTTGCAAGAATATCTAAGGTCAAGGAGAGAAATATATGAACTTAATGCTAAAAGGCATTACCAGCCAATTACCTTGACACAAAGAGGAAACATTTTAAGGTCAAAGACCAATATATGTACTTTAAGGCTTACCTTCCTTTTTTGGGGTAAGGGTTTTCCGCTAAAGTCATGGCAGATAGATATTCCTCACAACAATTGAGGCAATAAAGTGTCACAGAGGATTCACATTTAGGGTCAATAAACAAACTAAACAAAGAAAGGGCAGAACATCTTTGACCTACAAAAGGTAGTAAAACATCTCAGTGCTATCACACAGAGGAGCATGCTTTAACATACAAAAGAAGAAGTCATGCAAATACTAAGATAGCAACTCACATATCTTTTGCCGACATCTTTGTAAAGCCAATAGCAAGAGCATGTTGCTTTCCTTCAGCCATAATAGCCTAAAAACAAAAGGTCGCACCTTAAAATTCCGCAAAAAAAAAAACTGCAGTAACAACACCTAATAATATTAAAGCATAAAATTGCTCTTATTCATACCACAGGAGTTTCTGCTCCCACTTCGTCATCCAAGGCACCCCCGGGAGAAGTAAGGCCCGGACACATTATGTTGGCACCAGAAAGGACAAATTTAATTGCTCCCCTGTCAACTTGTAGTTTTTTCATTATATTGGGATCTGTATAGCGGGAAAGAGGAAGGTCAAACAGAGCATTAATATCACTGAATAAATCAAATAGTCAACATATCATATAAATAAAGTTCATCAATGGCATACATTGAAAAGTTACAAATCACAAATATATGTATATGTCGTTGAGTCAATCAGCAACTGTTTAAAAGGACTGGAGAACGAGAATTGGCAGGGTATGCCATATGATCTGAGTACCAGTAAACTGAACCAGACAGAAAGTCAATTGAACAAAAAGGAAGCAATTCACCAGTTGACCTACTCGCTCCATCTCAGCCAGACTGCTCAAAAAATAATATTTGTCTGTGTCTTTCATGCGTATAATTACAAGGAGAAACACCCAATTAACTGAATGAAAGATGTACCCTTGAATTTCAGAGCACCCACATCATCTCCAATCTCAAGCATAACAAATTAATTAATATTTCGTCCCTCGCCCTCACAAGAAATCAATGACCTCCACATGGTAATTTAGTTTCCTAGGTTCTTTTAGACCAGATTGCTACAGAAACCTCTAACTTCAAAATTTTGAATAGTAAATTGGAAGTACACAAATGCTTGATCACTTCGCTGTGACTGGTTTTACTGAACCAAGCAGGTATATCTTGTGAATAGTAAATTAGTTATGCATATCAAGGGAAAAGAAAAATAAGGCATTAAGTATCATGAGCCTTCAAATGAGTTTCTGGATGTGAATCATACACCCATTCTATTATTGCTTGGTTAATTATGCTAATATGCTAATATGCTAATCAGCAACATCAGCTGGCTTGAATTATTTTGTTGCAATGGTCATAGCCATTCCATATCGAAGCATGATCTTGTTGTGTTTGATGCATGTTCGATTAGAATCTTCAAAACTCCGTGGATGAGAAGTCAATTATTCTTCCTTTACATTCTTCAAACGTCTTAAGAAGCTCTATTTTTCCTCACAGCCCACAAGGGTTGAATTGGCTGCATATTAAGGAGATACTTGCTGATGACAAAAATGACCTAATCGTCCAATATTTTGAAGTGATTTCACATGTAAAACTAATAACTTTACCAGGGCGGAAGTATCAATTATATCTGATCTGGATTGTCTATACTAGTATCCAAAGAAACCAACACCAAATAACAGTCCTTATTAGTAAAGAAATAAAAAAGTTGAAAAGGACTTGATACAACCATAAGAAAGGTTACCAAAAGAAAGGACAGAAGTTTAAGCGGATGACCTTTGATTTAATGGAAAAGAAAAATAAAGGAGGAAGAAAATTAAAAAACCGAATAACTTACACTGATGCAGAAGACGTAAAGTAGGCATATAAGGTCCATCACGTATGTTGAAAAACAGGGGTACATTGTTCACTACAACTAGGTTCAGATGATTCGGACTGCAAAAGAAATGATGAATGAACGAACTATGATGTTAATGAAAGAAGAAGAAAACAACAGATAAAAAACTGCATTAAGACAGTCGAAATCAACCATTTTGCAACAATAAGTGGAGACTTCTTCGGAAGCAAATCCTCCAACACCGGCTCTAGTGCTGGGTACTGCAAAAGGAAGAAATGTTGACATTATTAACACATTATAACCACAATTTCAGAGAAATGCGCTAGCTGGAATAAAGTGTGGAAGAAACAAAGTGGTCTGTAGCATAGTCAGGACCTCTTCCGCAATGCTTTGACGAATTTTACGCTGCACAGATGCCTTGACTTGATTTTGTCCAGACACTTCTTCAGTTGTAAACCTACATATTTAACATAGATTGAGTTGTCCAAGTTATTTTAGTTCAGCACAATAAACTGCAGTGGGACACAGCATACTTAACAAATTTGAGCATGAGAACTTAAGATCTAAGATTAATGACAAACACATTCTTGATTAGAAAATTTTGACTTAATGACATTTAAGGTTAAGGGTCTGTTTAGTTTGAATTGTTTCACCTGATTAAATCAATTGCATAACCATTGTCAATTGATTCATCGCAATACGAAATACAAAAGTATATAGATTCCCTCAGGATAATTAAAATAGTTCATATCAATCAGGTAGTTGGACAGCTGAAAGCTGCAATGAGTATGTAAGCCTGAGGGACCAAAGGCAGTTATTACTTATTTGTCCCGGTACACGTAGGTGATGGAATCAACTGCAGTGTGGATGAAATGCATGCCACTAAAGACATGGTCTGACACATTAATTAATCAATCAATCAACAATCTATCAATTATGCCTCAATCCGAAATTGATCGGCTATATGAGTCTCCATATCCATTCTACTCTATTTAGGCACATTTCATTGCAATATTAGATAATTTATATTTCAGGCAACGCAGGGATTCTTCAAAACTAGAGATCTTTTTAATCTCACATTTTTCTCGACATGGATATACAAGTTTCTAACCAGGATAAAAAACTCTCTCGGCACATATCAGACATAATTGATCGGCTATATGAGTCTCCATATCCATTCTACTCTATTTAGGCACATTTCATTGCAATATTAGATAATTTATATTTCAGGCAACTCAGGGATTCTTCAAAACTAGAGATCTTTTTAATCTCACATTTTTCACGACATGGATATACAAGTTTCTAACCAAGATAAAAAAAACTCTCGACACATATCAGACATAATGTGCCTCGACCCTAACTGGTAGCAATTCCCTATAAAGGTCATTTACTTCGTTGTGTTATATCCTTAGCTAAATCCATAATGAATTCAAAGAGGGTTGTTTAAAACAACTTCTCTCAGAGATTTAGGTCTATCTCATTTCCAGTTGTCACCTCCTACAATCATCATAGGGTCCCACCTACCACTTGGTCCATATGGAGGTCTACGTAAGATCATCTTAGGTGACACTTTTTCATTTTATCAATGTGTGCGTAATTTGCAAGTTTTTTTTTTATTAATCAACTAGTGAAGGGAATAGAAGCATAGGTAGAGAAGAGGAATGAGAGAGCAAGCTGGCTGCATAGATCGTGGAGATGCCCACTTTGTAGATTTGTTGAGTCAGACCAATTAGTCTACTGAATTGTCTTCTTGAAATGTACTTAATTTATTAGGAAAGCGACTGTTTCGGGAAATTTGGATGTGACCATTTCCAATTTTGTATGACCCACATCCACACTTCTACAACATTTGCTAACAGTTTCCATGGCCAAGAATCATAGGGAAGTCAAAGGTGCAAAAGAGAGGTACACTTCAAGTTGGAAACTGAAGAGTTTGGATACAAGTACCATAAGATGATTTACATTTGAACTTAACAATCTAGGCAATGATCAGCTTTATAAGAGTAAATAGCCTAACCATTTTAATCCTTGGCTACCAGTAAATAGCCTAACCATTTTAATCCTTGGCTACCAGAAAACATTGAATTTGTAGATGAGGACATCAAACAGGAGAAACACCGGGAAGAAGAAGGTACAATGATAAGCAAATCTCCAAACCCAAGAAGGGCCCTAGGAAAAGCAGATTGCAAACACAAGTAGCTGAATTTCAATTGCATCCTTCTTCGGGTCTTAGACACCTCTATGTTTTGAGATATTGCAGTCATTTCACAGTCTATGACAGTTGCATAGTTAGCACTGAGATGCAGGTGTCTGTAACGAGTGTCAGATGGTTTGTCAACAATATTTCCTGAATCATATAATCAATATTAATATAATTACATATGTTGATCAGAACCTTGAGCAAGAACTTTGGCTCCAAGTCTTGCCTGCTGGTTTAAGCATCATGTATATTTCAGCTGTAATAGATTTCTCGTTAGTTAAGTATGAACCAGTCCAATATTGATTATCCCCTTTGTCCTCTCTGTTAAAAGCATTCTAGGTAGCTATTACAACACCCAAGCATCTAACATCTGTCTAAATTCTTAAAGGTATCAAGCACTAATCCCTTAATGTTCTTAACCCTCAAAAAGATTTTTGTTGTTTGAGAACTATTAAAATAGAACCAATGAGGTATCCTCCCACCCCTCATCTAAATTGAGGCCAAGGAAATCCATACAAGGAAAAGAACCACTTGGTCTACACAAACTTGGAGCAGCTAAATTGAAGTTGAGAACCTCATAAACATTACCACATTCTACTTACGCAAAAAAGCACTGATACTTACCCAAGGAGATAAAACTATACAATTTGTAAAGTCTTTCCTTGTATACTAAAATTTAAGGACATAAAGAGGCTGGACCACACAAAAGAATACCATCATAAACCAGATATGAATTGCAGCCCGGAACAAGAAATTCGATGGAAGGCATTATAATCAATTGTTTAATTCTTACGTCCACATTTATAGATGAGGATCTGCTGGATTGAACATCTAGCTTGTGCAAGAATTACTTTTTCTTACACTGACAACTATGTGTTGCTTATATTTATAGCGTACAGACCCCGGAGCCTGCTGCAGCAAACATCCTTAATCACTCCAACAATGTAGAAAGGGAAAAAAACATATTTCTCATGAATATAGTCTATAGACAAGTTGAGAACAAGCAAAAAAGTAATAAGTGAATAAAACAACTACATCAGCTCATTTTTTAAATGACCAATAAATCATTTACCTAACAATCAAGAAAATCAAACAAAACAGCCAAAGTAAGCAATTTACAATAGAAAAAGTAAAATCACTTGCAGGCACCCTTAATTCCCGTACTTAACCAAAATAGATAAGTAAAATCACTAATCAGGCACGGAATGTACTTCAAAATGAAATCAAGATTGTCTAATAATTCCATGGAAATTAATCAAATAACAAGAGAACTCTGAAATTGAACCTAGAGCTCCAGTAGGGAAAAAGGAAAGGAGTGCACTTACTTCTTGAACATTTTCACGGGCTGACGCTGAGAGAAAAATAATATGTAGGGTTTAAGCTGATGAACAGAGTGATAAATTTGGAATTGAGATCTCAATTTTAAAATAAAATATATGCTAGCCCTTATATTTATTGATGATAACCAAAGATGACGTTTTTTTTAGTGGATCCACCAGCCCCGTGGACCGCGTTGTAAGAAAGCTAAGGTATCTGAGTTCCACTTTGATGATTCTAATGTTCTATGTTAACTTGTCCGTATAAAGTTGGATTTAGTGAACCATTTGCGGTTAAAAGAAAAAAAGGAAGTATTTGAGGCTAAAGTTTAAAACACAAAAAAAAAAACGTTTGGCCGTAGATTTTGTCAAATTTTTTTCCAAAACCTTTTTGGCAAAATCCGTTTGTTTATAGATTTTATCCGGGCAAATTTTGAAAACAAAATTTTTAAATCCCAAAACTAGCTTTACACCTGTTTTTGGCCCAAAATATTACCTTTGGTTTTTTTAACAATTTCAAAAACGATCCCAAACTTTTGTATTTTATAAAAAAAATACACAATCTATTATGACCCAACTAATTTACCAGCTAATTACTATCATTTTTTAAAACTGATGGATCTTGTAATATTATTGCAATTTGACGAATTGTAGTAGCTAGTAATTGTGTTATTAGCAGTTGATATTAAAATATCAGGTTATGATTTTAGGATAGTGTATTATGTAGTTCATTATAAAAATAATGATTTGTGCCAAACCTATCTATGTTTGTTTGTGATAATGATAATGAATGGCGTCGAAGAAGGTTCTGCATATAGATGATTAGCAAGTTTGTCTGTTTGGTATTGTTGGATATTTTTGATAGTTTTTAGAACTTATGGGTATAAGTCACATTTTTTTTTTTAAGTGAAATGTGTTTTGAAAAACGATTTCCAAACAGATTTTAATCTTCAAACCAAATTTTGCGCAAATCAAATTTTTTAAAATAAATTTGAGAATTTATGGGCAAACGCTAGCAATAAGTCTAGATTTCAATATTTAGAGTATGGTTATAGGAGTACTTTTATCTCTTGTTTATACTACTTAATATAGAATATCCTTTTATCTTTATAAAAATGGACAACTTTAGTGTAACACTAAATAAAGTTTATAAAACTAATGGTAAAAGCATCAAGTTGAGTTAAAAGCAATGAAGTTTTTTCTCTATCAACTACTAGTTAACTATTATGTTAATATCCATCAATTATTTTTGCCCTTCGCTCTCTGGCTCTCCCGCCCATCAACCTTTTTTCTCCTAAAATCCCTAGAATTGAACTCCACTCTTTCTCCCAAAATCCCTAGAAATCGAACTCAACCCTTTCTAATGTAGAAACTATGAGTCTAGTCAGTGGAGGGACAGGATAATCCAGAATCGAAGTTCGACTGAAAATAATTTATAAATTAAGTGATATTGTGTAATCATCTAGGATTTGTTAAAGCGATGCATTGTTAATTTTTTGCTTTCGAATTCTTGCAACCGATTCATGTGATTTTGTTCTTATCCAAGTAGCGGCGGTTGAAGCTTTTGAAGCTATCGTTTATTACCAGTTTGTAGTTCTATGCTTTGGGCTTTTATTTGTAAGAATTCAAACCTTCTGTTTCACAACTTTATGGTCAAAAATATGAAAAATATATGATCTTTCTTTTAGTATATGTATGATTATTTTGGTTTACAAGCTACTTACTTTTTTTAAGATAAATATTTTTGCTCTTTTAACTTGACATATGAATTTTTTTGCATCATGGACTATGAAACTGGGGAGTAATGTTCAGCAATATTGAACTATTTCAGTAGCATGGTTCTTGTAAATAAAATTAATAGTTGGAACTTACTTGAAAACACGTGTTGTCTATATAGTGCTGCTTTATATATATTTAACTAAAGTTATTCTTATTTTCTATTGTAAAGATCAAGATCTATAGTCGTGATCCCAAAATTAACGGAAAAAGTAGGAGAAGTTGAAGCCTGGTTAGAATCCTAATTGAATTTTTGTATGTAAGATGAAAGTTGAATTTGAGAAAATGAAGAAAAAGTTTTAGTGAATGTGAAATTCACGATGTTTGCCATCAACAGTTCACAACATCTTGCCTGCAACTTAGTGATATAGTTGCCATATGTATTACTAGTTTTAGTTGTTAGTTGAAGTTATAATAAGTATGACTAGTTTTAGCTGTAAATTGAAGTTGAAATAGTAACTATTTTATAAATGAATGTTGTTGTCGAATCATGTGTATATGAATGAAATAGTTTTTTTCTTTCGATAAGTTAATCAATAACAGTGAATTGATAATAATTCCATCACCATCTGCTTGAAAAAAATTAAATGGAATCATCACATGATATATTAACTAAGAACCAAGTGAACTAAATATTATCTTCAAAATGATATCATGCATTAAAGCATCAAAACATAGTTACAGTTTGCTCAAAAGATGAATTTTATATGGCATATGTTGTTCAAATATTTGAAAAGTAAAAAGTTTTCAACAACTTCTAGTTTCAGTAAGAAGTCTTTAATAGTTTCAGCAATTGCATATTATATTTAACTTCCAAAAAGAAAAATAGCAGTTACAGTAACCTGAACATCATTCCAAACCAACTAAAAATTCGAACAACATCCAATCTTTACTTCTCAATTCTCACGTTCTAATTCTCCTCTTCTAACCTAAAAAAATAATAGAAAAGGTGCTTTAATTTTTAGCTTGTAATTAAAAGGTCGATTCAACATAGCATATTCAAATATTGTACCGGCAACTTTAAAAGAATAATTTTGGAGCCAAATAGAGAAAATTGGAAGAATGATTTTAGCGCGAAAGCAAAGAGAAGAAATTATGGAATTCTTCTCTTCTCCCTTGTTAATGTGATACTTACGGTCTTCTTAACTTTTAGCTAACATTTACCGTAAACCTTTCTTTCTTTTACTGTTAGTTTTATAAACCTTATTAAGGATTAGATCAAAGTTGTCCTGTCACGACCCAAAATCTAAACTGTAATGATGACATCTAATCCATAATCCATCCGTCAGGTAAGCCAGCTAATAATAAAACACAATATAATAATAATGATGTGAGTCAAAGATGAGATAACTGAATTCTATACAACTCCTCAAGGACTGGTAGTACAAATCATGAGCGTCTAAGATTTAGATTTTTACAGGACTGAAGTGAAATAATTACAACACCTGTTCGAAATGTAAATGAACATAATTCAGATCTAATGTTACCAAGGACAAGTGATAGTCATAACTAGAACGCAGGTACATCTTCCGATCCAGCTCCCGCCGTACGCAGCAACATCGGTATCCAACATCTGCATGCAAGGTGCAAAAGTGTAGTATGAGTACAACCGACCCCATGTACTCAATAAGTAACAAACCTAACCTTAAGTTGAAAGTAGTGACGAGGTGGGACAAGGGCCAGAGTCCAACTCCAATAACCAGCAATAATTCATAATAGTATAATAAAGATGGTACAAGAAATAACTCGGCTCGTTCACACTTACGAAAAATAGGCATGATTGTCAAGTATAATAGTAGATCCCAAATCTTTCACCAAAAAACCCCCCAAAATATATGAGTAAGTTTAATAACTGTGATTTTTCCCAAAAACCTTTCAACAATAAATAAGATGTTTTATTTTCAGGTAGCATGAGGAAACTATATCTCTATTCCTACATGTCAACATACAGGTAAAATCATGAATGTCACAAAAAACCTGGTAGTAGAAGGAAATGCATCTCTATGTATGTATATGAGGTACGCATGTCAAATGCAATGTATCTCAGTGATAAACTCATGTACTCACACTCTCGGAGTACTCAATCACTCAGTATTGTACGGGACAGGTCCAGCCCAAGGAAGATCCATCCCTCAATATAAATAGTGACTGACAGTCAGTCACTCAGTACCGTATAGGGGCAATCCAGCCTAGGGAACTCCATCACAAATATAAAAGTATAGGGCAACTCCATGCCTAGGGAACTCCATCCCAAATGTGAATATATAGGGCAAATCCATGCCCATGGAACTCCATCCCAAACATAATATCCATTGCGCTCACTGTGGGGGTGCAGACTCCGGAGGGGCTCCTTCAGCTCAAGCACTATAATAAGCCAGATACAGGCATAAATAAATAAAATACATGTTGCTGCGTGCAGCCCGATCCCTTAATTATCACTCACAATCAGGTCATCGGCCTCACTCGGTCATTAATCTCTCTTGTCTCTCGGGCTCACAATGCTCATGCTAATCAGCCCTAATAAATGATACGAGATGTGACAATATACGATAACAGAGACCGAGATATAATATGTAATGATGAATGCGACTGAGTACATAACTGCAATTAAGCAAAGAACTCACTAGCAAAGAACGACCACTATGGGTCTCAATAATACCAGCATGTTGCCTAAACATGACTTCTAGCATCAATTACAGCTCGGGTGCTCTAACACACAGAGTAAAGTAAAAATGTTCAGATAAGTTAGCTACATAGTTTCATGGAATCGACTAAATCACAATGCACACGGTACTCGCCCACATGCTCGTCACCTAGCATGCGCGTCACCTCAACATCCATTACACAACACGTAACTCGGGGTTTCATACCCTCAACACTAAGTTTAGAAGTGTTACTTACCTAGAACAAGCCAAATCCAATACCGATCAAGCCAAGCAATGCTCCAAAAATGCCATCCCGCACGTACCGATCTCTGAGTGACTCGAAACTAGCCAAAAGCAACTAAAGAACATCAAATCATGCCCAAGGAAATAATTCCAAATGATAAAGGTCGTATCTCACCCGAACCCCTCGGGACCTCGTCCGAACATACCAAAAAGCCTCGTAACATAACACGGACCTACTCGAGGCCTCAAATCACGCATAACAACATTGAAACAACGAATCGCACCTCAAATCAAACTTAATATACTTTTGAACTTTTAACTTTCAAAACCCGCGCCGAAACATATCAAATCAACCCGGAATGAACTTAAATTTTGCACACAAGTCCCAAATAATATAAAGAAGCTATTCCAATTCCCGGAACCACAATCTAAATCTGATATCCTCAAAGTCAACTCTCGGTCAAACTTATGAACTTTTCACACCTTCAAATTTCTAACTTTTGCCAATTAGCGCAGAAATTTTCTAGAAACATCTAAATACAAATGCGGACATATGCCCAAGTCCAAAATCACCATCCGGACCTAACGTACTATCAAAACTCTGTTCCGGGGTCAAATACTAAAAAGTCAAACTCGGTCAACTCTTCCAACTCTAAAGCTTCAATCATGAAATTCATTCTTCCAAATCAATTCCGAATAATCTGAAAATCAAAACCGATAATTTACACAAGTCATAATATATCATACGATAACGATGTTGCTTAAGACTTCAAATAGTTGAACGGAATGCAAATACTCAAAACGATCTGCCGGGTCGTTACATGTCCATTTTTACAAATATAAGAGATATTTTATATTCAGTGGTATAGATAAGGAATAAAAATACTCATATAGACATATTTAAGTACTAAAGTCTTTTCCTCTGGGCATTTGCATATATATCCATTTCTGGGCCACCATTGAATTTAAATATTTGCATGCATAAAACTTTGTAAAATATACCCGCTCGGATCTGAAGTAGTTCAATCTCTTCAATGCAACTTCAAAAATCAAATATGAGTTTTCCTATATCTCAACTGCAACTTCAAAAATTTAAATCCTGATTGGTTCAAGCCCTTCAAAGTAACTTCACATTTCGAATCTGAAGTTCTTTTATTTTTCAATTGCACTTTCAGAAATTCAAATCTTAAGTAGTTCAATTTTTTAATTCAGCTTTAGACAAAGAGATTTAAAATCAGATTCAAAATCTGTAGTTATGAGACATAAACATGTTTTTCGAATTTCAATAATCCAACACATGATTCAACACCCAAATCTACTTTAAATGAGCTCAAATTTAAAATATAACTTTCAAATATTATAAAGAATAATTCTTAATCATCAAATTGTTAAATTTAACAAACCCATTTTGCAACTAAGAAGAAGAAGAAACCCTAAACACAAAGAAGAAGAAAGTTGCATTGAAGAAGAAGAGAAAAATGTATGTATCTGAAGTTCTTGGAAAATTAGGTATCAGTTAAACTTTTTAAAAAAAATGGGTATAGATTCAATTAGTGGCGCAGGCGCCACATGAAAAATTTACCTTTTCCTCAATTATAATACAAGGAAGCCTAAAGAAATTTATAAGAACTAAGAAGAAGGAAAAATTGATATTCGGCCGCTTAAGCCCAAGTCTTGCATCTAAATAAAATAGAAAATTTTATCTCTTATATCAAACTATTACATCCTATTTATTATAAAATAAAATAATTTCAAAGTATTATTACTTAGGTGCGAGGAATTTACATTGTTTCTATTGTCCCCAGGAATATTTCAACGGTGACCTGATGAACTGCGAGCAGAGTTATGATAAGATGGGCCGAACAGCTCAGGTTTGAATGATTTCTCTCTCTCTCTCTCTCTCTCTCTCTCTCTCTCTCTCATATATATATATATATATATATATATATATATATATATATATATATATATATATATATATATACAAGATTGTCAATCCTCTCTCTTCTGCCCCCAAATCTCTTTCCCGTTTCCATTAAGACAGTCGTCGTAGCAGCCATTCTTGGTGGCGATGGTGGACTTTCCTTTTTGTCTCGTTTTTTTTTATTTTCTGAATTTTCAATGATACATAGATCTGGAACTTTTAGTTTTGAATAAATTGAATACAATGTATCAAATCTTCCATCGTGCCATGGATAGATCTGAAGCGAAGAGAATAGATCTGAAGCGAAGAGGGAGTAGGTGAATAGATTTGGCCATGGCTATGGATTGAGCTTTTGGAAATCTGAAGCAAGTCGCCAGAGAAGATTTGAGGGTCGGGTTTTTGTTCGTCTCCATTTTTAGTTTTAATAATGTATACAGTATTTTGCTTGGCCGAAAAACGCCATCTCCAGCGAACTTTCTTCTCTTCTTTGCTATTGAGTCACATACAATGATACAAATACATTGTATTCTGTACAAATACACTCAAATATGTTGTATTTTTGTATAAAAATATTATATTTTTTTGCTTGTATTTATGTATTCCAAAGGTTTGTATTTTTTGAATACAACCGAATATCACTATTTTTGTGATATTTTTTATTTGAATATAGTCGAATTGAATATGGCAAATTGAATACAATGTATAATAATGAATAATGAATATTAGTGAATTGAATACAATTTATACAGTCGAATTGAATAGAACGGTATACACCATGTTTCTTGATTTTTTGTTGTTTTAATACACCTGAATTCAATAAGGTGAAATTGAATAAAATTCAATATTACGCTTTCCCTTATTAAACACCCGTAATTACTATTTTTAGGCAGATTACCTCACTGTATTTATAAATACATTCGCACGAATACATAGAATACATAACTAAATAACTGTAATCCCTATTTTTTAGACGGATTACCTTACTGTATTTATAAATACAGTCACGCGACTGCATGGAATACAAAATTAAACAACTGTAATCCCTATTTTTAGGCGGATTACCTCACTATATTTATAAAATACAGTCGCGCGAATACATAGAATACAACACACTAATAACCAAATTGTAGAATTGATTTGTTGAGTTAAATTAGGAGTGATACACGCTAATTGATCCTCTTTCCTTTATTAAACAGCTGGACTCCCTACTTGAATACAGTAACACGAATACAGCGAATACAGTCGCGTAACAACTAAATAGTAGCTATAGGAAGTAATTATATATATGGTAGCTATAGGAAGTTAATAGCCACTAAACTATAGTGGTTTCTGAAAATCCTCAATAAAATAACCAAAGCCACCAGAAATTTCTATTAAGTTCAAGCCCAAAACACGAAGTCCAGTAATTCAGGCCCAACCGACCAAGCCTCTCCCTCCACCAGGCCCAAACGAAATCCTTCACTTTAGCCCAATAAATGGACCCTCGAGCTCTCAACCGCGGACTACTTTGGAATCTCACCCTGCACGGCCAAGAATACTGATACAAATTCATAATTTTTGGTTGCTGCTTTTACTTTTTAATCTCCACTGTTCATCGCTTTCTTTGAGAAGAAAAACGTTGGACACTTTTCTTCGGGTCTCTTTTTATTTTCGGTCTTAGACGAGATCTGTTTAATTCGCAAAGTATATCTGAAGCCTGAAAGTCCCCGTTCACTGCCGCCACAAAGGTCTGTGATCTTTTTCTTTAGCTCTTTTGAATATGTTTGTGATTTGGTTGCTATTCTTGGTTTGCTGTTAGTTTCCTTGGATGTGTTTATCAGACATCATGTTTCGCATGCCGTTTGAACAATGTTTTCTTTTATAAAAAACATGACTATGATAGTGTGTAGTTTCTTTCACACCATTCGACGACGTGAGTTACTAATTCTAGGCTTCAGGTTTTCCTGTTAAGAAGATAGGCTCTACGAATTCCAGCATGACTTTTTCAATACGCTTAATGTTTAGGCTCTCACTGAAGATGCTAAGTTAAAATAAGAACCTGCTCCTCTCTTTCAATTAATTTTTGTTTCATTAAAATGTGTGTATGTGTTCCTTGTTCTTTATTGCCTTTTTTGCTTCAAGCATTATTTATATTAGCTGAATTAGCAAGACGAGTGCTAGTCCTTTTTTGGGGGTTAGGTATTGTGCGTATGGGACATTTAAACTTTTGAAGATAGGAAAACCATGACTTTGCTTTGCTATGATATGAAAAGCTTGTTCTTTTTTTCGTAGTGACACTTTTGTGCTGGCTTTTCAATTCTTATTTCTTTTGAAAAGCTTACTTTTTCTCCTTTTTAAATGAATCCTAGCTGTTAATTAATTGACTTAAAAGTCCTGAAGGGTAGAGTAATAACTTGGAGATATCAAGTTCACATCTTTAGTTACAACAGTCTTGTGGGCAGGTCTAGACTTGTGCTTGTGGGAGGTAGTAGGCTGCTTGGTGGACTAGTCAAGCTGGGTGCTCAGAGGTGGATCGAGGATTTACACTTGATGATTTCAACCTTTAAATTTCTTAGAACTGACTCATTGTACTTTGAAATTATGTGTTCATAATTTAATATTTATCAAAATTTTAATGATTTTCACATGTACATCTATGCTCTGTCGAAAAAAGCTGGGTTCAGTTGAATGCATATACCTCTGCAGGTGTTGCAAGCTGGACCAAATACCATTGTCATCAAAGGAAAACTTAATTGACTTAGATTTTAGTGCTTACTTGCATTTTAGTCATGTTTTCTGAAGTTAGCGTGACTTACTTTGTATTGCAACAGAGTACAAATTCTTTTGGTTTAATTACTGGTTTGTGTTGTATGCTTACGCCCCTCCATCTCTGTGCAGCAATGTTCTCAAGTTCTTTTTCTCAAAGGGAATCAAATTGTTGAAATGAGAAACGACAAGGCAGCTGTTGCAAGTTCAAGTAAAATCAAATTTGATGACTCTGACAAACATGAATCTTTGTCTGAAGATGAGGAGGAGAAGGAGTTAGAGGAGGAGCTTGCTGATGTGACTTTTGAGGAATTGCTGAGAGCACGGTCCGATGGGTCAGATACAGTGTATAGGAAGTTCAATTCGGAAGGAAAAAGTGGCCGAGCAAACAAGAACAGGCCAGTGGAGATGAGTAGCAAGAAGCGAGTGAGCAGATTTAGGGAAATCATCCAAGTTCCTAAAAAAGTTACTCGTGACCCTCGCTTTGAGCCTTTATGCGGTCAGCTCAACGAAGAAGGGTTCAAGAAGAGATATAATTTTCTTTATGAGGATGATCTTCCAGCAGAAAAAGAGGATCTGAAGAAACAGATGAGGAAATCAAATGATCCAGAAGAGGTTGGTGAACTGAAAAATCGCATTACTTGGATTGACAAACAATTGAAATCAGCAGGAGTGAAGCACACCGAGAGCGAGATTCTTTCTGAGCACAAGAAGAAAGAGAGAGAAGCTGCTAAGCAAGGGAAACAACCTTATTACCTCAAAAAGTCTGAAATTCGGAAGCGCAAACTTGTTGAGAAATACAAAGAGCTCAAGGCGTCTGGCAAACTGGAAGCATACATTGAGAAGAAAAGGCGCAAGAATGCTTCAAAAGACCACAGATACTTGCCATATCGTCGTCCTGGCGAGCAAGAGAACCAGTGAAATAACAGGCTTGCTTGCTGTAGCAAATTTGTTTACTTGGGTTTCTGACTTTCTTCTCACAGGTATGTAGAGGCTTTGCTTGGTAGGCATAATCACGGGCCTCTTATTCAAGATACAGAGATACTGGGGAAATACTTTTGTTACTTCAATTCTTGTTAGGGTGCAGCCAGCTACGGCCTATATATGCGTCCCTGATGGTACAGTTGGCAGTTCTTTTTTAAGTTGGATATTCTGAATTTGAGTAGCACAGGCAACAACAGTGCTCTCTGTAATTGAAGATGAAGTAGCAAATTTATCTCCTTGACTTGGCTCTTTTAAAGTATTGTACTTTTTTGACGAAAGTTGTTTTGTATACTCTTTCTACAGACTGATTAAAAGTGTACAGTACCTTATTTTGTGGGTTGCTGTTGTTTATGTATTTTGTTATCTGGATTAAATTTCATATTGCATTAGCATTGGTTGCTTGTCGTTGTCCAAGTAAAGTTTTTGCACTTCAAACTCAGCGTCTACTCTTTTGTTCCGTATCTGCAGGACTTTACCTGAATCATTTGATTAGAGAAGATGATGTAAGTGTTTTTTTAATTGCTTGCTGATATAATGACATGCTGCAAGTCAAAGTTGATAAAACAATCCTCAGACCTCAGTGTATTTTTTTTAAGAATCCAAATGATACTGCTTATATGCAACTTCTGAAGCAAAAGCGTTTGAGTATTCATGCACTCTTTTTATTTAAGAAAAACCTGCTTTTGTTTGTATTGAATATTATCTATTTTTGTTAAACTAAGTTGCAAACTTTCCCCCCCACTAAGCTGATATATTTTCTGTGTCTTAATTGATATTTAGGCATGATTCGAACAATTATTTAAATTCCCGCAACTTATTGCGATTAATCTACTTGTCTATGTTTTGTTACGATTGGACTAGAAAATTGCTTCACCTCATTTACTTTTGCATCTTTTATCCTTTATAAGAAAACGGTACATGAAGCTTGATAAGATGGAAAAGATCCTGATGAAGCAAGCATACCATACCATTTTAAGGAACTTTCTATGGTAGTTCTTGATAGACAAGTCCTTTTTCTTTTAATTTCTTTAATATAATATGCTTCGGCCTACAAGAAGTGTACAAGCAGCTAAAGAACAATACAAAGGCAACTCAAATACACAGAACGCAAACGGAAATTCTTTACCATATATATTCTTGTTCAGTATCTGTCTGGTTTTGAACCTATTTGCATGATTAGAAAAGTAAACAAAGAAGAAATTGAGATTTATTTGAGTGTCACATATGACATAATACAAAAATTGACGAAACATAGATATCATGGTAAAAACAAATTGCAAGCATGTCTATGATCATCGGTGGCATAAAAAAGACAACCTTGGTTAAATAAAAAAGACAAAAATTTCTTACACCTCATATATATATACTACATACGGAAGAACAAAGAACATATAATCGCAACCGCACACAAATTGTAGGCAAATGATCCCATACCATTTGTTCTTCAAAACATTATATATGTCATCTTCAGCAAATTTCTCTTCTGCCACATTCCAAAGCCACCATATATATTTCAACCTTCTCTTTCTACATCTTTTTGTCCTTCAATATTACTATCAGCTTTAGCTGGTGTAAAACTATCATTTAAAACTTCAGACAAATTAATTCGATCACTAATATGGTTAAACCTGAATTTGTTGCTGGCATAATAGGTTATTTTATCTTAATTTCAATACGCTGTTGTTGGAGTTATCTTTACATGAGTATCATATATCGCTGATCCCTTTTTTTTTTATGGTGACATGAGTTTGATTTTAATTTGCAGGAAATGTCATCACTGTTCTACTTTGTGCATCTCCAGTGTGAGTATAAAATGAACTTATAATCCTGGATAGGAGTATTAATTTCTTCTCCTTTTTTATCATTTTCTCTACCATGTAATGAGGTGCTCAAGAGTAGCGTAATTCTTCCGAATAATGAAACTATCGCATGAACTCGTCAAATCACTACTAAAAATCCGCGTAAAACAGTCCAAAAAAATCGATCAAAATCGGTCGGTAATAGCCAATAACCGTCCAAAACGCGACCATTTACGTGTGGTCAGTATTTTGAAGGTCGGTAAAGCATACCGACCAAAGTCGGTCGGAAATTAACGACCAACTTCGGTCGGTATGCTCTACACGACCATCTGACAATTTAATTGAATTACCGACCAATATTGGTCAGAATATTATTTTAATAATTTAATTTTACCAACCAACATTGGTTGGTGTTCTAAATTTAATAATTTTGTTTACCGACCAACTTTGGCCGGTAATAAAAAATAAATTAATTTATAATATTTTATATACCAACCAACGTTGGTCGGTACTAGAAAATTTATATTTTTTTATAAATAATTAAATTTAATAATACCGACCGACGTTGGTCGGTAATCTGGACATGACAACCATCTTACCGACAACATTGGTTGGTATTTTACAATTGTTTTTTAATTTGTTACCGACCAAGGTCGGTCAGTTTTCTAGGATTAATTTTGGTAGAAAAATGCCTGTTTTGGTAGCTACACCACATGCCAAATAAAAACAGCTTACTAATACCCCCAATTGACATCAAATAACCCCCAATTCACCACAAATAACCCCTAATTCACCACAAATCCAACCAAACATCCAACTAATACTTTAAAACTAACAAAGTTCAATTAAACATCACAATTCAAAACCAAGAAAAAATTAAGTAATTACAACAAGTTCAAAATTGTTCAATCTAATTCAAAACTAGTTCTATTAGTCTAGTTCAAAGTATATCAAAGTATTGGTCAAGGGGTATTTTCTACAACATCCTCACCATCTGATGAACTTTCATCTACAAGACGATATAGAGAACGATCTTGTGGAGGACGGGAGGAACGATCACGTGGAGGTCGAGCCTTTGGCGAGGACTCACGAGACCGAGGCAATGGAAAAGCTCGATTAGAAAGGAAAGTTCTGATATGAGCTTGCATACAAGGATTTGAGCATCTCTAAGCCTTTCTCTTTCTTTGGCCACTTCTAGCTGGGATGTAAGCCTTGTCACTGTCTCCTGCATAGCCGAGAGGCTCTCCTTATTAAGCGCCTCGCCCTGTGAGGAAGAAACTTTTTCTTGAATTACACACCTGTAGCGATGGAATTCTTTTTTAGGAAGCCCGTATACCTTCCCCTTTTTTGGACCGCCAACAACCTCCAACCATATTCTTTCAGTATCCTCGTCCGAAGGTTGGGTTGAGTAATGACCCAACCGATTGTTTTACTTTCTAGATTCTTATTCCCCTAAATAAGACTCACCATATGTGCCTTTACTGTTTTATGACTTGTGGGGATGGTTAGTTCGGGACTTGAAAGGGTTCGGGTTAAATTCAGAACACTTAGTTCCTTATTATTGGTTTAAAAGGGTTAAGTTTTACTTGGGTCAATATTTTTAGTAAACGACCTCGGAACCGGAATTTGATGGTCCCTGTCACGACCCAAATTATCTCTCCGCAAGGGGTCGTGATGGCACCTAGTCTTTACGACTAGGTAAGCCTAATATTGCAAAAAATTTAAAGAAATCACAATATTTTAAAGATAAACAACATATTATAAATAGCCAAGAATAGCACCACTCGGCATATACAAAATAGTTTCTCCCAAAACCCGGAATATCACTAAGTCACAAGCTGCTATAATCTATGTAGCTCTATACAAAAGTCTGAAGATTTTATCTCAGTTTCTATTATTCATTATTGATGTATCATATCATTATTGTTTGGGCTGATTTTTATTATTGTGGAGAGCCCGGGAGACTGGAGAGCTTTATGACTGAGTAAGGCCGAGGGCCTGATTGTGAGTTATTATACTATAGCATGTGAGTTGGTTGTGCAACACGTGAGTTATCCGTGTAGATTCTTATATTATACTATAGCACGTGAGTTGGCCGTGCAGATCCTTATATTATACTATAGCACGTGAGTTGGCCATGCAGCACGTGAGTTGGCCGTGCAGATCCAGATATTTGTATTATGGCACATGAGTTGTCCGTGAAATACGTGAGTTGTCCGTGCAGATTATAGCGCTTGGGCTGTAGGAGCCCCTCCGGAGTCTGTACACCCCCAGTGAGCGCAGGTACCCATTGAGAGTGAGTGATGAAGGCTGGGAGCCCAGTGAGTGATGAGGGCTGGGAGCCCAGTGAGTGATTATTGTCCTGAGAAGTTGTACTTGATTTCCATTTGTTATTGCACTTAGTTGTTATCTGTCATTGTTGTGAAATCTCTGAAAGATTTTTATATACGAATTACATGAACATGAACTGTATAAAAATTGATTTGACATTAAACTGCCAGATTTGATAGCATGTCTATTCTTTGCTGGAATTACTGAAAATGAACCATAACTGTGTAGCTCGTTACTATCTTCAGTTCCTTATTTATTATTGTTACTTGCTGAGTTGGTTGTACTCATACTACACCCTGCACTTCGTGTGCAGATCCAAGTGATCCCCGGATATAGCGGGTGTTGATTCTTTCACACAACTGATTTTTCGGAGATTCTGAGGTAGCTGCCGTATTTTGCAGACCTTGCCTCTCCTTCCCTATCTCTTTATTTACTGTATTTGGTCTCAGACTATTACAGACCGTATTTTTCAGACTTTTATTCATAATTAGATGCTCATGTACTCAGTGACACCAGGTTTTGGGAATGTTTGTATCGGAAATTGTGAGGCCTTTTATTAAACTCAAATTATTATGTTTTTCAAACTTAAAGGAAATTGGGGGTTATTGATGTTATCGGCTTGCCTAGTTTCGAGATAGGCACCATCACGACATGTCAGATTTTGGGTCACGATAAGTTAGTATCAGAGCTTTAGGTGACATAGGTCTCACGAGTCATGAGCAGGTTTAGTAGAGTCTTGTGGATCGCTACGGAGACGTCTGTACTTATCTTCGAGAGGCTGCCGAACCCTTAGGAAAAATTTCACTTTCTTGTATTCTATCGTGCGAAATTGATTCAACTTGAAACATAACTCTTTGAATTCCCTCCACGCATTCGTATGCGCATATGAGCGCTCGGTATCAGCTGTGCATCGCCGGCTTGTTATTCTATGAACGAGTTTCAAAATGTGTATTCTGTGTTTTGGTGATGGGCCAGTTTGGAGGACTTGAGGCCAGGATTAGACCGCAGCTTAGGCCCAATAGTTTCAGTTGTGTGAACTTGTACAATTGGACTCATATATCCGATAGTAGTGTCCCTATGAGTGGAATTTGTAGCCCGATGAATGGCTGGGTGACCATATGATGATTTTATTGTGACCACAAGAAGTATTCAGATGGTAGGGATGTAAAAAAGGGACTATTGGGTATTTGATTCCTGTCTCGATTTGACATAGAGTCTCAAGTTATGAATGTGTTGAATAATCTTTTACGTGGTGTAATTGTGGAACAAATTGAATTTTGGTGTCTTGTTGATAAGTTCAAACTCATGAAGGTTAAGTGATTACGTAGGAGTTGTGGCAGTAAAAAGGGTATAGAAAGATGCTAGTTTGAGGCTAAACATGCGGTTATCACATGAGGAATAAACTACAGAGGTGTGATCTTTATAATGTTGTGTGGAGAATCTTCTTTTCTACCAGTAGGGCAGATGTATTGGGATTTGAATTTGAATTGGTCAAGAAAGTTGACTTGACCATCTTGAGAATGAAGGCGGGCTTAGTAGACGATTTGAGGTAATATTTAGGTTGTGATGCACGAGCTTGGGAAGAATTTAGTTAAATCTCACTATGGTGTTATGGCAGTAATTGATTATGGGTATTGTGAATTATTGAATGTCTTGATCTATGGCTTTGAGCCAAGTGTGGGAGCTTACTATTGACAATTCGATTTCATGGTTATAGGTTAAATTAAGTTTTGGTCCGAGACATACTTGTGGAGCAGTTATGACTACAGAGGCTGAGATCGAGGATGACTCGAGTAAGGAACTTTCCTGAATACAGGATATAATGCACTTACAAAAATATGAAAAAAAATCATGGAATGAGTGAGTTGTTATTTGTGAAAGAGGTAGTGCGCACGAAGTATGAATTTGATTGGTCGTATTAAGGCAATGTTACTTCTTTGAGTGTTGATTGTGCTAAAGGAGCACATGTCTTTCGGCACGTTTGGACTGAGCAAATTAGATTTGAGCAGAGTAGATGACTCTCGAGAGGGTTATAATGGATTCAAAATGTATATTTGGCAATTGATTGTATATCATTAGAATCGATTACTTACATTGGATGGTATCAGGACGTGCAGTAATTCTGTTTGACTGTGGATTCTACATTTCAGTATAAGAAAGGGAAGACGAATAGTTTTAAATTCGCATAAGGTATTTTCAGAGTGAGTGTTACGGTTGGGTATCTATGAAAGTGCTTAAGAAGAATACAATGGCTTATGGGCCTTAGGGCGGTGTAGTTTTATGTTAGGATGTCTTGTAGCGAGCTTTGGGTAAAGTAGTAGTGTTTTGACAAGGAGAAATGGCAACTTGAGGATAATCCAGAAGAAACTAGAAGAAAATAGGACAAATGGGTAACATGCTGGATCGATATGGTAATGGTATGCTCGGTTCTTTTGGTTCTTATGATGAGGTGAGGCTTTACGGATGTTTTGTGGAAATACTCTCGGATTTGGCAACATGTGTGGCTTGGTCGAGTTAGAGGAATTCAGTTCTGATAGATTGGTTATGGGCAAATGGATTTCAAAGTGTTCATGATGGTTTCTACCATGGTTTGAACCGAATATTCTCTACCGGTATGGGGAACGTGTTGTGTATTGTGATTTCCCCCTGGAAAGAAGCAAGAGAGAGGTTTCTAACTAATATGGTATGTAATTTGCTGGTGACTCAGATTTATAATGAGATTATCGTGCCTTTCACATGATAGAAGTGACGTGTTGTGCCGGATATAGATTTACATGTACAAGGTGGCAGTTCATTCTTGAAAGGAAAATCATGAATTTTGGACAGAAGTGTCAGTTTTAGATATTTAGATGAATGTTATAACTGCTCGATAATCACTGAGAAGGGTGCACATTTTAAAAGGCGCATTTTGTTTCAACTTACGGACGTTCATTGGTATTGTAGTACTCACTTGGTTGATAGACTGCTGATATTCAAATTATTGCTATGTGGCACGGAAGAATTATGAAAGTATTCCTCATGGGAAGATCGTGAATGGAAGATGTGTTAGTCATTCTAGTGCTGGAGTTGGGATAAGTTACGGTGATTCATGTGTTTGATGAATTTGGAGACTGGGAGTTCTCGGAAGTATATTGTTTCGGGTTGCGTCCTGTTTGAGGTGAGTATTTTATTTTAACTCAGTGGAGGCACTAGTTGAGTTAATTATTTGTGATAGCTGCGCGCTATAAGTGTGCATATATGTGAGGTTTGAGACAATGTGCAAGCATCAGGGCAAGTATTCATAATTTAAAGAATGCTTATGCTATGATATGCCTAGAGTTGACTGTTAAGCGTAAAGTTATAACGTTTCTCATGTTCGTACCTTTGTTGAAAACTATCTAGGCTAACATTTGAGGTTACAAAGAGGCTAATTCCCCTGAATAAATGGGGTAGTTGCTATTTCTGCATTAAATTGCCGATATGAAGTGTGATAGCAGACTTTGCACATGCTTACACTATGGCATGTTATTTATACCAGTCCAGGAACATGGGAATCTTATTTCATTATCATATACAAGTGTAATTGTTTAATTGCTCTTGTATGATATGGTGGGACTGGAGGCCTGTGACCATGCCGGGCGATTTATATTATTGGCACGTGAGTCGTCCGTGCCGTGTGTGGGAATTTTATTTCTATAATAATTTATCTGATTCATTAATTTTCTTCCTCTACAATTATGCACATGCGCCTACGGTTATCCTCTTTACGAAATTTGAGGTGTTGGTCATAACATTGCGGTTGTGTTGGTGCTTGTTGAACTTGCAATACAGTTCTCTTCCTTGAGACATCTCCCATATTCGGGTACACAGATTGCGCAGTTGTGGCTTGGGTTATATTGATGTGGAGTGTCTGTTGGATAGTTGTGATTAATAATATAAGGTTACTGGACCTAGAGTGGGTACTATCAGGTTTGATTACGGTAGATTTGGGAGGATAATATTGAAAGTCGGCTTAGAAAGTGATTATGGTTCTGGTTGGGGCGAGAGAGCTCCATGACTTGTCTGATAAGGGGTCATGAGATTTCTGCATGTTTCTTTTATTATCAGTAGTATACGAAGATTTTGGAATGAGGTTTGGCTTAATATAAGGTTTAATACTTGTACTTGGTTGGTTTGGAGTAATTACTATGATTGTGATCGGGGATGGTGCTGCGAGCATGTGGGTTTGTAGTATGTAATGTGATTATATCTGGGGTTATGGCTATTGCTTGATACATGTTGTTCAGACTTATACAATGTGTAAATGTAAGATTCGTGTCTTGAAAGAAATTCTGAAGGTTGAGAATTGAATTCCAAGGTTTTTGGGCTAAGGTTAAATTAAGGATTTTCAGTTGTATTGTGTTGTCAGGCTTATATGGAATAGGGTGACATGAGATCACCCCCGAATATGTGCATGGTAAGGTGGAATAGAGATTTGAAGGTTAAGAACAACTCTTGGCACATTCGAGGACGAACATATGTTTAAGTGGGGAAGAATGTAACGACCCGACCGATCGTTTTGAGTATCACAACCCCGTTTTCCCCTTTACTACTCAATTTGGGCTTTACAATTGTTGTGTGACTTGCCGGGGTAATTGGTTCGAGTTCGGTGAGGTTTTGGAATGAATTGGAACACTTAGTTACAAGGTTTAAAATTTAAGTTGGAAAAGTTGACCGGTTATTGACTTATGTGTAAACAACCTAGGAATTTAATTCTGAGCATTCCAATAGCTCCGTATGGTGATTTTGAACTTGGAAAAGTGTCCGAAAAATTATTTGGAGGTCCGTAGTGGAATTAGGCTTGAAATGCCGAAAGTTGAATTATTGGGAAGTTTGACCGGGGGTTGACTTTTTAATATCGAGGACGGAATCCGATTCTGGAAATTGGAATAGTTTTATTATGTCATTTATGACTTGTGTGCAAAATTTGAGGTCATCGGACTTGATTCGATAGGTTTCGACATCGAATGTAGAAGTTGGAAATTTCATAAGACTAAAGTTTCAAGTGAGTTCGCACAAGACCTAATTTCAAATGATTATAACTCTCATGATACGAAGTGTTATATGGTGAATTACCTATCAAACGAAAGATCTTTGAGTCTAGTTTCTAACGCTTCATATTGTTTGTCATTTGGACATTCCTACAAGAAGTTATGGCCAAATTACAAAAAGTTAAAAAAATACGATTATGCGGCAAATTGTGCGACCGCAAATCAATTATGCGAGCCGCAAAATAGGTTTGCGCCCCGCAAAATCGTCGCCGATATGCCCAGCGCACACCACTTCTGGGCATCAGTTTTGCAATCCATTGTGCGACCCGCATACCTATTTAGCGGTGCATTGTGCGATCGCATATCTGTTTTCGGAGGGGTAATTTTTTTATTTTCATAACCCGACCCCATTTTGATAAATAGGCTTTGGGGCTTATTTTGGGGCAATTATTTGATGATTTTAGAGAGAAGTGAGAGTGTTCTAGAGAGAGGAAGTTGATGAAGTTTCTTGTTCATCAAATTCTTGTCCAAGCCTTGAAGTCCAACAAGAAATTCCTCAAGTTCTTCATCAAAGAGGTAAGGTTCTAACCCCTAATCTTCAATTTCGAGTTCGGGTAATGATGGGTGATTAAAAGTATGATTCTTGGGTATAAGAGTATTATTTATATGTATCAATAAGGTTTATGGAAAGAGTGTTGAGTTCACGTGGGTAAAGATTGGGTTGAAAATGGTAGAAATCTTCAAAGACTTCAATTGAAGATTTGAGGGTCGAGTTGATGTCGGAATTTGGTGAAATTTATATGGTTGGACTCGTGGTTGGATGGGCGTTAATATTTTGTAACTTTTGCCGGGTTCCGAGATGTAGGCCCCACGGGTGATTTTTGGGGCGTAATTTTAGATTTCGTAAAAAATATTAGTATTTTGATATGGAATTAATTCCCATAAATTTTGTGGGCTGAATCAAATTAATTATAACTAGATTCGAGTTGTTCAGAAGTTGATACGCATAGAATGGGATTTATGGAGCATTGTTTAGCTTGCTCGACATTGGATTTGGTTTGTTCGAGGTAAGTAACAGTTTTAAATCTGGTCATGAGGGTATGAAACCCCGAAATTTTGTTTCATGTGATTATTTTAGAGGTGACACACATGCTAGGTGACGGGAGTGTGGGCATGCACCGAATGGATTGTGATTTGGTTCATCCCGGAAAAACTGTAAAACTGAATAACTTGTTGATTGTTATGTGCTCTCTATGTGTTGTGGAAACTTGACTACAAGTCATGCTAGAAACCATGTTTAGGCTATATGTTGGTATTGTTGGGACCCACATAGGTCGTGTACATGTGAATTATCTACTTAAATTGTTGTTTTGTACTCAGTCACAACTTATTTGATTATTTTATCTGAGTCTCTATTGTTCATTATTGATATATCATATCATTATTGTTTGGGCTGATTTTTATGATTGTGGAGAGCCCGGAAGGCTGGAGAGCTTTATGACTGAGTGAGTTATTATATTATAGCAGGTGAGTTGGCCGTGCAGCACGTGAGTTGTCCGTGCGAATTCTTATATTATACTATAGCACGTGAGTTGGCCGTGCAACACGTGAGTTGGCCGTGCAGATCCTTATATTATACTATGGCACGTGAGTTGGCCGTGCAGCACGTGAGTTGGCCGTGCGGATCCAGATATTTATATTATGGCACGTGAGTTGTCCGTGCAGCACGTGAGTTGTCCGTGCAGATTATAGCGCTTGGGCTGTAGGAGCCCCTCCGGAGTCTGTACACCCCCAGTGAGCGCGGGTACCCATTGAGTGAGTAATGAGGGTGGGAGCCCAGGGAGTGATGAGGGCTGGGAGCCCAGTGAGTGATTGTTGTCGTGAGAGGTTGTACTTGATTTCCATTTGTTGTTGCACTTAGTTGTTATCTATCATTGTTGTGAAATCTCTGAAAGATTTTTATATACGGATTACATGAACAGGAACTGTATAAAAATTGATTTGACACTAAACTGCCAGATTTGATAGCATGACTATTCTTTGCTGGAATTACTAGAAATGAACCATAACTGTGTAGCTCGTTACTATCTTCAGTTCCTTATTTATTATTGTTACTTGCTGAGTTGGTTGTACTCATACTACACCTTGCACTTCGTGTGCAGATCCAGGTGTTCCCGGACATAGCGGGTGTTGATTCTTTCACACAACTGATTTTTCAGAGATTCTGAGGTAGTTGCCGTATTTCGCAGACCTTTCCTCTCCTTCCCTATCTCCTTATTTACTGTATTTGGTCTCAGACTGTTACAGACCGTATTTTTCAGACTTGTATTCATAATTAGATGCTCATGTACTTAGTGTGTCACGACCCAAAACTAATCCCTGTCGTGATGGCACCTATCGTGGAATTAGGCAAGCCGACTCATTTCCAAAACAAACCCATATTTTTATTTTAAAGATAATTTCAAGGTTATTTAACATAAAACCTCCATTTAAAGAGTTCAAATCAAAGAAAAATAGAAGTGCGGAAAAGAAAAGTCCGACATCGGGGTGTCACTAGTCATGAGCAGCTACTACAATCTGTCTAACAATATCAAGGCTAACTCAGCCTGGAAAATAGCTAAATACAACTAGAGGAAGATAAGAGGGAGAAGAGCAGGGGCTGCGATCGCCAAACAACTACCTTGCTATCTCCAAGAAAATCTACAACCATAACACTCAATAACCGCTACCGTGTCCAGCTACACCTGAATCTGCACACAAGGTGCAGGGAGTAATGTGAGTACGCCAACTCAGTAAGTAACAACAATAAATAAAGACTGAGCAGTAGTGACGAGCAATAAAGCATATAACGTCCATATCGTGAAATCTCAGTAAAGTACAACATGCTCTTAAAAAAATCAGGATTTGAATCAAACATCTCGTTTAAACCCAGTTCCAGTAAAAATCATTTAAAGAAATTTTTTCCAACAGCTTTTCAAACAAAGGCTCAATGCAAAGGTGAGCAAAAATGATGAAATCATAAACAGCCCCTCGGGCAAAACATCACTCATATACAGCCCCTCGGGCAAACCTCACAGTCACTCGTGCCACTCGGGCATACCTCACAATCACTCTTGCCACTCGGGCATACCTCACAATCACTCATGCCTCCCAGTCACTCGGCACTCGTACTCAGTAGGTACCTGCGCTCACTGGGTGTGTGTACAGACTCCGGAGGGGCTCCTTCAGCCCAAGCGGTATAATCTGCACGGACAACTCACGTGCCATAATAATAAAGTATGTTGCAGGCGGGCTGCCCCGATCCACACACATCCTCACAAATCAGGCCCTCGGCCTCACTCAGTCATAAACCTCTCAAGCCACTCGGGCATTTCAGTAAAACAGGGCATTCAGCCCAAAACATTTATATGCATCAAAATAGAGTCATAAAACTGAGTTATGCGGTGAACAAGTATAAACATGACTGAGTATAGATTTTCAATCGAAAACAATGAGAGGATGGTAAGAAACAGCCCCTAAGGGTCCAAACAGCATTGGCGCAAGGCCCAAACATGGCATTCAGCCTAATTTACAGAAATTCTTTCTAAAACATATAAGTATCAAATGGTTTCAACAAAGTATGCAACTTTACAGTTGCTACGGGACGGACTAAGTCACAAATCCGCAAGAGTGCACGCCCACACGCCCGTCATCTAGCATGTGAGTCACTTTAAAATAGTAGAATGATACGAAATCCGGGGTTTAATACCCTCGGGACTAAATTTACAATCGTTACTTACCTCAAACCACGAAATTCTTATTCTGCAATGTCCTTTCCTCGTGAATTGGTCTCCAAACGCCTCGAATCTGGTCATAAATAATTCGTTTCACTCAATAAAATTCATTGGAATTAATCCCATAAGAAAATAATGATTCTCCATAAAAACCCAAAAATTAGCTCAAAAATCGCCCGTGGGGCCCACCCCTCGGAACTCGACAAAAGTTACAAAATCCGGAAGCCCATTCAACCACGAGTCTAACCATACCAATTTTACCAAAATTCGACCCCAACTCGACCCTCAAATCTTCAATTTAAACCAAGAGGGTTTTCAAATTTTCCCGACTCAATTCACCAATTAAATGATAAAAACAACTATGGATTCGGGTAATTTAACCAATATTGAGTTAAAAACACTTACCCCGTTGTTTTCTCTGAAAATCACCCAAAATCGCCTCAAATCCGACCTCCAAATCGTCAAAAACTGCGTCCCATTTTCAGAACTTAAACTCACTGCCAAGACTTTTCTTCTTCGTGAATGCGGTCAGTGCCTCGCGTTCGCGAAGCACAAAATAACTCCCGTCCAAATTCCTCCTTCGCGAACGCGACATCACCCTCGCGTTCGCAAAGCACAAAATGCCTCTACCTCAATGCCTTCTACGCGAACGCGTTCAACCCATCGCGAACGCGATGCTTCGTTCCCTCTCACTACGCGAACGCGACACCCCCTACGCGAACGTGTAGACCAATTGCCTGGGGTCTTCGGCTGCTTCCTCTCTTCTTCGCGAACGCGTAACACCTCTCGCGTTCGTGATGCACACTCAGTCCACCCTTCGCGAATGCGTGCTTCTCTTCGCCAACACGAAGAGCAAATATTGCCAGCCTCTCAGTTCCTCTTCGCGTACGCGAGGCTCCACTCGCGAACGCGATGAAGGAAACCAAATAGTGTATCAAAAAAATTCCAACAGAGTTCCAAGTCCAAAATCCAATCCGTTAACCATCCGAAACTCACCCGAGCCCCTCGGGACCTCAACCAAATATACCAACAAGTCCTAAAATATCATACGGATTTAGTCGAACCCTCAAATCACCTCAAACAACGCTAAAACCATGAATTACACCCCAATTCAAGCCTAATGAACTTTGAAATTTCTAATTTCTACAAACGACTCCGGAACCTATCAAATCACGTCCGATTGACCTCAAATTTTGCACACAAGTCATAAATTACATAACCGAGGTATTCCAATTTTCAGAATCGGATTCCAACCCCGATATCAAAAAGTCAACCCCTCGGTCATACTTCTCAAAAATTAAACTTTCGGCATTTCAAGCCTAATTCCTCTACGGACCTCCAAATAATATTCCGGACATGTTCCTAAGCCCAAAATCACCACACGGAGCTATTGAAATTATCAAAATTTGAATCCGAGATCGTTTACACATAGGTCTATATCCGGTCCACTTTTCTAACTCAAATTTTTAATTATGAGACTAAGTGTCTCATTTCACTCCGAGTTCCTACCGGACCTGAACCAACTAACACGATATAACATAATATAGCTGAATAGCACAAAAAGAAGTAGAAATGGGAAAAACGGGGCTATAACTCTCAAAACGACCGGCTGGGTCGTTACATCCTCCCCCTCTTAAACATCCGTTCGTCCTCAAACGGGTCTAGAAACATACCTGGAGTCTCGAATAGGCGTGGATATCTGCTCTGCATCTCCCGCTCTGTCTCCCAAGTGGCCTCCTCTACAGGATGACCTCTCCATTGCACCTTCACTGAAGCTATATCCTTTGACCTCAACCTTCGAACCTGCCGATCCAAAATAGCCACTAGCTCCACATCATAAGTCATATCACCCTCCAACTGAACCGTGCTGAAATCCAAAACATGGGACGGATCTCCAATATACTTCCGGAGCATGGAAACATGAAACACTGGATGCACACTCGATAAGCTGGGTGGCAAGGCAAGCTTATAATCCACCTCCCCTATTCTCTGAAGTACCTCAAAAGGCCCAATAAATCGGGGGCTCAACTTGCCCTTCTTCCCAAACCTCATAACACCCTTCATGGGTGATACCTTCAGCAAAACCTTCTCCCCAACCATAAAAGACACATCACAGACCTTCCTATCCACGTAGCTCTTCTGCCTAGACTGCGCCGTGCGAAGCCGCTCCTGAATCAATTTCACCTTATCTAATGCGTCGTGGACTAAGTCTGTACCTAAAAGCCTAGACTCACCCGACTCAAACCATCCAACCGGAGATCTACACCTCCTCCCATATAAAGCCTCGTACGTAGCCATCTAAATACTCGACTGATAACTGTTGTTATATGCAAACTTCGCGAGTGGCAGAAATTGGTCCCATGAACCCTTAAAGTCAATGACACAAGCACGCAACATATCCTCCAATATCTGAATAGTGCGCTCGGACTGCCCGTCCGTCTGAGGGTGAAAATCTATGCTTAACTCAACTTGAGTACCCAACTCTCGATGCACGACCCTCCAAAACTGCGATGTGAACTGAGTACCCCTATCTGAAATGATGGAAACTGGGACGCCATGCAGGCGAACGATCTCTCGGATGTAAATCTCAGCCAACCGCTCTGAAGAGTAAGTAGTACCATCTGGAATGAAGTGCGCGGACTTGGTCAGCCGATCCATAATAACCCAAATAGCGTCGAACTTCCTCGAAGTCCGTGGGAGCCCAACTACAAAGTCCATGGTGATCCGCTCCCACTTCTACTCTAGGATCTCTAACCTCTGAAGCAAGCCACCCAGTCTCTGATGCTCATACTTAACCTGCTGACAGTTTAGACACCGAGCCACAAACCCAACTATATCCTTCTTCATCCGCCTCCACCAATAGTGCTGCCTCAAATCCTGGTACATCTTCGCGGCACCCGGATGGATGGAATATCGCGAGCTGTAGGCCTCCTCAAGAATCAACTCTCAAAGCCCATCTACATTAGGCACACATATCCAGCCCTGCATTCTCAGTACGCTATCATCATCAATAGTCACATCCCTAGCATCACCTCTCCGAACCCTATCCTGAAGAACGAGCATGTGGGGGTCATCATACTGACGCTCCCTGATACGGTCATAAGGAGAAGACCTGGAGACCACACAAGCCAATACCCGGCTAGGCTTCGAAATATCCAATCTGACAAGCTGGCCCACTAAGGCCTGAACATCCAATGCCAAAGGTCTCTATGCTGCTGGAAGATATGCTAAACTCCCCAAACTCTCTGCCCGGCGACTCAAAGCATCGGCCACCACATTGGCCTTCCCCGGATGGTACAAAATATTGATATCATAGTCCTTAAGAAGCTCCAACCATCTCCGCTGACGCAAATTAAGATCCTTTTGCTTTAACAGATACTGCAGACTCTGGTGATCTGTATAGATCTCACAATGAACCCCATACAAATAGTGACACCAAATCTTTAAGGCGTGAACAATGGCTGCTAACTCAAGATCATGGACATGATAGTTCTTCTCATGGGTTTTTAACTGGCGTGAGGCATAGGCGATCACCCTACCCTCCTGCATCAAAACACAACCAATGCCTATCCTCGAGGCATCATAATACACGGTGTAAGAACCTGAAGTTGATGGCAGAACTAACACTGTAGCTGTGGTCAAAGCAGTCTTGAGCTTCTGAAAGCGCTCCTCACACTCATCCGATCAGCTGAATGGAGCACCCTTTTGGGTCAATTTGGTTAAGGGCGATGCAATAGATGAAAATCCCTCCACAAAGCGACGGTAGTAACCCGCCAAACCAAGAAAGCTCCTAATCTCCGTGGCTGGGGACGGTCTAGGCCAACTCTGCACCGCCTCTATCTTCTTCGGATCTACCCGAATACCCTCGTTGGACACCACGTGCCCCATGAATGCTACTAAACTGAGCCAAAACTCACATTTGGAGAACTTTGCATAAAGCTTCTCCTCCCTCAATT
The DNA here is from genome assembly GCF_000715075.1 of Nicotiana tabacum. NCBI lineage: Eukaryota > Viridiplantae > Streptophyta > Magnoliopsida > Solanales > Solanaceae > Nicotiana > Nicotiana tabacum. The sequence goes on from NC_134098.1 coordinate 122,593,752, forward strand.
TCTGTAATACAATCCTCAGATGTTGAGCGTGCTCCTCCTGGCTACGAGAGTACACTAGGATGTCATCAATGAATACAACAACGAATGAGTCCAAATAGGGCCGGAATACACTGTTCATCAAATGCATGAACGCTGCTGGGGCATTGGTTAGCCCAAAAGACATCACCAAGAACTCATAATGGCCATATCGGGTCCTGAAAGCTATTTTAAGAATATCTGAATCCCGAATCTTCAGCTGGTGATAACCGGACCTCAAATCAATCTTGGAGAACACCCTCGCTCCCTGAAGCTGGTCAAATAAATCATCAATGCGAGGCAAAGGATACTTATTCTTGACTGTGACCTTGTTCAACTGCTTGTAATCAATACACATTCTCATGGAACCATCCTTCTTCTTCACAAATAGAACCGGTGCACCCCAAGGTGACACACTAGGCCGAATAAACCCCTTATCAAGGAGTTCCTGAAGCTGTTCTTTCAATTCCTTCAACTCCGCCGGTGCCATACGATACGATGGAATAGAAATGGGCTGAGTGCCCGGCACCAAATCAATACCAAAGTCAATATCCCTGTCAGGCGGCATGCCCGGCAAGTCTGCAGGAAACACATCCGAAAAATCACGTACCGCCGAAACAGAATCGATGACAGGAGTCTCTGCACTAACATCCCTCACAAAAGCCAAAATAGATAGGCAACCCTTCTCAACCATGCGCTGAGCCTTTAAATTTGAAACCACCCTACTTGGTACATAATCTACAGAACCGCTCCACTCAACCCTCGGAATTCCCAGCATAGCCAACATCACCGTCTTAGCGTGACAATCTAGAACAGCATGACATGGAGATAACTAATCCATACCCAATATCACGTCAAAGTCGACCATACTGAGCAGCAAAAGGTCCACTTGGGTCTCCAGACCCCCAATAGTCACCACACATGACTGATATACGCGGTCCACAATAATAGTATCGCCCACATGAGTAGATACATAAACAGAAGAAACTAGAGACTCACAGGGCATATCCAGAAAATGGGCGAAATACGAGAAAACATATGAATACGTGGGACCACGATCAAATAATACTGAGGCATCGCGGTGACAAACTGAGACAATACATGTAATCACAGCATCTGAAGCAATAACATCTGGTCTGGCAGGGAAAGCATAGAAACGGGCCTGACCAGCCCCTGATCTGCCTCCCCCTCTAGGGCGACCCCTAGCTGACTGACCTCTACCCCGAGCTGACTGGGCAGGTGGTGAGGTAACTGGTGCTGTAGTCGGAGGCTAACTCCTCTGTTGAGATAGACCTCTATGACGATAAGGACACTGTCTCCACATATGCCCAAGCTCCCCATACTCAAAACAACTCCCTGGTGCTGGCGGCAGAAACTGAAGGGAACCCCTAGCACCGGGATGACTGGTAGAAGAACCTGGCATGGAAGAGCCCTGAACAGGTAGAGCACGGGACGGACTTTGAGCTAGAACGACACTAAGTGATGAGTGGCCCTGATGAGAACTGTGAGAACTATGGCCAGATGATGCACCATGGTGAAATGGCCGAGCTGACTGAGCCTGTCTGAAATAACGACCTCTACCGTGCTGGAACTGACCCCCAAAAGGAGCACCACTGAATCCACCCTGACCATGAGGCCTCTTGGCCTCCCTCTCAACCCTCTCCTGATCGCGAACTATCTCAATCTGCCGAGCAATGTCGACAACCTTATCAAAGGTAGCACCCGAAACCCGCTCCCTGGTCATGATCAACTGTAGCTGATAAGTGAGGCCATCAATAAACCTCATGATCCTCTCTCTGTCCATGAAAACCAACCAGATAGCATGATGGGCCAACTCGGAGAACCGCATCTCATACTGCGTCACAGATATATCACCCTGGCAGAGCCGCTCAAACTGTCTACGTAGCTCCTCTCTGCGGGATCGAGGCACGAACTTCTCCAAAAAGACCACGGAGAACTGCTTCCAAGTAAGGGGTGTTACGAAAACAGGCCTACGCCTCTCATAAGTCTCCCACCATCTGAGTGCAGCCCCATAAAACTGAAAGGTAGTGAATGAGACCCCACAAGTCTCCAAAATACCAGCAGTACAGAGTATCCTCTGACACCTATCCAAAAAGTTCTGAGCATCCTCTCTCTCTGTGGCACTGAAAGGTGGTGGCTGAAGTCTCCCAAACCTCTCCAACCTACGCTGATCATCCTCAGGCATAGCAGGAACCATATAATCCTGAGCAACAGTAACCGGCTGGGCTGGTGGTGTGTAACGACCCGATCGGTCATTTTGAAGATTTGCACTTCGCTCGGTTGTTTGAGGGCATGAGTAGCTCCATATGATGTACTTTGACTTGTGTGAATTGTTGGTTTCGGGTCGCAGGTATTATGGAATCGAATTGGAAGAAGGAATTTCATTGTTGAAGCATTAAATTGGGAGAGTTGACCAAAATTTGACTCTTTAGAATTTGACCTCGGATTGGAATTTTGATGGTTTCGTTAGCTCCGTTAGGTGATTTTGGACTTAGGAGTGCATCTGGAATGTGATTTGGAGGTCCGTGGTAGAATTAGGCTTGAATTGACGAAATTGGTAATTTGACAATTTCAGTCAGCAGTGGAAAATTTGATATCGGGGTCAGAATGGAATTCCAGAAGTTGGAGTAGGTTTGTAGTGTCATTTGTGATGTGTGTGCAAAATTTGAGGTCATTCGGACATGGTTTGGTTGGTTTTGGCATCGGTTGCCGAATTTGAAAATTTAGAAGTTCTTAGGCTTGAATCCGAGGGTAATTTGATGATTTGATGTTGTTTTGAGTGATTCGAAGGTTCGACTAAGTTGGTATATTAATATATGACTTGTTGATATTTTTGGTTGAGGTCCCGAGGGCCTCGGTGTGATTTCGGGTGGTTAACAAATTTATTGAAGTTGGAAATTGCAGCTGGAGCTGCTGCTTCTGCTATTTCCGCACCTGCAGAAGAAAAGGTCGCAGGTGCGAGGCTGCTGGTACATGTGGGGAGTGCGCAGGTGCGGGCTACGCTGGGCCAAGACTGGGAACGTAGGTGCGAAGAATTGCCCGCATCTACGAGCCCGCAGGTGCGAGGCCTTGAGCGCAGATGCGGAGATGAGGAGTTTGGGCTGGGTTCGCAGATGCGCACCTGGGACCGCAGATGCGAGTCTGCAGGTATGAGGAAGGTGTCCGCAGGTGCGTAAGCTGGGTGATTAAGTGAGTTGCGCAGGTGCGGCTTCTTGTACCGCAAGTGCGGTTGAGCGGGTACGAGAAAATGGCCGCAGGTGCGAAAAACTTGGGCAGAAACCATAAATAGAACCCTTCGCGAATTTTGGTCATTCTTCACAATTTCAACTCGGTTTCTTGGAGCTTTTTGAGGGGTTTGAAGAGGGAATCAAGGGAATTTCGTTGAGGTAAGTTACTTGAGCCCTAATACTTGTATATATGGTGATTTACTGTTGTTTTAATCATGGTAATTAGTGAAAATGAGGGGTTAGGGCTTGGAATTTTTGGAGAGTAATTTAAGGATTTGAAGGACCAAACGATGTCGGATTTTGATGAATTTGGTATGGTTAGACTCGTGAGTGAATGAGCTTTCTAGTTTTGTAAATTTTGTTGGATTTTGAGATGTGGGCCCAGGGGCCGGGTTTGAGCCAATTTCGGGTTTTGGTCTAATTTTGTAGTTTTTCTTGTGGAATCCATTCCATTAGCGCGTATTGATGGTATTGTACTAATTATGAATAGATTCGGAGCATTTGGAGGCCGAGTCTAGTGGAAAGATCATTGCGGGATAGAGATTTGACCGGTTTGAGGTAAGTAATGATTGTAAATCTAGTACTGAGGGTATGAAACCCCGAATTTCATATCATTCTACTATTTTGAAGTGACGCACATGCTAGGTGACGGGCGTGTGGGCGTGCACTATTGGGGATTTGTGACTTGGTCTGTCCTGTAGCAACTGTAAAGTTGCATACTTTGTTGAAACCATTTGATACTTATATGTTTTAGGAATTTCTGTAAATTGGGCTGAATACCATGTTTGGGCCTTGCGCCAAAGCTGTTCGGACCCTTAGGGGCTGTTTCTTACCATCCTCTCACTATTTTCAATTGAAAATCTAAACTCAGTCATGTTTATACTTATTTACCGCATAACTCAGTTTTATGACTCTATTTTGATGCATATAAATATTTTGGGCCGAATGCCCTGTTTTACTGAAATGCCCGACTGGCTTGAGAGGTTTATGACTGAGTGAGGCCGAGGGCCTAATTTGTGAGGATGAGTGTGGATCGGGGCTGCCCGCCTGCAGCATATTTATGACTGAGTGAGGCTGAGGGCCTGATTGTGAGGATGAGTGTGGATCGGGGCTGCCCGCCTGCAGCATACTTTATTATTATAGCACGTGAGTTGTCCGTGCAGATTATAGTGCTTAGGCTGAAGGAGCCCCTCCGGAGTCTGTACACACCCCCAGTGAGCGCAGGTACCTAGTGAGTGTGAGTGCCGAGTGACTGGGAGTCATGAGCGATTGTGAGGTATGCCCGAGTGGCAAGAGTGATTGTGAGGTATGTCCGAGTGGCAAGAGTGATTGTGAGGTATGCCCGAGTGGCAAGAGTGATTGTGAGGTATGCCCGAGTGGCACGAGTGACTGTGAGGTTTGCCCGAGGGGCTGTATATGAGTGATGTTTTTCCCGAGGGGCTGTTTATGATTTCATCATTTTTGCTCACTTTTGCATTGAGCCTTTGTTTGAAAAGCTGTTGGAAAAAATTTCTTTAAATGATTTTTACTGGAACTGGGTTTAAACGAGATGTTTGATTCAAATCCTGATTTTTTTAAGAGCATGTGTTATTTTACTGAGATTTCACGATATGGACGATATAAGCTTTATTGATCATCACTACTGCTCAGTCTTTATTTATTGTTGTTACTTACTGAGTTGGCGTACTCATGCTACTTCCTGCACTTTGTGTATAGATTCAGGTATAGCTGGACACGGTAGCGGTTATTGAGTGTTCTGGTTGCAGATTTTCTTTGAGATAGCAAGGTAGCTGTTTGGCGATCGCAGCCCCTGCTCTTTTCCCTCTTATCTTCCTATAGTTGTATTTAGATATTTTTCGGGCTGAGCTAGCCTTGATATTGTTAGACAGATTATAGTAGATGCTCATGACTAGTGACACTCAGGCTTTTCTTTTTCGCACTTCTATTTTTCTTTAATTTGAACTCTTTAAATGGAGGTTTTATGTTAAATAACCTTAGAATTACCTTTAAAATGAAAAAATCGGTTTGTTTTGGAAATGAGTCGGCTTGCCTAGTTCCACGATAGGCGCCATCATGACAGAGGTTAGTTTGGGTCGTGACAGATTGGTATCAGAGCCTAGGTTGCATAGGTCTCACGAATCATGAGCGGGTTTAGTAGAGTATTGCGGATCGGTATGGAGACGTCTTTACTTATCTTCAGGAGGATGCAGGACCTTTAGGAAACTCCACATTCTTGAATTCTTGTCGTGCGAATCTGTTGATTCTAGTAACTAAGCATCTGTTATTTCATTCTCTCACAGATGGTGAAGACTCGTACTACCGGTCAGGAGGGCCAGCCACCAGTACTACCAGCCAGGGCCGCGTGAGGCCGAGGCCGCGGTAGAGGCCGTGGTAGGGGCAGAGGTGCAGCCCGTATAGCAGCTGGGGCAGTACCTGCAGATCCATCGGTTGTCCCAGATTCAGTGTTTGAATCAAATCATCTCGTTTAAACCTGGTTCCAGAAAAAAAATTATTTAAAGATATTTTTCCAACAGTTTTTCAAACAAAGGCTCAATGCAAAGGTGAGCAAAAATGATGAAATCATAAACAGCCCCTCGGGCAAAACATCACTCATATACAGCCCCTCGGGCAAACCTCACAGTCACTCGTGCCACTCGGGCATACCTCACAATCACTCTTGCCACTCGGGCATACCTCACAATCACTCATGCCTCCCAGTCACTCAGCACTCGGCACTCGCACTCAGTAGGTACCTGCGCTCACTGGGGGTGTGTACAGACTCCGGAGGGGCTCCTTCAGCCCAAGCGCTATAATCTGCACGAAGAACTCACGTGCCATAATAATAAAGTATGCTGCAGGCGGGCGCCCTGATCCACACTCATCTTTACAAATCAGGCCCTCGTCCTCACTCAGTCATAAACCTCTCAAGCCACTCGGGCATTTCAGTAAAACAGGGCATTCGGCCTAAAATATTTATATGCATCAAAATAGAGTCATAAAACTGAGTTATGCGGTGAACAAGTATAAACATGGCCGAGTATAGATTTTCAATCGAAAATTATGAGAGGATGGTAAGAAACAACCCCTAAGGGTCCAAACAGCATTGGCGCAAGGCCCAAACATGGCATTCAACCCAATTTACAGAAATTCTTTCTAAAACATATAAGTATCAAATGGTTTCAACAAAGTATGCAACTTTATAGTTGCTACGGGACGGACCAAGTCACAAATTCCCAACAGTGCACGCCAACACGCCTGTCACCTAGCATGCGCGTCACTTCAAAATAGTAGAATGATACAAAATCTGGGGTTTCATACCCTCAAGACTAAATTTACAATCGTTACTTACCTCAAACCGCGAAATTCTTATTCTGCAATATTCTTTCCTTGTGAATTGGTCTCCAAACGCCTCGAATCTGGTCATAAATAATTCGTTTCACTCAATAAAATTCATTGGAATTAATCCCATAAGAAAATAATGATTTTTCATAAAAATCCAAAAATTAGCTCAAAAATTGCTTGTGGGGCCCACGCCTCGGAATTCGACAAAAGTTACAAAATCCGAAAGCCCATTCAACCACGAGTCTAACCATACCAATTTTACCAAAATCCGAACCCAACTCGACCCTCAAATCTTCAATTTAAACCAAGAGGGTTTTCAAATTTTCCCAATTCAATTCACCAATTAAATGATAAAAACAACTATGATTTCGGGTAATTTAACCAATATTGAGTTAAGAACACTTACCCCGTTGTTTCCTTTGAATATCACCCAAAATCGCCTCAAATCCGAGCTCCAAATCCGACATCACCCTCGTGTTCGCGAAGCACAAAATGCCTCTGCCTCAATGCCTTCTACGCGAACGCGTTCAACCCATCGCGAACGCGATGCTTCATTCCCTCTCACTACGCGAACACGACACCCCCTACGCGAACGCGTAGACCAATTGTCTGGGGTCTTCGGCTGCTTCCTCTCTTCTTTACGAACGCGTAACACCTCTCGCGTTCGCAATGCACACCCAGTCCACCCTTCGCGAACGCGTGCTTCTCTTCGCGAACGCGAAGAGCAAATATTGCTAGCCTCTCAGTTCCTCTTCGCGAACGCGAGGCTCCACTCGCGAACGCGATGAAGGAAACCAGATGGTGTATCAGAAAAATTCCAACACAGTTGCAAGTCCAAAATCCAACCCGTTAACCATCCGAAACTCACCCAAGCCCCTCGGGACCTCAACCAAATATACCAACAAGTCCTAAAACATCATACGGACTTAGTCGAACCCTCAAATCACCTCAAACAACGCTAAAACCATGAATTATACCCCAATTCAAGCCTAATGAACTTTGAAATTTCTAATTTCTACAAACGACTCCGGAACCTATCAAATCACGTCCGATTGACCTCAAATTTTGCACACAAATCATAAATGACATAACAAAGGTATTTTAATTTTTAGAATCGGATTCCGACCCAGATATCAAAAAGTCAACCCCTCGGTCAAACTTCTCAAAAATTAAACTTTCGGTATTTCAAGCCTAATTCCACTACGGACCTCCAAATAATATTTCGGACACGCTCCTAAGCCCAAAATTATCACACAGAGCTATTGAAATTATCAAAATTCGAATCCGAGATCGTTTACACATAGGTCCATATCCGGTCCACTTTTCTAACTCAATTTTTTAATTATGAGACTAAGTGTCTCATTTCACTCCGAGTTCCTCCCGGACCCGAACCAACTAACCCGATATAACATAATATAGCTGAATAACACAAAAAGAAGTAGAAATGGGAGAAATGGATCTATAACTCTCGAAACGACCGGCCGGGTCGTTACATAGTGACACCAGGTTTTGGGAGTGTTTGTATCGGAAATTATGAGGCCTTTTATTAAACTCAAATTATTATGTTTTTCAAACTTAAAGGAGATTGAGGGTAATTAATATTATCGGCTTGCCTAGTTTCGAGATAGGCGCCATCACGGCAGGTCAGATTTTGGGTTGTGATACCCTATCATTGACTACGTTTGTTCATACAATGCATCTAAGAAGATACACCCTAACAGTAAGTACAAATCTTAATCTGCTAATAAATATGATTAACATTCCACGTATCCGACAAAAAAAAAAGACAAACATAAAGATTTCATCTTATTCTCCAGACTGTGTATCGCTAATGATAATTCAATACACGCCTCATTTTCTTACACCACATCTTTTAACAGAAAGATAACTATGTATTCCACCTAGGTATTTGTTGATAAATTGTGAACCTGTACTTTATTTGAGTAAGCATAATTTTAAACATCCAACAAAAACAGACCTTTTATATATAAGTTTAATAGTCTGTAAGGTGCCTAACTGCCCGTTAATTGTAGAAACCAAAATACCTGCTTAGGACGGTATTAACGACTAATGACGAATAATGGAAATTAAAAAATCATTACCCCCAAATAAACATTCGTCATGTTCATCGGGAAGACATACTAATTAGTACAATATATTATTGTGACTTTACTAAAAGGAACCGACTTTTATATAAAACCTCTAGATAGTGGTGAAGTCAGAATTTTTATTAAGGGGTGTCAAATTATATAAAAATAAACAGATTAGAAAATTAAGGGGAATCAACACATAGTATATATACATATAAATATTTTTTTTACCTACTTACACAATGTATTTTTTCCACGAAGGGATGTCAAATCCTATAAGGTGGCTCTGCCACTGCCTCTATACCTCAGAGTCTCAGACTCTTACCTTATGTGTTGATAAATGATAATCCGATTTTTGATAAACTTCATCTTCTTTCTATCTAATCTCCAAGCCCATAAAGGAATTAGAACATATGAATAGGCAGAACAATGCATGTATAGAAATAAAAAGAAAAAAGAACAAACAAAGCAAGGGGTTATGGACATGAAAAGACATAACGCCTCTAAAGAGGTGCGATATGTGCTGACTTTTTAAAATAAGATAAGTGAAAAAAATAGGGAAAAGCTAGAAAAGAGAAAAAAGATAAATAGATTCCGGCACTATGGAATTTGTCACAACACTATATATATATACACACACACTCACGCACACATGCTCGTAGGAAATATGTTGTGGGGGAGATAATGGGTAATAGCTAGTGGTAATTGATAGCAATAACGATTATGTTTAAGGATGGTGGTGGGTGGTTATAGTTAATAAAAGGTGGGTGATGGTTGTGGTTGAGAAAGGCGATGAATGATGAAGGGTGGTTGTAGTTTATAATAATGGGTGGTGTCATCTATGGTTATTAATGATGATGAGGTGGTTGATTGTGGTAGTTAAGGTGGGTGAGTGTGTGGTTATAGTTGAGAATGATGGTAGTGGAGGCGACTATGGTTGAAGGTGGTTGTGGTGGTAGTTGATAATGGTAGGCGGTGGCGGCAGTTAGTAATAATTGTGGATGATAGAATCTTAATTAAATCAAGTCTTGGTTATAGATCTTAATCATACAGACCTATTCAGACTCATTAATTGGTTGTGAGTAAAAACCAAACACACTTAATGATTAGATCTGAATATTTAAGATTCAGACTTTAAAATCAAATACACTTAATGTCTGAGATCTGAATGATTAAGATTCAGATCTCCATTAAGTGCAAATAAATGAGGCCTAAGTATATTTTGTACTTTCGTCTTCTTTAAATTTCTGAAGGAAAATAACTCTTATATATCGCAGCTCTATATATCCTTCATTTATTTATTTCTTGCTCGTTGTTCGAAAATTATTTATGGTTCTTCCTTTTCTTCCTTTTTGTCCCTTCATTCTAACTCCTCCTTATCTATTACTTATTCACCAAAATCTGAAGCCACGTTTCTAAACTACTCTTATATAAGGAAATCATGTTCACCCTATCATTGACTACGTTTGTTCATACAATGCATCTAAGAAGATACACCCTAACAGTAAGTGCAAATCTTAATCTTCTAATAAATGTGATTAACATTCTACGTATCCGACAAAAAAAAAAGACAAACATAAAGATTCCATCTTTTTCTCCGGACTATGTATCGCTAATGATAATTCAATACACGCCTCATTTTCTTACACCACATCTTTTAACAGAAAGATAACTATGTATTCCACCTAGGTATTTGTTGATAAATTATGAACATGTACTTTATTTGAGTAAGCACAATTTTAAACATCCAACAAAAAAAGACCTTATATATATATAAGTTTAATAGTCTGTAAGGTGCCTAACTGCCCGTTAATTGTGAAAACCAAAATACCTACTTGGGACGGTATTAACGACTAATGACGAACAATGGAAATTAAAAAATCATTACCCCCAAATAAACATTCGTCCTGTTCATCGGAAAGACACACTAATTAGTACAATATGTTATTGTGATTTTACTAAAAGGAACCGACTTTTATATAAAACTTTTAGACAGTGGCGGAGCCAGAATTTTTATTAAGGGGTATCAAAATATATAAAAGTAAACATATCAGAAAATTAAGGGGAGTCAACACATAGTATATATACATATAAATATTTTTTTTACTTACCTACACAATGTATTTTTTCCACGAAGAGGTGTCAAATCATGTAACGTGGCTCCGCCACTGCCTCTATACCTCAGAGTCTCAGACTCTTACCTTATGTGATGATAAATGATAATCCGATTTTTGATAAACCTCATCTTCTTTCTATCTAATCTCCAAGCCCATAAAGGAATTGGAACATATGAATAGGCATAACAATGCATATATAGAAATAAAAAAAAGAACAAACAAAGCAAGGGGTTATGGACATGAAAAGACATAACGCCTCTAAAGAGGTGCGATATGTGCTGACTTTTTAAAATAAGATAAGTGAAAAAAATAGGGAAAAGCTAGAAAAGAGAAAAAAGATAAATAGATTCCGGCACTATGGAATTTGTCACAACACTATATATATATACACACACACTCACGCACACATGCTCGTAGGAAATTTCTTACAAATACAAAAATCATATATTTAATGGAATAAAAATAAAAATAAAAACGTTGACTTAGATAAGTAAAATAAAGGTATAGGCACTAATCGCTATATTTAGTTTAAACTTTTTTTTCGACCAAGGAAATGAAAGTTCACAATAGAAGTGCACAAAAAGTAGAACTAACATGCTAATAAGCGTAAATGTACTAGACTGACTTAAAAGTAAGGAAAGACATGGAGAAAAAGGGGAATAAGAACATAACACTTAGTTGCTAATCTCGACCCTCTCTCAGAGCATTAACTTAATACGAAAATAAAGAAAATTAAAATCCCAAAAGAATTACCCAAAAGCAAATATAAAGAAAATTAAGAAAAATAATCACAATTACCTGTCGATTAACAAAACAAAAGGAAATATAAACGCAAACTATAAAAATAGTACCAAAATAATGATTTTAAACATGTCAAAATTATTTTAGTCTTTTCCAACTGAACATGTTGAATATCAGCATATGGATCTGAAACAAAAATAAAGAAAATTAAAAATCACAAAAAGTTAGTCCAATAAGCACAAAGTAACGAATGAATAATACCTTCTGATTAACAACAACAAAAAGAAAAATAGGCACACTATAAGAGTAATCCTACTCTTAAAATGACTAAAGGCACTACAATTTTGAAAAGGGTAAACCTATTGTGGAGATTAAAAGGCACGACTCTTGGAAGAGGAATAGAGAAGCTAATTAAAATGATTAAAAGACATGACTGTTGATTTTTCCTTTTCAAGTACATATAAATGAAAAAAATGAGGAAAAGGGCATAATTTACATAAATTTATATAAATGAAATACAAACTTTTTGATTAGCCAACTAGATCATAAGGAATACCACCTCCTCTTGTCCTTTGAACACAAATTTGAAACAACTGAAATGTTGTTATCGGAGGATACATACCATTTACCTGGAATAAGCAAAATTGACATTTAAATAAGTAACAAAAAATATATTATATATTTGTAAAACCAAAAGTCATGCCTTTTATCTGGAATAAGCAAAATCAATACTGAAATAAGTAACACAAAAATATTATATATTTGTAAATATTGTTCAGATTTAAGAACTTACGGTATAACTTAGAGATGAATTCGGAGCGGCAAAATTGAAGTTCACCACCTTGATGTAAGCAAATTTTTTGTTGATAGTTCAGCATTAGAGTGTACGAGGAATAATGAACTTTTTCTAGCCAATTCGTATACTATACATCTGTGACCAGACAAACAATTAGCATAGATGAAAAATGACAATCTTTTGTACTCACTGTAATTTTTTAATTAATTGATGCAAGAGAAAATAAACAACACAAATTCAGCATAAGAATGTTATGTAAATGGAATTTCTTGCAACAATAACAAAGTTTCAAATTCGTTAGAACTATCACCTAGAAAACGCGATCATGCTTTGCAATTTTTTTTTATCACCTTATAGTCAAGAAACTTACCGTAAAAAAATATAACTATAAGATCTCTTAAAACAAAATCCATAATTTCAATATTTATCATACTTTTTATCTTGACAACCAAGCAAACAGGTAAAGCACAAATCGTCTCTTTCATAGTACGGCCTTCTCCAGTAAAATAGACTTAAAGAAGAAGAAAAGGCGTTACATTTTTTTTCCAATGGAAAACACGCAACTCATTAAGTTAAAGAACATAAGAAGAGGAAAAGGCGCAAGTGTAGTTAAGACTATTTATTGAACGTGAGTTTTCGTTTTTTTTATTTTTATTAGCACATAAAAAGGAATATATGGGGAAAATGGCCATAAAAGGAGAAAAAACATAAAGAGGTTTCCTTGTTCAAGAGATTGCCACGTTACCTTGCCTAAGTCCCTCAATTATATAGATATGTAGATTATCATTTTTATTGAGATTCCTTCTTAATTACATATCGTGTATTTATAATTTGTGTATAAATTTATCATAACAGAGCTCCTCTGTAACGATCCGATCGGTCGTTTTGAGTATTATAATCCCGTTCCCCCATTTACTGCTCAATTTATGCTTTATAGTTATTTTATGACTTACCGGAGTAGTTGGTTCGGGTCCGGAAGGAATTCAAAGTGAAATGAGACACTTAGTCTCATAATTAAAAAATTTAAGTTAGAAAAATGGATCGTATATGGACCTATGTGTAAACGACCTCAGATTTGAATTTTGATGATTTTAATAGCTCCGTATGGTAATTTTGGACATAGGAGCGTGTCCGAAATTTTTTTAGAGGTTCGTAGTAGAATTAGGCTTGAAATGCCGAAAGTTGAATTTTTGGAAAGTTTGACCGGGGGGTTGACTTTTAGATATCGGAGTCGGAATTCGATTTTGAAAATTTGAATACATCCGTTATGTCATTTATAACTTGTGTGCAAAATTTGAATTCAATCGGACGTGATTTGGCAGGTTCTGGAGGCATTTGTAGAAATTAGAAATTTTAAAGTTACAATAGGCTTGAATTTGGGGTGTAATTCACGGTTTTAGCATTGTTTGAGGTGATTTGAGGATAAGACTAAGTTCGTATAATGTTTTAGGACTTGTTGGTATATTTGGTTGAGGTCCCGAGGGCCTCGGGTGAGTTTCGGAAGGTTAACGGATCAAAAATTGAACTACAACATCTGCTGCAATTTCCTTCTACTGGAAATTTCTTTTACCAGATTCGAGCCCAAAATTGAGCCACAGGCCACGATCGAGGACCAGGGTCGAAGACATGATCGAAGGCCAGGGTCGAGAGCCATAATCGAGGCCCAGGATCGAGGACCTCAATCGAAGGCCAAGATCAAGGCAGAACCGATGCTGTCTGGGTAGTATTATAAAAACAGGGACTTCGTCCCATTCGCCATTTTTGACAAATTGGAGCTTGAGGAGAGGCGATGTTTGATAGATTTTCAAGAAAAACTTGAGGTAAGTCCCTTGTGATTATTTCTACTCCATAATATTGAACTATCATCGAATAATCTGACTAGATTATATGATTTTAAGGTGTAAATCGGAGATTGAAACTTAGAAATTTGGAAATAAGATTTGTAGATTTGAGGGTCGAGTTGAGGTTGGATTTTGGTAAAATTGGTATGGGTAGACTCGTGGTTGAATGGGCTTTCGAATTTTTTAACTTTTGTCGGGTTCCGAGATGTGGGCCCACATGCGATTTTTGAGCTAAAATTCGGATTTTTTATGAAAAATTAGCATTATCTTATGAAATTAATTTCAATAAATTTTATTGACTGAAACAAATTATTTATGGCTAGATTTGAGGTGTTTGGAGGCCAATTTACGAGGAAAGGACATTGCAGAATAAGAATTTCACGGCTTGAGGTAAGTAACAGTTATAAATCTGGTCCTGAGGGTATGAAACCCCGAAATTTTATGTCATGTGAATATTTTGGAGATGACGCACATGCTAGGTGACGGACGTGTGGGCGTGCGCCGAGGGAATTGTGACTTGGTCCGTCCCGTGAAACTGTAAAGTTGAATAACTTATTGTTAGCTATATGCTCTCTATGTGTTGAAGAAATTTGACTGTAAATCATGTTAGAAATCATGCTTAGGCTATGTGATAGTACTGTTGGGACCCACAAAGGTCACATACTTGTTGAATTACTTGCTAATTGTTATCTTGTGCTCAGTCATGATTTTACCTGCGTATCATACCTCGGTCTTTCTTGATATTTGTTGATGTATTATGTTATCTTTGTTTGGGCTGATTTTTGTGATTTCTGAGAGCCCGAGAGACTAGGGAGGTTGAGGACTGAGTAAGGCCGAGGGCCTGTCGGTGAGGTAAGGATATTATGGCACGTGAATTGTCCGTGCAGGATATTATAGCACATGAGTTGTCCGTGCAGCACGTGAGTTGTCCGTGCAGATTATGGAGCTTAGGCTGTAGGAGCCCCTCCGGAGTCTGTACACCCCCAGTGAGCGCGGGTACCCATTGAGTGTGAGTACTGAGGGCTGAGAGCCGAGTGGTTGAGTTGTTGTGATGAGTTGAGTGACTGTTGCCTGGGAGGCTGTACTTGCTTTGCATTTGTTGTTGCACTTGGTTGCTATATGTCATTGTTGTGAAATCTCTGAAAGATTTTATATCCGGATTACATGAACTTGAACTGTATAAAATTGATTTGACTTAAACTGCCGGATTTGAAAGCATGTCTATTCTTTGCTGGAATTATTAAAAGTGAACTATAACTGTGTAGCTCGTCATTATCTTCAGTTCCTTAGTTATTATTGTTACTTGCTGAGTTGGTTGTACTCATACTATACCATGCACTTCGTATACAGATCCAGGTGTTCCCGGACATAGCGAGTGTTGATCATTTCGCGTAGTTGATTTTCAGGAGATTTTGAGGTAGCTGCCGTATTCCGCAGACCTTGTCTCTCCTTCTCTATCTCCTTGTTTACTGTATTTGGTCTCAAACTATTATAGACCGTATTTTCCAGACTTGTATTCATATTAGATGCTCATGTACTCAGTGACACCAGATTTTGGGGAGTGTTCATGTCAGTATTTTGTGGAATTTTGTATTGTATTAAATTATTGTATTTTCAAACTTAAGAGAAATTGTGGTTTATCGAGATTATCAGCTTGCCTAGTATAAAGATAGGCGCCATCATGACATGTTGGAATTTTGGGTCGTGACAAATTGGTATCAGAGCCTAGGTTACATAGGTCTCACGAGTCATGAGCAGGTTTATTAGAGTCTTGCGGATCGGTACAGAGACATCTGTACTTATCTTCGAGAGGCTGTAGAACCCTTAGGAAAATTTCACCTTCTTGTATTCTGTCGTGAGAATTTGTTGATTTTGGAAACGAAATTTCTTCTATTCTATTCTCTCACAGATGGTGAGGACACGTACTACCGGATCGGACGATCAGCCACCATTGCCACCAGTTAGGGCCACGAGAGGCCAGAGCCATGGTAGAGGCCGGGGCCGAGGTAGAGGTCGAGGTGTAGCTCGTACCACAGTTGGACCAGCACCTGTAGTACCACCAGTTGCTACAGCTCAGGAGCAGATTCCATATATAGTTGAGCCGACAGGATCAGCTCAGGCACCAGCTGTGCCCATTGAGATTCCAGGCCTTTAGGATACTTTGGCCTAGATATTGGTAGCTTGCACTGGTCTTGCTCAGGTGGTTTCGGCTCAGGCCGCACCTGCCACTTCTCAGGCCGGGGGAGGTACCCATACCCCAGTAGCCGTACTCCAGACCAGGTAGTACAGGGACTTCAGATACCGGGGGTACTACCAGCCCAGCCGACTGTAGTCGCTCAGGCCCCGGTAGTTCCTGTTATGGCAGATGATGAGCAGAGAAGACTTGAGATGCTTTGACCTCCACCTTTTAGCGGTGCTGAGTCAGAGGATGCCTAGGGTTTTCTGGATAAGTGTCAGCGGATGCTTTGGACAGCGGGTATTCTAGAGACCAGTGGGGTCTCATTCACTACTTTTCAGTTTTCTGGGGCTGCCTTCAGATGGTGGGAGTCTTACGAGAGGTATAGGCTGGTCGGTGTAGCACCCCTTACCTGGCAGCAGTTCTCCGGTCTATTCCTGGAGAAGTTCGTGCCTCAGTCCCGCAGAGAGGAGCTGCGTAGGCAGTTCGAGCAGCTTCGTCAGGGCGATATGTCTATGATACAGTATGAGATGAGATTTTCAGAATTGGCCCGTCATGCTATCTGGTTGATTTCCACAGACAGGGAAAGGATCAGGAGATTCGTAGATGGCCTCACTTTTCAGTTGCGATTACTTATGACTAGAGAGAGAGTGTCTGGTGCTACTTTCGACGAGGTTGTTGACATTGCTCATCAGATTGAGATGGTTCGCAGCCAGGAGCGGGTTGAGAGGGATGCTAAGAGGCCTCGTGGTTCCGGTGATTTTAGCGGTGTTCCTTCAGGGGGTCAGTTTTACCGCGGTAGGGGCCGTTCTTACAGACACGCTCAGGTGGGTCGTCTAGCTCATCGTGGTGCATCAGCTAGCCACGGTTCTTACAGTGCTCACTCAGGCCAGTCTTCATTCAGTGCACTACCAGCGCAGAGTTCTCATCATGCCTTGTCTGCTCAGGCTTCTACAGGTAATTCTTCGGGTTATCAGGAGAAACAGTTTCATGAGAGGAGGGGTTGTTTTGAGTGTGGAGAATTGGGTCATTTCAAGAGAGATTGTCCTAGGATGTTGAGTAGGGCTCCACAACAGAGTTCTCGACCGACGGCACCAGCACCAGCAGTTACACCACCTGCCCAGCCAGCTCGGGATAGGGGTCAGGCATCTAGGGGTCGCCCAAGAGGGGGAGGCCAATCAGGTGGTGGGAAGTCTTGATTCTATGCTTTTCCTGCCAGGCCAGATGCTGTTGCCTCAGACGCAGTGATCACAGGTATTGTTTCAGTGTGCCACATGGAGGCTTCTATATTATTTGACCCTGTTTCCACTTATTCATATGTATCATCATATTTTGCTCATTATCTGGATATGCCATGTGAGTCCTTAGTTTCACATGTTTGTGTATCTACAGCGGTGGGCGATATTATTACTGTGGATCGTGTGTATTGGTCGTGTGTGGTAACTATTGGGGAACTGGAGACTAGAGTTGATCTCTTATTACTCGGTATGGTTAATTTCGATGTAATCCTAGATATGGATTTGTTGTATCCATGTCATGCTATTCTGGACTGTCACGCAAAAATTGTGACGTTGACGATGTCGGGGTTGCCAAAGATTGAATGAAGAAGTTCTCTAGATTTTGTTCCTAGTAGAGTAATTTCTTATTTGAAGGCCTAACGTATGGTTGGAAAGGGATGTCTGTCATATTTGGCCTTTGTGAGAGATGTTGATGCAGATACTCCTATTATTGATTCAGTACCGGTCGTGCGAGACTTTGCGGATATATTTCCTGCAGACCTGCCGGGTATGCCACCCGACAAGGATATTGATTTTGGTATTGACTTGGTGCAGGCACTCAGCCTATTTCTATTCCTCCGTATCGTATGGCACCCGCTGAGTTAAAAGAATTGAAAGAGCAACTTTAGGAACTCCTTGAAAAGGGGTTTATTAGGCCTAGTGTGTCACCTTGGGGTGTACCAGTTCTGTTTGTGAAAAAGAAAGACGGTACTATGCTGATATGCATTGATTATAGGCAATTGAACAAAGTTACAATCAAGAATAAATATTCATTGCCGCGTATTGATGATTTATTTGACCAGTTTCAGGGAGCGAGGGTGTTCTCAAATTGATTTGAGATCTGGGTATCACCAGTTGAAAATTCGGGATTCGGATATTCTGAAGACGGCATTCAGAACTCGTTATGGCCACTATGAATTTCTTGTGATGTCTTTTGGTATAACCAATGCCCCAGCAGCATTTATGCATTTGATGAATAGTGTATTTTAGCCATATCTTGATTTATTTGTCGTAGTATTTATTGATGATATTCTGGTGTACTCACGTAGCCAGGAGGAGCATGCACAACACTTAGGTATTGTATTACATAGGCTGATGGAGGAGAAACTTTATGCCAAATTCTCTAAGTGTGAGTTCTGGATTAGTTCGGTGGCATTCTTGGGACATATAGAGGCAGTTTAGAATTGGCCCAGACCATCTTCAGTTACTGAGATTTGGAGTTTTCTCGGCTTGGCCGGTTATTATCGTCGCTTCGTGGAGGGTTTCTCATCTATTGCATCGCCTATGACTAAGTTGACCCAGAAAGATGCTCCGTTCAGGTGGTCGGATGAATGTGAGGAGAGATTTCAGAAGCTCAAGATAGCTTTGACTACAGCTCCAGTCTTGGTGTTGCCTATAGTTTCGGAGTCTTATACTATGTATTGTGACGCGTCGCGTATTGGTCTCGGCGCAGTGCTGATGCAAGACGGTAGGGTGATTGCCTATGCGTCCAGATAGTTAAAGGTACATGAGAAAAATTATCCAGTCCACGATCTTGAGTTAGCAACTATTGTTCATGCCTTGAAAATTTGGCGGCATTACTTGTACGGTGTCCAGTGTGAGGTATATACCGATCATCGGAGTCTACAACATTTGTTTAAACAGAAGGATCTTAACTTGCGGTAGCGAAGGTGGTTGGAGTTGCTTAAGGATTATGATATCACCATTCTCTATCATCCCGGAAAGGCCAATGTGGTGGCCGATGCCTTGAGTCGTAAGGCGGAGAGTTTGGGCAGCTTAGCATACTTACTGGTAGCAGAGAGGCCTTTAGCCTTGGATGTTCAGGCCTTGGCTAATTAGTTTGATAGATTGGATGTTTCCGAGCCGAATCGAGTTTTGGCATGTGTGGTTTCTCGGTCTTCTTTATATGATCGCATAAGAGAGCGCCAGTATGATGATCCACATCTGCTTGTCCTTAAGGACTCGGTTCAGCACGGTGATGCCAAGGAAGTCACTATTGGAGATGACGGTGTATTATGGATGCAGGGCAGGCTATGTGTGCCTCATGTTGTCACGACCCAAAATCCCACCACAGGCGTCGTGATGGCACCTAGTCTCTAAGATTAGGTAAGCCGATTTCTATCACATTTTGAAGCCATTTGTTTTTTGAATTAAATAAGTAATCAAAATTAACAGTGGAACAAATATGAATATACAACCTCCCAAGACTGTTAGTACTGAGTCACGAACTCTAACTAAATACATGGAATGATCACGAGGACCGAATATACAATACTGTTTGATTAAAAATTAACAGTACAATGAAATGAAAAGACTCCAAGGGACTGCGACGACCAAGCAGCTCTACCTTGAATCCTTATGATCCCATTTTAACTCTGTTCAAGTCTGATATCTCCAATACATGGTTCTGCACAAAAATGTGTAAAAGTGTAGTATGAGTACACTACGGTCGGTACCCAGTAAGTATCAAGACTATCCTCAATGGAGTAGAGACGAGGTACAGTCAAGACACTCACTAGTCTAATAACCTGTGCAATATAGCATGCAAAAATAATAGAAAACAAATAGCAGTAATAGCAACATCAATCAACTAGTGATTTAAACAGCAAGGTAACACGAACACCATAAATATTGCTCAAACGAGTAATAAACACAGGTACAACCAATTAATCAGGTCCTTCAGAATATACATCTTTAATCTAAGTTATTCAATAAAAATCTCTGGAATATAATCCTTTTTAATAAATATATTTCCGAATATAATTCTTTCAAGTAAATATCTTTCGAATATAATTCTTTCAAGTAAATATCTTTCAAATGTAATTCTTTCAAGTAAATATCTTTCAAATATAATTCTTTCAAGTAAATACCTTTCGAATATAATCCTTTCAAGTAAATATCTTTCAAATATACTTCTCTCAAGTAAATATATTTATAATATAATTCTTTCAAATAAATATCTTTCTAATATAATTCTTTCGAATAAAAGTCACCATTTGATGCCTCATTTAACTTTCCTGGCATGAGGAATACATTCAACATATCACATCAAATGGCACGACAATACCTTCGTGAGGAATACATTCAACATATCACATCAAATGGCACGGCAATACCTTCGTGCACTTAGCTCATTCTCACCCAATATATATATTTGATTCAAATCAATTGGCACGGCAACACCCTTCGTGCATTTATATCTTCCTCACTGTGCATACATATAATAGTACCAACTAGGTGGGAGAAATGCCAATAACAATAAAAGAAATAAAGTGGAGGCACACATGAAGCAACAACGACTACAAGTCACACAAAAAATATAGGTGCACAATAACATCTCAAGATAAAGGCATGAATGTATACACAACAACACAATATCACAATATAATGTATGTCTCTCGTCCTCGCCTGCACGGAAATACCCTTCGTGCCATGAATATATGATAACATAAAAATAATTGCACGTCATCACCCTTCGTGCTTTTACTCTCATCCTCACCTGATAATATAAATAAAATAGCACGACATCACCCTTCGTGCTTTACACTCTCAATGACACGACATCACCCTTCGTGCTTTACACTCTCAAATGGCACGGCATCACCCTTCGTGCTTTACACTCTTCCTTACCAAGCACATGTATATCATTAACAAGCAAGGTAGGAAGCATAAATAACATCAAGGAGAGTGTTTAAACCACAACACAATACAACAATTCATATCGTAATTTCCATTGACCACAACCAAATTTCAAATATGTAGAAGAATCAATAAATTTGTCAACAAATAGCCTAAGGCTCCACACAATGTATAATAAACCTCAAAACAATCAACAGAGGTGAAAAATACTCAGTATAGGGCAACACCTTCATTAATCCAAATTCTTGATAATTATATTAACTCCTCAATTTAAACTAATTAATAAATATTTGCAGATAAGGGTTCCATCATGGATTTAATTCCAAGAAAATATCAAATCAATAAACACACGGAATTCACGTAAAATCCAAGTGACAATAACACTAAATTTATTATATAAAATACAAATTTGACAAACAAGGAACGAGGCGTGATAATTCAAGGATTTACTAATGCCAACAATTATCTAATTTAATACATAAGAATGCCTAAAACTTTAAACCAAGAAAATTTGCACATATAAGCTCGAGTACGTACTCGTCACCTCGCGTACTTGGCTTTTCACATTTTACAAATTGCACATAAGACTCGATGCCTAAGGGGTAATTTCCCCACTCGAGGTTAAGCAAGACACTTACCTTTTTAAAGTTATGCCGATATTCCAAAATCGCATTCTTTCTTGAATTGACCTCCAGACCGCCCAAATCTATCCAAATTAATTGTATAACTTCATTAAAATTCATCGGAAACAATTTTAGATAATAATACGCCGACTTAAAAATTTATTCTAAAAAGTCAACAAAAGTCAACACGGGACCCGCCTCTCGGAACCCGACATAATTTTCATGAAATCCGAACACCCATTCCGATACGAGTTCAACCATACCAATTTTATCGAATTCCAATAACAAATCGACCTCCAAATCTTAAATTTAAACCAAGAGGGTTTTCTAAAATTTTCAACCCAATTCACTAATTTAGTGATAAAACACAACAATAGATTCATGTAATTTAACCAAAATCAAGTTAGGAATTCTTACCCCCAATGTTTTCCTTGAAAAACTCTCAAAAAATCGCCTCACCCGATCTTCCTTGGTCCAAAAATGGAAGAATGACATGAATTTGGACTTTATTCTGCTGCCCAGGGGTTTGTTCTTCGCGTTCGCGAGACTCCCCTCGCGTTCGCGATGAACAAATTTTTCAAAAGTCATTTTCAAACTCTTCTCAGAAAACCTTTAGTATAATAGTCATAACTTTTTGTACAAAACTCCAAATGCTGAATGGTTTGACTTTATGACAACTAGACTCCAAGATCTATAACTTTCATTTGTTGTTCATCTCTCAATTCCTTATATATTACGAGATAAAAGCTTCCAAAGTCAGCCCTGTGCAACAGAGATTTCCAAACTCTTCCCGGACAGCCTATAGTGTATCTACCATAACATTTTGTACACAAATACAAATGATAAATGGTTTATCTTTCTGCAAACTAGACACAGAGATCTACAACTTTCATTTTTGGATCATCTCCAAATTCCTTATAGATTACGAGATATGAGCCTCTAAAGTCAGACGACGAACAACAAATTTTCCTTCTTCGCGAACGCAAGAACCTCTTCGCGAACGCGAAGAACAAAGTCCTAATAGCAAAATCCATCTTCGCGAACGCGAGAGGCTCCTCGCGATCGCGAAGAACAACACCAGAACCAGCAACCAGCAGCGTTAAAAACCCAAACTTGGTCCGGGACCACCCCGAATCAAACCCGAGGCCCCCGAAACCCCGTCCAATCGTACCAACCAGTCCCAATACATAACACGAATATGCTCGAGGCCTCAAATCACATCAAACAACATCAAATCCATGAATCATACCCCAATTCAAGCCCAATAAAATTTGAAATTTCAAATTCTATATCTTGTGCCGAAACACACCAAATCAATCTGGAATTACTTTAAATTTTGCACACAAGTCATAATTGACATAACGAAGCTATTCCAATTTCCAGAATCGGATTTCGGCCCCGATATCAAAAAGTCAACCCCCCGATTAAACTTTTCAAAAATTCAACTTTTGACATTTCAAGCTTAATTCCACTACGGACCTCCAAATAATTTTTCGGACACACTCCTAAGTCCAAAATCACCCAACGGAGCTAACGGAACCGACGAAACTCCATTTCGGAGTCGTCTTCACACATTTCTGACTATGGTCAAAATCCTAAGACTTAAGCTTCCGTTTTAGGGATCAAGTGTCCCGAATCACCCCGAATCATCTAGTAACTGAATTCAACCACGCACGCAAGTCAATACACCTAATACGAAGCTTCTCAAGACCTAAAGTCGTTGAACGGGGCGTTAATTCTTAAAATGACAAGTCAGGTCGTTACAAATGTAGATAGTTTGTGTGAGCTGATTCTCCAGGAAGCTTATAGTTTGCGGTACTCTATTCATCCAGGCGCCGCGAAGATGTATCAGGATTTGAGGCAGCACTATTGGTGGAGGCGGATGAAGAAAGATATAGTTGGGTTTGTATCTCGATGTTTAAATTGTCAACAAGTAAAGTACGAGCATCAGAGACCGGGCAGATTGCTTCAGAGACTTGAAATTTCGGAGTGAAAGTGGGAGCGTATTACCATGGACTTCGTAGTTGGGCTCCCACGGACCTTGAGAAAGTTTGATGATGTCTGGGTGATTGTAGATCGGCTAACCAAGTCCACACATTTTATTCCAGTTGGTACTAATTATTCTTCGGAGCGGTTGGCTGGGATTTATATTTGCGAGATTGTTCGCCTACACGGTGTGCCAGTGTCCATTATTTCAGATCGAGGTACGCACTTTACCTCACAGTTTTGGAGGGCAGTGCAGCAAGAATTGGGCACACACATTCAGTTGAGTACAATATTTCGCCCTCAGACAGACGGACAGTCTTAGCACACTATTCAGATATTAGAGGATATGCTACGCGCTTGTGTCATTGATTTTGGGGGTTCTTGGGATCAATTTCTGCCACTCGCGGAGTTTGCTTACAATAATAGCTACCAGTCAAGCATTCAGATGGCTCTGTATGAAGCTTTATATGGGAGACAGTGTCGGTCTCCAGTGGGTTGGTTTGAGCCAAGTGAGGTTAGACTATTGGGTACTGACTTGGTTCAGAATGCTTTAGAGAAGGTCAAAGTAATTCAGGAACGGCTTCGCACGGCACAGTCTAGATAGAAGAGTTATGCCAATAGGAAGGTTCGTGATGTTGTTCACATGGTTGGGGAGACGGTTCTGCTCAAGATTTCACCCATGAAGGGTGTGTTGAGGTTCGGGAAGAAGGGAAAGTTGAGCCATCGGTATAATGGGCCTTTTGAGATACTTAAGAAAATTGGGGAGGTGGCTTATGAACTTGCTTTGCCACCTAGTCTATCAGGTGTTCATCCAGTGTTCCATGTATCCATGCTCCGAAAGTATGTCAGGGATCCGTCTCATATTCTGGATTTCAATACAGTACAACTATGCAGTAATTTGACTTATGATGTGGAGCCGGGGGCTATTTTAGACCGACAGGTTAGAAAGTTGAGGTCAAAGACCATATCATCAGTAAAGGTGCAGTGGAGAGGCCAGTCAGCCGGAGAAGCTACTTGGGAGATTGAGCAGGAGATGTAGAGCAAATGTCCACACTTATTTGAGACTTCAGGTATTGTTCTAAACCCGTTCGAGGATGAACGTTTGTTTAAGAGGGGGAGAATGTAACGAGCTGGCCGGTCATTTTGAGTATTATAACCCTGTTCCCCCATGTACTGCTCAATTTATGTTTTATAGTTGTTTTATGACTTACCAGGGTAGTTGGTTCGGGTCCGGAAGGAATTCGGAGTGAAATGAGACACTTAGTTTCATAATTGAAAAATTTAAGTTAGAAAAATGGACCGGATATGGACCTATATGTAAACGACCTCGGATTTGAATTTTGATGATTCCAATAGCTCAGTATGGTGATTTTGGACTTAGGAGCGTGTCCGGAAAATTTTTTGGAGGTCCGTAGTGGAATTAGGTTTGAAATGCCGAAAGTTAAAATTTTGGGAAGTTTGACCGGGGGGTAGACTTTTTGATATCGGGGTCGGAATCCGATTCTGAAAGTTTGAATACCTCTGTTATGTCATTTATGACTTGTGTGCAAAATTTGAGGTCAATCAGATGTGAATTGATAGGTTCCGGTGTCATTTGTAGAAACTAGAAATTTCAAAGTTCATTAGGCTTGAATTAGGTATAATTCATGGTTTTAGAGTTGTTTGAGGTGAAGTTCGTGCCTCAGTCCCGAAGAGAGGAGCTACGCATGCAGTCGAGCAGCTTCGTCAGGGCGATATGTCTGTAATACAGTATGAGATGAGATTTTCAGAATTGGCCTATCATGCTATCTGGTTGATTCCCATAGACAGGGAAAGGATCAGGAGATTTGTAGATGGCCTCACTTTTCATCTGCGATTACTCATGACTAGAGAGAGAGTGTCTGGTGCTACTTTCGACGAGATTGTTGACATTGCTCGTCAGATTGAGATGGTTCGCAGCCAGGAGTGGGTTTAGAGGGAGGCTTAGAGGCCTCGTGATTTCGGTGATTTCAGCGGTGTTCCTTTAGGGGATCAGTTTTACCGCGGTAGGGGCCGTTCTTATAGACATGCTCAGCGGGTCGTCTAGCTCATCATGGTGCATCAGCTAGCCACGGTTCTTACAGTGCTCACTCAGGCCAGTATTTATTCAGTGCGCTACCAGCGCATAGTTCTCATCATGCCTCATCTGCTTAGGCTTCTACAAGTAATTCTTCGAGTTATCAGGAGCAACAGTCTCATCAGAGGAGGGGTTGTTTCGAGTGCGTAGAATTGGGTCATTTCAAGAGAGATTGTCCTAGGCTGTTGAGTGGGGCTCCACAACAGAGTTCTCAACCGACGGCACCAGCACCAACAGTTATACCACCCGCCCAGCCAGCTCAGGTGGGGGTCAAGCATCTAGGGGTCAACCAAGAAAGGGAGGCCGATCAGGTGGCGGGAAGGCTTGATTCTATGCTTTTCCTACCAGGCCAGATGCTGTTGCCTCAAACGCAGTGATCACAGGTATAGTTTCAGTGTGCCACAGGGAGGCTTCTATATTATTTGACCCTGGTTCCACTTATTCATATGTATCATCATATTTTGCTCATTATCTGGATATGCCATGTGAGTCCTTAGTTTCACCTGTTTGGGTATCTACACCGGTGGGCGATATTATTACTGTGGATCATGTGTATCGGTCGTGTGTGGTGACTATTGGGGAACTGGAGATTAGAGTTGATCTCTTATTACTCGGTATGGTTGATTTCGATGTAATCCTAGGTATGGATTGGCTGTCTCCATGTCATGCTATTCTGGACTGTCATGCAAAAATCGTGACGTTGACGATGCCGGGGTTGCCAAAGGTTGAATGGAGAGGTTCTCTAGATTTTGTTCCTAGTAGGGTAATTTCTTATTTGAAGGCCCAATGTATGGTTGGAAAGGGATGTCTATCATATTTGGCCTTTGTGAGGGATGTTGATGCAGATACTCCTATTATTGATTTAGTACAAGTCGTGCAAGACTTTCTGGATGTATTTCCTGCAGACCTGCCGGGTATGCCACCCGACAGGGATATTGATTTTGGTATTGACTTGGTGCAGGGCACTCAGCCTATTTCTATTCCTTAGTATCGTATGAAACCTGCTGAGTTAAAATAATTGAAAGAATAACTTCAGGAACTCCTTGAAAAGGGGTTTATTAGGCCTAATGTGTCACCTTGGGGTGCACCAGTTCTGTTTGTGAAAAAGAAAGACGGTACTATGCGGATGTGCATTGATTATAGGTAGTTGAACAAAGTTACAATTAAGAATAAATATCCATTGCCGCGTATTGATTATTTATTTGACCAATTTCAGGGAGCGAGGGTGTTCTCCAAAATTGATTTGAGATCTGGGTATCACTAGTTGAAAATTTGGGATTCGGATATTCTGAAGACGGCATTCAGAACTCGTTATGGCCACTATGAATTTCTTGTGATGTCTTTTGGGAAAACCAATGCCCCAGCAGCATTTATGCATTTGATGAATAGTGTATTTCAGCTAGATCTTGATTTATTTGTCGTATTATTTATTGATGCTATTCTGGTGTACTCACGTAGCCAGGAGGAGCATGCACAACACTTAAGTATTGTATTACATAGGCTGAGGGAGGAGAAACTTTATGCCAAATTCTCTAAGTGTGAGTTCTGGCTTAGTTCGGTGGCATTCTTGGGACATATAGTGTCCAGTGAAGGAATTAAAGTGGATCCGAAGAAAATAAAGGCAGTTCAGAATTGGCCTAGACCATCTTCAGTTACTGAGATTCGGAGTTTTCTCGGCTTGGCCGGTTATTATAGTCGCTTCGTGGAGGGTTTCTCATCTATTGCATCGCCTATGACTAAGTTGACCTAGAAAGGTACTCCATTCAGGTGGTCGGATGAATGTGAGGAGAGCTTTCAGAAGCTCTAGATAGCTTTGACTACAACTCCAGTATTGGTATTGCCTACAGGTTCAAAGTCTTATACTGTGGATTGTGACGCGTCGCGTATTGGTATCGGTGCAGTGCTGATGCAAGACAGTAGGGTGATTGCCTATGCATCGAGACAGTTAAAGGTACATGGGAAAAATTATCCAGTCCACGATCTTGAGTTAGTAGCTATTGTTCATGCCTTGAAAATTTGGCGGCATTACTTGTACGGTGTGCAGTGTGAGGTATATACCGATCATCGGAGTCTACAACATTTGTTTAAACAGAAGGATCTTAACTTGCGGCAGCGAAGGTGGTTGTAGTTGCTTAAGGATTAAGATATCACCATTCTCTATCACCCTGGAAAGGCTAATGTGGTGGCCGATGCCTTGAGTCATAAGGCGGAGAGTTTGGGCAGCTTAGCATACTTACCGGTAGCAGAGAGGCCCTTAGCCTTGGATGCTCAGGCCTTGGCTAATTAGTTGGTTAGATTGGATGTTTCCGAGCCAAATCGAGTTTTGGCATGTGTGGTTTCTCGGTCTTCTTTATATGATCGCATCAGAGAGCGCCAGTATGATGATCCACATCTGCTTGTCCTTAAGGACACGGTTCAGCACGGTGATGCCAAGGAAGTCACTATTGGAGATGATGGTGTATTACAGATGCATGGCAGCCTATGTGTGCCTAATGTAGATGGTTTGCATGAGCTGATTCTCCAGGAAGCTCATAGTTCGCTGTACTCTATTTATCTAGGCGCCGCGAAGATGTATCATGATTTGAGGCAGCACTATTGGTGGAGGCGGATGAAGAAAGATATAGTTGGGTTTGTATCTCGGTGTTTAAATTGTCAACAAGTAAAGTACGAGCATCAGAGACCGGGCAGATTGCTTCAGAGTCTTGAAATTCCAGAGTGGAAGTGGGAGCGTATTACCATGGACTTCGTAGTTGGGCTCCCACGGACCTTGAGAAAGTTTGATGATGTCTGGGTGATTGTAGATCGACTAACCAAGTTCGCACATTTTATTCCAGTTGGTACTAATTATTCTTCGGAGCGGTTGGCTAGGATTTATATTCGCGAGATTGTTCGTCTACACGGTGTGCCGGTGCCCATTATTTCAGATCAAGGTACGCAGTTTACCTCACAATTTTGGAGGGCATTGCAGCGAGAATTGGGCACACAAGTTCAGTTGAGTACAACATTTCACCCTCAGACGGACGGACAGTCCGAGTGCACTATTCAGATATTAGAGGATATGCTACGCGCTTGTGTCATTGATTTTGGGGGCTCTTGGGATCAATTTCTGCCACTCGCGGAGTTTGCTTACAATAATAGCTACCAGTCAAGCATTCAGATGGCTCCGTATGAAGCTTTATATGGGAGACAGTGTCGGTCTCCGGTGGGTTGGTTTGGGCCAAGTGAGGTTAGACTATTGGGTACTGACTTGGTTCAGGATGCTTTAGAGATGGTCAAAGTAATTCAGGAACGGCTTCGCACGACAAAGTCTAGATAGAAGAGTTATGCCGACAGGAAGGTTCGTGATGTTGTTCACATGGTTGGGGAGAAGGTTCTGCTCAAGATTTCACCCATGAAGGGTGTGTTGAGGTTCGGGAAGAAGGGCAAGTTGAGCCATCGGTATATTGGGCCTTTTGAGATACTTAAGAAAATTTGGGAGGTGGCTTATCAACTTGCTTTGCCACCTAGTCTATCAGGTGTTCATCCAGTGTTCCATGTATCCATGCTCCGAAAGTATGTCAGAGATCCGTCTCATATTCTGGATTTCAGTACAGTACAACTAGGCAGTAATTTGACTTATGATGTGGAGCAGGTGGCTATTTTAGACCGACATGTTAGAAATTTGAGGTCAAAGAGCATATCATCAGTGAATGTGCAATGGAGAGGCCAGCCAGTCGGAGAAGCTACTTGGGAGATTGAGCAGGAGATGCGGAGCAAATATCAACACGTATTTGAGACTCCAGGTATTGTTCTAAACCCGTTCGAGGACGAACGTTTGTTTAAGATGGGGAGAATGTAATGACTCAGCCGGTCGTTTTGAGTATTATAACCCTGTTCCCCCATTTACTGCTCAATTTATGGTTTATAGTTATTTTATGACTTACCGGGGTAGTTGGTTCGGGTTCGGAAGGAATTCGGAGTGAAATGAGACACTTAGTCTCATAATTGAAAATTTTAAGTTAGAAAAATAGACCGGATATGGACCTATGTGTAAACGACCTCATATTTGAATTTTTGTGATTTCAATAGCTCCGTATGATGATTTTGGACTTAGGAGCGTGTCCGGAAAATTGTTTGGAGGTCCGTAGTGGAATTAGGCTTGAAATACCGAAAGTTGAATTTTTGGAAAGTTTGACCAGGGGGTTGACTTTTTGATATCGGGGTCGGAATCCGATTCTTAAAATTTGAATACCTCCGTTATGTCATTTATGACTTGTGTGCAAAATTTGAGGTCAATCTGACGTGAATTGATAGGTTCTAGAGTCGTTTGAAGAAATTAGAAATTTCAAAGTTCATTAGGCTTGAATTGGGGTGTAATTCATGGTTTTAGCGTTGTTTGAGGTGATTTGAGGATTCAACTAAGTTAGTATGATGTTGTAGAACTTGTTGGTATATTTGGTTGAGGTCCCGAGGGCCTCGGCGAGGGCCTCGGGTGAGTTTCAGATGGTTAACGGATCAAAAATGAAACTACAACAGTTGCTGCAATTTCCTTCTGCTGGAAATTTCTTCTGCCAGATTTGAGCCCAAAATCGAGCCAAGATCGAGCCCAGGGTCGAGGGCCATGATCGAAGGCAGGGTCGAGGAACAGGGTCGAAGACATGATCAAAGGCTGGGTCGAGGACCAGGGTCGAAGACATAATCGAGGCCCAGGATCGAGACCCAGGATCGAGGACCTCGATCGAAGGCCAAGATCGAGGCAGAACCGAGGCTGTCTGGGCAGTATTATAAAAATAGGGACTTCGTCCCATTCGCCATTTTTGACAAATTGGAGCTTGAGGAGAGGCGATTTTTGATAGATTTTCAAGAAAAACTTGAGGTAAGTCCCTTGTGATCATTTTTACTCCATAATATTGAATTATCATCGAATAATCCGACTAGATTACATGATTTTGAGGTGTAAATCGGAGATTGGAACTTAGAAATTTGGAAATAAGATTTATAGATTTGAGGGTCGAGTTAAGGTTGGATTTTGGTAAAATTGGTAAGGGTAGACTCGTGGTTGAATGGGCTTTTGGATTTTGTAACTTTTGTCGGGTTCCGAGACGTGGGCCCCACAGGCAATTTTTGAGCTAAAATTCGGATTTTTATCGAAAATTAGCATTATCTTATGGAATTAATTTCAATAAATTTTATTGACTGAAACGAATTATTTATGGCTAGTTTCGAGGCGTTTGGAGGCAAATTCACGAGGAAAGGACATTGCAGAATAAGAATTTCATGGCTTGAGGTAAGTAACAGTTATAAATCTGGTCCTGAGGGTATGAAACCCCGAAATTTTATGTCATGTGAATATTTTGGATATGACGCACATGCTATGTGACGGGCATGTGGGCGTGCACCGAGGGGATTTTGACTTGGTCCGTCCCGTGAAACTGTAAAGTTGAATAACTAGTTTTTAGCTATATGTTCTCTATGTGTTGAAGAAATTTGACTGTAAATCATGTTAGAAATCATGCTTAGGCTATGTGATAGTACTGTTGGGACCCACAGAGGTCACATACTTGTTGAATTATTTGCTAATTCCTATCTCGTGCTCAGTCATGATTTTTCCTGCGTATCTACCTCAGTCTTTCTTGATATTTGTTAATGCATTATGTTATCTTTGTTTGGGCTGATCTTTGTGATTTCTGAGAGCCCGAGAGACTAGGGAGGTTGAGGACTGAGTAAGGCCGAGGGCCTGTCGGTGAGGTAAGGATATTATGGCACGTGAGTTGTCCGTGCAGGATATTATAACACGTGAGTTGTCCATACAGCACATGAGTTGTCCGTGCAGATTATGGAGCTTGGGTTGTAGGAGCCCCTCCAGAGTCTGTACACCCACAGTGAGCGCGGGTACCCATTGAGTGTGAGTGCTGAGGGCTGAGAGCCGAGTGGTTGAGTTGTTGTGGTGAGTTGAGTGACTGTTGCCTGAGAGGCTGTACTTGCTTTGCATTTGTTGTTGCACTTGGTTGCTATATGTCATTGTTGTGAAATCTCTGAAAGCATGTCTATTCTTTGCTGGAATTATTGAAAGTGAACTATAACTGTGTAGTTCGTCATTATCTTCAGTTCCTTAGATATTATTGTTACTTGCTGAGTTGGTTGTACTCATACTACACCCTGCACTTTGTGTGTAGATCCAGGTGCTCCCGGACATAGCGAGTGTTGATCATTTCGCGTAGTTGATTTTCATGAGATTTTGAGGTAGCTGCCGTGTTCCGCAGACCTTGTCTCTCCTTCTCTATCTCCTTTTTTACTGTATTTGGTCTCAGACTATTATAGACCGTATTTTTCAGATTTGTATTCATATTAGATGCTCATGTACTCAGTGACACCAGGTTTTGGGGAGTGTTCATGTCAGTATTTGTGGAATTTTGTATTGTATTAAATTATTATATTTTCAAACTTAAGAGAAATTGTGGTTTATCGAGATTATCGGCTTGCCTAGTATAAAGATAGGCGCCATCACGACGGGTTGAGATTTTGGGTCGTGACATCCTGCGCTCACATTTAGATCTAACCTTCAGTTCCTCTTCAAATCTCTCTCTAAAATCATAAACATTTTCATTGTTGAGTTTTGAATCTTCTTATTTCACGGAATAATACGATCATTTTAAGTATTTCTATGAATTATTATATTAATTAGCTTATGAAAATGCAATCACATAGCGTGAACTGAAAGTTTTTAGAAATCATCTATTGTTTGTTCAATAATAATAGTTACGAAACAATGATAAAGTAATAAACTTCATTGACAACTATTAAAAAACTTTAAAGCTTTGAATTCAAATGGTTTTACGAAATTATGATTTATTTGTGATATTTAGCTTAAAGTATATATATTTATATGTATATCGCCTTATATTTTACTCATGTTTCATGAATTTCAGATGTGAAATGTATTGATTTATGCCAATTCATGGTATTTTTATACGTAGGAATCATCTAGAAGCAATATAGGGTGAAATGTGCGAGATTAGAGCCAAAAAGGAGAAAATTTTGAAAAGGGCCATTTGTAGCGCCACAGGAAGTGTGGGGCGCTTCCTGTGGCCCAGTTTCCAGAACCTCAAAAATCCCAGTGCCAGGGCTAGCGACCCACACTACCCTGGGCGCTGGTGATGGGAAATCTCTCCTACTTCGCTCGAGACAATGTTATTTCGGCACAAGACCTCCCCAACGCGCATAAAAGCAAGTCTAAACCTATTTTGGAAGGGGGAGAACATATATTTTAGAGGGGAGATGTCACTTTGAGAGGAAAACACAAGCATGTAACACTCAGGAGCAAGGATTCTAAGTTTTTCTTCATATCTCTTCCTTTAACTTTATAGTTTATTTGTTCTAGAGTTTTGGGTGCTACATGAATGTTGTAATTTGAAGTTTGAATTGTTCTTATTATTTTATCATATTTGTTTATTTATTCAATCTTGTACTTAATTATTTGATTGCTTGATCACCAATTGAATACTATATACGAATCTAGGATTGAACTCGGGAGAGAGAGTTCTAGATTGCATATGAGATTGAGTAGAGCGAGATCTTGAACCTAATTAACGAGGAACAGATTTGCGGTTAGGATATGGATATACCTAATTGCCTTGCTTGGTTATTATACGATAATTATTAATGCGTTCTTGTTAATCCTAATTTCATAGGAATATAGGCGCTAGGTTAGCTTGAATAGGTAAGTAGTACTTCGGAAGAAGGCTACGAGTAATATTAACCCTGTCAACCAATAAACCAGATAAATTAATTAGGCAATTTAAGTGAAAAACTCAACGGGATTGTTAGCTAACCCATAACTCTAGAATATCGTCTCTCATTGAATTCGTCTCTAATATTTCCGACTTGTTTTCTTTAATTTCTTAGTTTTCGACTCTAGATTAGTTGTAGTTAACAATCTTTAGAAAATTGCTTCAATAGATTAATTGTCTTAGTTTAATTTAGTAAATAGTTAATCACAAGTCCCTGTGGGTACGATATCTGGACTTACAATCCTATATTACTTGTCGACTACGTATACTTGCGTGTGCGTTTGGGAGCAACAAGTTTTTGGCGCCGTTGCCGGGGACTTAGAAATTAACTAGACTGCTAGATTAGATTTTTACTCTTTGTCTATTCAAGTTTTTTTTTTAATTTTTATCTTAGGTTAATATTTACTATCTTTTTACATGGCATCTTGTAATGAGAATTGGTCGAATAATGGTTATTCTTATTTTGGTGATCCCTGTCCATATTGTGGAGGACCACACTTGTAGCAAAATTGTGAATCTCAATCTTTTGTGTGAAATATTTGTAATGTGTGTGGTTGTCAAGGTGGCCATTGGGATGATTGTCCTAATTCTTTTTACCCTTCCATGAGCCCTTATTATGATGTTTCTAATAATGTTTATGAGTTTGATAGGAACGTATTGCCCGTGTTATGGACATGGTGAGGCAAGTAGCCGAGCAACAAGATGAAATTCGTAAAAAAGACTGTCTTAGCAATAAAAGAATTACATGCTAGAATGGAAGAATTAATGGCCAATTTTCAAGAAGAACCTCAACTCGACGAAGAGAGCGAGTTCCCATAAGAAGATAACTTTGAAGAAGTAGATATCGTGAGCCAATCTTGGCTAGAGGAGCAAGTTCAACTGGATCAATTGAATAAAAAGGTTGAGGTATCTGATGCCCTACAATCAATTTTTGTGGATACTGACCAGCTTGTGGAGCGAAAAGAGGAATTCCAACTATTTGACCAAAATATTATTAACGATGCCAAGGTTAAGGAAGTGTGCAAAAGTGAGGATGTCAAAAGTGAAGCGATTCTAGAGTTAGAGTGCATTGGACCTCATTCTAAATACTTTAAGGAACGTGATAGAAAAGTTGATGCAAAACTAGGGGCGCAATTTATATCCTCAAAGTGGAGGAAAAAGTAGTGAAAGTGATAGCGTCGATCCACGACTATAAATAAGGCGCTTGTTGGGAGGCAACCCAATTCTATTGTTTCTTTTTATTTTGTTTAATTTTTTTTATTGTGTTGTTTATTTATTTTTTTAGTGTTATTTTTGTGTTTTGTAGGAGTAGGAGCATGGAGTCAAAGCCAATTGGCGTGTGCAAAATCAAGCAGGTGATTGAAACTAAGTGTGAGGTACCCGCACAAAGGATCATGCATGGGAGAAATCTGAGTATCCCATGAGTTGCTAATACTTTGGCCTTTGGCCTACTAGGGAGTCTCTTTTATACTCTTGTTATTTATTGTATGCATTGAGGACATTGCACAATTTTAAGTGTGGGGTGAGGAGATTGTTTGGGTGATTTTCTGTGCTATCCTAGCTTAATTGTAGTATTCTTTCTTAGTTTAGTGATTTTGTAAAAATAAAAAAAAAATGAAAAAAAAGGAATAAAAATTCAAAATATTTTGGAATTTTCCCGACGATGGATCTTTTGGAAAACTTTCTTGAGGGTTTAATGGGACATAGTTTGAGCCGGGTAGTAGTTCTTTGTGCATTGGTTCTTTTTCATGGGATATAGTTTGAACCGGGTAGTAGTTTATTTAGGAGTAGGATAGGAAGAAGCTGAGTTGCTCTGAGGTACATATTGAGGTGTTTGATGCTGGAACATTAGGCTATGACATGCGCTCTATCTTCCCGTATATTTGTTTTGAATTGTGATGCCTGAGTAAAATAAATAGCCTACTATGTGATGCCTTTTCTCGGTTGTTTGACCTGTATGCCACATAGTGCAATATTGCTTAAAATTTCTCAACTATATGTGCTTGCTTGACTTGAGAGTTGAACATAATCGTCTTGATTGAGTCATGTGCAACGTGTGTGTGAGTATTTGTGATCTTCTGTGCTATCCTGTGTAGTCTAGAACTTGCCCCGGGTGTTAATCAAAGCGAAATCATTAAGTTATGCTAGTCTAGGAGATGACGTAGGCATTTCTTGCTTGATCATAGATGTGCTTGTCACTTAAAAATAAAAATTTCTGTTGCTAGCCCCTTTGAGCCTATAGATCTTTCCTTTGGCACCCACATTACAAGTCATACCCCTATTTTGTTCTTAATTTGAGATTGTTGAACATTTACCTCCTAAGGCATTTAGTCGCTAAAAGAAGTAAGATGAGAGATTGGGGAGTAGCTTTAGAGTGGAACCATGGAAGGAACCTTAAGATGCACTAAAGTTGTGAAAAAAGGGCACTAGCCGATGAACCTTAATGTATGGAGGATGTGTAGAAAAGAAAAAAAGAGAAAAAGAGAAAAAGAGAAAAAGAGAAAAAGAAAAACATTTTGCAAGAAGGAAGAAAAAAAGAATAGTTCAAATAATGTAGAAAAACACACACCTCTCAATCTTACTAATTCGTGCAAGTGGAAATATAAAAATGCTTAAATGGAAAAAAGGGCTATTGTAACGACCCGACCGGTCGTTTTGAGTATTACAACCTTGCTTCCCCCTTTACTCCTCAAATTGTACTTTATAACTGTTGTGTGAATTGTCGGGGTAATTGGTTCGGGTCCGGTAAGGTTTTGGAATAAATTGGAACACTTAGTTCCAAGGTTTAAAGCTTAAGTTAAAATAGTGATCGGATATCGACTTATATGTAAACGACCTCGGAATTTAATTTTGATGATTCCAATAGCTCCGTATGGTGATTTTGGACTTAGGAGCGTATCCGAAAAATTATTTGGAGGTCCGTAGTGGAATTTGGCGTGAATTGCCGAAAGTTGAATTTTTGGGAAGTTTGACCGGGGAGTTGACTTTTTGATATCGAGATCGGAATCCGATTCTGGAAATTGGAATAGGCCCGTAATGTGAAATGTGACTTGTGTGCAAAATTTGAGGTCAATCAGACGTGATTTGATAGGTTTCGGCGTCGTTTGTAGAATTTAGAAATTTAAAAATTTATTAGGCTTGAATCTCTGTGTAGTTCGTATTTTTGAGGTTGTTAGGTAGGATTTGAGGCCTCGATTAGGTCCGTGTTATGTTATGGGACTTGTTGATACAATTGGTTGAGGTCCCGGGGGCCTTGGGTGAGTTTCGGACGGTTAACAGATCAAATTTGGACTTAAGGAAATGCTGGAACTGCTGCCTACTGGTGTGATCGCACTGCGAAGATTTTGATTGCAGGTGCGAAGCCGCATGTGCGTTAAATAAGCCGCAGAAGCGGCCAAGAGTGGGACTGGGCAGTGCTCGCAGGTGCGAGGAATTTGCCGCATCTGCGAGGCCGCAGGTGCGAAGGGGAATGCGCATCTGCGAAGCCCGCAGATGCGAGAATATCACCGCAGATGCGAGTTTTTAGAGGGCCGGCTATTTTTCGCAGGCGCATATTTTTGTCCGCAAATGCGGATGCACAGGTGCGAGCCCAGGCACCGCAAGTGCTGAAATGCCTGGGCAATGTTTAAAAACGAGGGTTCCGAGAATTTTTCTCATTTTGGATATTTTGGAGCTCGGTTTGGGCGATTTTGGAGAGAAAATTTTCCACACAACTTGGGGTAAGTGTTTTTAACTTCCTTGTGATTATATTCCATGAGTTAATCTTCATTTTTGGTGTAAGATTATTGAATCTTCAAGAGAAATAGGAGGAAATTTTTATAATGTCACAAAATGAATTTTTCAAGTTTGAATACCTATTTGGAGTCGGATTCGAGTGAAATTAGTATGGTTGAACTTGTAATTGGATGGGTTGTCGTATTTTGTGAGTTTCGTCGGATTTCGAGACGTGGGCCCCATGAGTGATTTTTGGGGCGTAATTTCGGATTTTTGTGAAAATATTAGTATTTTGATATGGAATTAATTCCTATAAATTTTGTGGGCTGAATCAAATTAATTGTGACTAGATTCGAGCCGTTTGGAAGTTGATATGCACGTAATGGGATTTATGGAGCATGGTTTAGCTTGCTTGACATTGGATTCAGCTTGTTCGAGGTAAATAACTCTTCTAATCTTGGAGTTGAGGGTATGAACCCTGAATATATGTATTTTGTGAATTGTTGGGAGGTGACGCACATGCTAGGTGACGGGCGTGTGGGCGTGCACTATAGAAATTGTGATATAATTGTTTATAAATTTTATAGTTAAATAATCTTGGCATTTTCCATGCAGTTTTATGTGTTAAAGAAATTGAGCGAAAAGCATATTAAAAACCATGCTGAGGCTATGTGCCAGTATTATTAGGACCCACAGAGGTCATGTTACTGTGAATTATTATGTTAAATTGAAAGTTCATACTCAATCATATTCATTTCAATTCATATCAGAACTCAGTTTTATGACTCTATTTTGATGCATATAAATGTTTTGGGCCGAATGCCCTGTTTTACTGAAATGCCCGAGTGGCTTGTGAGGTTTATGACTGAGTGAGGCCAAGGGCCTGATTTTATGTTGCATATTTATGGGATCGGGCTGCACGCCGCAGCATGTTGCATATTTATGGGATCGGACTGCATGCCGCAGCATGTTTGATATCGGCCGAGGGCCTGATTTGTGAGGATGAGTGTGGGTCGGGGCTGCCCGCCTGCAGCATACCTGAGTGAGGCCGAGGGCCTGAATTGTGAGGATGAGTGTGGATCGGGGCTGCCCGCCTACAACATACTTTATTATTATCGCACGTGAGTTGTCCGTGCAGATTATAGCGCTTGGGCTGAAGGAGCCCCTCCAGAGTCTGTACACACCCCCAGTCAGCGCAGGTACCTACTGAGTGCGAGTGCCGAGTGCTGAGTGACTGGGAGGCAAGAGTGATTGTGAGGTATGCCCTAGTGGCAAGAGTGATTGTGAGGTATGCCCGAGTGGCACGAGTGACTGTGAGGTTTTTGCCCGAGGGACTGTATATGAGTGATGTTCTGCCCGAGGGGATATTTATGATTTTATCATTGAGTTGCATTGCATTGGCATGCACACATGACATATATTCATAGAGATGTATTTCCTCGTGTTGTACTGCATCACATCATTCATGATTTTTTCACACATTGTTGACAGATGGGCATAGAGATGCTTTTGTTTTTACACGGGCTATCCGGAAGGAAAATGAAACATCTTATTTATTATTGACAATATTTTGGGAGAAATTTATTGTTTTCAAACTATTCATATTTTTGACAACTCCAGCAAACGATTTGGGTTTTCACTGATGTATTTGAAAGAAAGAACTACTATTTTGAAATTATGATTTGGCTGAGCATTTTGTTTCTGAGTTACTTCTGGTATTATTTGCTTATTGTTGTTATGGATTGTTGTGGACTATCGGTTTTGGACCCGACTTGGTGGAAGCTCGTCACTACTTTCAACCTACGGCTAGGTTTGTTACTTACTCAGTACATGGGGTCGGTTGTACTGATACTACACTTCTGCACATTGCGTGCAGATATTGGCTGTTGTTGTTGTTGTTGCTGTGCTCGATGGTTGCGGGACTTGAAGATGTACCTGTGTTCCTGTTGTAGCTGCCTTTTGTTCAGGGTAGCCTTAGATTTATAAAAGCTCTGTTTATGTATTATTCAAACAGACTATGTATTTATTTCATTTCCGCTTTGTATACTCTATTCTTAGAAGCTCATAATTTGTACTACCAGTTCTTGGGGATTGTACACGATTAAGAACTTTATTCACTTAAATTGCTTTAATAATTATTATTGAAATTGGATAGTTAGTAATCGACTTACCTAACGGGTTGGGTTAGGTGCCATCACGACTAGTTGGATTTTGGATCGTGACAGCTATGTTATATATGGTTTGTAGCGAGCGAATTGGTTGAGAAGAATATATGCCCGATTTGTGAGTGTAGTGTATTAAAGTACTTAGGAGGGTTAGTTACTATTCCTAAGTGTATCCTACCCGTCCCTTAGCCTACATTACAACCTTAAAGTCCTAATTGATCCCAGATTTGGCTAGCTTAGATTAGTAGAGATGTACATTACAGGCAAGCTTATGGTAAGACCACGGGATGCACATGAATTCTTTATGAGAGTGAGTGAATTTTGTTCAATTATGTGATGTCCTTAAAAAATGTTCAAAGGCATACTTGAATGTGTGGACTATTATATATTCACTCTTTTGTTTGTTGTTGAGGGCACATGATTTCATGAAGGATTGGTAATGTTATAAACTTCTCTTGTTGGGTGAGTGCGCGAGTTGAGGGTGCTTTGTGGTAACGAGTCATCTCTTGAGGTAGGGTGGTGATAGATATGTTGTTTGAATTGATTGAATTGAAATGTTATACTTAGGCATGTTCGAAACGGGAAGGATGTGAAATTTGTATGTTCATGCTTGATTGCCGGTATCGATCATAGTCAATGGTAGAGAGTATGGTTAAAAATTGAAGTGCTCCTCTCTAGTTGAGATGTGTACGTTGTCGGGCGTAGTTGAGAGTCCCTTTGATCGAGGACGAGCAAGAGTCTAAGTGTGGGGTGTTGATATTTAGCTTAAAGTATATATATTTATATGTATATCGCCTCATATTTTACTCGTGTTTCATGGATTTCGGATGTGAAATGTATTGATTTATGCTAATTTGTGGTATTTTTATATGTAGGAATCATCCAGAGGCAACATGGGGCGAAAGGTGCGAGATTAGAGCCAAAAGGAGAAAACATTGAAAAGGGCCATTTATAGCGCCACAAGCAGTGTGGGACGCTACCCTGGGCGCTGGTGACGGGAAATATCTCCTACTTCGCTTGGTGATCTCGTTTAATTTCACATCTCAATTCAAGATTATGAAAACGGTCGATGCAATAATAATACCCAACAAGAGTCGGGGTCGAATTCCGCAGGGAGCTATAGATGGGAGTTAGTAGTATATCGTAGCATGAGATTTTGAATATCTAAGTTTACTCTTCCACAAAATAGGGTTGTTTTAAAGTCTAATTTAAAACTACAATTGCAAGTTGGGAAATAAAACTAAGAGATTGTTTTTGTTGTTTTTCAAATGTTGTAAAAAGCCTAGGGCTATGACCTTCACCTATGTGTTTGTCTAATGAGATATAAACCTTAATGCTTGTTTTATTTATCGGGGTGTATTATAGCTATCAACACTCAATTACCCACTCAATACCTCTCGGTCAGAGAGTGATTTTGCCCAATTTGGCTTTCTCAAGTCCAAATGGGTATTGAACAAAACGGTTGATAAAAGCTCAAGTCGGGTTATTACTATCTCTAGGTTGAACCCTTTAATTGGGATTATCAATCTCTCGATTGACCCAATTTCTTGTTAGCCAAGTTTTCCTAGACTAAGTCTCTCTTTCTCAAGTAGAGACCAAGTCAAATAGGCATGAACTAATATTTGCAGCCATTAATTCCACAAATAAAAGCAAGAACATGGCTAAATAATAAACACTCAACCATAAACAAGCATTAAATCAAACACCCATTAAGTTTACACACTAGGGTTGGGTTACAACCCTAGTAAAAATCTAGCTACTCATGCTTGAAATGGAAGAAATAGAAGAAGAAATGATAATTAAACTCATATTGCAAGATCAAAATGATAAAATCTAAGTTAAAATAGATCAAAATATGAAAAACTACTAAAAAAAAGTAAAAGGAAACGGCTACTGTAGCAGTTGTTGTCAAAAGTTGACCTACAAAAATGTAAAACTCGTCTACTTATACAGCGCTAGAAATTTCAGACAAAAATGCCCTTCGGGAGGTTCTGCAGCCGCACAATTCCATGTGCGGTCCGCACTTTTCTTCAATTTGTCAGGATTGGAAGTATGGGGCCACATAATTCTGATATGCGGCTGCAATGCACTCTTTCTGCGGACCACACTTTTACATGTGCGGCCGCACCTTGCTCTTCTGTGGTCCGCACTTTTACATGTGCGGTCGCACCTTGCTCTTCTGCGGTCCGCACTTTTACATCTGCGGCCGCACAATTATTGTGCGGTCCACACTTCTAGGGGACTTGGAATGCATCTTCTATGAACTTTACTCTGGATTAGCTTTTGCGGCTGCACAACTCATTTGCGGACCGCATGTTTCACCAAACTCTGATGGTTTTTCCTTCAGATGATATTCTGCGGTCCGCACTTCTGAGCTTCTGTGCCTTTTATGTCCTTGAGTTCAGATTACTCCTTTTTGAGTTGGATTTCATCTCGGGAGTTCATCTTCCAATATTCCTACAATTAAAAACATTTCATTAGTTTTCGGAAACATAATTAAACTCTTTTGGACTAAAACAAAAGCTAAAAGGCGCTAATAAATTGTCAAAATCCCTACTTATCAACTCCCCCAAACATAAGTTTTTGCTTGTCCTCAAGCAAATAAGTAGTTCCCACCTCCACAAGTTAATAGCCATTTGAGCTAATCAAAATTGAGTCATTCACACATCAATTGGGACCAACAATTACCCACACCACATATGAATTATCAACAAGGAAACAAGTTAAGCTTTCATGCACAAATAGTTCTAATGTGACACTTGAGCATCAAGAGTTGACTTTATTCATCAAGGAAGCTCTCTCTTTCATGTAGGTCATTGTGGATCCCAAACTCCTCCTCCTCTATTTTCTGTTTGCCTTTCGCGCTTAAGAATTTAGCACTCAATCCAAAGATTTGCGAAAGGTTCACTCATCTCTCTCAAAAGAATGTCGCAAGTACGACTTTAAGTACCATAGGCTTGCCCCTCATGAAGATCACCACTAATGTAAGCTCACTCGGCTTGAAATCACGTAGGGCTTTTTCGGAATACAATGAAGACTTTTGGACTAAGGTTGGATATGCTATGATAGAACGAGTTCATCTTTCCTTAAGCACTCCATTTTATTTTCTAGGCTCATGTTTTGCCAACTCTTTGAGGCATTTTCTTTTCTTTGGGGGGAACTAGAGAGACTTAACATCACTCTTTCTTGATCATGATATTCATTTCCTCTCTCTTTTGATTTCTCCATGCTTTGCATCATTACTTTTCTTTGAATCCCATTAACTCTTCAACTTATTCACTTTCTTTTTGCACTTTTCTTTTTGTTCTTTCCTTTTCTTGCCTTTCCTTCTCATCATTTCTTTTCTTTTTGTGCCTTGATACCTCTTTCAAGTTCCTTGTCCCCCCAAACTTACTTTTTTAGCCAATTATTTCACAAGAGTGTTAAGGAAAGCTCTGGTGCCAAGAGAGGGTCACGACAAAACGGGTAAAGTCTTGTAACATGGTTATCAAATGAGAAGGGTTTTAGACTCGAATAGGTTGACTTGAAATAACAACATTTGTGGGCAATGGAAAACTTCAAGCGGGCCAAGGAGAGCCTACAATCACTTCTCAAGCCAAGCAAAACTTAAAATTTCACCTAAAAATACATTAGAGGCAAGTTCTATACCATTCGCACAAGTACTTGGGCTTGCAACAAAAATATCTCACCTCTCACGCAGCTAGATTGTTAAAGAGGATAGAGTCGAGGGCCCACAACGACCATATTCAAGATTGAAAATCACTATGGTTTGATTAAACCACTCGATGATTGCCTAAGTCAACACTAGAGTCACAAGGTCACTA
This sequence comes from Nicotiana tabacum, assembly GCF_000715075.1. Classification (NCBI taxonomy): domain Eukaryota; kingdom Viridiplantae; phylum Streptophyta; class Magnoliopsida; order Solanales; family Solanaceae; genus Nicotiana; species Nicotiana tabacum. The sequence continues at coordinate 122,637,210 of NC_134098.1, forward strand.
ACTAGAGCTATTTCTTTCCAAAAACCTTGTTTTTAACCATAAGCACGTAGTTAAGTGTGTTGGTACCAAGTGAAGCATGTTTGACTCTTCGAGCATGATTCAATTAGGTCTTTTTATTCATTACTACTACTACTACTACCTAAACACCAAAACGGACTCAGTCCCTTAAGAAGGTTGTCACGCCATCCATCGTTGGGAAGAGTCACCCGGTTCATACAAAAACTACCTTTGGAAAGAACCATGGCATTAAGAAAATCAAAGGCTTATTAACCACTAAAACATAAAAAGAAGCTACTAATTCAAAAAGAAAGCAAACATAAAGATAAAGAAGCTATAAAGCAAGAAACTATTGAAAGCGTAATGAATATACATAATGAGAGATAAGAGAGAATATATACATAATGAGAAAGAAGAAGAAAATAGTAATAAGTTAATTACAGGCCAAATGTCTCATAGTTATCAAAATACAGAGTTATAAAAATGTGTCAAAGAAACTCCACCCCCTCCCTCCCGAATAAAAATAAACATTATCCCCAATGTTTAACAAAATAAGAGTAAAAGAAGGGTGAGAGTGAAGAAAACTCCCTATGGCTCTGTGGCCATCTCTGTGTCCCCAGTAGTGGCACCGACCTCAGCCTCCAATTGGATCTCATCATCCTCAAATCCGGGAGTGGCTGGGTTAGTGAACATCTGACGGACTGCCTCGGCAGTGTCAGCAGCAATGTCTGGCTCCTCAGACGGGCCAACTGGTGCTGTAGGTGCTGTGGGATCTGGGCCTGGGTGGTGCGAGTCAATGAACATGTCAAATGGAATATCTCTGGCTGCTGCTAGCTTAGTGACCTGTCTCCAGAGCTTATCCACAGACTTCTTTGAATCATGTGACTTTCGCATCTTCTTCACTTCCTTGGCCAGCTCCTCAATCATGGACCCATGCTGTACCAGAGTGGCCATAATAGTGTTTTGATTGTCCAGGATCTTCTTCAAGGTTTCTTAAACTGTGGGGGGGAATCTGGGGTGCCGGCATAAATGACTGTGCTGCAACATGACCGGATATGTCAGACAACTTTGCAGTAGTTGTCTGCATCTAGTTGTTGAGGCTCGCTAGTGTCTGGGAGACTCGCAGCACAGAGAGTGTAGCAGAGGGCATAGGCACCGGCTTCAAAGACGAGGTGGGAGGCACTGAGGATGAAGGTGGAGGCATGGCCGCTGTACTGGCTTAGGGCTCTGCTGAAGTGGAAGGCATATATGCTGACTCTATAGCTACCACCGATGGCTCCTTAGACTGGCCTAAGGTAGTAGTCGGCTGACCCTTTTTCTTATGGTTGTGAGCATCCACAAGAGAATACCAAGAGAAGGGCTTCTTAGCCCGAACCTTCGTGTCAAAATCTCTGGGCTCTACCCGTGCATCCGTAAGGTACTCAGTGATAGTGTTGGGATACGGGTAGGAGGTATCAGCCTACATGGCGACCACTGACATGTTGGCCGACATCATGACACCCACATTGATTGGGTACCCGGCCATAATGGAGGTGACTAGAACTGCCCGTGGAATAGGTAAGTTGGTTTCATTCTGGCACGGGTCTAGTCTGCTGCATACGAAGGTCTGCCATCCTTTCGCCTTGAAGTTTAGGGTGTTCCGCTGAATAGGAACCCCTGCAGTGATTCATGGTGGTGGTGGCCCCAAGGCTGCAAGAAGCTCAGCTAGCCATGGGCGAGCTGCATCCCCCATCGCCAGCTTCTCCAAGTACTGTGCAGGATCCACATCCTCAAACCCCAAATAGGAGTTCAGTGTGTGCTGGTCAAATCTCACTTTCATATTCCTTACTTTTGTCACTTTGGTCCCTTTCTTTATGTGCGCCACATTAGCGTAGAACTCCGGACCAGATACTCCTTGGCGTCAACTACACTCTGGGTGAACCACAACCACCCCTTCCGCTCTCGGAACTGTCTTAATACTGCTGGATTATACTTGTCAAGATCTTTAAGTTGGAACTGTCGCTCAAGAGTGAGCGATCTCACCGGCCACCACCCACGAAAGCTGGTGAAGGTAGCTAGACTGACGAAACGGTCCTCCTAGACCTCTTTCTTCTTCGACCTCTCAAGGCCGGCAACTGTAGTATCACCCCCTCAGCCATCATCCGGAATATCATCGACAATAGTTGTTGGTGCCTCAGGGACAGGTGTAGAAAGGGGCTCCGAAGCCTAATTGGCACTCTCCGAACCCTCAGAGGTGCTATGTGAGGAGGAAGGCTCGTCCCGGAGTTGGTACCTCCCTGGTGGATGTGATTGGATAGTTGGTTGCTCTTGAACTGAGTCGCCCTCCGATGCTTCCCGACATGGGGGTATAAGAACCAGATTCAGAGGGCTCCGCATTTCTTCCTCGGCTGACTGTTGCCTTCTTTGCGATTATCTTTTGGAGGGCGAGGGGTAAACTACTTTTGCCTCAACCTCTGGAAGGTTCACCCCTCCCCTTTAATGTATCTCCTCGGCCTCGAGATCTAACCATTATCTGTAACACGCAACAACAATAGTCAGTTGTAATTCAAATACAAACAAATAGTAACACACAGTGTAGAACATGCTTGCAGGTTGGGGAAGTGTGGTCCGCACAATTTCAAATGTTGTTACAGGCTGGGCTGTGCGGACCGCACAATTTGAAATTCCGGCCACATCAATGAATCTGTGGTCCGCACAAATATTAGTGCGACTGCAGGTTTGAAGTGCGGTCCGCACTTTTATCATCGCGGCCGCACATCACACTCACCAAAATGTCAACTCTCTGAAGATAGAGAATGGGTTGTTTTGCGGCATCACTCACTTTTCTGCGGCCGCGAAGAGATTTCTGCGGTCTACACAATTTCAAGTGCGACCGTAGAATCTGCCTTGGCTAAGAACCCTAATTTCAACTTCTGCGGGCCGCACAATTTCTTATGCGGTCGCAGATTTTAAAATAAAATCGAGCAGAGTTTCTAGGGTTTTTCAATTTTTCATAAATTCGACATGGTATTAACAATTAAGCATGAAAATCAATTCACCCATTCCCCATAGAGCAATTAGCAGTTGACCCAACACAGATTAAACCCCACATGGTAGTAAAATTGAAATCTACTGGCAAATGGCCTAAAACTACCTAACAAATTATAAATTAAACTAAAAATTGAAAATTTCTATGAGTAATTGAAGCATACCAGATATGAAGTAATGCAGATGAGTTATCACAGATGTGGATTGAGTGTCGCAGATGATTGAACAGACGATTTCAAAGTTTTAAAGTTTAGAGTGCTCAGAGAGGGAAAAAATGTACAGTAACCCTAAGGTTACTATTTATACAGACGGGCTGACTAAGGGACAATGGTGAAGCCGCAAAATTCCTTATGCGGTCCGCACTCTGTTATCTGGGGGCTCAAATGCCCTTGATGTTCTGCGGTCCTCAGAATTTCTGGTGCGGCCACGGATTTTTTATGCGGACTGCAGATTTTGAAGTGCGGCCGCACTTTGGCCATTTCTCTGACAGACCAAACTTGAGAGAGTTTGCATTTTTCTTTTCCAATTTGTGCGGTCCGCACTGTAATTGTGCGGCCATAGTTCCTTTCTGCTGTAGCAATCACAATTGTGCGGTCCGCTCTTTATCCACACTTAGCCAATTTTCTAAGCACAGTTCCTGTAAATCACACTCATTCCTGCAACACACTTCAAATCTAGTTAGCACACAAATAACACTTATCTACAAAAGAAGAAAAGAAAAAGAAAAAGAAAAAGAAAACATGGGTTGCCTCCCAAGAAGCGCTTGATTTAACATCGCGGCACGACGCAAATTACCATCACTTCAAATGAATAACTGCCACCATGTGGCCATCATCAACTTGTCCCAAATAATGCTTCACCCGGTGACTATTGGCTCAGAATACCTCATCATTTTTGTTCTTCAAGTCTAATGTACCAAAAGGTGTCACACCCACAATTTTAAAGGGAATACTCCATTTAGATTTCAGCTTTCCGGGAAATATCTTCAATCGTGAGTTGAATAAAAAACAAGATCGCCCACCTTGAACTCCTTGTTTCAGATGTATTTGTCATGAAGGTACTTCATCTTCTCTTTGTACAAGGACGAACTTGCATATGCATGGTACCAGAACTCATCCAATTCATTCAAATGTGCAACCTACAAATTAGCGGCTGCATCCCAATCAAGATTCAACTTCTTTAAAGCCCACATGGCTTTGTGCTCAAGTTCCACTAGAAGATGACAAGCTTTGCCAAACACCAATCGGTATGGAAACATCCCGATAGGAGTTTTGAAAGCAGTCTGATAAGCCCATAGTGCATCATCAAGCTTCTTTGACCAATCCGTCCGGTTAGCATTCATTGCTTTAGACAAGATACTCTTTATCTCCCGGTTGGAGACTTTCACTTGACCGCTAGCTTGTGGATGATAGGGAGTCATAACTTTGTGAGTGACACCATACTTGCTAAGAAAAGTGTCAAAAGCCTTGTTGCAAAAATGCGACCCCCCATCGCTTATGATAGCCCGCGAAGTACCAAATCTTGTGAAAATATTCTTCTTCAAGAACGCCACCACACTTCTCACTTCATTGTTGGGTAGAGCAATGGCCTAAACCCATTTAGATACATAATCAACCACGACCAAGATGTAGGCATTTCCACAAGAACTCACAAAAGGACCCATGAAGTCAATACCCCACACATCAAATATATCAATCTCCAAAATGGCGGTGAGAGACATTTCATTCTTCTTCGAGATTCCACCGGCCCGTTGGCATTCATCACATTGCTTCACCATATCACTTGCATCTTTGTAAAGAGTGGCCCAATAGAAACCGCAACTTAGCACTTTACCCGTTGTTCTTGTTTCGCCATGGTGACCACCATAAGGCGAAGAATGGCAAGCCTCAAGAATAACATTTTGCTCTTCATCCGGTACACATCTTCTAATTACCCCATCCGTGCAAATCCGAAAAAGGTATGGCTCAACCCAATAATAATCTTGACAATCCCATTTGAGATTCTTCCTTTGATTTGAAGAGAACTCATCCGGGATGATTCCACATAAAAGGAAGTTTGTTAGATACGCGAACCATGGAACCTCCTTCATTGAAATAGCCAAGAGTTGCTTGTCGGGGAAAGAGTCATTTATTTCAAGGCCATCATGTGGCCTCCTCTCCTCCTCCAAACGAGACAAGTGGTCCGCCACTTGATTTTCACTCCCTTTTCGATCTTGGATATCAATATCAAACTCTTGCAACAATAGCACCCATCGTATCAACCTAGATTTTGAATCTTTCTTGCTCATAAGATAGCGAAGTGCCGCATGATCCGTATTAACAATGACTTTTGCACCCATCAAGTATGGGCGGAACTTCTCAATTGCAAACACAATGGCAAAGAGCTCTTTCTCTGTAACGGTGTAATTGACTTGGGCATCATTCATGGTCTTACTAGCATAGTAGACCGGATGAAAGATCTTGTTGATACGTTTCCCCGAAACTGCTCCAACCGCTATATCACTAGCATCGCACATGAGCTCCAAAGGAATACTCCAATTAGGAGCGGTGATAATGGGAGTGGTTGTCAACTTGAACTTTAACAATTCAAAGGCTCTCATACAATCATCATTGAAGTGAAACTTAGCATCTTTCTCTAAGAGCTTGCACAATGGGTTCACCACTTTAGAAAAATCCTTTATGAAGCCCTATAGAACCCCGCGTGACCCAAGAAACTTGTGATGACCCAAAATATCATCTTTAAATCTAATAATTAATTCTATGTTCTAAGACCTCGAAAAGCACTATATGTCACTCCTCTACTTGCGTACGAAGTCTGTAAAATTTTCCGAAAAGTTTTTATGTGAAAATGGATTAAAATATGAACTAGAGCCTTAAAACTCAACTAAGTTGACTTTGGTCAACATTTTGAGCAAACAGACCTGGATCAGTGTTTTGATAGTTTTGGTAGGTCTGTATTGTGATTTGGGGCTTGGGAGTATACCCAGAATTTAATTTGTAGGTCCCTAGCTCAAGTTATAACCATTTAACGGAAACTAGTAATTTAAAGGCTAAAGATTTCTAAGTTTGACCATGGGGTTGACTTTTTAATATCAGAGTCGGAATCCAGTTCTGAAAATTTTCATAGCTCCCTTATGTCATTTATGACTTGTGTGCAAAATTTGAGGTCAATCGGACTTGATTCGATAGGTTTCGGCATCGAATGTAGAAGTTGGAAATTTCATAAGACTAAAGTTTCAAATGAGTTCGCACAAGACCTAACTTTAAATGAGAATAACTCTAATGATACAAAGTTTTATATGGTGTATTACCTATCAAATGAAATAACTTTGAGTCTAGTTTCTAAAACTTCAAACCGTTCGTCATTTGGAAATTCCTACAAGAGGTTATAACTAAATTACCAAAAGCTGGAAAAATGCAATTATGCGGCAAATTATGCGAGCCGCAGAACAGGTTTGCAACCCGCAAAATAGTTGCCGATATGCCCAACGCACACCACTTCTAGGCATCAGTTTTGCGATCTATTGTGCGACCCGCATACCTACTTGGCGGTGCATTGTGCGATCGCCTACCTGTTTTCGGAGGGGTAATTTTCCTATTTTCATAATCCGACCCCATTTTGATAAATAGGTTTTGGGGCATATTTTGGGGTAATTATCTGATGATTTCAGAGAGAAGTGAGAGTGTTCTAGAGAGAGGAAGTAGATAAAGTGTCTTGTTCATCAAATTCTTGTCCAAGCCTTGAAATCCTGCAAGAAATCCCTCAAGTTCTTCATCAAAGAGTTAAGGTTCTAACCCCTAATCTTCAATTTCGAGTTTGGGTAATGATGGGTGATAAGAGTATGATTCTTGGGGTAAGTGTTCATTATCCTATATTGATTATATTTTATGATTCCATACTCGTTTACATCATGAATCCGTGAATTTAGGAAAGAAAAATTAGATTTTTATAAAATATTCCAAAACCGAAAATTTAAGATTTGAAGGTTCATTTGATATCGGAATTGGATAATTTTTATATGGTTGAACTCGTAGCGGAACAAGTGTTCGTATTTCGTGAGTTTTTCCAGAATTTGAGATGTGGGTCCCGCTATCGAATATTTAAATGAATTTCGGATTTTGTATCCGGAAAATTAGTAAATTCATATGGAATTAATTTCTATGATTCGTATTGAGTATATCGAATTGTTTGTGAATAGATTTGAAGCTTTTGGAGATAAATTTAAAAGGAAAATCTTTGGTCGAGTAATTGATTGGAATTTGCAAAGCGAGGTAAGTGCCTTGACTTGAGGGAATAGAACCTTTAAATTATTTGTTTGCAAAGCGAGGTAAGTCCATAGACTTGCTCAGATTTCAGCTACTCAGAGGAGACTTGAGGTATAACTGCACGACGTTCGCAGTTCTGAAGTTCCCGTCTACTTTACTTTAGCTGTGTATTTGTTTTCAGACAGCTTTATTTTATTCAGACCTTTATTTGTATTATTCTAGAAGCTCATGCACTTGTGGCACTAATTCTGGGATGGTATTTAGACACCGTTATTTGTTTTATGGATTATTCACTACATTTCAGACTTTACTTCCGCATTTATTTCTTTGTTATTAATAAATTTAAAAATTGTTTTAAAATGGATAATATTATTCTAGCATTGGCTTGCCTAGCAAGTGAAATGTTAGGCGCCATCACGGTCCGAAGGTGGGAATTTCGGGTCGTGACAGTTGGTATCAGAGCACTAGGTTACATAGGTCTCACGAGTCACGAGCAAGCTTAGTAGAGTCTGAAAGATCGGTACGGAGACGTCTGTACTTATCTTCCAGAGGCTATAGAGTTTAGGAATAATTCCACTTCTTTAATTCCTTATCGTGCGACATTGATTTAGCTTGAAAAATATATCTCATATTTCTTTATATCCCTTCATGTATGACATTGCGCACTCGGTATCAGTTGTGCGTCGACTGTTCGTGATGCCGTAGATAGACTACGAGGGAGCTAGAGATGCTCAAACAATTCCTCAGCGTGTGGTTCCGAGTGAAGATGCGAACGTATTGAGAGATCACCTAGTGAATCATGTGGGAGGTGCAACGGACCTTGGCATCTGGTTGATTTATACGAGCTGTGAAGGTTATTATTGTGGATCATCGGACGTGGTGAACTATGACTTCACGCTGAGTGGGGGGAGTCCACTATCAATGGACGGATTGCGGGGTCATGTGTTATATTAGTTTTGGCCTGAAATGTATATATGTGGTACTGAAAGGTTCCCCAAAAATTTACACATGTTTAAGGCTTAAGATTTTGTAGAGGATAAGGTTGGGACTTGTGGTATGTCCGCTTACTTAATAATCCTATACTTCAGTACAAAAGGAGTTAGAGAAACAACTTTAAATTTACAGAATATCTACTCAACGTGGACGTCATGGTTGCGGATTTTGGGGTACTTTGGGGGAAGTACAGTGGTTGATGAGATTCTAGACTATGTGGTTCGTGCCAAGATTTGCATGTATGGAGATCTACTTTTGTGATCGTTGTGTATAAATAGGGGTTAGGGTTACCCCAAAGAAGATTCGAAGAGTATGTTAAGAAATGGGTCAGCTCAATAGTGTTGAGTCAGCATAACAAAAGAAGAAATTGGCCTTGAGAGAGATAATTCTCCACAGGTGTCCGTGGCAAGCCTATGAAGAGGGCAAACCAGCCAATGCAACATCGCCCACTTGGGTCATTTCTCAGAACGCTTTTAAAGGAGTTTGTTTCTCGGACTCTCCATAATACATGGCACATAAGGTTTGAATGGCTGCATCAAGTCACCATGACGGTGTCATAATATGCCATCAGGTTTAATAAGTTAGCCCGTCATATTCCTACTTTTCTTCCTACAACCAGAGAGGGAGTCCGCAGACTCATTAAAGGACTCAATTATGATCGCAAAATTTTGTATGACTCGGGAGCTACAGGCTGATACTTCATTTCCACTGGTGGTAGAAATTGCCAAGATATTATAACGTGTTCGGGGTGAGGAAAAAGGAAACTAAGGATACCAAGAAGTCTCGAGGTTCTGGGGGATTCAGTGGATTCTACTCTGCGAGTATAAATTATTATGGCGAGGGCTCGGGCAGTCGGCCAGCCCAGTTCGCACATCGGATTAATCGAGGTACTCAAGTAAGTTCTTTTAATGCACCACTAACATAAGTTTCCTATAATGGTTATTCCAGTTATATGGAACAGACTTAGTATGAGTAGCCAAACCCGCAAATGGGTTGTTATGAATGTGGTGATACTAGGCACATCATGAGAAAATTGTCCTAGACTTGGGAGAGACATATTTCATCAAAGCACTCAGGCTACATGCCTCCATTGCAGTTACTACACCACCCACATGACCAGTTAGGGGTGGAGGATAGGCGGGTAGAAGGAGTCCTAGAGGTGGAGGCCCAGCCGTTGATATATTTATTTTATGATATGGCGGAGGTCGCTACATCAGATGGTGTTGTTACAGGTATGACCTCGATTTAATATAAAGGAATAATTTCCCTAACTTGATTCAGTTCTGAGTATCGAGACGAGTCCTCCTATTGTGCTACACTTATGAGTGAACTTCGTAATTCTATAATCTACTTATGTGTTTACTCCTGTTGGGAAATTCTATGGAGATAACTATGCCTATCATTCTATGTTGGTCACTAATAAGAGCTATGAGGCTAAAGGTGGCTTTCTATTACTCATATCGATAAGTTTTGATGTAATTTCTAGATAATTAATTACAAATTGTGAATTATATGCCCTACCGGTGTGGGGTTCATTATGTGTTGTGATTTTGTGTAACCGAAAATATTTAAAAGGAGAAAATGGAAATTTTCGATTGGCACAATGTGCATATTACTTGTGATTCAAAACAGAGGACGAGATCCTTGCATTTTAATATAAAATGATATGTTTAAACCGGGCTACAAGCTGCGGTAGAAGTTATATAAAGACGATATCCTTGTGAGGAAAATTCTTGTGTTTAAGTTCTCCCTTGTGAAATTAAATTTGTACTATAGCAATAATAGGGAGTCATGCATGTTAGGCTTATTTGAAAATTTTTGTATGAAATTCTCTGTGCATACTTGCCAAATTCGTGTTGTAATTATTGAGTTTTAACCTATGAGTTAGGTAGGTGCCCGCCTAGGTGGCATTAAATGCGACTCGTTAATTCGGGTAAATAATTATGAGGTCTTCATGCCTTACATTTCGTTATTAGTATTGTGAAGGTTTGAAACAAGATTTTTGTTAACATGGAGTTAATTGGCGATTCTGTAATTGATTATGAACAACTATTAAGACTAGATTGACCCAGAAGGATGCCCCATCTAGATGGTCAGACGAGTGTGAGTTGAGCTTTCAGAAGCTCAAGACTGCTTTGACTACGACGCTAGTGTTGGTATTACACACAGGTTCAGGATCTTATACGGTGTATTATGATGCATCTCGCGTTGGGCTTGGTACAATATTGATGCAGGATGGCAAGGTGATTGCATATGTGTCGCGGCATTTGAAAGTTCACGAGAAGAATTATCATGTTCATGACTTAGAATTAGCAGCCATTGTTCATCCACTAAAGATTTGGAGGCATTACCTTTACAGTATCTCATGTGATGTATTTACTGATCAACGTAGTCTACAGTATCTGTTCAAATAAAAAAAATCTCATTTTAAGGCAGAGAAGATGATTGGAGCTATTGAAGGACTATGATATCACCATTTTGTATCACCCCGGAAAGGCCAATGTGGTGGATGATGCTTTGAGTAGAAAGGTTGTGAGTATGGGCAGCCTTACGTATATTCTGGTTGGTGAGAGGCCGTTAGCTATAGATATTCAGACTTTGGCCAATCAGTTCGTGAGGTTAGATGTTTCAGAATCCAGTCGGGTTCTAGCCTACACAGCCGCTCGGTCTTCTTTATATGAGCGAATCAGAGGGCGACAGTATGATGATCCTCATTTGCTTGTCCTTAAGGACATGGTGCAGCACGGTGGTGCCAAGTAGGTTGATGTGGGAGATGATGGAGTTCTGCGGATGCAGGGTCGTATTTGTGTTCCTAAGGTGTATGGGCTTCATGAATTAATTCTTGAAGAGGCCCACAGTTTCCGGTATTCTATTCATCTGGGTGCCGCCAAAATGTATCAAGATTTGCGGCAACATTATTGGTGGAGGAGAATGAAAAAGGATATAGTTGCATATGTAGCTCGGTGTCTGAATTGTCAGCAAGTTAAGTACGAGCATCAGAGAACTGGTGGTTTGCTTCAGAAGTTAGAAATTCCTGAGTGGAAGTGGGAGCGTATCACTATGGATTTTGTTGTTGGGCTCCCACGGACTCAGAGAAAGATCGACGCAGTATAGGTCATTATGGACAGGTTGATCAAGTCGGCACATTTCATTCTGGTAGCAGTTACCTATTCTTCAAAGCGGTTAGCGGAGATTTACATCTAAGAGATTGTCTGCCTTCACGGTGTGCCCGTGTCTATCATTTCTGATCGAGGTACACAGTTCACCTCACACTTCTAGAGGGATGTACAATGTGAGTTAGGCACGCATGTTGAGTTGAGTACAACATTTCATCCACAGACATACGGATAGTCAGAACGCACTATTCAGATATTGGAAGATATGCTTCGCGCTTGTGTTATAGACTTTGGAGATTCTTGGGATCAGTTCTTGCCACTTGCAGAGTTTGCCTATAATAACAGCTATCAGTCAAGCATTCAAATGGCTCCATATGAAGCATTACATGGGATACGGTGTCGTACGCCAGTTGGCTGGTTTGAACCAGGAGAGGCTCGGTTGTTAAGTACTGATTTGGTACAGGATGCCTTGGATAAGGTCAAGATTATTCAGGATCAACTTCGCACAGCTCAGTCTAGGCAAAAAGGTTATGCCGACCGTAAGGTTCGTGACGTTGCATTCATGGCAGGAGAAAGAGTATTGCTTCGAGTTTCACCTATGAAAGGTGTAATGAGATTCGGAAAGAAGGGCAAGTTGAGCCCTAGGTATATCGGACCCTTTGAAATTCTTGAAAGGGTGGGTGAAGTAGCCTACAGGCTTGCACTACCACCTAGTTTATCATCAGTTCATCCGGTATTCCATGTATCCATGCTCCGAAAATATCATGGTCATCCGTCCCATGTGTTAGACTTCAGCTCATTTCAATTGGACAAAGATTTGACTTATGAGGAGGAGCCAGTAGCTATTCTAGCTCGGCAAGTCCGTCAGTTGAGGTCTAAGAGTTATCCTTCAGTTCGGGTACAATGAAGAGGTCAACCGATTGAGGCAGTTACCTGGGAGTCCGAGTCAGACATGTGGAGTAAATATCCACACTTATTCATCAACTCAGGTACTTTTTCTAACTTCGTTCGAGGACGAACGTTTGTTTTAGAGGTGGAGAATGTGATGATCCAAAATATTATCTTTAAATCTAATAATTAATTCTATGTTCTAAGACCTTGAAAAGTACTATTTGTTACTCCTCGACTTGCGTGCAAAGTCCGTAAAATTTTTCGGAAAGTTTTTATGTGAAAAATGAATTAAAATGTGAACTAGAGCCTTAAAACTCAACTGAGTTGACTTTGGTCAATATTTTGAGCAAACGGACAAGGATCAGTATTTTAATAGTTCTTGTAGGTCCGTATCGTGATTTGGGACTTGGGCTTATGCCCGGAATTTAATTTGGAGGTCCCTAGCCCAAGTTATGACCATTTAATTGAAACTAGTAATTTAAAGGCTAAAGATTTTCAAGTTTGTCCATGGGGTTGACTTTTTGATATCGGAGTCAGAATCTAATTTCGAAAATTTTCATAGCTCCATTATGTTATTTATGACTTGTGTGCAAAATTTGAGGTCAATCGGACTTGATTCGGTAGGTTTTGGTATCGAATGTCGAAGTTAGAAATTTCATAAGACTAAAGTTTCAAGCGAGTTCGCACAAGACCTAACTTCAAATGAGCATAAATCTCATGATACGAAGTTTTATATGGTTTATTACCTATAAAATGAAATATCTTTGAGTCTAGTTTCTAACGCTTCAAACCGTTCATCATTTAGACATTCCTACAAGAAGTTATGACCAAATTACCAAAAGCTGAAAAACTGCAATTATGCGACAAATTGTGCGACCGCAAATCAATTATGCGAGCCGCAAAATAGGTTTGCGACCCGCAAAATGGTCGCTGATATGCCCAGCGCACACCACTTCTGGGAATCAGTTTTGCGATCCATTGTGCAACCCGCATACCTACTTGGCAGTGCACTGTGCGATCGCCTACCTGTTTTCGGAGGGATAATTTTCCTATTTTCATAACCCGACCCCATTTCGATAAATAGGTTTTGGGGCATAATATGGGGCAATTATCTAATGATTTTAGAGAGAAGTGAGAGTATTTTAGAGAGTAATAGTAGATAAAGTATCTTGTTCATCAAATTCTTGTCCAAGCCTTGAAACCCAACAAGAAATCCCTCAAGTTCTTCATCAAAGAGGTAAGGTTCTAACCCCTAATCTTCAATTTCGAGTTTGGGTAATGATGGGTGATTAAGAGTATGATTCTTGGGATAAGTGTTCCTTATCCTATATTGATTATATTTCATGATTCCATACTCATTTACATTATGAATCCGTGAATTTAGGGAAGCAAAATCAGATTTTTATAAAATCTTCCAAAAACGAAAATTTAAGATTTGAAGGTCCATTTGATATCGGAATTGGATAATTTTTGTATGGTTGAACTCGTAGCGGAACGAGTGTTCGAATTTTGTGAGTTATTTCGGAATTTGAGATGTGGGTCCCACTGTCGAATATTTAAATGAATTTTGGATTTTTTATCCGGAAAATTAGTAAATTCATATGGAATTAATTCCTATGATTCGTATTGAGTATATCGAATTGTTTGTGAATAGATTTGAAGCTTTTGGAGATAAATTTAAAAGGAAAAGTTGTGGTCGAGTAATTGGTTGGAATTTGAAAAGCAAGGTAAGTGTCGTGGTTAACCTTGACTTGAGGGAATAGAACCCTTAAATTATTTGTTATGTAAAATGCATGTGAACGACGTATAAGCGAGGTGACGAGTGTCTATACGTCGTCAAATTAATTGTTTGCCTACTTACTTGAAAAATCATAAATTATTTTAAATTATGAATTAATTATTATAATAATTGTTTATCTCCTATTCTTTGTCAAATATTAATTTTTAAATTCCTGCATTAATTGTTACATGCTATTTGAATTATGTGTCTTAAATGTTATTTGACATTTAACATATTAAATATTAAACTGCCTATTTTCTCCCTGATTTTCATAATAACTTGCTATTTGTCATTGTTTCTTTCATAATTAAATCATAATTATTGTATGCTTATTGTCTTATAATTTTATATTAATTGTTGCATTTATTGGGAAAATTTATTCTATAAGAATTAGTAAATGAATATATTGGAGAAGCGGATTGCACGCCGCAACAACATTGAATTGGTAAATGTATATATTGGAGGAGCGGGTTGCACGCCGCAACAGAATTTATCGAAATGAATATATTGGAGGATCGGGTTGCACGCCGCAACAGACTTATTAAAAAGTCCATATTGGAGGATCGGGTTGTACGCCGCAACAGACTTTTTAAAAGTCAATATTGGGGGATCGGATTGCACGCCGCAACAGACTTATTAAAAGTCAATATTGGGGGATCGGATTGCACGCTGCAACAGACGTATTAAAAAGTCCATATTGGAGGATCGAGTTGCACGCTGCAACAGACTTATTAAAAGTCAATATTTGGGGGGATCGGATTGCACGCCACAATAGACTTATTTAAAAGTCAATATATACTTGATTAAAAATAATTATATGAGAGGATTGAAAATGAATATATTGTGGAAGCGGTTTTTACGCTATAACGGAAATTGGTTGAAATAATAATGGATTATGACTGCTGAGTTGGCTTCAATTATTATAAATGAATTATCTGATTTATTTCTATTATTTGTTGTTGTTACTAATATTGCGTACATGTTAATGTAAGTGAACCGCCTTAGCCTCGTCACTACTTCGTCGAGGTTAGGCTCAGCACTTACCAGTACATGGGGTCGGTTGTACTGATACTACACTCTGCACTTCTTGTGCAGATTTCAGAGTTGGTCCCAGCGGCGTGCCATAGACTTGCTCGGATTTCAGCTACTCAGAGGAGACTTGAGGTATAACTGCATGGCGTTCGCAGTTCTGAAGTCCCCGTCTACTTTACTTTAGCCGTGTGTTTGTTTCCAGATAGCTTTATTTTATTCAGACCTTTATTTGTATTATTCTAGAAGCTTGTGCACTTGTGACACCAATTCTGGGATGGTATTTAGACACCGTTATTTTTTTTTATGAATTATTCACTACATTTCAAACTTTACTTTCGCATTTGTTTCTTTGTTATTAATAAATTTAAAAATTATTTTAAAATAGATAATATTATTCTAACGTTGGCTTGCCTAGCAAGTAAAATATTAGGTGCCATCACGGTCCGAAGGTGGGAATTTCGGGTTGTGACACTTCTCACGCCTTTCTCTAAAGTTGGAGGTGGAAGTTTAGAAATCACCTCTATCCTCGCCTTGTCGACCTCTATGCCATTATTTGAAATTTTATGGCAAAGGACAATGCCTTCCTCGACCATGAAATGGCATTTCTCCCAATTTAGCACCAAGTATGTTTCTTCACACCTTGCCAATATTTTATCCATATTTGCCAAGCAATCATCAAAGGAATCCCCGACTACCGAGAAGTCATCCATGAAGACATCAAGGTAGTCCTCTACCATATCCGTAAAGATCGCCACCATACACCGTTGAAATGTCGCCGGTGCATTGCATAAGCCAAATGGCATCCGCTTGAAAGCGAAAGTGCCATAGGGATAAGTGAAAGTTGTTTTTTCTTGATCTTCCGGGGCAATAAGGATTTGGTTGTAGCCCGAATATCTATCTAGAAAGCAATAGAAAGCACGACCTGCCAACCTATCAAGCATTTGGTCAAGGAAGGGGAGTGAAAAATGATCTTTCCTTGTGACTTTGTTTAGCTTCCGATAGTCCATACACACTCTCCGCCCGGTCACCATTTTTATGGGAATCAACTCGTTCTTGTCATTGGTGACCACTGTTATGCCCCCTTTTTCGGGACACATTGCGCCCGAGAAGTCCACGAACTGTCGAAAATAGGGTAGACCACCCAGGCATCCAACCATTTGATAATCTCCTTTTTGACCACGTCTTGCATGGCTTCATTGAGTCTCCTTTGATGTTCAATGGAGGGTTTAGCATCTTCCTCCAAGTTAATCTTGTGCATGCAAAATGCGGGGCTTATTCCCCAAATATCCGCCAAAGTCCACTCAATAACTTTCTTCCTCTTGTGGAGCACCGCCAATATAGAGTCAACCTGCACGTTAGTCAAGCAAGAGGAAAGAATAATTAGTAAAGTAGAACAAGGGACAAGAAACTCATACCTGAGATGTGGAGGCAATGGCTTCAACTCCAAGATAGGAGGCTCTTCAATTGATGGCTTTGCAGGAGGAGTTTTCCTATTCTCAAGGTCTAAGGAAAGTTTTCGGGGTGCATAGTTGTACGACCCTATTCTTTGCAAAGAATTAACACATTCCACGAAGCCATCCATCTCGTCATCATCGAAGTTGAGCAAGACGGCCTCCAACATATCACCCACATTAATCGTGGCACTTGTATCATCAATAATCACATCGGTCACCAAGTCCACGAATGAACACACTTCATTGTTATTCGGTTGCCTCATAGATTTGCACACAGGGAACACCACCTTTTCATCACCCACCCGAAAAGTGAGTTCTCCGGCTTCTACATCAACCAGAGCCTTCCCTGTAGCATAACAATCAAGAATAACAAGAATAACAAAATCCACCGGGAGAATGAACTTATCAACACAAACCAATACATCTTCAATTGTACGATCAACCATTTGTAATCTCATAGATGTGGGTCCTGTTGCCCAATTCCTAAGGTCTTGAAAACCGAATAGGGCATCAAATTTATACCCGCCCCAAGATCACAAAGAGCTTTAGCAAACTCGGCACTTCTAATAGTACAAGGGATTGTGAAAGCGTCGGGATCTTCCAATTTAGGATCCATCGAATGCACAGTTGCACTCACTTGATGAGTGACTTTGATAGTTTCGAAATTCATCGACCGCTTCTTTGTCACCAAGTCCTTCATAAACTTTGCATAACCGGGCATTTGCTCCAAGGCTTCAACTAATGGCATATTTATCGAGAGACTCTTCATCATATCAATGAACTTTTTGAATTGATTTTTGCCATTTTTCTTGGCGAGCCTTTGAGGATATGGAGGAGGTGGCTTAGGTAATGGTGCCTTAGCCTTTTGCACTACTGGTTCCGGTAGGTCAATAACATGATCCCTAGACGGGTTCACTTCCTCTTGAGTCTCTTCCACCATGTCATCAATATCAATCCGCACTTCATCATTTGCTTGCACCACATTATTCGGGATCTCCTCTTCTTCTACCATTTGCTCATCATCCACAAGTTGCCTTTGACTTGAGGTGGGTGCATTCCCACCTCTTCCACTTCTTGTAGTAACGGTCATGGCATGCCCCGTGTTGTTCCCACCCTTTGAGTTCACCACCGTGTCACTTGGTAGTGCCCCCTTAGGACGAGAATTTAAAGCTTGAGAGATTTTTCCCATTTGTACTTCCAAGTTACGGATCGATGTGTTGTGTGAAGCAAGTTGAACATCGGAATCAACGTTCTTATCCATCATTTGCTTGAACATTTTCTCAATACGGCACATTTCATTGTTGGAAGAACTAGGACTAGGGGAAGGATAAGGAGGTGGGTTGCTCGGTTGTTGATACATCGGGGGCCTTTGAAAACCCGACCCCAGATTTCCTTGATTGTTATTCCACCCGCCTTGACTATTGCCTTCCCCATTGCCTTGGTTATTGTTGTTATGCCAATTTCCTTGATTATTGCTTCCACTCCAATTGCCTTGACTGTTGTTGTTATTCCAATTGCCTTGATTGTTTTCACCATTCCAATTACCTTGGTTGTGAGAATTCCAATCGCCTTGATTATTTTGAGGTCTTCATTATTGTTGGCTAGGGCCTTGGTAGTTGTTTCTTTGCCCTTGAAAGTTGTTCACATATTGGACCTCCTATTCTTGGTCATTGTAAGATTCATATTGATTAAATCCACTATCATCTTGCACAAAATTGTCCACTTTTTGTTGCACTTGTGGACTTCTTGTTCTTCGCTTGTTCACCATTATACCTACTCCCTCCATTGCATTGACTTGCCTCGAGTTTTGCACTTGTTGAAGTTGAGCCTTTGCCAATTGGTTCTTGGTGGTAGTCAACTCGGCTATGGCTTGCCCGTGGTCATGCAATTCTTTGTGAAGGTGAATCATATTGGGGTCACCTTGTGGAACATTAGCCCGAGATTTCAACACCGATGAAGTATCCGCCATCTCATCCAAGATATCATACGCCTCCGTATAAGGCGTAGTCATGAAGTTTCCACCGGCAAGTTGATTCACTACACTTTGGTTGGTTGTATTGATCCCCCGATAGAAAGTTTGTTGAATCATGTTCTCCGTCATATCATTGTTGGGGCATTCTTTCACCATTATTCTATACCTTTCCCATATCTCGGGTAGTGGTTCATTGGGATCTTGCTTGAATGCTAGAATTTCATCCCGAAGAATAGCCATGTGCCCGGAAGAGAAGTACTTAGAAATAAATTTCTCCGCTAATTCATCCCATGTATAAATGGAATGATTTGGCAAACGTTCCAACCAATCTAAAGCTTTCCCCCATAGAGAGAAGGGAAAAAGCCTTAGCCTTAAAGTATCCAGGGAGACATTTGTTTGTTTACTCCCCCAACACGTATATACGAACCTCTTCAAGTGTTTATATGCATTTTGACTTGGTGCACCACTGAAGAACCCTCGTTGCTCGAGCAAAGTGAGCATCACATTGGTTATTTCGAAGTTGTCCGCCCTAATACGGGGAGGGACTATAGCACTTGCATACCCTTAATTCGGCAACACCCGGTGTGGAGCCGCTCGTGGTGGAAGTGGGGGTGGAACGGACACATTGTCATGAGGCGGTCGGCCTCATCTATTGGCTTAAGGTTCAAGAGGGACCTCATCCATTTGATCATCCTTAATATCCACATCCCCTAAAGGTAAGTTTCCGAGCTCATTGTTTGCCATGATTGCACCTATAATTTCTCAACACGTTAGTAACACAGAAGGAAAAGAAGATATTCCCAAAAATACACCTAAATATATAGCTAACACCGTTTTTAGCTCCCCGGCAACGGCGCCAAATATTGATCTCGTCCAATTTCACACCTCAATTCAAGGTTATGAAAATGGTCGATGCAATAATAATACCCAATAAGAGTCGGGGTTGAATTCCGCAGGGA
The DNA here is from genome assembly GCF_000715075.1 of Nicotiana tabacum. Lineage (NCBI taxonomy): Eukaryota > Viridiplantae > Streptophyta > Magnoliopsida > Solanales > Solanaceae > Nicotiana > Nicotiana tabacum. The sequence goes on from NC_134098.1 coordinate 122,656,696, forward strand.
GCTATAGATTAGAGTTAGAAGTATATATCGTAGCGTGAGAGTTTGAATATCTAAGTTTACTCTTCCACAAAATGGAAGTCTAATTTAAAACTACAATTGCAAGTTAGGAAATAAAACTAAGAGATTGTTTTTGTTTTTTTTAAATGTAGTAAAAAGCCTAGGGCTATGACCTTCACCTAGGTGTTTGCCTAATGGGATATAAACCTTAATACTTATTTTATTGAACGGGGTGTATTATAGCTATCAACACTCAATTACCCACTCAATACCTCTCGGTCATAGAGTGATTTTGCCCAATTTTGCTTTTTCAAGTCCAAATATGTATTGAACAAAACGGTTGATAAAAGCTCAGGTCGGATTATTACTATTTCTAGGTTGAACCCTTTAATTGGGATTATCAATCTCTCGATTGACCCAATTTCTTGTTAGCCAAGTTTTTCTAGACTAAGTCTCTCTTTCTCAAGTAGAGACCAAGTCAAACATGCATGAACTAATATTTGTAACCATTAATTCCACAAATAAAAGCAAGAACATAGCTAAATAATAAACACCCAACCATAAACAAGCATTAAATCAAACACCCATTAAATTTAAAATCTAGCTACTCATGCTTGAAATGGAAGAAATAGAAGAAGAAATGATAATTAAACTCATATTGCAAGATCAAAATGATAAAATCTAAGTTAAAATAGCTCAAAATATGAAAAACTACTAAAAAGAGTAAAAGGAAACGGCTACTGTAGCAGCTGTTGTCAAAAGTTGACCTAAAAATGTGAAACTCGTTTATTTATACAGGACTGGAAATTTCGGACAAAAATGTCCTTCGGGAGGTTCTGCGACCGCATAATTCCATGTGCGGTTCGCACTTTTCTTCAATTTGTCAGGATTGGAAGTCTGCGGCTGCATAATTCTGATTTGCGGCCTCAATGCACTCTTTCTGCAGTCCGCACTTTTACATGTGTGACCGCACCTTGCTCTTCTGCGGTCCACATTTTTACATATGCGGCCGCACCTTGCTCTTCTGTGGTCCGCACTTTTACATCTGCGGCCACATAGCTCTTCTTCTGCGGCCGCACAATTATTGTGCGGTATGCACTTCTGGGGAACCTGAAATGCACCTTCTCTGAACTTTACTCTGGCTTAGCTTTTGCGGCCGCACAATTCATTTGCGGACCGCACTTTTCACCAAAATCTGATGGCTTTTCCTTCATAACTTGCGGTCGCAGATGATATTCTGTGGTCCGCACTTTTGAGCTTCTGTGCCTTTTATGTCCTTGAGTTCAGATTACTCATTTTTAAGTTGAATTTCATATCGGGAGTTCATCTTCCAATATTCCTACAATTAAGCACATTTCATTAGTATTCCGGAACACAATTAAACACTTTTGGATAAAAACAAAAGCTAAAAGGCGCTAATAAGTAGTCAAAATCCCCACTTATCACTCGGGACAATGTTATTTCGGCACAAGACCTCCCCAACGCATATAAAAGCAAGTCTAAACCTATTTTGGAGGGGGAGAACATATTTTTGAGAGGGGAGACGTCACTTTGAGAGGAAAACACAAGCACGGAACCCTCAAGAGCAAGGACTCTCAGTTTTTCTTGATATATCTTCCTTTAACTTTATAGTTTATTAGTTCTAGAATTTTGGGTGATACATGAACGTTATAGTTTGAAGTTTGAATTGTTCTTATTATTTTATCATATTGATTTATTTATTCAATCTTGCACTTAATTATTTGATTGCTTGATCACCAATTGAATACTATCTACGAATCTAGAATTGAACTCGGGAGAGTAAATTCTAGATTACATATAAGATTGGGTAGAGCGCGATCTTGAACCTGATTAACGGGGAATAGATTTACGGTTAGGATAAGGATATACCTAATCGCCTTATTTGGTTATTATACGGGAATTATTAATGCGTTCTTGTTAATCCTAATTCCATAGGAATATAGGCGTTAGGTTAGCTTGAATAGGCGAGTAGTACTTCGGGAGAAGGCTACGAGTAATATTAACCCTATCAACCAATAAACTAAATAAATTAATTAGACAATTTAAGTGTAAAACTCAACGAAATTGTTAGCTAACCCATAACTCTAGAATATCGTCTCTCATTGAATTCATCTCTAATATTGCCGACTTATTTTTTTTAATTTCTTAGTTTTCGACTCTAGATTAGTTTTAGTTAATAATCTTTAGAAAAGTACTTGAACAGATTAACTATCTTAGTTTAATTTAATAAATAGTTAATCACAAGTCTCTGTGGGTACGATATCTGGACTTACAATCCTATTTTACTTGTCGACCACGTATACTTGTGTGTGCGTTTGGGAGCAACAGTTTGGATTATGTGTTCTTGAAAATGATCGAGAATATCCTTTGGAGTTTATATCTGAACTTTGAGGGAGTTCAGTGAAGATTAGAGTTGATTTTAGTTGAAATTTCAGATTAAATCTCCGAGAGGAAGAAAATAAAATATACAAAATACATACAAATAACATATAAAACACATACAATAACATAATATGTATGAAGTTGTACGCAAATTGTATGAAAGTTGTGTGATGTTGTATGAAGCAAAACATGACTTTAACTGCGATGAACTCATGTTGAAAGATATATCAAATTTTTTATGAAAGTTGTATAATGAATTATATGAAAGTTGTACGATGTTGTTTGTATGAAGCATGACAACAAACTTTAACCGGTAATGAACACACCTTGCAGCTACTTCCGTGTTGTATCATAAATATTTTGTTCCATCTTGATAGGATTTGTATGCTGCTTTTGAATTTATCTGTATTGCAATATTTTGAAACTATATGAGGTTTTCTTTGATGCTCGCATCATATTAATTTTTGTTTTTGAATATATTTGCACTCCAGTTTAAAATTTTGAGATAAACTTCAATGGCCGTTAATGGCAGATTATTTGTAATTATATCAATTTGTACCTTGTTAATTATGTATATTAATGCCAAATACAATTTGCTTTTATGATAGTAGAAAATTGTGGCTGAATTTATCGATTTTTGATGTTATATAGTTATTATCAATGGTAGATTTATGAAAACTTATGAGTCGTAATCAGTTGGGTGTTTCGAAACTCAGTTGAAATTGACTTGGAAAAGTTAAATCCAAACCTTGAAGTAATTCGAAGAAAGATTGAACTAGAGTCGCGGAATTTGTCGCTTTCTGATGCTATAAAGTGATCGTCAACGGCAGATCTCATTAAGGAGAGAAATAATGGGATAATCTGGGCGCAACTATTGCTTTACTTCAGTAAATCCCTGATTGTATACAAATTGTAAAATATACCAAGATATTTTTTGAAAACTTGAAAACCAAGATAAATCGTATAAATAATTTCTTAACTTCATATATAAATGAAAAAACCCCTATTTTATATGTATGTATAGGCCCAAAACTTATGTATACATTTTATTGACAATGTAGAACCTAAGCATATTGACTTGGTAAACAGAGAATTGCCCAAACTGTCTGAACAATTGCCCGTGGGAATGTTCGTTGTTGGACAGTATTGCTCTACAAAGGCTAACACATTACCTCTATTACTAGAGGCTGCCTTTTTTTCCCCGTTCTACAAGTAGTGGAAACAATTGTGAGATAATAAGTATTCCTATTACATTTTCTTTTTTGCCGTAAAATAATTTAGGCAAAATACATAAAGACCCCATTAAACTTGTCCAGAAAATATATTTGAACACTTAAACTAAACGGGTGACTTTTTACCTCTCTAAACACATTATGAGTAAATTTTGTTCCACCCTCCATGACACCAGACCAATTAAAGAGTAACAAGTGTGAGCCACGCTCTTTCTGGTGATGCCACGTCATCAATGAAGTTTGCCATTTTAATGACCCGGTCCATCACTAATAAATCCACCCGATTAAAATACCCGACCCACTTTATTTAATTTTTACCCAAGTTCTAACCCCGATCTCATTTCTTTCTAAACACAACGAGAAATGGTCTGATGAACTCAAAACCTTGTGTAGATTTTTCCCCAAATCTCGTCGATTAGAGCGCAGATACTGCGGTGTAACACCTCGAAAATTTTTTGAAGTACTTCAACACTATCAAGAAATTTGATGTGCGTAGGCATGAGTTGCTATAGCCAGTTGAGATTGATACCGTTATGGATTTAGAATCAGACCTTTTGAAGATAAATGGAAGGTGGGAATTTTGACTCTAAGGCTTATCCGTGTTGATAGAAAGGATGAATTATAGTTGTAGCTAACGAACAAGTACCTGGATCTGCACAAAAATATGCAGAAGTGTAGAATGATCACACCACAGCGGTGCCCAGTAAGTATCAAGACTAACCTCGGTGGAATAGTGACGAGGAACAGTCAAGACACCCACTGGTCTAATAAACTGAACATGTATAAGTATATGAACAACATAAGTATGATATCTACATAAAGACTATACAATATGGCTCACAATACAGAAATGGCATTAAGGAAGGAAACGACAAGTATTAGCGGAATATCATGAAAATGACACAGACAAAGTGAATGGAACACAACCTAAATTCGGAATCACAAATATAACAAGGACAAATAATAACTCAGCAACTACAACCGCTTATACATCAGGTTTTAGTCAACAACTCCACGAGGTACCGAACCTCGGACAATTCATAACTCACGGGTCTAAATATCTGAACCCTAACACTTGGCATCATGTGCCCTCATAACACCTCATAACCGCACTGATGACTCACGTGCCAATAGAGCCATTCTCACATAGAAGGCAAGTAAACAAGGGTGAGCATCTATGCTCAACAATGTCAAGAACACCTCTTATCCGATAAGAGTGCTTAACTACGTGTATGCTTGTGCAAGTGTCCTACCATAGTCCATATCAACAAATAAGCATAAGAAAAAATAATGGACAATACGTGGAATATTTTCTCATAACTTTCACAAGATAAAGCTCACACAGGTACATATATCACTACACAAATATCAACAACAAGAATTCCCCCAGGCCACAAATCATCACAATTCAATCCCTAACACAACCCACCTTGTCTCGTCACGTGTGCAGTAATAAAGTAAGTGCCCACCTTGTCTCGCCACATATGCATAACAATGTTCTCACCTTGTCTCGCCACATGCGCAACCCCCCTCCTGCATAACAATGTTCCCACCTTGTCTCTCCATATACGCAACCCACATATATATATCCCGCCTTGTCACGCCGCATGTGCAAATATCAATAGTAACAATAGCACGACAGAAACCTCGTGCAACCCCATAACAACAATCGCACGACAGAAACCTCATGCATCACAATAATAACAACCGCACGGCAGAAACCTCATGCTTTACCACAACAAGTACAACAACAACAATGACAATAATACAAAGTACGATAAGTAAATCATCTCAAGAACTTTAAATCACAAAGAAACGGTAGAACCAATTCACAAGAAATAACCACAGTAAAGAATACTAGGCGTAAAGAGAATAACTTAACAAGGGAAAATTTATGTGTAGCAATGATCCCACAATATACATTTCAATAACAGAGAAGCTAACACGAGTCACGTAATTCTAAATAAGGATAAGCAGTTATGAAAAATAGCATGACAATAGAGGAGGTAAAATCTTTAGTTAAGTCAAATAAGAGTCAAATAGGCAATAAGAGTGAATCTTGAAAGCAATTAATTCTAATTAAAGCATGTAGAGGTGAAACTAGTAAATAGGAACTTAATCATATCAAGAACAACTTCATACTCACTGAATATAAGGACCCAAGAATCCTAAAAGGCCAACTTTTCACAAATAAGTCTGAGCACGCACTCGATCATAATATGTACAATATCTTAACAAAATATTCGGGAGTGAACAACTCAACCGGATAATATTTCACAATTTGGCACTTTGCCTCAATATGATTCACGTCCCTTATAATTCAATACCAAATTTTCAACAACGTGAACTGGGAAGTAATTCATCAAGGAACAACACCTTCTTTAAATCATAACTTCAAGAAATAAATAGATTTATTCATCTTATTAACTAAATTTTCCATTTAAATTATCTGTAGGTAAAATCAATAATAAAAGTGTTTTCCATAAAAATGGCAACTCAAACAAACACAGAGTTCTTATAAACATCAAGTGAAAATCACACTAAATTATCATATAAAAATAACTTCGGCAAACAAGAAATGATGCATGACAAATAAGGGATTTAATAAGTTACAACAATTTTTCAATTTAATACTTAAGGGCGTCTACGAATTTCAACCGATATAATATGCACATATAAACCAAGTACATACTCGTCACCTCGCGTACATGGTTTTCAATTACACAATCTTTACATAAGACTCAATACCTAAGGGGTAATTCCCCCGCTGCCTTCGCAAATGCGAGGAAAGTGTCGCATTTGCGACTACTGAACCTTGCAAATACGAGTAGATGTTCGCATTTGCGAACCTGCCCTTCCCAGACTCCCTTCGCAATTGCGAAGGTAACTTCGCAAATGCGAGAACTGCTGGCCCAGGCTTCTGATCGCAATTACGATGAAAGCCTCGCAATTGCGAACCCTGTTATGTTCATATTTGCGATGCCTGATCTCGCAATTGCGAGATCAGAGGCCTGCAATAGGTTCAGTTATACCAGCAAAATTTTATAAGTTCAAAACATCCCGTGACCTATCGGAAACTCACCCGAGCCCTCGGGGCTTCAAACCGAATATGCCCACAAGTCTAAAAATATCATATGGACTTGCTCGCACGATTAAATCGTCAAAATAATACCTAAAACTACGAATTTAGCACCAAATCGAATGAAATTCTTAAGAACACTTTAAAATTCATATCTTCTCAACAGGACGTCCGAATCACGTCAAATCAACTCCGTTTCTCACCAAATTTCACAGACAAGTCTTAAATATCATAATAAACCTGTACCGGGCTCTGAAACCAGAATATGAACCCGACACTAACAATGTCAAACATCAATCAATTCTTGAAAATAATTAATTTTTAGACTTTTAATTTTCATCAAAAATTCATAACTTGAGCTAGGGACCTCCGAATTCGATTCCGGGCATACACCCAGGTCCCATAATGCGATACGGATCCATCGGGACAGTCAAAATATGGATCTGGGCCCGTTTACCAAATATGTTGACCAAAGTCAACTAAAATCAACTTTTAAGGCATAAATTTTTATTTTCATCAATTTTCAACATAAAAGCTTTCCAAAAACCTGCTCGGACTGTGCACGCAAATCGAAGAGGGTAAAAATGAGATTTTTAAGGCTTAAGAGCGCAGATTCGAGTTCTAAAATATAATATGACATTTTGGGTCATCACACAGCCCTATGCAACAGAGATTTCCAAACTCTTCTCGTATAGCCTATAGTGTATCCATCATAACTTTTTGTACACACTTTCAAATGATAAATGGTTTACTTTTCTGAAAATTAGACACAAAGGGCTACAACTTTTATTTTTGGATCATCTCCAAATTCCTTATATATTACGAGATATGAGCTTTCAAAGTCGGATTAGTGCGGCAGGAGTTTCCTCTACGCGATCGCGAAAAGTCTTCCGCGATCGAGATTCACAGTGTCGAAACAGCAAAATCGCTCTTCGCGATCGTGACCGTTTGTCCGCGATCGCGATGCATACCTCTGTGGCAAAAAACCAACAACTAAAAATGATCTAGAAATGGTCCGAAACCACTCCGAAACTCACCCGAGCTATTCGGTACCCCGTCCGAGCATACCAACAACTCTCAAAAGTCAAAACCTCAAATCACATCAAACAACGGTAAAATCACGAATTATACCCCAATTCAAGCTTAATGAAACTAAGAAATTTCAACTTCTACATTCGACGCCGAAACCTATCAAATCAAATCCGATTGACCTCAAATTTTGCACACAAGTCATATAAATGACATAACGGACCTATAAAAAATTTCAGAATTGGATTCCGACCCCGATATCAAAAAGTCAACTCCCCGGTCAAACTTCCAACTTAAACTTTTTATTTTTGTCATTTCAAGCCTAATTTCACTACGGACTTTCAAATAATTTTTCGGACACGCTCCTAAGTCCAAAATCATCATACAGAGCTATTGAAATTATCAGAATTCGAATTCGAGGTCATTTACACATAAGTCAAATCTCCGATCAACTCTTTTTATTTAAGCTTCAAAAATGAGAATTGTTCTTTTATTAAATTTTGAATCTTCCGAAAATCAAACTCGACCACACTCGCGAGTCATAATACATATTATGAAGCTGCTCGAGACCTTAAGTCACTGAACGGGACGTTAATTCTTAAAACGACAAGTCGGGTCATTACATGCAGATTGTTGGCTTCTCTTGTAGGATCATCATCTTCCATGCAAAGCCTAACCAAGTTAGTTGACCGCACTATATGTAAAATAGAAAATCTGAGAAACCCCTCAAATAAGAAAAAATTCGAACCACTCAAAATAAGCCCTAAAAACAGATGAACCAAAAGATTATAGAGAAGAATAAGGCTTTGATTCAAATAAAAGGATTTGATTTTGTTAAAAATTCCATATCTTGGGCCAGAAATTGTGACTAATTGAAGGAGAGGGAGATTTAGGGTTCTTGAAAAAGAGAAGAAGAATTGGAACGGGTAATTCAATTTTGCCGTTGGGTTCTCTTTATAAAGTAAATGTGATTTTAAAATAATTTTTCTTTTTAAAAAAAAATCATTTTATCCATTAAACTTAGTGTAAAACGCGCTCATAAATGATATGATGCCACGCGCTGGGTCTGGTGTCATGAATGGTAGAATAAAATTCACTCACAATGTGTTTAGGGGGTAAAAAGTCCACTACTAAAAATTACTTTTTTACCGACGCAAATTACCGAGGGACGTCCCTCGGTAACAAGGCTTTACCGAAGGAAGTCCGTCGGTAAGTGATAGGTAGGTAAATCTTTTCTCGGTAAAATAAACCGACAGAATCCTTCGGTAATTACCGATGGACCCCATCGGAAAGCCATCGGTACCTTTCTGACAGCATTTGGTCAAATAATTTTACTTACCGACGGATATCCGTCGGTATATTATAAAATAATATAATATCAATAATATCAATACCGACGGATATCCGTCGGTAAATAAAAAATAATAATTTAATATTACTGACGGATACCATCAGTATATTTAGAATTTTAATTTAGTAATTTAAAAATTAAAAATATGAATAAATTCATATTCCGATGGATATCCGTCGGTATGTTCAACAAAATTTAAAAATTTGGTTTAAGTCTACCGACAGACTCCCCTGGTAATTAAGAATTTTGGATTGAAAATGAATAAGTTTTCCGATGGACTCTGTCGGTAAGTCCCTTGGTAAATCTGGTGTATTTTTGGTAGACAATGCTTATTTTTGTTGCACCACCTGCCAGTCAGAATATTACAATAGAAACAGAAATGCAACCACAATAAAATAAAAATTAACAACAATAAAACTTTATAAACTATCCAAACATCCAAATTATCACATCAAACATCAAAACTATCCAACCAAACTTCAAAATGTAATATTCAAAGTCAACATCCAACTAAACAACAATCCAATCAAACATTAAATCACTCCTCGTCTTTGGATTCCCCCTCATCTTCTTCATCATTTATATTGTTTCCATCACTTTCATCCTCTTCATAAATGTAGCTTTTTGGCGGAGAGCGGGGCAGGCCAATGAAGTGGTTCACAACTACGCACTTTATATAATAAAACATTTGCTTCATATATGTTCTCAAACATTAGTGAAACGCAGATAATCTTTGCCAATAACAGTCCCCGAAACACAACTAACAAAAAGAAGAGCTTATTAACAAAAAAGTATATACCTTGTAGTACACACTCGAGGCGATGATAGTTGCGCTCGGAGAAAAGGCTGTATTCTCTACCCTTATACACGCCTCCAACCACGTTCAACCAATATGGGAGAGTTTCTTCCTCCAATGGAATGATTGGCTGGCCTTGCTCATCGGTCGGCTAACTCCTAGCGAGCTCTTCCAGAGGAACAACTATCACAGAATTTTCATATTCTAGACTAAGAACCAGAAAAAAGCAGAGTGAAAAACCATCTACCTATAAAGGGTCTTTTAGTAAGCATTTTGATTAAAAAACCAAGCTTCACGAAATACTAAAATGATTCCTTAAGAGTATGGTAGCCTGATGTTTGTTAATTGTATACATTCTTATTGTATGTAATGACTGGTCACTTTATGTTGAACCTTATCAGGCAAAAGAATTCACGATAAATTGTAGCAACATGAGTTGTTAATTCTTCTTGTCCCAGAATGGAAAAACAAAAGCAGTTAACAGTACTACCAAATGCAATAATGAACAGACTTGAAAAGTTACTTACGTGACTAGCCAGCACAAACCACAACAGATAATATGCAGCACCAGTTCAAAACACAGCTGAAAAAAAAAGCTTCAAAACACCCAAAAATGACTACCCAAAAACGACCTCAAACCACCCCCCAAAACCAGCTCTCTTCCACCTTAAAACAACCTCAAACCACCAACAAACCTAGATTGAAACGGCCCCAAAAACAGCCCCAGTAACTCGGCTAACAATCTAATGTCAACCATGGAAAACGCATCTCTAAAATCAGTTAGAGAGGTGGAAGAAAAAAAAAACTTACCGGAGATGGAGAGGAGCCTGAGTGCTGACGATGACCGCTTGGATTGCCGACGATGACGACGATGGCAGCTTGGTGTAATGCACTTATACTTGGTGTAATGTCAATCTATAAGCTAATTACAACTAATGCACTTACTAATTATAAATAATACACTTCTACTTAGTATATTATCAATGTATAGGCTAATCAATTATTAACGTTAGTTAAGCATACCACTACTACACTTCTACTTACTGTAGTTATCAACTTATAAGATAAACAATCACTAATATTTCTTGTCGATACCATTAATACACTTATATTAGCGTGTAATTATTAATGAATAGGCTTATCAATAACTAACATTACTTAAGAATACCACAAATCTACTTCTACTTAGAGTAATTATCAATTTACAAGCTAATTACCAGTATTATATTACTATTTAGTATAAATATTACAAATACAGTTTCACTTAGTGTAATTATCAATAATTATTATAAGCTGCAAAATAATCTTAAGGATATTTCTATAAAATAGCATCTAGGTAGTGTGATTATCAATTTAGAATAAATCATCAGCCAATCCACTTATGTTTAGTGTAATTATCAATTTATAAGCTAATTGTCACTAATACACTTCTATATAATGTCATTATCAATTTATGGTATAATCGATCCTAACATTACTTAAGGATACTACTGATGCATTTCTAATTAGGTAATTATCAGTTTATAAACTAATCAATCACTAACATTTCTAGGGGAGTTAGCGTTGCCTAGAGAGTTAGCCGTCTGGGGGAGGAAAAGAGTAAAAAGGGAGAAAGGTCTTAGTAGGGTTTTGCTCTTTTGCCCAATTTTTTTGCTCAATGTATAAGCTAATCAATCAGTAATAGTTCTTAAGAATACTATTAATACACTTCTACTTAATTAGTGTAATTATTAATACATAGGCTAATCAATCATTAATATTACTTTAAGAATACCACTAATATGCATCTACTTTATGTAATTATCAATTTATAAGCTAATCAATCACTAATATTTCTTACTGATATTACTAATACACTTCTACTTAGTGTAATTCTCAATGCATAAGCTAATCAATCAGTAATAGTTCTTAAGACTATACTAATACACTTCTATTTAATTAGTATAATTATCAATGTATAGGCTAATGAATCACTAGCATTACTTCAGGATACCACTAATATTACTTAACGATACCACTAATAAACCTCTACTTACTTTAATTATCAAACTAAAGATAAACAATCACAAATATTTATAACAAATAGCACTAATATACTTCCATTTAGTGTATAATTATCAATGTTTAGGCTAATCAATCACTAATGTTACTTATATAAGGATGCCACTAGTTCACTAATACTTAGTGCTTTTATCAATGTATATAGGCTAATCAATCATCAACATTACTTACAGATATATTATTAATACACTTATACTTCGTGTAATTATCAATCTACAAGCTAAATACAACTAATACACTTTTGCTTAGTATATTATCAATGTGTATGATAATCAATTGTTAACGTTACTTAAGGACACCATTAATACACTTCTACTTACAGTAATTATTAATTTATAAGATAAACCATCACTAATATTTCTTACGGAAACGACTAATACACTTCTTCTTAGTGTGTAATTATTAATGTATAGGTTAATCAATGTAGTTAAGGATACTACAAATTCACTTTTACTTTGTGTAATTATAAATTACTAAGCTAATTACCACTAATATATTTTTAAGTAGTGTAACTACCTCCACTTAGTGTAAATTTTAATAAATAGGCTAATCAACCACTAAGATAATTAAGTAAATACTTACCGAGGGACTTACCGACGGCCTCCCTCGATATGGTGTAATAACAAATACAAAATAATTATGTATAAGATTATATATTAAATTATCGACGAAAGTCCATCGGTACTGTAAGAACAAAATTCAAAATATTATGTAAATGCAATAGCGATTGAGTACGTCAATAACTTTATTTTCTTTTTCATTTATATTTTTAAAAGCACCGAGAGACACTGTCGGTACCTAAAAAAATAATTCAAAAATATAAATACAAAATATTCCGAGGGAGTCCGTCGGTACATTACCGACAGAGTGCATCGGTAAAACCAATTAAATTTTGACCCGTCAAAGTATCATTATTTACCGAGAGTTGTTCGTCGGTTATTTTTAAAAAAATTAGAAATTAAAAAGTTCAAAAGTATCGAGGGATTCCGTCGGAAAGTCCCTTGGAATAGCGACGGAAAAAAGTCCTTCGGTACTGCTGCATCGGTAAATAGTTATCTTTTAGTAGTGCAATCACCCGTTTAGTTTAAGTGTTCAAACCTATTGTCTCGACAAGTTTAACGAGTCTTTTATGTAGTTTGCCAATAATTTATTTAGAGTATGCTCAACATTGACCGCATCCGAACTACCGATATGATGTTTTTCATTTTTATCGATAGAATGCATAAATTGGAGAGGCTTTTAAATTTTTTTTATATTTATATAAAATAAACTATAAACCTTATATATGGAAAACCAACTGGAGATAAACGAACTAATTTAACGTAACAAAATATCAACTAGATTTAGAAAGAAAAAAACACACAATAGAAAACTCAAAAAGTATTTTCTATTTTCATCTAATTTAAAATATTCAGTCATTTGTCATAGTAATCCTAGATTAATTTACCTAAAGAAGTAAGCAAAACTCTTCAAAGAAAATAAAAACTTAGAAGACAAATAAAAAGAAAAGGAATATAATTACAAGTCAGATTATGACATGTGAAAAATAGCAAAATTCATTTTTTTTTTCCAGACAATAGAACTGTTTTTTTCTTTCTTTTTTCCTATACAGAGTTTTTTATTGTTCGAGCTGTTAGCAACAATTGGCTTGTATATCTCCAAATAGTAGCAAAAATTGTTGATTGGATGGTGAAGCAAGCGTATCGAATCATGCACATAATGAACGAAATTCCCAATCAAGAAGATGAAAACCACATGATTTTTCTCAAGATCCTGAGAAAAAAAAGCTTATAAACAAGGCTCCAATCTTTCTTGTTAATTAGGAGCTGCCTTCACTCTCATCACTAGTGTTGAGCCATACTTCTCCGGACGGAGATTCCGCTGGGCTTGGTACTTGTGTGTCTGTCTGATATTCTTCTGAATCTGCTGCCGGAGATTCTGCCGGAGATTCCTCTGGGGATTCTGCCGGAGAATCTACTGGCGATTCTGACTGTGGAGCTTCTACCACTACTAGTTCTGTCGTCGGAGCTTCTGCAGAAGATTCTGTCGGAGATTCTGCGGGAGCTGCCGCCGGAGCTGACACTGGAGCTGCAACTGGATCCACTGTTGGAGTAATGTCACAAAGTTATGTTTTTTTATTATTCGAAATGTAAAATTAGTATTTACATCTTGAACTATTCTTATACTTTTACTATATTTAAGGTTTCTAGTAATAGTTTAATGCATGTTTTTAAAGGATATTTCTGACTAATATACAATAATAAAAACAACAATAATAGCAACAATTAATTACGGCTCAATCCAAACAAGTTAGGAGTGAGGTCTTTTTATTAATGATTGATAGTTTTACAAATTCAAGTTTCTAATTTTGTTGTACATGTGTGTATGCATGCATGCACACATATAGATATATATACACACACATTTGTTTCTAAAACATCTAATATAAATATGATTTGTGTTTCCTTAAAAGTTGTTCTAGTAATCTTTTAAGAAGTTTTTTCGATTTTTTTTCTAAAATTAACCGTCTAAATCTTAGGTTCATAAGAAGATTTGTCTTTACCGCTTCCCAAATCTTTGTATTCCTCGTCATCCACAGGGGAGTATTCAACAGAAGCGTCATATTGTGGTGGTGGTAAGAAGAATCCAGGTGTATAAGGGATACCAGTAGATGGTATCCATGCATCTCCATCTAGAAATTGTGATGCTGTGAATCGTTGAACACGATTTATCTGTAGTTCCTTAACCCCTTGCCATTTTGCACGTTCTGTTTTGGATGAACCAGACCCTCTATTGTTGAATTCAGTATAGAATAGTGTGTTCAGAGCGAATGTTTTATTCCATTCCACCCATCCTTCTGGCTGAATCAAATCATCAATGGAAGATTCCATTATAATAGTTCTTGAGTACTCTTTCCATGGACGGCCAAGATATGTCTTGACTTCCCCCTTGACCTCATCGTAAGAAGAATCAGCCACGATACTGCAGTTTTGAAACACAAGACCTGTTGGCTGGCGTGCATCTGTCCTTCCTTGTGCTGTGACAATGCAATGCTGCTCTTTTAAAGGTTTTCTTACTGCAAGAGTGCAGTTTTGGAACACAGCAGCACCATCGCCGAAAACAAAGTCTATGGTGCCTCTGATAACACAATCTCGATAAAATTGTCGATAGGTGTGGACACAGAGCGTGTCTTGGTAGCCATCGATATGGCAATTGTAAAAGATTGACTTATCTGCTGCTACCCTCAAAGCTACGGCTTGGTGTTTTTCTGGACCAGCAGAGTTCTCGAACCCGATGTCCTTAGCAACGAAATAATCTCCCATTACAGCTACAATAGTCATATTAATTGTTCTATTAAAATACCAAACAAAGAAGAGAATAAAATAATTGCAATACTATTGTTTGACTGGCACGAATTTAAGGAAACAAAGAAAAGCTTTTCGCACATACCAAAAATGTTTTTAAAACTCGTAGTCTTAAACGTCTCATTATATTTATATTGTTTAAGTTTAAAGTTATGAGTTTTAAAT
This sequence comes from Nicotiana tabacum, assembly GCF_000715075.1. Classification (NCBI taxonomy): domain Eukaryota; kingdom Viridiplantae; phylum Streptophyta; class Magnoliopsida; order Solanales; family Solanaceae; genus Nicotiana; species Nicotiana tabacum. Next base: position 122,672,174 of record NC_134098.1, read on the forward strand.
ATAAGAAGGTGTCATTCTTTTTAAAATTAAGAATGAACGGAGGGAGTAATTGTTATGAAAAACTAACTGGTATTTACAATAAAATTGTATATTTATTGTGCCAAAACTTACCAGCAGTTGCGGTGAGATAGGTGGGAGTGCCATCTTTGAAGTTTTGGTTCCCGGTGATTCTTGTCTTTGTTGGACCATCTCCAATGACCATCAAATTCGTCATAGAGCTAGTAAACTCTACTTTCTCATTATAAACACCCTGTTTGATGTACAGAACATAAGTCTGGTTTCTATTATTGGGGATGTTTTTGAGAGCCTCGTTAATAGTCTTGTATTTGCTTGATCCATCCTTGGCAACAACAATATCAGGTTTGATTTCCTTGGCAGCAAGAAGTCTGCGCCTTCTCATATCAACCCAATCAGGCAACAACTCATTTCCATGACCTAAGATAGGGGCCTCGTCCAAAAGGAGAAGACGACGACGACTGGAGCTGCCAGCATTGAGGCTTGTGAAGACAGATGAAATCTCGGTAATCATGTAAAGGGCATTGCTAGTTAGTTCCATCGAAGAATTCAATGCCCTTTTCATTTTCTCCTCTGTCTCTCCAGTGGTTTTCTCAAAGCCATCCAAACAAGTTTCTTGATATGTAATAGCACCACTTAACCAAATCTTCAAATCAGCAATCCAATGACTTAGATCATTGAACTCAAAACTCTCAAATTTGGTGTGTGTTCTATTGAGATCATTAACGGCTTGCCATGCCAGCTTCTGACAATTCTCCAGGGCAAGTTTCGCTCTTGGATCCTTCTCGAGTTTTTGCAACATTGTTGAATTCTCAATTGCTTCCTTAATTTTCTTAATTGCTACCTGAAATGACTTTTGGATAAGGTCTTTGGGATCTGAGGAGCCTTCAGCTGAGGACTCAAGGCTCTCAACACATGTATGTTGATAACGTGTTGTTTGGCAAATGGATTCAATAGTTTTTTGCGAAGTCGTGGCATCTTGACCATTATTATCTGAGTCCTTCCCCTTCATTGTTATGGCTACTGCGACTACCATAGCCACCAAGATTAATGAACATACACTGATAATCGCGACATTCCTCTTACGATTATTTCCCGCCATGTTTGATCTCTAATGGGAAATTTAACGGCTGGTTGAATTAGATAATAAAACAAATAAATGGAAATATTGTTGCTTAGTGTTCGATTTACCAAATTGTAACGGAGAAGGGCCTGGAGATTTGCTCTTGACCCTCTCCTCAAAATGGCTGGAAAAAAGAACGAATAAGAGAAAAGAAGTTATAGCATTTTCCCAAATTTTGTTCTGTTCTAGATCAGAAGCTTAGAGGGAAACAAGCATATTGACGGAGGATAAAAGTGAAAGTTGGTAATTTGTGTCTTATTATAGTTTCCAAAAAGCTAGGATATTTTTACCACCATCCACCAACTCCTATTTTTTTGACTGATCAATTTCAAATCCTAAAGTTACGGGGGATAAAACAGTGATGTTTAATCGTAGTCCCTTGGGTACATTTTAACCATACTTTGTACACGGCTTAAACACAATAGTACTTAACCGTAAGCATACAAATGATTTTAACACGTTTATTTACACGTTAGTCCAAACAAATTTTCTACTTTTAACAGGAGAAACGTACTGTTGTTAGTCCCCTCTACTAATTTGTTCTTGCAAAACAACCAAATGCAATTGAACAACACATGGAAGGCTAAAATTTGTACATGTAATGATAATAACGACAGTTAATTCCAGTATCTTATTGACCTGACATCAATTCCAGTTATATAAACTCAAAGAACCAAACTGGCAAACAAACAAATAAAGAAGATACAGTGATCACTCGGAATTAACCGAAGAACACAACCAAATTAAATAAAAGATCAAGAAAAAATTCTTGCTTAAAAATATAAACCACCAGTGTAAGGGACTCCAGTCCAAGGCAGCCAATAATTCCCCACTATGAAATTGGAGACAGTGAAATAAGATGCATCCAAGAAGTTAATCTCACTACGATAACCAGGCCATGTAACCCTATTACTAGTATCCGATCCTGGACCCATGTTCTTATATTCAGCATAACACAATGTACTTAACGCAAAATCTCCTGTCCAAATCGACCAACCATCAGGATGAATAAAACTGTCCAAAAATGATTGCATATAAACAGTTCGCGAGTACTCTTTCCATGGCCTGCCTAAATATGTCCGTACTGGAGTAGTGCCATTGTACGAGGCTAAGTCAGAAGCGGGTGTGATGGTACATTTGTGAATGGATATGCCTGTGTTCTGGTTAATGTCTGATCTGCCCTGTGCTGTAATTGCATTAAATTGGCCGCGCAATGGAAGGCGTGGATATATGTTACAGTTTTGGAAAACAACTGCTGCATTTCCGAATATGAAATCTATTGTCCCATAGATATCACAGTTCTTGTAGAACTGTCTCAGGGAATGTGTGTACAGAGTGTCTTGATACCCTTCAAAGCTGCAGTGGTAGAATGCGGATAGATCAGCACTATTCCTAACGGCTACTGCTTGGAACTTTGCTGCTCCTGCTGTGTTTTTAAATGTAATGTTTACTGCCACAAATCCTTGCCCGTCTACAGCTGCATGAGTATCAAAGATCGATTACTTAGATCCATAAAAGGAACAGTTTACCTCTGTGTGCATGACAATTTAAGTGGCACCATTCTGATTTCGAAAACTTTCTTGGACCGTTTATTATACGCCTTTTAAATTGTTAATTATTATGACTTATACTAATTATTACATAAATTTCAAATACGTACGTAAATTTTATTGCAAAAAACATAAAGTTTCTATGTCCGAATTCATTATCAAAATTAAGAAGTTTGACTTTCAAAATCCGAATGTTGACACATAATTAGTTGGAACCGAGAAAATAATTAAAGATTGTTTGATTAAATTAATTAATTATAAGTAACCTGATGTAACATGTTAAATTAAGTTAGGTGTTAAATCCTAAAAAGAAAAGTGGTGCCTTGTTCCTTCCCATAATTACAGAATACTTATTAGCTTCATCTATCTCCCTTCTCCCCAACCAACCTCAAACCCTTAACTCCTAAATTTTCGTCGGTGATGATATAATAGTAGTACTACTATATATATACACACAACTGTCTTTATAGTAAAGAATCCTTGGAGATTTAGATGACAAGCATGTGGTTATTTAAGAAACTTAAACAAGATATGACTTCAATAGAATATATAATCCATTAGCGAAAGAACATGGGGAACTGCATGCATGGCATTAATTTTGTCTTCCTTTAAACTATAATATTATATGTCAACCCCATATGATGTGTTTAGATATGCACCGAAAAATTAAATATGTTCCGCAGTCTGATATTTAATAAACCATAAAAGAGCCAAAAAAGATTTGGTTTTTCAGTTCTACATATTGACTGAAGATGGATTAATAATTTAATATATCTCGATGTTAAAAACTTACCAAAAGTTGCAGAATTGAAAGTTGTCCATCCATCAGGTACATTTCTATTCCCGGTGACTATAGTCTTGTTTATGCCATCACCAACCATCATCAAATAGTTCTTGTTTTTAGCAATTGAAATATACTCAAGGTAGACACCAGCAACCACATATATCTGGTAATAGCCTTCATTTGCTGGGGTATTGTTCGGGGCAGCTGCGATTGCATCATTGATAGTAGTATAATCCCCACTTCCATCAGGATTCACTACCACCTTTTGGCTAATTTTCAACATACTCCAACTAATTACCTTCCCTAAAACAGAATCAGGATTCCACCCATTCTTAAAGAGCGCGAGTGACACACTACACGTCATGCTTCCTGTTGAGACATAATAATAATGTATATGTAATTGAGTAAATTAAAAATATGTTTCTTTTAACGGTTTAGATTTTGAAATGAGGTAGTCATACAATGTAACATAGTTTCAAAGCAGACAAGAGGTCATAGGTTCAAATCACACCGTCGTCCAAAAAGCAAAAAAAACATATTTTTAAGTGTTTGGTTAATGAAAAAGAATCACTCACATATGAGGGGCATGCTGAGACATAATATAATTAATTATTTCATCCGGTCCACTTTAATTGATTTTTTGGTTATTTTTTCACAGGAATTCACCTTTTAACATTAATTAACAATAAAATTGACCATATTAACCTTTACTATCTTTTTAATTTGTTCATTGAAAATATAACAGATACTCTAAGATACTCCAAGGGCAGCTTTGAGAAAAAGAAGTAAATTCCTTCTTGATATTTGAAAAAAATCATATATTGTGGACAACGAAAAAAAGACCAAAAAATCAATTAAAGTGGACAAGAGGGAGTAAACAAAAAGTGTGCACTCTTAATAAGATTGTAACAGATTTCAACACTACGGCGTACCTTTAGAAATTATGGGTGTAATCAACTTAGAAACCTGTAAAATAGAAGGCGCAACTAGAAGACCATCCAAACAAGTTTGTTTATTGGTTATAGTTGCACTAAGCCAGGTTAATACATCATCTGCTTCTGTATTCTCAAGGGAATCTTTTGGTTTCTTAGTAACAGCAGCAGCAGTAGATAATAAATCAACGTTTAGGCCAAGGAGGAACTGGCAATCTTGGAGAGCAGAACTGGTGCTTTTAGGGAGTAATAGATCAATTGGATTGAGGAAACCGTTGATTGAGTTAAGAATCTGACTAGTTGTTGAAAGGGAAAGCTGGATGGAGAGCCTTCCTGAGTCATAAATGTCAATAGAATTGTTGGGAGGGAGTAAAGTTTTGCACAAGTTAGGAAAAGGGGTGTTGCTGCAAATTTCATCAGAAGAGAGAGATGCATGAGAAGGAGAGAAGAAGAATTGAAGTATGAAGAATACAAGGATGGAATGTGTGAATGCCATGGCAATTAAACATTGGGTATGAATAATACTTATCTGAAACATGCATTTATATAGCAATGAGTTTCATAAAAGAATTGTCATTTCGTAAACAATATATATAGTTGGATTGATCGTGCCAACTTGCATGCCATGCTGTTGAAAAGAGGTGCTATTTTATTACGGTAATATCTTCTTAGTATTGATTCTCGGTGGTTGCAATTTATTTCTTATTATGCAAAATATAAACATCGATCTGCAAGCAAAGTCAAGCTGTACCTAGTGAACTTTGAAACTTTAACCTTAATATTTAAATTCCATTTGGAATTAGGAAGGGTTCTCCATCAAGATATATTAAAAGGGAAAAAAGAAAGGTGCATTTTTTAAATGGGAGGAGAACAATTCTGAAAATATATAGTACCACTTAAGTATAATACATGACTCATAATATTAGATTGGATAATTAGATCTAGTTCAGATAACTTTGTAAATGGCTGTGAAGAATTGTTGCTTCAGTTGTCCTTTTGAGTTGAGTGCAGGGATAGGATCAGAGTAGCATACAAAGATAAATTTCAATTGCCTTTCTTAAAGCCAGTATAGATGGCAAGAACATCAATATTGACTACGTTGCATTAAGTAAAATGCTAAAAAATGTATGCACTATTTCACGTGGCAAAGTATGCACATACCAAAGAGAAAATGAAAATAGTAATCACATGATTTTAGGAGATTGGGAACTATAAAAGTCAACTTTTTTGCTTTCGCAAATTAGCAAGGGAATATTTAACACACAAAGAAAGGTTAGGTCATTTTCCACGTTAAGAAAATTTAATTAACCTAATTACGACGTGCCAAGCAATGGAGAGAATTGTTACATGCATACACAAGTCGCTTTAGACGTTCCACGTCCATTTGGAATAAATATCTTACTTTGTATGTATGATACAATATGCCATCATGAATTATATACATAATATAGAAGATAATGATATAAACATAAATTTACTCCATTAAACAAATGAGCTATTAGTTACTGCTGTAACCTAATTGGTAAGACCAGCTGTGAACTGGACGCCGGTAGCCGGCAACCACGACATGCCGTCGATGAAATGTTGAACGGTGAAGAAACTAGCCGTTGACGGATCTTTGATAATATGGTAACCGGGCCACTTAACCCGCCCAGAAAGCGATGATCCAGGCCCATAGTTCTTATACTCACCATACCACAAACTGTTCAAAGCAAAGTTCCCATACCACTCTAACCATCCTCTGGGCTGGACCATACCACTCATGTAAGTATTCATGTACGCAGTCCGTGAATACATTTTCCAGGGCCGGCCCAAATAAGTGGGCCTAGTGGCATAAACATAGCTATCTTGGATCGAAAATCCAGTGCTTTGATCTGGGCTTTTTCGACCTTGGGCCGTGATTGTGACCTTCTGTAAAGGAAGTGGCTCTCTAGTGTAAATCTTGCAGTTTTGAAGAACAGCTGCACCATTGCCAAAAATGAAGTCTATGGTGCCATAGATGTTGCATTCGCGGTAGAATTGGCGTAGAGAATGGGCGTAAAGTGTGTCTTGATATCCTTCCATACTGCACCTGAAGAAGGCCGACTGGTCCGAGTCCACACGTAGAGCCACGCCTTGGAAATTTTTGGGTCCGGCAGTGTTGCGAAATGTTATGTCCCTTGCAATAAATCCCTTGCCCGAAACAGCTGTTAAAAGAAACATATTATTAATCAAGAGAAACATAATTAGTTTGAGTCTAAGATCTATGCAATGACGGTATAAAAAATATTTATACATTCAAATTATTCAATAATAAATTACAAGTAAATTTGTGTGATAAGCATTATCGGGTAACTTGGTGAAAATGGTAATCGGTTTCTATCATATGTTAAACTACATTGAAAGTCATTATGGAATAAAGTTATATACAACTGATAGTGTAAATAAATTTACACTTCAAGTGCAATTATTTATCCAACTTTTGCAGCTTGTTACCCTATTTTTCATCCTACCATATCAAGTTTACTCTAAAAAGTACATATTAGTGTAGTCATCAATTTAACCTAATGGTTCAAAAATAACATGACCTAGTCAAAAGGAACATACGGAAGAAGGGTTGAGAAAAATACCAACAGTTGCAGTTCGAAATGTAGTCCATCCTTGCATGAAATTTCTGTTACCAGTAATCACAGTGGCTCCAATCCCATCTCCCACAAGCATGATGTTGGTTTTTTTCTTCTTCATATCAACGTTTTCATGGTAAATTCCCCTCTTCACGTAGATCACATACCTTCTACTACTATAGCTAGGAGCCTCATATATTGCTTGTGCAATCGACCGATAATGGCCACTTCCGTCTAAGGCTACAACAGCATCTACATGCATTTTATTTGGACTAGAAGTTAACATCTCCTTGTCTCCATTAGTCATCCACTCCGGATATTTTGGATTTTCATATCTTATTGTCTCGTTTCTTGGTGATTTAAATGGTAAGCTATGCAATTGAACATACAAAGTTAGAACATTACTAATGAGTTGTGTGACTTGTGTTAAACTTCCCTTAATAAAATTTTCAAGGTGTCGGTCCGTGCCCTCAAATCCTTCTAAGCATGTATCTTGATTGCTCAAAGCTGCACTTAGCCATGCCTTGAGATTTCCCTCATAATGAAAGTTCTTTAAACCATCTCGGATTTTTCTCATTTCTCCTAACGACCATGCTAGTTCAGTGACCGAGAAATCGAGAAGTTCTTGACAATCCTCAATGGCCATTTGATCCCGGGATGAAGCAGATAAGGTGCTGAATTTTGTGATTGATTGAATGGCTAACTTTGCCTGATTGAGGGAGTTTCGAATGGCTGCTCTAAGGATTGAATGTGGATCCCTAATATGGCCATGATTATCAAGATTGGATTGAATGTGTGAGAGGCATAAGGCTTGGTTTTGTATGTTGTTGCAAGCTTGAATGATCATGGCCTGAGGATCAAGAGTATATGAAGTTTGATATGGATGGAAAGTTTCATGTTCATTAAGGGAGAGAACTTGGTAGAAAGGTAAAAGGATGAGAATAAGGAGAAATTTGGGAAACTCCATTTGATGGTTTTTTTTTTCTTTCAATGAAGTGGAAAAGGGAGCCAATTTAAAAGAAATATAAGAGGGTTAGGAAGGGAATACAAATTGAGAATTGTTTGTCTTGAAAGAAAAGGGAAATTTCTAGACATGGAAATATATGCTTTTCTCTCTTTCCAACTTTCAAGTTATCCTGCCTTGTATGGAATGGTTACAAAATTCTTTTTACTACTATGTATTGTCAATTTGTCAGTGGCTAAGTAGGCTACTTCTTGACATCTAAAGTCAGATTCTCCAGTGTGTGGGCTCCATTATGATATAGTTTGGTTTCACACTGTTAAATAATGTTAGTCTCCTCCTCCCTTTTCTTCTTAGTTTTCTTGTTTACATTTTACATGGCCACATGAACCAGACTACAAGCAAGCACAAAACGGCAAAAGGGTTAAATTGACACTCAATTATCATATGGAAAGATATATCATCCCGTAGCTACTTCTCATTCACTCAATCTTCACGGTATAATCATTGCAACTTTTGCTTACATATATACTCCGTACGTAATAGCTATCAAAAGTTCAGACCGTCAAGTTCAAACGTACTTTTCCTAATGCTGTTCACTGTTCCTAATCGCCTAGCACACAACTTGAGAAAGAAGAACTTAATTTACATAACACTGTTATTGTTCTCTGTTTATCTACTTTCTTATGTAAATTTTATTTTAAAAATATTAAACAATTCAGGTCCGGGTTGAGATCAAAACTAAAAGATTTAACTCTGTACTTCGACAATCTTACATTCTTTCAAAACAGAATATCTGGTTAAAACAGAGGAAGTACAAAATAGGTGGGGTTGTCTGGTTGGGCGGCGAAAAAAACCTATTCGCAAGAAAAGCATAGGTCATATTACGGGAAAAAGAATAGAGACCAGAAATTAGGGGCGTGCATGATTTGGTAAATACCTAATTATCATGTCGAAACCGAAAATTTTGATATTTGATATGGTATTTGGTTTAAGTTTTAAAAAAAAATTGGTATTTACAAAAATAATACCGAAATACCGATACCATACCGAAATATATATAAGTTACACAACGCGTATATTATTTATTATAACATACTAAGTTGCATAATACTTTTCTTCGGTATGCATGTTGAGGCTGACAGTAAAGCCCATGTACTTCTTTAGAAAATGGAGGAACAATGTAGGATGCAGATTTTGACCTTATTCTCTAGGATACCAAGCATCTTAACGTAATACTTTTACGGTTTTAAGGTATTTTTTTCTCGTATATTGAATTGCATATGTTGGATTAGGTCTTGTTGTATTCTTTAACTTCAGCAATTAGCTCTAAGCAAGTAACAAGACATTTTTAATGATTAAATTTATTCTTTTATGTACCTTTTTTCTCTATGGGTTGATACTTGCTGGTTTTGGACAAATTTTTTGTCAATAGTCATGTGAGCTTAGAACGTTTTCATTTTTATATTTGTGAGTACTTTAATTAAGACTATTACAGTTTATGGCTTTATGCACTAGTTAATATTGAAACCGAATAAACCGAAGTTACTGTACCGAATAAACACCGAAAGGAGAAAAGTCAAACCATACGGAATATAATTAGACACGTTATTGGTATAGTATTTTAAGAAACCGAAAATATCGAATCAAAATATGTAAATATCGTACCATACCGGCCGACGAACACCCCTGCCAGAAATTGTGCAAACACCCCAACCAGAAATTGTGCAGATTTGTGATTACCTTTTTCCTTTGTTTTTTTTTTTGGGGGATTGCACAGCCACGATGGGATCTTTACACAATAGCAGACTAGTTTCATTGTTACTTTTATATTTTTCTAGTCGGTATACTTAGATTATACATATATTATATTTTTTTAGTCGGTATACTTAGATTATATACATATTATATGTAGATTATACATAGATTACTATTTTTAGTTTAGTTAATTGCGGGGGCTGCTATTTAGGTTAATTCTTTTTTTGCTTCTGTGTAAAAATTTACACATTCAGCTATTAGAAAGTAAATCATTGACCCGCTTCTGGTTCCATAGTAAAATCTCTTTTCTGAAACTACGATGACAACAATTAGAAAAAGTTGACAAAAACACAATCCAGCAGATAAGAAGATATTCTCCGCCACTAGCTTTAGAAATCCACTGGTAAGATGTTTAAACATCCATAGTTAATCTCCAGACTGCAAAGTACATAAGAATTTTATGCAATGTGTCCACACAAGTGAAGAGTCCAAGACCGTGCAAATTCTCTTAGGTGGACTTTTACAACGTGAAGGAAAATTTCTGCTTTACTAATGTAATGGGAGGAGTTTTAGGTTCAACTGCTCAAATGTATTGTAGTACTCCAATTCATGCAAGTGGAGGCTGTGGCTACAACAGTCATATAATGCTGTCATATATTTAGCTTTTGGTGAGTAGAGTTACCCGATATAATGCTCCACTAGTATCAAAAAAAATGGTAACACACACTGGATATAATGCTGTCATATTTGGCCCTAATCCCACCTAATCCTGCAACCCCTTGCACTCAATGTCTCAACTATGTCTGGTGTAAGATGTAGCCTCAGGGAAGCAACCACCTTAATTTTCTTCAGCCGAACACAGCAAGCACGAAGAGCAACTTCAAGGCCATTTGTTGATACATTGAAAAGGTTTACAAGCTTGGCATCCTGCAAGCGTGTCAAGTTCCCCATCACCATGCAGAGGCCAACATCCGAGATTGCACAATGACTCAAATTAATCTGCAATCAAAGATTTATTTCAGCATTTGTAAACAAATTCAACTGACAAAATTTGATATACAGAAAACAATTCAGTATCAAGTTTGCAATTGTACAAGGATCTCCTATGAACATGAATAAATGACAACTTCAAGATGCATTTCAAATGCATTGAATTCATTCTCTTTTTAGGAAGAATTAGTGCTCAAAATTTTATATCGAAGAATGAAATTGCTCCTGAAGAATGAGATTGCTCCATAATTACTTGCAGGAAAAATATTTTGCTGTACATACAACTTTATAAGATTTAGACCAAAAAGAGCAAAAGCACCCATAAAAGTGTCATAGAGCTTTGGAACATATATCATTTCAACACAAAACTTGTCTCCAGTGAAGGCGGATATAATGATTTTGAAGATCTTGCCCAAAAGAACACAAGGTGCTCCAGGCATAAGCCTCTATTCCCATTTAGGTATTCAAGGACGCAAAAGCATGGTATGTACCGCACAATAATGTATATTATTTACGAATACATGTGAACAACGGAAATATAGGAGAATAAATGTGTTGTCTATACCATAGCACGCATAACCAAGTCAGAATGCACAGACAAGCATCAAGGCCCAAGGGTTCCAAAGACAGCTACATGCATCTAGCCAAGTATTTAACCATACCATTTGTAGAAACTGAGTCAATTCCGGCTAATATTACTTAGTGCACTTGACATGAAAAGGTCTGTATTACTAAAGAACTAAATGATTATGAGCTTTATTTCGAACTCACCATGTTAAACAAGTATTTAACCCAGTTAAATCTATAAGAGATTGTTCATTCTATCACAAAAACATAGAGCAATAGCAAGGGCAATCATTAAAACTGATGAATGCTCATTTCAGTTCAAGAGTCTTAACAAACAAATGCACTGTCATGTGCAGCATCTGATTCTTGAACAGACAACAAAGATAAAAGGTCAATCAAGCATGTTCTAACTTTCAAGTTGAGTTATGGCATCAGTTTTTTAAATAAATAATTGTGCCACATGCCCAAATTTGTGAGTTGATTCTAACTGATGACCTGGTTGAAGAGTGCAGTAACCACCATACAGATGCATACAAGAATGATGTTAAAAGAGACGTCATGTTTGAACTTATCCTTTTGTCCTTTAATTGAAGTTCAGAAAAAATCAGGTTCAGTTGATCCTCAGATGGTCTCAATTTTAAACCTCATGATATGGGGGAAAAAATCAAGTCAAAAATTCAAGTATGATCTAAAAGGGGAAAAGGAAGTTTTTCAGTAAGTGTATCTGATGATTAATTGAGTTTGATAAGCTCAATATCAAGTTTGATCAGTCAAAAGATTGCAGATAATATAGCAAAAAACTTTGATTGGTATCCAAAAAGTAGGGGTATACTGAACTTTTTAAGCATAACAAAAAGAATTGACCAGTTTTTTAGGGTTGATACAAAAGTCCGAGTCCTTTCAGCATTGTGCATATAGCGACATAATAAAGTTTAGGATGAAACAGATGCCAGACGGAGCTAGAATCACCACATAATTCTAACATATCTTATCATGGATCCAGAAAATTACACCAAAAAATTATCTAGCAAATCTGCTTGTTAAATTTGAATATGCAATCACTACTCTACTTTGAACTAGGAAAAAAAGAAAACCAGGATTGCTTGATCCTAACAAGTAGTCTTTCCATAAAAAACTGAGTGTATTTTACAAGAGGTAACTTTGACCAATTTTCAGTGTGGGATTCAACAACTCCTGTCAAATAAAAGGATCATAATAATATATCTGAAAGACTTGAGGCGAAAAGCTGTTGACTAATATTTGAAACCTGATTTGTAACACAAATGTTTGTTCGTCTATCAAAAGGGAGTATTAACATAACTCTTTCAAGATTTCGAGAAAATGATAAAGACTGACCAAAGGTGTAATTTTCTTACCATTTAAGCATTACTAATCAACTGGTAATGTGGAAAGCACATCACATTGACAGCATCATCAATTACAAAGAAGTAGAGAGAGTAGTTCAAGATTGGGCAATAATACCTGTTGCAAATTCCTAGAGTAATAAGCAAGAGCCATGAAACCCGAATCATCGATATAAGCACAATCCTTCACATCCAATTCAGCAAGTCTCTTGCATCCAGTAGCAAGTGCTGTTAAACCAGTGCCTGTGACATTCCAAAGACAACGCATCTCGAGGTTATAGAGCTCTGGTAGATAGCCAAGATACTCAATCCCTTTATCGGTGACCTCAGAGCAGTAAGACAAGTTTAACTTCTGCATTCTTTTGCAACCACTTGATAAAGCATAGAGTCCATTATCACCAATTCCTTTGCATCTGCAAATGGTTTTCAAGATATCATATAAGAAGACGTTCTCAAATTGACGGGATAAGTTAGGTGGGAAAATAAATTTTACCGGTATAGATCAAGTTCACGAATCTCTCTGCAGTTTCTAGAAATATAGTACAGGCCCTTGTCGGTAATGTTAGTACATAATCCCAACTTTAGACATACAAGCTTTGTACATTTAGACAGGTAATGAAGTCCTGCAGAAAACATGAGATGCACCACATATTAGCGCACCTTTAAAGGGTAGCTGAATTCCTAGCTAGAAAGGCTTAACATAAAGTTAACCCACTAACTGCACAATTTTTGGAGTAACCATATCATCGAAGAATAACACGAGGAAATTTGAGAAATGAGGGCACGAAGCTTCAAGATGTCTTTACAAGAAGAAAAAAATCAGATGTCTTGACCTTGAGGAACAGAAAGCCAACAAAAAGCTCAAAACTTAATGACTATAAAAAAAAGGCAATAGAACCCAGAATATACGAGCACATAAACTTTTTTGTGGATACACATGCATGGTTGTAATGGTGGCGGAATAAATATGTAAATAAAGAACAAAAGACCGAATGGTTTGAGTCTCACCAGTGTCACTGACTCCAACACAATCAGTAAGATCAAGCTCCTCAAGTAAGGAACAATGTAATCCAAGGCGATATAGGCTCTTCTCCGTGAGCGAGTTGCAGCACTCCAACTTGAGGCACAAAACACTCCGGCAAGAATCTGTGATAGCTGATATTGCATTATCTGTAAGATCGCTGCAGCATGTGAGATTCAAGACTTTTAAATTAACACCCCCTGATACCAGCTGGAAAATGCCCAAGTCAGTCACTCCTTTGCATTTGCCTAACCCTATTTCAACCAAATACTTGCAACTGAAATTAATGATCTTGAAGAATGATTCAGAAACTGGTGCTCCATCAAGTATGAGCGTTTTCAGATTCTTTAGGTCCTTCAGCCCTTGGATGACTTTAGTAGGAAACTCCTGGTGCATCAAGATTCTCAATCTAAATTGCAGAACCAACATCAAAAACTCCACAAGGAATAATTCAAAATGTTCGTTCTAACAATGAATTTACTCACACTGAAAGAGTAACTAGCATGGATTTGTAGCATCGAGGGATGTCCTTTGATCAAGAAAGCTAGGGCGGATGAGCTTAATCTGTCACACCTTGATACATCCAGTGCCTGCGATCAGACAATTTTCTTAATAATTATGACAACTAAGTAAATTACACAAACCTGAAGACAATTTCACGACCAGTTTTTCTCAGAGGTAAAGTAGCCACAACATAGGCTAAAGGTTTGAGCTTTGGCGTACTAATTTCATATATTCATGGATAGATAGATACCAGAAAAAATCATCTACCATAATTTCCAATAAAGCATTTCCTGTGTTCCAGATTCATGCGCTCACTGCATAATCTGGCCATCAGAAAAATGTCATATAGACGAACTTAATTTAGTTTCATCCATGACATTGAAACGAACTACTATAAGTTCACAAAAACAAACTCAAACTCTATTTTTTACTTCTAAGATAAGCATTTAAAATTCAACAAGCTATAGACATGTGCTTATCTAAGGAGCAACTGCATACACATACAAAGTCTATTTTCAAGCTTCAAATGGGCAAACGATCACTAGCAACACAGTAAAGGTCAGCTTAAGACCGAACCAAAAACAGCTATCATCTCATACTTTCGTTTTTACAACTCATCACAATAGTTTGCCAAAGGTGTAAATCACCTGAAGCGAAGGACACCCATTTCCAAGATAATGCAGTCCTTCATCGTCCACAACGCCGCACCCAACCATAGCCAAAAACTCCAACTTCTCCATACTGCTTATAGAACGCAGCGACCCACTAGTAACCTGAAACAAAACCAAATTAAACCCACTTTTTGCATTTCCATAATAACTACATTTACCTTTATTTGATAATAAGAACAAAGAGAAGGATGACAAGATAACAAAATTAACCTTTAAATATGAAATGTCAAGGTGCTTGAGTTGTGTACATTTCTTGGACAAAAGATCAATCCCAAGATCAGTAATTTCAAGACACCATTTCAAGCTAAGTATCTCAAGGCATTGACACCCAATTGCAATTTTAGCCAAACCAACATCAGTAACACCCAAGCACCTATCCATTTTCAAATCTCTTAAAGACCCACCACAAATAGATAAAGCCGCAGCTTCCCTATCACCAAAATCCCAGCAGTAGGACACATCAATAGACTCCAAAAAAGGACACGACTTCACAAGCAGTTCCAATCCAGCTGATCTCAACCCGGTGCACCGACTCAGCACCAGTCTTTTGAGCCTCCTACTCCAATCACAACCCACGGTCAGCAGTATGGAAACAGCAGAGTCGTCGATTTGGGGGCAGATGGAGAGGTCTAGGGAGTAAATATTTGGGAATTTGGAGAGAAGTGTTGTGATGAACTCCGGACGAAGGATCTGAAGATGGGTTCGGTGGAGGGAGTCAACTCGGTGGAATGCTTTACATACCAAACGGAAAGCTTTTCGGTCGGAATCATAGGTAAGGAAGGATAGAATACGGATAAGAAGATCCTCATTGAGAAGACAAAGTAAACTAGCAGAATCCATGTAAACAATAGCAAACGACAACAACAAAAACTACTACTACTACTGCTGCTGCTAATCTCAACAAGTCAGATACGTCCTGTGCAGATCTTCTTCTTCTAATAGGAAAATGCCCAAGAAAAGAAAAGGGTTTGTAAGTTGTATTATGTGGGGACAAAGAGGAAGAGGAGACGAACGTTGAGAAGGGGTTGGAGGGTGGAAGAAGAAAGACTACGAGAAATGCCAAAACGGGTCTTGCGGACGAAGATGGCGATCATGGTATAGAGCGATATATTCCAAGTGGGTATCGAAAATTCCCAGGTGCTATGAGAATTGTGCCAGCGGTGGTGCCATAGCGAAAAAGAAGACAAGTGTGCATGTCTTGTCAACTTAATTGGGAAAGAGAAAGGAAGATAAGTAGAGTGATGATGGGAGAGATGGAGATGCAGTGATTGATAAGTGATCTGTAAACGCAAAGGCGGCATGGCCTACTCATATAAGTGGCCAAAGACGTGATGCTATTGTACCATTTGAAGTTGATGTATATTTTTTTACAAATATAAGTATTGCAAGTTGCAACATGAAACGAACGAGTTAGGCCAAGTTTTAGTTGAGATGAGATATACTCAACTAAAATGGCTTATTCAAAATGAGTTGAGAAATGATTATAAATTAAACTTGTACAACTCAAACGTATTCAACAGTTAACACTTTCTTTTTTAATCGACGTCGATGACTTAAAGAGTCATAAAACAGCCACGTGAAAATTTGAAAAACCAAAAGGGATCTGAGTCAAATTAACACTTATGACCAAGTTCAAAGTCTATTTAGAACAGTACCACAGTATGGCCATGTGGATCGAGCTGTTTAGACAGGTGAAACTTTTGTGGATCAAATTTGATATCCATATTTGTACGTACATAAGTCGTGGCGGCGTTACAATTTTTATCAAAAGCAGTCAAAATATAAATAAATACATAAAAATATAAATAAAGTCAACATATAGTATGTATTTATCTATAATTTTTTGATAAAGGATGTCAATTAACTCCCCTCGCTAATGAGTGGCTCTGCCACACATAAGTACAAATAAAAATATTCCTACAAAACTTAATGATTTTTCGCTTGATTCTAATTTAGAAGCTAAATATGGGGTCCAACTTTAGATCAACGGAACATATATATTGCAAAAAAAAAAAAAAAATGTTAATCTTGTATAATAAAATGCCATTATATGAGGCGTCAGATGATTTCTTCAAGTTCTTAATCCTACTTTGTCCCATTTATGAGCCTCTGCGGCCCCAAAAAGTTACAAAAAGAAAAATGAAGAAAAGAATCTTATAGTAGGCATTTGGACATGAATTCCAAAAAAAAAATCAAATTTGAAATTTTACTAAAATTTGAATTGAAGATGAAGTTGTGTTTGGTTATAATTTTTGTAACATATTTGAATGTCCTTTTTTTAACATATGCAACTAAACATCGGCAACCTTTCTATTTTCAATTGAAAAACTAGTTCTCACTAGTTTTTTAAATTTAAAAATATATTTTTAAGTGAGATTGAAAAAATTGTAAGATTTTGATAACCAAGCATTATTTTTAAAAAAAATAAAAAAAATTTCTTATGTCAAACTGGCTCTTATAATAATCGCAGATGAAAAGAACAAAAGAAGAAGTTAAAATTCATCTGAATTTGGCAGGGTGGTGTTAAAGATACTAAAGTCAAAGGGATCTGATCCTTTGAATAAGTAGCCTTAACAATAATCAATGGCCAAGATACATGCTAGCACACAGATAAAGGGGCGCACGAAATACCACTCATAGTGGGTCCCCAGAAATAACGTAAATTCGTCAAAGTGGTCACGGCAGACAATAATAAAGATTGAAACGTGCAATGACCGTACCTATATTACCGTACCTGCACAGATAAATATACTCCAATTCATTTAAGATAAATTATGTACGAACCTATTTTTTATAGTCGGTGCTAAAAATAATGATTTATTTTTATATTTGAAAAAAAAATTAATTTTATACAATGATTTATATTCACACAAATTATACGTGTCTTATTTTATACCACAAATTCTAAAATTTTCTCTCTTCTTTTAAAGTTCGTGTTCAATCAAATGAGTTCGCGTAAAGTAAAATAGAGGGAGTATCAAACTAAGTAACCCCGATAGCAGTAAAAAAGATTGTATTAAATTATTATTATTATTATAGCCCGTTTGCAAGATTCTAAAATCAGTTTATTTTGATAAATGTTTTTTATTTTAAAGTATTTTTTTCAAAAGTATCTTTGGTGAGAAGCATTTTGTGTTTGGCTAATTAATTTAAAAAGCACTTCTGAGCAGCAATTAGTGTTTGGCCAAGCTGTAAAAAAAGTACTTCTAAGTGTATTTTCCTCAAAAATATTTTTCAAAAAAAGTGCTTCCGAAGATAAACTAATTTTTTTACTTCTCCAAAATTGTTTTTGCTTCTACTCAAAAGTATTTTTTTTCTTCTAAAAATTTGGTCTAACACTTCAACTTTAAAAAAAAAAAAAAAACTTATTTGAAATATTTTTTACCTTGGAGGAGCGGGGCCAAACAAGCTATTAGTGTACTAAAATGGAATAATCCTCTAAAATTGACTAACTATTCTTTAAGGAAAAATAATTGAATTCCTCAATCATAGCCTGCCAACTCTCTAGGCCATGTTAATAAACTCAAAGTTGCAGCGCAAAAGAGGTTAGTATCTAGTAGA
Organism: Nicotiana tabacum; assembly: GCF_000715075.1. Classification (NCBI taxonomy): domain Eukaryota; kingdom Viridiplantae; phylum Streptophyta; class Magnoliopsida; order Solanales; family Solanaceae; genus Nicotiana; species Nicotiana tabacum. The sequence goes on from NC_134098.1 coordinate 122,690,578, forward strand.
AAAGAATATCCAAGGAACTTAATAGACTTTCCAAAATGTAAAGGAATCAATACTCCTTTTATATTGTTCTAAATTAAGGATTACATAATATATACTACAAGATAAAGTATCAAGTGGACAAGTGGCGATGGAGATTAATTCCTAAGATTAATACACTAGAAATTTTGACCGTTGTTGTCCTTCCGTTTACTATTCAAAGACATATGGTATTAAAATATTTATTTTTCTAATCTCCACTTGTCGTCCTATATAGCATTATGTGAACTATTTGACCAAAAATATAAATCTTGATTCAACTAATTAAATTTTATGTAGATGAGGTTTACTCTAGGTTAATAATAATATCCTAAAGATAAAATCCGTGGTATTACGACATGTAGCATGTAGATCTATTCTGAAGGTTATGAAAGTGCACGATAATGACAATATTCGAGGATCCTAACAAAAGTAATATAACATTAAATAGTGATGAATAACAATAAATGATATTTATGTAAATAAATGTAAAGGAGTCACCGAAAAAAGGATGAAATCAATGAATATTCTTTGTGACAATCAAGAATGATGGATAAGCCTTTGAGTTTTCGAGATATTCTCGGATACAGTAGAAAAGTGTAGGCCAGAATCTTAGTGAAAAGGTTATTTTTGTGTGCTTGTGATGAGACCAGATTCTCTCTATAAAGTCAAAGTATATTTTACGAGTGAATATCCCATGTCCCTATCATTGTATCTTTTTCTATTTATAGGTAACATGTTCCTAGAAATCCTAATAGTACAGTGTAGAGAATATCTACTAGAATATTCTCTTTTCTGTCCTATCTTGAAACTAGCCGTTATAACTCTGTAAAGGGTATTCGACTTCGGCCTCGATCCTTGATGACTCCTCGACTTCAGCCCTTGCTGACTCTTCGACCACAACCTTCATTGTTTCTTATATCACTTCGACACGTGGCGGTCTGTGAATGTTTCACTAATACCATTTTGACTTAAGTATTCTAGGGATAGATTTTGACTCATACAGTTAGCCCCTCCTCTTACTGAGGCCGTCTTCCCGGGCGGGTTTGATGAGCAGATCATGTGGCTGGTGGTCGAGCTAATTAAGCGGACTACACAAGTCATGGTTGTTGCAGAGAACAGGCGACGTGGCCCTCTATGGGCCACACATTTCAAATGCTACGAATTTTCCGGGTGATTTGCTGGAGTTATGTTGTCCACGGGTTAGGATGACGTCATGATGCCATGCGTCATTATGACGCATATTCCCGATGTGTCGCTTTGTTTCGCGTGCGAACTTTGACTAGACATGCCGCTTTGGTTCCAGTGCCAATCATAATGAACTATTTTCGGTTTCGGTGCCATGACTTTTATAAATAGAGATCCTTGAACCCCATTTTGGAGTTTTTAAATTCTCTAACGTTTCGAAGCACCATATCTTTCTCTTGCTCTCTTCTTCTTCGAATTTCTTCTCTGTAACGTATCTTCTAATGCTGGTGAGGGGAGTCGTGTTGCTCCCTTGGCAGTGGTATTTCCCTCCCATGAGGAGAGCGCTCCCGCCATTGTTGAGGATGAAACCTACCCATCGATGGAGGAAATAATCCTGCGTAATCCCGATTCCAGGTCTGATCTTACTAAAGTACCGGACATCGCGCCTGGAGTTTTTAAATCAACGATAATGCCTAAGGAATTGGCGAAACTTAAAGCCAAATTCGGCCTTCCCAACTATGTTGAGCTGATCCTGGTTGAGGGGGATGTAGTACAAGTCCATCATCATGGGTACTGCGCTCTTTATGCCTATCCTTTCCTCATCGGCTATTCTTTTCCCCCATCCCGTTAGTGGAGGAGTTTTGTCATCACTACGGTGTCTTCCCGACTCAACTTGCACCGTACATCTACAAGGTGATAAAGATGTTGACAAAATTCGCCGAGCTGACGCTATAACACTTGATACACCTATACGCCCCTGACTTTTATAGGGGGACGATGATGAACTTTTGCCACCAAGGAGGAAAATGTTTGGTGGTGAAGATGGACGACAAAGCAAATGGTCAGTTCTGGCTTAACTTCTTCTTTGTCAGGATCGAGGACGTCATAGCCAACGTCAACGGCTTTCCTGAAGCTTGGAACTACACTCGTGAGTGCCCTGTCTCTTTTTGCGTTCGTTTTTGGTCCTGAATTTTGATATTTTTACTTCTCTTTTGCAGCCAACAGCCAGCCTCCTCCTCTGGTCTCTCATATCTCCGACTGGGTCCAGTGACTCCTCTCTTACATCATAGGGATCCGTGACTGGCCAAGTTTATTCGAGAAATTCAAGCCTACTCTCCCTTCTACTAGTAATTTCCTTTCTTTGATCGTGGCCGCTCCATTTTCTATTGTGTATGGATTCGTTATGCTAACTTAATATTGTCTTTTTCTCAGACAGGGGTTCTAGGAGGAGCCGGACACCAGTGCCCTCTAGGCGACCGCTGCATTATCCCCTTCGGCTCCTGTTGCAACTACTACGTCGTCTGTATCGATCTGAACCGTAGTTACCGTAGTTCGGGATCCCGTCTCCATTCTATCTGCAACTGCTGCTCCCCAACTCTTCTCGTTAGTTGATGAGGACAACGTCTCTCCTGATGACGGTGGTCTAATACCTTGTAAGAGGAGAGCCGTGGATACGGGGGGAGAGGGGTAGGCAGCCGTTAATGTGGGAGGTTGTGGCTTTGTCCTTCGAGAAACAACACAGTACATATTGGAGAGAGCCCCGAGGAAAGTCCTGAGGCCCCTCACTTGGAAGAAATGGGCATACGTCCTATGGGGGACACGGTCGAGGGCGTGGTACATAATGACGGCCCTACACTTTCGAGGCGCGAGGAGGCCTCATCTTCCGGTGTCGCGGCGGACGTGCCTTCTTGAACTGATGATAGAAGAAAGGCCGTTGCTGAGGAGGATGTTGGATCTGGCTCCGACATGGATATAGACGAGTTGAGGATGATCGATGGGGGCTTACTTTACTCGAAGTGAGGTTGGAAGGGGGTTCAAGGACTATTGCGATCCCGATGGATCGTAACCTTCTTGTGAACACCGAGAAGATAGTCCCCTCCCTCGGTCCTATTTGTTCTGAAATTGAAAGTATGACACTCGAGACTATAAGTGACAGCACCCTATCAAATAACATTGTGGGTCTCGTCCTTTGGGTAAGTACATTTGTTGACCATTCTCTTCCTTACGTTTTGCTCTCTTTTGTAGGCTCTAACTCCTTTTCGTTCGTTTTGCAGACGGTCGCTCTGGAGATTGAAAGTGCTTATAGGGAGCAGAGATGTAAAGACATCTATGTGAAGTTGTAGGACAAGTACTTCAAACGTCTTGAGAAGTATCGGGAGCTCCGATCGACTCCGCGAAAGCGGAGATGTGCGCCAGCTAAGGGAGGACTTGAAGGAAAAGGACGAGGAGCTGGTGCGGGTAGTTGGGAAGTGCAACGTCTTGGAAGGGACGTTGAGGAGCAAATAGGAAGAGTTTGAGCTTAGCAGGGGGTAGAAGCCCAGTGCTGTGATAAGCCCAAGTGGTCTTGTTGCAGGGCCAACTTGAGGAGTGTCAATTCGGGGCGGAGGCTCTTAGTGGCGAGGTCGCTGAGAAGATAGAGGAGCCAAAGAAGGCAGAATCCGCTCGGTCGGAGGCTCAGAAGAGGGCGGAATCTCTTGAAGTGGCAAACCAAACTCTTTGCTCCGAACGAGAAAATGATTTGTCAACGGAGAAGCTTAAAGAAGAGCGGCTTGACAAAAGGTTTGGGGAGTTGGATAAAGAGACCTCTAACCTCTATGATAGGGTTGTCGCTCTAGTGGTTGAGAAGGCCAAATAACTTGCGCAGCCTTCTTCATCTACGGCTTCTGGCTTCCCCAACATTCCTTGTGAGTTATATGAATAGTGGATTCATGCTGAGGCCCGACTAGATGTGCTGTGTGAGTTGCACATGGCGGGTTCTATCCCTATCGTGGACTTTGAGGACGCTCGGGTCGAGGCTCGTGAGACTGAGGTCGCTTGTGGCTATGACCCGACTATGCCTCGTCCTAGTGAAGAAGGTGGGGATAACGAGTAAACTATTGATCATCTTGAGGACGAGGCCTGGTATGATTCCATATACCCTCCGGACGAGGACGGGAAAGACGTTGGAGGACGGCCGACGAGGGTATCACAGGTCGTTATGGCGGTGGCCAGTAGTAGTTTTTGAACTTTCTATCTTTTTGTGTATTTTTGTTGGTGTCTTCATGAGCCTTTTGTAATAAACTTTTGTTTATAAAACTCGGAGTTGGATTTGCTTTCATCTGTACCTTTCTTATTTGCTGTGGTTTGTTTCTGCACTTTTCATGTTTTGCTCCGTCGTACTTTTATTGTTATTCTTGTGTATGTCGAAGCTTGTCGAAGCGCGGTAGAGGTTCGATGGGTGTTATTTGGACTTGGTCAAATTTTCTCCCTTTTAACTTGCGGCCGAAGGCCGGTGGGTGTTCTTCGAACTGGGTCAAACTCGAACTTTTATTTAGATCGTGGCCGAGGGCTGATATGTGTTGTTCAGACTAGGTCGAATATGACTTTTTATTAAATCACGGCCGATGGCTGATAGGTGTTGTTCGAACTGGGTTGAACATGACCTTTTATTAAATCGCAGCCGAGGACTGATAGGTGTTGTTTGAGCTGGGTCGAACTTAATATTTTCTAAGTCACGGTTGAGGGCCGATAGGCGTTGTTCGAACTGGGTCGAACATGACCTTTTATTAAATCGCGGTCGAGGACTGATAAGTGTTGTTCGAACTAGGTCGAACTTTACCATTTCTAAGTTGCTGCCAAGGGCTGATAGGCGTTGTTCGAACTGGGTCGAACATGACCTTTTGTTAAATCGCAGCCGAGGGCCGATAGGTGTTGTTCGAACTGGGTCGAACTTAACCTTCTGTTATATCACGGCCGAGGGCCGGTGGGTATTGTTCGAGCGTGGTCGAACTTAACCTTTTCTATGTTGAGGCCGAGGGCCGATAGGTATTGTTCAAACTGGGTCGAACTTAAATTTTTGTTAAATCGTGGCTGAGGGACGATATGTGCTGTTCGAGTGTGGTCGAACATAACCTTAACACAAAAAGGTGTTCTGATAAATGTAAGTTTCTTATTACTTCGACGTTGTTGTTTCAGTTACATACTTGGAGAGTTACAGATTTTGGGTGTTGGTTGGCGTTCCAATCCCAGTCTACCTAGTCCCTTCATTGTTTGACTTGGATAGTATCGAGGAGTCGGGCAATGAAAGAGTAAAAATGGTCCCTCCTTCCCATACTTCGTCTCGAAGTATTCCCTTCGACGCCTCGTTTAAAAACCTCCTTGAGAAAACCCAATTGGGACAAAACGCAAGTGAGGGGGAAAAGAGTACGGCTTAGGGGGCACTTTTTCTCTTAGAAGTTGAAGTACTTAAGGTTGCTGATGTTCTAATTGTTTGGTAATTGCTTCCCTTCCATTGTCTCTAATTGGAATGAACCCTTATTTGCTTTGTTGTGATTTTGTACGGGCCGTCCCAGTTTGTTCCCAGCTTGCCTTCTTGTGGGTCTTTGCTTGCTTGAGTTTTGGCTTTAAGCACGTAGTCCCCAACTTTAAGCAGCCCGACCTTTGCTTTCTTGTTGTAATAGCATTCTGCTTGCTGTTTTTGGGCGACCATTCTTATGTATGCCATATATCTTCGTTCATCGATTTCGTCGAGTTCTCGCCTCCTACTCTCATCATTACTCATATCGCTTTTGTGGGAGTACCTTAGGCTGGGTTCTTCGACTTTGACTGGTATTACTGCCTCGACCTCATAGACCAAAGAGTAGGTCATCTCTCCTGTGTTCGTCTTCGGAGTTGTTCGGTACGCCCATAATACTTATGGCAGGATTTTCAGCCAGAGTCCCTTGGCATCTTCAAGCTTTTTCTTCATGATGTTTAGTATGGAGTTGTTGGAGGACTCCATTTGTCCGTTACCCGCTGGGTGATATGGGGTTGAAAGTATTCTCTTGATATGCCATTTCTTGAAGAATTTGACGGTTTTCTTCCCCGTGAACTAGGGTCCGTTGTCATAGTTAATCTCCTAGGCCAGGCCGAATCGGCAGATAATGTTCCTCCATATAAATGTGATTACCTCTTGCTCCCGTATTTGAGCGATCACTTCTGCTTCCACCCACTTAGAGAAATAGTCAGTTAAAACTAAAAGAAATCGTATATTACCTCGCCCTGCTGGGAGGGGGCCCACGATATCCATTTCCCACTTGATGAACGACCATGGATAGGTGACTGACCCATGTCTTCATGAAGTCCGAGGCATGTTTTTTCATGGTGGACAATAGTATCCCGCTCGTATGAGGCATCTGATGAGTGCTCGATTGTTAGAGTGAGCACCGCAATGGCCTTTATGGACTTCTTCGAGGATGCGATGGGTCTGGTTCGAGCCCAATCATTTTGCCAGAGGGCCGCCGTAAGTCCTCTTGTATAGGTCGCTATGGAGGAGACTGTATCTGGCCGCTTGCATTCTTAGTTTCTTAGCTTCTTTTTTGTTATTTGGGAGTGCGCCGTCGTGCAAGTAGGCGATAATACGATTGTGCCAATCCTAAGTTAAGCTCACAGTTCTTACCTCGATTTGTTCTAGTGATGATTTGAGGAGGTGGACTACACTTTTATCCCCGGTCGTGATGCTTTTGGTAGTTGCGGCCAGTTTGGCGAGGTCGTCCGCTTCGGCATTCTGTGCACGTGGGATCTGGTCGAGCTGGCATTCGTTGAACTCAGGCAGTAGCTTGCAGATCTCGGTCTGATGCTTTTGCAAACTTTGTTCCTTGATTTGGAAAGTCCATGTGACTTGGTTGACTGCGAGTTGGGAATCACAGCGGAGTCTCAATCGTTTCGCCCCATACTTGAGTGCTAGCCTTAACCCTGTAATTACGACCTCATACTCGGCCTCGTTATTAGTCATTTCTGGTCACCTTATGGACTGACGAAGAACTTCGCCCGTAGGGACCTCGAGTACGAGTCCCAGCTCGGATCCCGATGCGTTGGATGCTCCCTCGGTGTACAAGACCCAAAGGTCCTGTGTTTGGAGGGAAGCTTCAACGACTTTTTTTTTGACTTCCGGCATTATCTTTGCACTGAAGTCTGCGACGAAGTCGGTGAGCACCGACGACTTTATCGCCGTTCGCGACTGTATATGATATCGTGCTCGCTTAGTTCGATGGCCCATTTGGCCAGCCTCCCCGATAGCTCAGGTTTGTGCAAAATTCTCCTCAAGGGAAAGGATGTAACGACCGAGATAGGGTGGCACTGGAAATAGGGTCTAAGCTTTCGCGAAGCTACAACCAATGCCAGAGCTAATTTTTCGAGGTGCGGGTACCTTGTCTCGGCGTCGATGAGTGTTTTCCTAATGTAATAGATGGGAGATTGCGTACCTTTGTTCTTGCGTATCAGGACTGCACTTACCGCTACTTTGGAGACGGCTAGATAGACGAATAGGTGTTCCCCAGGTTCGGGTTTTGTGAGCGGGGGTGGTGATGATAGGTATGCCTTCAGTTCCCGTAGAGCTTGGATGCACTCGGGAGTCCATTCGAGACCGTTGTCCTTTTTTAGTGCGTCAAACAATTTATGACATCTATCAAACGACCGCGAGATGAATCTCAATAGGGCGGGGACTCAACTGGTCAACCTCTGGACTTGCTTCTTGGTAGTCAAGATTTTCGGTATCCCCTCAATAGCTTTGATCTGGTCTGGGTTGACCTCGATCCCTCACTGTGACACCAAAAAAACCAGGAACTTTCCAAAGGCTATAGCAAATGCGCATTTATCTGGATTTAGTTTCATTGCGTACCGCCTTAGTATGTCGAAAGCTTCCTTTAAATGATCAATATGATCCTTTGCCTTTACGAACTTGACTAACATGTCATCTATGTATACTTCCATGGTCTTGTCGAGATGGTCCTTGAAACATCTTTGTGACCAATCTTTGATATGTAGCCCCCGCGTTCTTCAGCCCAAACGGCATGACCCTATAACAATATGTTCCTTGGTGGGTTATGAACGTGGTCTTTTCCTCACTTTCTTCCTCCATAAGTATTGGTTATAGCCCGAGTATGCATCCAAGAAACTCAATAGCTCGTGCCCGGCCATTGCGTCGATGAGCTGATCGATGTGGGGTAATGGGAGCGAATCCTTCGGACATGCTTTGTTCAAGTCTGTGAAATCCACGCACATCCGTCATTTCCCATTTTTCTTTTTGACCATCACTACGTTGGCGATCCACTTGGGGTACTTCGACTCCCTAATGGAGCCATTTTCTAACAGTTTCTCTACCTCCTCGCGGACTGCCTCATTGATGGTGGGGTTGAATTTACACCTGAACTACCTTATTGGGGGTAGAACAAGCCGACGTTTAATTTGTATGTGGCGATTTCCCTGGGGATGCCCGGCATATTTGCATGGCTGAAGGCAAACAAGTTTGCATTAGTTATTAAGAATTGACTGAATTTACCTGGTTCCCGGAGTTTGCAGCCGATGTAGGCCTTTTTGCTATGGTCATTGAATTCCAATTGAATGGGGTCGAGGTCTTCTATGGCCGAATCTGCAGCCTCGACCATTTCGGGATCCACGATGACGTCCCTGGTCTCTTCTTGCGTCGACCTCGGTCCTATTGATTGTTATGCTTCTTTTTCCTTGTCTTTTTCTGTCGGATTGCCGTGCTGTCTAAGGCGATGCGGTAGCATTCCCAGGACGTATGTTGTTCTCCGTGTATGCTGAATATTCACCATGGTGTTGGAAATTTAATTACTTAGTATAGGCTAGAGGGGATGGCTCTCATAGGATGTATCCATGGTCGTCCACTATATCATTGTATGCGGTGGCCCTGTCCATGATGTGGAATATCGTCTCCAGAGTTATGTCGACGGCCAAGACGGGGAGCGTAATTTCCCCTGATGTCCACTCAACTGCATTATTAAAACTGGTTAGCGTGATGCAGTGTGGCAATATCTTGTCCTCAAGTTTCATTTGGGTGAGGACTCGAGGATGGATAATGCGCTCCACTTTCATCGTCCACCATGATGTGTTTGGCATCTGTATCTAAAATGTGTAAAGTAATGACGAGGGCGTCATTATGAGAGAAAGTCAAATTGTCGGCATATGACTCATCGAAGATGATACTTTCTTCGAGTCCGTCGTACCGTTCGTGGGTGATAGACCGTTTGAGCTTGTGAGTGGTGGTGAACTTCACACCATTGATAGAGGTGTTGTCGCCGCCAATGATCATGTTGATAGTACGAGATGGTGATGGCGGCTTCGGCGGGCCTTGGTGTTCACGTCCTCTGACGAAGTTATTTCTCCTTTTGTCGCTTAGCAATTCTCTGAGGTGTCTCTGCCGCAACATGTTTACAACTTCTAGCCTGAGTGAGATGCAATCTTATATTTTGTTCCCACGTTCATGGTTTGTTCTGAGCTTCTCAAGGGCATAGACTATTTATATAGGTGACACACAAAAATTGTGAGCAGATAATAAGGGGGCATACCTCTCTCATTTCGGTGAGTCTCAGTCCTCGGCCTAGATGGGACTTCTTCAAAGCGGAGGGAAGGTGTGGTGGGCACCCTGACGTATGGCTGGTGTCGTTCCCTGTTGGATTTCGAGACCGGATGATCCCTTCTTACATTATCTCTTCATTCTTTCCTGAACTCGGCTTGTACCGAGATGAGCCGATGAGTTGGTCCGTTGAGGTCGTCCTCATTCGCTCAAACTTCGGCATAATAGGCATTATGGATCTCGTCCCAAGTGGTTGGAGGATATTTCATCAATCGACTCAGCAATTTTCTAGTTGCTCTTGAACCATCCCTACTCAACCCGTTTTGGAAAGCTGAGACCGCCATCCCCTCAGACACGTTCGGTAGAGTCACCTTTACCCTGTTGAACCGGGCGAGGAAGTTCCTCAGTCCCTCTCTCAAGGATTGCTTGACAGCGAATATGTCGTTTACTCTCGCTTCGGCCTTCTTGGCTCCTGCATGTGCGGTTACGAACTTGTCGGCCATTTCCTCGAAAGTTTCTATGGAACAGGCTGGTAACTGTGAGTACCATGTTAATGCCCCTCCCGTAAGGGTTTCATCAAACTTCTTCAGCAAAATAGAGGACACTTGTTCCTTGGCGAGGTCGTTGTCTTTCACAACGGTGACGTAATGAGTCACATGATCTTCGAGATCGTTCGTTCCGTCGTATATCCTGAGGTAAGGTGGCATTTTGAAAGACTTTGGTATGACATGCGGGGCTGCTTCGTCGTTGTACGACTGCTCTACGAACCTGCCGGCGTCCCTTTTTGGCAACAACTTAGGAGCGCCCGATATCTTGCTGACTCGTTCTTGGTGTTCTTTCATTTGATCTATGAGTGCTTTATTTTCATTCTCCATTTCTTCCATCCTCTTTAGAACGGTAGCGAGGGCGTTGTCACCTGCACTGTTAGTAATATTGTGAGTTATACCTATTGTCGGAGGGTTTGGCCGGTTGTACTGTTAGCGAGGGTTAATAATATTGTGAGCTAGGGACAGATTTTGACCCATATAAGTAATTTAGCAGTTGATAGCAGGTGTGACTAATTGAAACAAATTTGAAATGTTTTCTTTACCGGACCATGTTATATCAACTAACCAAAGTCTCAATCTGACACAAGTGGGAGATCTTATGTTACATGACATATAGTTGACATTTAGAGTGATAATTTTTATGTTATAGTTTATGAAAACTATTTTAAGAATACTTTCATTACTGTACATAAAAATCTTAACACAACTTCTAATTGTCACCGAATCAGTGAGTTTTTACAGGTTGATGTAATATAATTACCAGTGGATTAAAGACTTGAATATTCGTAAATTGATAGGACCAAACATTGATATAGAGATTAAAGAAACATCCACATAGAAGGGGGCTCGGTCTTCCCCCAGAATCTGTGACACCCTTGGCGAATCCCACATCTATAAAACACGGGAGATATGCTAGGTATATAAGTAAACAGACATTTGATCCTAGTGATGCGTTTTAAAGTCGTATGGGCCTAGGCCCAAAGCGGACAATACTACTAGTGGGTTGGGCTGTTACATATGGTATCAAAGCCACTCCGCGTGCAATCTTGAACGGTGGTGGAGCAAACCTCGCTGCCCTAAGGGGCCCAAAGCGAACAATATCACTAATGGGCTGAGCTGTTACAGAACCCTATAAAAAGCACCTAATAAAATTCACTGAAAAATGTATATCTGTACCCGCTCCCAAAATAAATATAAGCGTATAATATAAATATCGGATATATTTTATACTTTTTGGCTAGCGAATTGCAATTAGTTTTGGCCGACCAACCAATCTTGTATTATATCCAAGACCGCGTCTTCTGTACAAGTGTGACTTCCACCATCAAGATCTTAAGGTGACCTGCCTAATGTGCATATACCCAACTAAGACTCCTGAAATCACTGGTATACCAGAGATGTGATGATGCTTGTTATCCATTAAATTAGTAACTCTGCTATGATGAGCAGGTGAAATATGTTTATAAGAGGTGACAAAATGACATTTGGATGGAATACATATATATAAATAGCTGTTTCAGAACCTGTGCTTGAAAATCTTTTTCAGCTCCATGTTATTGGAAAATGGCGATTCGTTCTAATCGATTATGCCATGTTTGTACAACCTGTCTCCACCTTCAGCCTGCGTATAAGTCAATGCTGGAGCTGGTAGTCTTGGGATATTATCTTGTGATCCCATCACTGCTTTTGCGTTCCAATACCAAGGCTGAAGGTAAGGTGAGCAGATCGACGGAGAATATGAAGATGGGTGGAGAATCACTGAACCCCAATCTCTATCACCAATTTTTGCTTCTTTTATTCTTCTTCTAACCAACAGGCTTCCTACATCTTGCTTCTTCATTTCTGATATGCTTCTGACAATTGACATGCAAAGAAGAAGTATGAATACAGCATCTTCTTCAGGTAAAAACTCCACCACCAATAATTTCCAGTTAAGCAGTGCTGTAGCTTTTCCAACCGGATTATCCTCTGAGAACCTAACCACCGTTATGAATCCGTCTTCATCTTTGTCTTCAACTTGCTTTAGCTTTTCTTTTGGCACATTTTCTGTCTCTTCAGTCGAGCCAGATTTATTGACTTCATACTGCATTTGCCGCCCTTCCAATAACTTTACCTGCAGGGATTGTGTTCTTAAGATGATCAATACTCTTTAGCAAGTTGTTGCTGCAATCAAATCAAAGTTTAAATATACTGTACCACTGAATCAGTTGATTGCTGGTTTATGAGGCTGAAACTTAAGCCTGAACTGGATGTTGAGGATTCCGAGCGTACTAGTAGCTCATCTCCAGTTGAAAGGTACCACAGAGAATGCCATCCTTCTGGTGGATCTTTTGGTTTTGCAGTACCTACCACTTTCTCTGTACTAGATGAGAAACACAAGCAAATGACACCACAAATTAGGCAGGAAATCTAGAATGGGAAGCATCCACTGAAAACCAACATGCTCTCCTATGAGTTGGTTACTAACAGATCAAATGTAAATCTTTTTAATTTTCTTTTCTTGATCGTTGAAATGAAGGTTGGACCAGAAGAACAGATACAGGCACATAGGGGGACAGAGGAAATATTACATACCAGGCGCTCTACCTATGGAACCAGCAACATACGACCAATGACCTTCACGTATTTCTATAATGCGGTCCTCCCATTTTACAGCTGACGGAGTTTCAGCTCCTCTCCTCCAAAAGCCACCTCCAACTCTAGCTTATTGACAAACAAAACACGAGATCAGAAAATTAAACACAAGGATGCATACGATCACTTAGTCAAAATAAATGTGTCCTCGTGTTCTCTACCTAAGTCGAATCACAAAGCATTCCCTGCCTGCATGATCCAGAACAGTGCGAGATAACCATCGACCTTCTTGGGGACGATAATGATTCATTTTCAGAATAACATCAGATATCATGGCACCTGAATCATCTGAAACGCGATCGGGCACACATTTCAACAAGTAGGATGCTTGGACAGGAGGAGTTATTGAGGTAGCTACCCTGACTGTTTGGTCAATTTCTTTTGACAAAGCAAGTGAAGGTGCACGTAGCAAATCATTCCAAAGGAATATGACACTCTCTCTCAGGCTACTTCCTTTAATGCAGCGACCACCACGTCGGCGAGCCTCAAGAACCATTCCTTTCGTTCCAAACTCACAATAGAGATGCAAAGCTTTTCGCCACCTTTGAGACGTAAAGTTGCAGAGTGGTTTATCTATTTTGAGCTCTCTGTGACATCTGACCATCTGAAGACGTAAGAACTCCTTTGATGCATCGCAGCTCAAAGGTTTCATCTTTGATTTTAGCTTCACTGTTAAGCAAACCTGTAATGCAAATCATAGCACAACCAGCCTTTTAATCATCCCTTCCTGATAGCACTGCAACAGTGCAATGCTATTCCCCTCCCCTACCCAAAGAAAAGAAAAAGAAAAAGAAAAGAATAGAAAGGGAAAAAAAACTATAGTCAGATAAACCTGAGACGCTGTTGTTATGGAATTAACCAACTAAAATGGGCTTCTGAAAACTATGTTTGAGCTCAACCTCCATATCATTCGACAGGTAACTAATTAAGTTATGATGTCATATAGTTTTAATCAGGAAATAAGGTTAATTCCTTTGAGAAAGTACGCTCAATTTTTATCATTCAAGTCAATACATCAGAAATCTAGGAACAAATTCTATTACCGAAGAAAAACTCTATCCATGGAACCTAGTCTCTCTCGGTGTGACAGTGATAAAGAAAAATATCAAACAGTACAATTGCTTCATTGAACTGGTCTGCCCCGTGGTCAGACCTCTGAGTAACTATGCTTGAGAAAAGCCAACTATATGCTGCAGTTCTTGGTGGATTGATCATTTATAAGAAAAGCTTATTTCTGATTATGTCATCAACTAGCATAACCAGTGTATTGCCTTCTTCATTACATCAATGATTTTAATCTAACTCACAATAGCCTAAAGAGCAAAGGAAAAGGCAATAAGTTTTATAATCATACATACGGGAGTATGTATTTTGCTGATTTACAGGCAGCAAATTTAGCTCTAGAAAGTACAACAAAAGTTTGTTATTTTAGTAAAAACGGGATTCACAGGATCATATACTAAACTGGTCATAAATCATGTTATATAACAAAAGGATCTTATGTGATATATTCATACGAGACATGTCAACATGCATTTTGATTCCGAAGCATGAATCCCTCACACTTACTTTTGTTTCTGCTAGTTCCAGTTAACCATACATAACACTAAGGGAGGGAAAATACTAGTTCCGAAGCATGAATCCCTCAATTATGAATTCCTTGCATGATTTGGCTCTAGGTGCCAGTTGATTGACACCATAATACGCACCAGATTCACCCAAAGTTTTCCAAAATATCCAGCATTACGACAGAGATTTAATTTATCTAACATTTTGAAAAATTACAGAGAGAAGCGACTTAAGGAAAACCTGTTAGTCCCGCCAATATTGCTGTATTTGTAAATAATAATTTTGGGAAATATAAGTTATCGTAATGAAACAGTAATTAATTCGAGCCCACTGAATTCACAGTGTTTCCTTAAGGAATTTAATCCCCTCCTAGTACCCAAGGTTATGGATTATTTCCTCCCAGGATAGAACGACTCACACACTGGTGTAGCGGTACTTCAAACCCCAGTGTTTCAGCGAACACAAAGTTCGGTAGCAAATCACACTTACAGTTGCTTTGTTTGAAGTTAAAATAATGCAGAACAAAGGAGTAGAAACTCAGAAAATCGTATGGAAATGCTGAGAGGAAGGAGTGCAATGTATAGCCAAAGTTGAGCGTTTTCAGTTTGGTGTATCTTTCTTCAACAGCTGCTGCACATATTTATAGCAGTCAGCTTTGAAGATGAACGACCCTCCACCCTCCATGGTGGAGCATGCACTAGCTTGTTTGTGGAGCAAGCACTTGGCCATGGTGGGAAGAGCATTAGGCGGCTGCTATTGCAGCTGGTGGTCAATACACGGATTGGAACATATCCGTTACAAATGCGGATAATCTTACGTTAATATTTACTATTAACAAATAAATTTGGTCCAAAAAATTAATCAATCGATCGATCATTTGACCAAATCCAAATCCAAATACGAAGCCGAGCAGAGCGAGCGACGACGACGACGGCGCGAGACTTGCTTTCTTCTTAACTCTTTAAGAGTTACAAGAAGAGCAATTATATATATACCCACCAAAAATCTTTTCCTCTTCCAATATGGGACAATGTCTCATTGTCAAGAGGGGAAACTTAAAATTTTACTCAAAAATTTTATTTTTCCTCCATTTCCCATTCACCCTCATTTTAAGACTATTTCATCTTAAATAACAAAAACCTCAACAATCCCCCACATGAATGGGGAATGGCTATATCACGGAAGTATGCATGGAAAAACTGTGTGATTTGCAAGCAAGGATTAATCGCATCTGGATAAGTAGGTTTCCCTTTGAACTTTCCGTAGTGAACTTATGTCGGATATACTCGGTCAATCGGTAGATTTGATATCTTTGAACCGTCGATCTTTGGTGTATACCTAGACAAACATAAGTCACACAATCAACCCTTAACCGTCTTTGGTTCTCATTGTTGTGTTCGTTTCAGCCATGAACACCGCCTGGTTTCATAAGTGCGTAGAGAACTGGCCTTACAAAATTCTCCTTGAAGCGGCTAACACTTCACACTTACATAGGTGATTCCTAAACGTGTCATCCTGTAGATACACTATTTGATATACCCCGTATCAAATTTAGAAATCATTAAAAAGCCTTAATGCTTTATCCTTGGTACTGAACATTGTCTCATCACGAGAACGGACTAAAATTTTATTTGACAATGTTGAACCGTCATTAATGACTTTGTTTGATCTCCTTGAGCCTAGATCTTGGGATCTCCAGTCTTCAAGATAGAGTTACCGCCACAATGACTTGTTCTCGGCCATAGCCCCATTCCTCTTGATGATTTTTTAACTACCTCTCTAGTTAGGCCTTTTGTAAGTGGATCCGACACATTATCACTTGACTTTACATAGTCAATCGTGATAATTCCTCTAGAGAGTAATTGCCTAACGGTTTTATGTCTTCGTCGTATATGACGAGATTTACCGTTATACATAACGCTCCCAACCCTTCCAATTGCCGCTTGACTATCACAATGTATGCATATTGGTGCCAACGGTTTGGGCCAAAATGGAATGTCTTCCAAGAAATTCCGGAGCCATTCAACTTCTTCACCGGCTTTATCTAAGGCTATGAATTCAGCCTCCATTGTAGAGCGGGCAATACATGTTTGTTTGGACGACTTCCAAGATACCGCTCCTCCACCAATAGTGAATACATATCCACTCGTGGACTTAGAATCAGTTGAACCGGTGATCCAATTTGCATCACAGTATCCCTCAATCACCGCAGGGAATTTACTGTAGTGCAAGTCAAAGTTCTGGGTATGTTCTAAATATCCCAAAACTCGTTTCATTGCCATCCAATGAGATTGGCCTGGATTGCTCATATATCGACTCAGTTTACTTATAGCACAAGCTATATCTGGTCGTGTACAATTCATGATATATATTAAGCATCCCAACACACGAGCATAATCCAATTGTGATATGCTTTGGCCTTTATTCTTTGCTAATGCAAGATTCACGTCAATTGGAGTCTTTGCAACTTTAAAGCTCAAGTGCTTGAATTTTTCAAGTACTGTCTTAATATAATGAGATTGTGACAATGCCAGACCTTGAGGAGTCTTATGGATCTTAATTCCCAGAATTAAATCAGCAACTCCCAAGTCTTTCATATCAAACTTGCTATTGAGCATACGCTTAGTAGCATTTATGTTGGCAATGTCATTACTCATTATCAGCATATCATCCACATATAGGCAAACAATGACTATGTGATTTGGAACATTTTTAATGTACACACATTTATCACATTCATTTATCTTAAAACCATTTGACAACATTGTTAGGTCAAATTTCGCATGCCATTGTTTGGGTGTTTGTTTTAGTCCGTAAAGAGACTTAACAAGTCTACATACCTTCTTTTCTTTACCTGGAACCACAAACCCTTCAGGTTGTTCCATGTAAATTTCTTCCTCCAACTCTCCATTTAAGAAGGCCGTCTTAACATCCATTTGATGAATTTCAAGACTATACACTGCAGCTAATGCTACTAACATCCGTATGGACGTAATTCTTGTAACTGGAGAGTATGTATCAAAGTAGTCTAGACCTTCTCGTTGTCTATACCCTTTGACTACGAGTTTTGCCTTGAATTTATCAATAGTGCCATCATCTTTGATTTTTCTCTTAAAAATCCATTTAGAACCCAAAGGTTTATTTCCAGGGGGAAGATCAACCAATTCTCATGTATGGTTGTTCAATATGGATTCTATTTCACTATTGACTGCCTCTTTCCAAAACAATGATTCGGAAGAAGTCATAGCTTCTTTAAATGTTTGAGGCTCATTCTCCAATAAGAAAGTCACAAAATCTGGTCCAAATTAAGTAGACGTTCTTTGACGTTTACTACGTCTTGGATCCTCCTGATTACATATACTTTCTTTTATTTCTTTCCGAGGTCGTTTAGATCCTTCACCAAACGACTCACATTCCTTTTTATACGGATATATATTTTCAAAGAGCTCAACATTATCTGATTCTATAACCGTATTATTATGAATGTCGGGATTTTCTGATTTATGAACCAGAAATCGATATGCTTTACTATTTGTCGCATATCCTATGAAAACACAATCAACGGTTTTCGGTCCTATCTTTACCCTTTT
This sequence comes from Nicotiana tabacum, assembly GCF_000715075.1. NCBI lineage: Eukaryota > Viridiplantae > Streptophyta > Magnoliopsida > Solanales > Solanaceae > Nicotiana > Nicotiana tabacum. The sequence continues at coordinate 122,708,457 of NC_134098.1, forward strand.
GGGTTTAGGAACTTACACTTTTGCCAAACACCCCCACACTTTAAAATAATTCAAGTTGGGCTTCCTTCCTTTCCATTTTTCATATGGAATGGATTGTGTTTTGCTATGGGGCACTCGATTTAATATTCGATTAGCCGTAAGAATGGCTTCCCCCACAAGTTCTGTGGCAAACCAGAACTTATCAACAACGCGTTCATCATCTCCTTTAATGTGCGATTCTTTCTTTCCGCAATCCCATTAGATTGGGGCGTGTAAGGGGCTGTTGTTTGATGAATAATTCCATATTCTAAACATATTTCTTCAAAAGGAGATTCATATTCACCACCCCTATCACTTCTTATCATTTTTACTTTCTTGTTAAGTTGCGTTTCAACTTCATTTTTGTATTGCCTGAATGCGTCTATTGCTTCATCTTTACTATTCAGTAAGTAAACATAGCAATATCGAGTACCATCGTCAATAAAAGCTATGAAATACTTCTTTCCACCGCGAGATGGTATTGACTTCATGTCACAAATATCTGTGTGAATTAAGTCTAAAGGATTTGAATTCCTTTCAACTGACTTATAAGGATGTTTAACATACTTAGATTCCACACATGTTTGACATTTTGATTTTTCGCATTCAAACTTAGGCAGTACTTCCAAGTTAATCATTTTCCGCAAGGTTTTATAATTGACATGACCCAAACGTACATGCCATAAATCATTTGACTCAAGTAAGTAAGAAGAAGCTGAAATATTATTATTGTTTTCCACAACCATTACATTTAGATTGAAAAGGCCCTCGGTGAGGTAACCTTTTCCTACAAATATTTTATTCTTACTTATGACAACCTTGTCGGACACAAAAACGCACTTAAAACCGTGCTTAACAAGAAGTCCAGTAGAGACTAAATTCTTTCTCATTTCGGGAACATGAAGGACATTGTTCAAAGTCATGACCTTGCCAGAAGTCATTTTCAGAAATATCTTCCCATATCCTTCAACTTTTGTTGTTGAAGCATTTCCCATATAAACTGTCTCTCCGGGTCCAGCAGGAGCATAAGTAGCAAAAGCTTCTCTAACTGCACAAATATGGCGAGTGGCTCCAGAATCAAACCACCACTGTTTAGGATTTCCCACCAAGTTACATTCAGAAAACATGGCACACAAGTTATCAACATCATCATGTTTTACTACCATGTTTGCTTGACCCCTTTTCTTGTCTTTCTTCGGAGCACGACACTCCGTAGATTTGTGTCCGATTTTCTCACAGTTGTAACAGTTTCCACTGAACCGCTTCTTGCTTGGGTTGTATTTCGGAACAGAAGCCTTCTTACTCTTTTTGTTATCTTCAACAATATTTGCTCCCATTATTGTTGAATTTTCACGGCCTCTCCTTTCAGCAGCTTTATTGTCCTCTTCGATTTTCAACCGAACAATGAGATCTTCAAGGGACATTTCCTTTCGTTTGTGTTTCAAATAATTTTTGAAGTCCTTCCACAACGGAGGCAACTTCTCAATCATTGTTGCTACTTGAAATGCTTCATTGATGACAAGACATTCAGCAAGTAGATCATGAATAATCACTTGTAATTCCTGGACTTGGGTAATAACAGACTTGCTATCTACCATTTTGTAGTCTAAAAATTTTGCGGCAACGAATTTCTTCATCCCGGCATCTTCAGTTTTATATTTCTTTTCAAGCGCATTTCACAATTCTTTTGACGTCTCCACGCCACTGTATACATTATACAGATTATCATCCAGTCCACTAAGAATATAATTCTTGCATAAAAAATCAGAATGCTTCCGCGCTTCAATCACGACAAAGCGTTCATTCGCTGGAGTTTTATCTGGCAGATCAGGAACATCTTCCTTGATGAACTTCTGTAGACATAACGTAGTTAAGTAGAAGAACATTTTCTGCTGCCAGCCTTTGAAATCAATCCCGGAAAATTTTTCGGGTTTTTCTGCCGGTGCTAACGCGGTGTTCGGCTTGTCGATGCGTTGGCAGTCACCGTCGGAACAGCTTGGTTTTCGCTTTCAGTTGTCATTTTTTCTGTAAAAGAATGACACAAACAAACGTTTAATAAACGTTTTCAAACTGGAGTAAAAATCACGTAGATTTTAATCTCCAACAAAACGCCACGAAGGCTTTACTCTCCAAAACGGGAGTACACAAAACCACAAAGGTTTTAGTTTGCAGAATAATAAGAATAACACAAATACAGAAATAAATATTAAATTCCTTAAGATTGTTAGTCCCGCCAATATTGCTGTATTTGTAAATAATAATTCTGGGAAATATAAGTTATCGTAATGAAACAGTAATTTATTCGAGCCCACTGAATTCACAGTGTTTCCTTAAAGAATTTAATCTCCTCCTAGTACCCAAGGTTATGGATTATTTCCTCCCAGGATAGAACGACTCACACACTAGTGTAGCGGTACTTCAAACCCCAGTGTTTCAGCGAACACAAAGTTCGGTAGCAAATCACACTTACAGTTGCTTTGTTTGAAGTTAAAACAATGCAGAACAAAGGAGTAGAAACTCAGAAAATCGTATGGAAATGCTGAGAGGAAGGAGTGCAATGTATAGCCAAGTTGAGCGTTTTCAGTTTTGTTGTGTCTTTCTTCAACAGCTGCTGCACATATTTATAGCAGTCAGCTTTGAAGATGAACGACCCTCCACCCTCCATGGTGGAGCATGCACTAGCTTGTTTGTGGAGCAAGCACTTGGCCATGGTGGGAAGAGCATTAGGCGGCTGCTATTGCAGCTGGTGGTCAATACACGGATTGGAACATATCCGTTACAAATGCGGATAATCTTACGTTAATATTTACTATTAACAAATAAATTTGGTCCAAAAAATATCCGAAGCCGAGCCGAGCCGAGCGAGCGACGACGACGCGAGACTTGCTTTCTTCTTAACTCTTTAAGAGCTACAAGAAGAGCAATTATATATATACCCACCAAAAATCTTTTCCTCTTTCAATATGGGACAATGTCTCATTGTCAAGAGGGGGAAACTTAAAATTTTACTCAAAAATTTTATTTTTCCTTCCATTTCCCATTCACTCTCATTTTAAGACTATTTCATCTTAAATAACAAAAACCTCAACAAAACCTCCAACTGCTTTTCCTATTTTTGGAAGAGTTTCAGTTCATATGACAAGCATCTGCAAACATTGCTTTGATATGCAACTACTAAGCCAAGGAAAGCCGTAAAAGACTGTTGCTTTTTGTTAATATATATCTTACAACTTTTACTTCTCACTCTAACGTAAGTGCAGCTAACTAATTGCTTTAGCACCTTCCTCTAACATACTTCTGAAAATTCATCTTTACCCCTTTATATAACTTTATCTAGGATAACCACTATCATTGTATAAACTTGACAAATGATAAGAAGGCATGGATAGAATAAAGACCTATCTACTGATGTGTACGTAAAGATAACCCCCCAACGAAAAGCATGAAAAAATAAAATAAATGGCAGAAGTAGAGAAAAGAAAGGAAAAGTAAGAGTGATCCAAAAAAGAAACATCAATAATTAAATGTGACCTAATAAGATGATGATAGGGTACCAACTTGGACATAAACTAATATACCTTTATAAGTCCTCCTTCAGTTTTTTATTACAACTGCAACTATTGAAAAGAGGAAGAAATGATAAAAGCTAGCACAGACCAATCAAACAGTCAATATTAGGATACCCTACACTCCCGTGACTGCATTCTAACATGTCTTCATTTTAATATTGTCAAGTGGGAAATTACAAAGCGTGAAAGCAAAAGATCCAACTCACCTCAAGCAAGAATCGCGGTAACATGGATGAGTATTTTGCATTGGCATCAGTATCTGTGATTTCCCAGTGGATAGGTGTCTTGACCTCAACAGCATTTCCAATGGACAAACCACCAGCTTTCTCATATGGCTGATCATATATTCTTTCCCATACTTTCTTTGTGTTCTCAATTCCTTCTTCCTTCACAACCTCCCATGGTCCTGCTACTTTTCTCATTTCCTCCTCCAACCCCTTTGTGTCCAATGCGTACGCACTAGGATAACTCTGATTAATCAATTCATAAAAACCGAAAAAATTGCATAAGCATCAATACACCACAGTCATTAGACAATAAACATATCTCAACTTGATGAAATCATACATTCAAATTAATATTTAAGTAAACAAATAGTACAAGATCCACGTGGATTATGACATCAAGGTTATGACAAACACTACAGAAATCTCGACACCATACTACCTAAAAGCTGAATAATTTGACACTGTACTATCTAATTGAATAAGTAGTATTAAGTATTTTATTCTCAGAGCAATATTAAAATCAGAAATCTTTTTCTAGCAATGTGTGATGGCCAATGAAAATTGAGCAAGTTGATGCCTAAAGGATCTGATCTATGTAATAAATTAATGATCTTTTTGGCCTTTTTTTTAGATAGTGACTCAATAAAGTATTTTCTGAGAATAACAATTAACCCAAAGTTTATTAATCGATTATGAATTATTTAACTTATCTTAAGAAGCCATGCTCAAAGTCCTAACTGCTTCACCAAAAGTAAATGGATAAGGAAATTAAAGATTTCTCTATAGAACAAAGAAGTGAACCAGTAGACAAAAACTTTAATATGTAAATTTCAAAGAAAGACACTTACTTGATGAGTTAGCCACATAAGAAGAATATCTGAAGTAGGGACTAAAATAGAGCAACTATCTGCAAATCTATGCATCATATACAGAAAGCCCTTATACCGTTGTCGAGCTGCTATCAGATAAACAATCTCTGAATAGCAGGGCTCAGAAAATTTGGTGTATAAATGTCTCTGTTTGGATACTTCATTTAGAAGATCTTCGTGAAGAATGGAGACAAAGTTCTGTAAATTGGAGTCAGATTCATTTTCAAAAGGCTCAGTTGGGTATCTTTGAACCCAAATTTCTTTGCATCTGTTTAATGCATACTCTTCATTTTCTTCATTAACTATAGTTGCTTTTCCAATGAGTTTACAGAACCTTGATTCACAATATTGCCTGTAACTGACCTGAAATTAAAATATCCAAATATGCTTTAGCATTAATTAGAACTATTAATACACAGTTTTAGTAGTGCATTTTGAAGCTCTACTTTCAGTTTAATTTAAGAGAAAATACTAAGAGGAAGTGCAAGGAAGAGCTTACGTGTATGTAACTTTACTCTTTCCTAAACTAGAAGCTCAAACTTCATATGGTAGAACTAACTTTAATGTATAAATATAACACTTTTTTTTGTCCAATATTTTCTGAGAATCAAGTAAAAGAGTAGTACTATTTTCACTGTAATAGTATATCTTACCGAATTTAAGGTGTGACAGTACCAAACCCATTCAATATCAAGAGGAGGGAGAATCATTGGAGGTGTTGACCCATTAGCAAGATCAGAAATCAATGGCATCCATAACTTATCATACCTGCAAATAAGAACAAAACTCACTAAGATTTCCAATATCACTCACATGAACAAGAGACCAGCATCCATATGAAATTACAGAGCATTAAGCATAAGGAAGTAATTAATGTAATAACCTTCTAATAGATTCAAGAATGGTGGGTTTCTCGTGAAGCCAATGAGACTCAGATACAAGTCTCAAGAACCCAAGATTTCGTCTGGAAGCAGCAACAAGATCAACACTTAACCGCACAGTTTCTTCCTCAGATATCTTACTTAGGCTTCTCATGGAACCATCATCCCAAGTTGACATTCTTGTATTTTCAAGACTCTGCACTGCACCCAAATAGTAACTTGAAACATGTAATACAAGAAAGTTTAGGAGCGGACGGGATTTTTCTTAAAAAGGCATGTTCTTTTAGCTGAAGAAGGACAAGGCTCTTGTTGATCCTCAAATATACAAATGGAAAGACGTTAAATTAGGGGTTCATTCCGTTTGGATCGGTTTTTTATTAAAATGAAATCAAACTAAATAAGTGGGTTCTTCAAATATTGAAACCAAACCAAACCAATTAAGTCGATTTTTTATCGATTTGATTTTTGTCGGTTTTTCGATTTTTTTTGTTATTTATCAGTTTTTTTCTTAAATATAAGACATACACTACCAAACACATATTCTGCAGATTATATTTTCAATGTAACCCTATCAAACCAATTGCTCTTTGAGAAATCTATCATTTATCAAGATATATTGATAATAATTGAATCAACTAGTGATGAATAATTTAAGTACTCAATTAAAAATTGATTATTTTAACATGAAATAAATTTTTATTATACTTAGCAAAAGAAAATTACCAATCAAACTAGAATGTAAATGCAAAGAATTAGATTATTATAATAGCAAAAAACTAAACTAAAAATATAAACGACTAATATGTACCATAAAATTTTAGAAACTTTATATATATATATATATATATATATATATATATATATATATATATATATGTATGTATGTATATTTCAGGCCAAAACTGATATAATACATGAAAACAGCTACTTCTATAGTCGGTTTGGTTCGGTTTTTTCGATTATTTTTTTATTAAAATCAAAACTAAATTAAATTTGATCGCTTTTTAAAATTCAAAATCAAAATCAAACTAAACCTAAAAAGTATCAAATTTTTTGATCGGTTGAATTAAAATCGGGTTTTTATGAACAACCCTGGTGTCAAAGTATGTTTTTAGTCTATGGGGACATGAGAAAAGTAGACACGTGGAACGTAAGCTTTGTACTTTTCAGGTGCGATCTACTGTTCTTTTGATTTAGTACTACATAACTTAATTTGTAATATTGCCTAATGGCCTTTTTGGATGCTTTATTATGTTGACATCCTCCCAATTTATGATATCTTCAAATTAAACTCTTTTCTAAATTCGGTTTTATCTACTTTTGTTAAATTGGAAGTAAAAAATTTCGCATCCAGTGAGTTTGGCTTAGCTGGATTTTATTGAAACAAAACGGTAGCTTGTTTGGCCAAACTTCTAAAATCAGTTTATGTTTGACTAATTAATTTGAAAAGTATTTCTACGCAGCAATTAATATTTGCAGCAAAAAGTATTTCAAAAGTGCTTATAGGAAAAAATTAATTTTTTTTGCTTCTCCAAAATTGGTACTACTTCTACTCAAAAGTATTTTTTCATCTAAAAACTTGGCCAAAGACTTTAACTTTAAAAAAAAATTAAAAAAAAATATTTTTGACCTTGGAAAAGCTTGGCCAAACAAACAATAAGCCTCCAAGATTTGACACGTCCACAATTTTTGATTTTCCACTAATGCAAACTAAAAGGAAGGAAAATGATAGAAAGAAAACGATAGGAATAGTAGTTGAACTTGGTAGTGACAACCAATGATGAGAGGCAGAGGCGGACCTACACCAGTCCTTGAGGGGTCACGTGAACCCGTTAATTTCAACAAAAACCATGTATATATATTCTATGTATAGCTGTATATACTTTGGGGACCCCTTAAATATTTTTCTTGGCCCCCTCATTAACGAAATTACACCTGGAGCAATGGTCTGCCTCTAAGCATAAGCTCTGCTTCTTGTCATACGATGCGGGTTCGAAACCAGCCTTTTACTTTCTTTTTTTAAGTTTCTTTTACTTCTTATAACTGGAATTATATACTAGTGCAATAGTACTATTTATTAGTCACTAGCCAACAGTTCACTAATTTATAATTTTTTTATTTCACCCTTTCTCAATTCAATTATATTTTAAATTTTTAATAGTTATAGATAATAGTCAATACCCCAATCAAAAGCCCCAAATGTCAATTCCTTAAAGACTAAACCCTTCTCCAGTTCTTCACTTCTTCGGTTCTTCCTCAATCAAAAATCAAAGCTCGCCTCCCGTTAACTCATCTCTTAGGCCGTCACTTCTCACTTCAAAATAGAGAACCCTTCTTCCTCAATCTCAATTCCTCTCATAAAATATAATTAAATTATGCAACATAGCTAGAATTTACAAGTAAATGTTAGTGAAGATATCAAGTGGTCCTTTTGTAGAGTTGTAGTATTAGTATTCAATAAGTTGTATTTGTTTTATTCTTGATAAAAGGGGTGTGATTGCTCTATTTATATTGTATTTGTTTGTATTCTTGATAGACTCTTAAATTTATTGGACTCGTTTTTTGTAGGAAGTTCTTGTTCTTATGAATTGAGATGGACGTATTTTTGACGAAGTTTAATTCTTCTCAATCAAGTTCTACTCTTAGAAACAATTCCTCTCATCTTATAGATGAGTTTGATGAGAAATTACTCAATCCCGATCCTGGAGAGAGAGTACCCATTGATAAATATAGTCCTAGAATACGGGATGAAGTAAGAAGACACTACATTCAAAATGGACCTTGCAAACCGGTTGATTATAAGTTTCCTAAAACTTTATTCAGGAATAAAATGCATAAATTTAGTCCAGGTTGGTTTAAAAATTCGTATTCTAGATGGTTGGAATATAGTGTGAAGAAAGATGTCGCATTTTATTTATGTTGTTATTTATTCAAAAATGATAATGTTCATGGAAGCACGGGTGACTCTTTCACAAAAACGGGCTTTAAGGCTTGGAATAAAGCTTCGGAAAGACTTGCTTTACATGTTGGTCAAGTAAATAGCCTCCACCACAAGTATTTCAACAAGATGTTAGACTTATCAAATCAATCCCAATCAATTCAAGTTGCTTTTGATAAGCAATCTGAGAAACAAAGAAATGAGCACCGAATTCGTTTAAATGCATCAATCGATGTTGCAAGGTTCCTCTTGTACTTTGAATTGTCTTTTAGAGGTCACGATGAAAGTGATTCTTCAAAAAACAAAGGCCTTTTTCTAGGGCTTTTGGAATAGCTTGCAAAGAGGCTCCCTCAAGTGGATAGATTCATATTGAAACATGCTCCAAAAAATGATATGATGACTTCGCCAAAAATTCAAAAGGACATTGTGAGTGCTTGTGCACAAGAAACCGTGAAAGCTATAATCAATGATTTAGATGGAAATTATTTCGGGATATTAGTTGACGAGTCCAAGGATATTTCATACCATGAACAAATGGCCCTTGCTTTGCGGTATGTTGACAAAAAAGGCTAAGTGAACGAGTCATTTATTGGTCTTGTTCGTGTTGGTGATACCTCTGCAAAATCATTGAAGGAAGCAATACTTTCTTTGCTTATGAAATACTCATTAAGTCCATCCAAAATACGTGGACAAGGATATGATGGAGCTAGTAATATGCAAGGAAAAATGAATGGTCTTAAATCTTTAATTTTGCAAGAAACTCCTTCGGCGCATTGGTTTCATTGTTTTGCTCATCAATTACAGTTGACGGTTGTAGCAGTTGCTAAAAAACATAAGGAGGTGGAAACTTTCTTTGCTATAGTTGCTAATGTGTTGAATGTGATTGGAATATCCTTTAAACGTAGAGATAAACTTCGGGACCATCAAGCAGAATTATTGGAGCAGTTGCTAGAGAGTGGTGAAGTTCAAAGTGGGAAAGGATTAAATCAAGAACGAGGGCTTCAAAGGCCAGGTGACACTCGTTGGGGATCACATTGTAAAACATTAGATAACTTTGTTGTTTTGTTTGCATCTATTGTTCATGTGCTTGGGGTGATTGAATATGAAGGTTCTGAGGCTAATGATAGATTGCAAGCAGAAGCCTTTTTGAGTAAAATCAATTCATTTAAATTTGTGTTCATGCTTCACTTGATGTTAAAGGTATTGTTGATGTCGAACGAGCTGAGTAAAGCTTTACAGAAGAAAGAGCAAGATATTGTCAATGCCATGATATTTCTTAACCTTACAAAGGATAGGTTACAATAAATGAGAAATGAAGGATGGAAATCATTAATGGATGAAGTCTCTTTGTTTTGTGCTAAACATGATATTTTGGTGCCCAATATGGAAGAATTCTATATTCCTGGAAAGTCGAAGCGTAGGCCTTCTAGTGTTACTTACTCATATCACTTACGTGTTGAGCTTTTTTACACATTAATTGATTTGCAACTTCAGGAGCTTAACAATCATTTTGATGTTGTTAATGGTAACTTGCTTCTTGGTATGGCTAGCTTGAATCCAGCTAATTCGTTTGCTAATTTTGATAAGGAAAGAATAATGACATTGGCCAAGTATTATCCAAATGAGTTTGGTGAATTGAAGCTTCGAGATCTTAGTCACCAACTTGACACTTTTATATTGCACATGAAACATGGTTACCCTAGATTCTCGGATTTGAAAGGAATTGGTGATTTGGCAAAAGTGTTGGTTAAAGCAAATCTTGTGGAGGCATATTCACTTGTTTATCTACTTGTAAAGTTAACTCTAATTTTATCTGTCGCGACTGCAACGGTAGAAAGAGCATTCTCATCCATGAAGTACATCAAAGATGAATTGCGTAGTAGTATTGGTGATGCATTTTTAAATGATTGTTTAGTTTGTTACTTTGAAAAAGAAATATTTGCAAATGTAAGCAATGATGCTATGATTGACCGTTTTCAGAGTATGAGAACGTGTCGAGTTCAAGTATAAGTGGATGATGTACTTTTGTAATATTATTATCAATTAAAGATATTCTATAATATTGAAGTTTGTATTTTGATTTAAGTTGTGCCTTCTTTAGTTCTCTTTTTGGGACAATAGTAGATTATTATTTATGTGTCGCGAATTGCTATTAAGGCCACTAAGCTTGTTTTATATTTTAAAGTTTATTCCAGTTTAGTTCGTGTGTGCGCAAGGATGTGCAATAATTTTTTTTTTGGAATACTTATTTTAAAATTTGTGTTCGTAGGTCAATTTGGGAGTATGATGAAGTTGGAGCTTGTGTTCGCGAGTCAATTGGGGAGTATGATGAAATCAAAGCGTAAGCTCTTTTTACTTTATTGTAGTTTTTTGCTTAGCAAGTTTATATTATATAGTGGAATATGCTACTTATTTACTGGTCTATCCTAGAGTTTATATGTATTCTTTTACTAGCTAATAAAGTTTTGGGTAATACACTCTAATGATAATGGTGCCCCCGTCATACTCAAATCCTGGGTCCGCCTCTGAATATCAATATGGGCTCACAACAGATGACATCTGCTTTTGTTTAAATCTTTATCTAAATAAATACAATACTAAAATCAAGTCAATAAACAACAACCAAGATACAAAAGCTATAAAACTTGATCAAACACTCAAGAACACACTCACATATTCATAAAGATATATATAGTGCAGATTTATCATGTAATGAGCAGCAATTGGTTTAAAATTTTGGATTCAAGAATCTCTAGTAAAGGTATTCTTGGTGAACCCCAAATCTATTATTCAAATGATTTTGTTTAGGTTGAGCTTCTATTTTCTCTAAAATTTAGTGGTCTCTTAATTTTTTGCTATTTAACTTTAAGAATGGCTTCTCTTTCTATTTTTCAGACGCTCCAAATTATTTAAGAATGGTTGTTTAAGAATGACTGTCTCCATATTTTTCAATTTATGTTTAAGTTTCTGATTCTTGATATACAAAAAGAAGTCAATTAAGTATTTTGAGAAGCAATTTCAATTATACTGTGCTAGCAACGAACACTATATTTAAAGGTTAGTGAAAATATCAAGTATTAAAATATACTTAGATTATGCAACATAGCTAGAATTTATAAGTAAATGTTAGTGAAGATATCAAGTGGTCCTTTTGTAGAGTTATAGTATTAGTATTCAATAAGTTGTATTTGTTTTATTCTTGATTAAAGGGGTGTGATTGCTCTATTTATATTGTGTTTGTTTGTATTCTTGATAGACTCTTAAATTTATTGGACTCGTTTTTTGTAGGAAATTCTTGTTCTTATGAATTGAGATGGACGTATTTTTGACAAAGTTTAATTCTTCTCAACCAAGTTCTACTCTTAGAAACAATTCCTCTCATCTTATAGATGAGTTTGATGAGAAATTACTCAATCCCGATCCTGGAGAGATGAGTTTGAAGTTTGTATTTTGATTTAAGTTGTGCCTTCTTTAGTTCTCTTTTTGGGACAATAGTAGATTATTGTTTGTATGTCGCGAATTGCTATTAAGGCCACTAAGGCCACTAAGTTTGTTTTACATTTTAAAGTTTATTCCAGTTTAGTTCATGTGTGCGCAAGGATGTGCAATAATATTTTTTTTGGAATACTTATTTTAAAATTTGTGCTCGTAGGTCAATTTGGGAGTATGATGAAGTTGGAGCTTGTGTTCGCGGGTCAATTGGGGAGTCTGATGAAATCAAAGCGTAAGCTCTTTTTACTTTATTGTAGTTTTTTGCTTAGTAAGTTTATATTATATAGTGGAATATGCTACTTATTTACTGGTCTATCCTAGAGTTTAAATGTATTCTTTTACTGGCTAATAAAATTTTGGGTAATACACTCTAATGATAATGGCGCCCCCATCATACTCAAATACTGGGTTCGTCTCTGATGAGAGGGAGCTCGTGGAGCTGAAGCCCTAATATTCCACAGTCATCTTTCCTTGATAGTGAACAGAAAAGAAAGAAGAAAGAAGGAGACAGAAAAGAAAATTGGAAATTTCAACGGTGGCTTGTAGTTTCTTACTTAGCTTTAGTACTATTTAGCATGGCATAATTCCTTAATAGTAGCAACTTATGCACGTTTAGCAAAGAAAACAACATCAACAACAACAACTCGGTAAAATTTCATTAATGGGGTCTGGGGATGGTAGTGTGTACGCAGACCTTACCCCTACCCTGAAAGAGTAGAGAGGTTGTTTCCGAAAGACCCTCGGCTCAAGAAAACAAAAAGACAAAAGGACAAAAGGAACAATGTTAGTAACACCACATCAATCATAGGAAAAATAGGAACACCATGAAATCCAAAAGAAAGATGCAAATCAAAGGGAGACAATATTAATATCACCACAGCAATCATAAGAAAAGTAGAAACACCATGAAATCCAGAAGAAAGATACAAAGCAAAAGCGATAACTAGTAAATAGGACCTGCATTGAAAAGCGAAATAGTAAGACACGACATTGCCACTAGCTATCTTAGACAAAAACCCTACATGGCTAGTCCCACAATGGTATGAAGTAAGGCACGACTCAACTACCTCCTAACCTACAACCCTAATACTCGACCTCCACATCTTCCTATCAAGTATCATATCCTCGAAAATCTGGAGCCTCGCCATATCTTGCCTGATCACCTCTCCCCAATACTTCTTAGGCCGCCCTCTACCTCTTCTCGTGCCCTCCACAACCAGCCGCTCACACCTCCGTACCGGAGCATCTGGGCTTCTCCTCTGAACATGTCCGAACCATCTAAGCCTCGCTTCCCGCATCTTGTCATCAATAGGTACCACGTGCACCTTCTCCCGAATATCGTCATTCCTAATCTTATCTACGTTTAGCAAAGAAAGAGGAAAATAATTATCGAATAATTGATGTTTGTTTCTTTGGCGAGGGAAATAACATTTAATACGTAAGATTTTCGCTTAATCATTTGCATACAAAAAAATTGATTGTTTTTTACTAGAACTAGAAAATTAGGTATGCTAGATATATTAAGATAAAGAGGATGTTTGGGTGAAGCTTAAAAAGGTGGTTTAAAAGCAAAATCCTCCACAATCAGAACAAGAGGAGCGTATGTACGTAAGTTAGGGGTGTTCGTCGGTCGGTACAGTACGGTATTTAGATATTTCGGTTCAGTATTTTTGATATTTGATTTCTTAAAATATTATACCAATACCGTACCTAATTAAATTCGGTATGGTTCAGTTTTTCTCCTTTCGATTTCGGTTTATTCGGTTCAGTAACTTCGGTTTATTCGATTTGAATATTAATTAGTGCATAGAGTCATAGATTGTAATATTCTTTATTAAAGTACTCAAAAGTACAAAACTAAAAATGTTAGTTGATAAAAGTTGTCCAAAATTAGCAAATATCAACCTAGAGAGACAAAAATGTACATAAAAGAATAAATTTGATCAATAAAAATGTCATGTTACTTGCTTAGAGTTAATTGATGAACTTAGACAATAAAGGAAAGTAAAATTTTAGATTTTTTATATTTATATTATAATTAATAATATATCTATTGTGTAATGTAATTTATATTTCGGTATGATATCGGTATTTCGGTATTTTATTTTAAAATACCAAATACCATACCTAATACCAATTTCTTTTTAAAACAGAAACCAAATACCATACCGAATACCAAAATATCAAATTCTAAATACCAAAATTTTTGATTTTGGTACGGTAATTCGGTATTTACCAAATTATCCACAATCCTAATGTAAGGAGTCCGGAACCAAAATGTGATTCTTTTGAACTCAAAGAACTAAAATATGTGAAAAAAAATATAGAGACCAAAATATGTATAACGCCCTTTTAAAGGGCGCTATACCTTAACGGTCGTTTGCCCGTTAAGGTATAGCACCCTTTTAAAAGGCGCTATATATATAACGCCTTTCCTTACCGCGCTATACATATTATGTGAGCCCACCAATAATTATTCTGGGCTTAACTGACATAATAATAATTCAACTGGGTATAATGCCCTTATTTAAAGCGCTATACCTACCAAAATTGTAACCCCGAATTGGTTTTTGCCTTATTTAAAGAGGTTGAAGATTTTCTAAAAATTCATTTACAAATAGTCTCAAGTTTTCTAAAATATTTCTTCGTTAAGTTATTTTGCATTTTGTCGTAATGTCTGAAGAACGAAGAATAAGGGATTCATTATATTGGGGGGGTGAGGTTGTGGTTGCGAATAACTCAGTAACCTATAGTATATCTCCACAGTGTCATGTTAAGTTGTCACTTATAATGGAGTACGATACTGTAACGACCCGACCGATCGTTTTGATCCCTAGCACGTCGTTCAGCGATTTGAGGCCCTGAGAAGTTTCACTTCAGGTATTATGACTTGTACGTGTGGTCGGAATTGAATTTCGAAAAATCCGGAGTTGGTTTAGAAAGAAACTTCTCGTTTCGGAAGCTTTAAGTTGGAAGAATTTACTAAGGTGTAATTTTTGAGTAAACAGCGTCGAAATCGGGATTTGAAGGTTCCAACAGGTTCGTATGATGATTTTGGACTTGGCGTATGTTCAGATCAGGTTTTGGATGACCCGGGAGTATTTCGGTGCCTATTGTGGAAGTTGGCATTTTTGGAAGGATTTCATAAATTTGGGTTGAAGTGAATCTCAATGCTATCAATGTCCATTTGGAATTCTGAGTCTGGAAATAGCTCCATATGGTGATTCTGGTATTGGAAGCACGTCCGGATGTACATTTGAAATTTCGGGGTCATTTGGCGAAAGTTTGAAATTTGAAGGTTTTTGAGAAGTTTGGTTGGGGTGAATTTTTTGATATTGGGGTCGGATTCTAATTTCGGAAGTTGGAATAGGTCCGTGATATCAATTATGACTTGTGTGCAAAAATTGAGTTTAATCGGACGTGATTTGGTAGGTTTCGGCATCGAAGGTAGAAGTTTGAAGTTTTAAAGTTCATTAAGTTTGAATTGGAGGGTGATTCGTGTTTTAAGCATTGTTTGATGTAATTTAAAGGCTCGACTAAGTTCGTAATGTGTTATGGGACATGTTGGTATATTTGGTTAAGGTTCCGGGGGGTCCGGGTGGGTCCCGGATGGTTAACGGAGCAAGTTTTAGACTTAAGGAATGGCTGAAGTGCACCAGTTCTGGTATAATCGCACCTGCGCAAGTTTGACCGCAGGTGCGTGACCGCAGAAGCGAGGAAAGGGTCGCAGGTGTGGTTTGGGCGAAGCTGGGCAGTGACTGCGGGTGCGAAAGGTTGTCCGCAACTGCGAGGTCGCAGATGCGGAGGTGCGTCGCAGGTACGAGATTGAGAGAAAGCCTAGGGGCGCAGGTGCGGAAGCATATCCGCAGATGCAGATGCACATCTGCGCATGGGAGACCGCATATGCGGAAATGGGCTGGAAGCCCTGGATCGCAGAAGCGATTGGAGATCCGCAGAAACGGGACCGCAAATTCGGTCAAGCAATCCGCATAAGCGGAAACTGGGCAGAACATAAGGGATCGAACTTGGTCATTTTTTCATTTTCATTTGGGATTTTTGGAGCTCGGTTCTTGGGCGATTTTGAGGAGTCTTCATCATGTAACACAAGGTAAGTAGTTTCTTACTTGTTGTGAGCTAAATGTAAAGTTTATATGTGGATTTAAGGAGGAAAATTTGGAAAAATTATGGAATTTTTGGTAGAAACCCTAGAATTGGTATTTTGGATTTTGACCACGAATTTGGGTATGAAATTGAGAATAAATTATATATTTGAGTTCGTGGGGTTATGGGTAATGTTTATCCTCGAGAAATTTTGAAATTCAGGCACGTGGGGATGAGAGTGATTTTATTGACTTTTCGAGCGGAGTTGGGAATTTGTTTAAATCGAATTGTTGTGAGTATTAGAGTATATTTTTATGGGTTTGCACATTTATTGACTAGTTTTGGAGCGTTGGGTATCGGTTTGAGTTGTTGGAAAGGCTTGGGAGCCGGCTGTGGAACTTCGGAGCGAGGTAAGTCTCCTTTCTAACCTTGTAAGAGGGAATTAACCCCATAGGTGAAATAATTCAATATGTGCTTCTATTTGTGGGGGCTACATACGCACGAGGTGATGAGAGTCCGTACGTAGCTACTAATATGTTTATGTCCGGGTAGTCTAGGACCCAGATCATTTTATAATTGCGATGCTTGCATCCTACTTGTTAATTTAAATTGCTTAAATCATATCGAAACTTGGTAAAGGAACTTTAAAAAGGTTAAACTTCATGTACTTGACCGTTAAATGAGAATTAAAAATTTTGGAATAATTTTCCATAATAAATCTTGAATTTGGTTGTTTAATGTGTATTTTCTCTTTTGTGGGGCGGGCTGAACGCCTCGACAGATTAAATAATTGCATCTATGGTTCGTGTCGTTCGACCCTCGGCACTGCACAGTTTAAATATTTATGTTGGATCGGGTAGTACGACCTCGGCATGATTTGCGCATGATTGAACTTGATTGCTTTGGAATTTGCAATAAATGATATTGCCTCCTTGGCCTGAGATAAATTGTTAAATAATGGAAAATAAATTTGAAAATTTCTTATGAACAAAAGAATTGTTTACTTATTTCATGACATTAAGCTTACAATCATTCTACGTAATCCATGCCTAATCATATCATTGATATTTTATTTATCGCCCATAATAAGTGTCGAAGTCGATCCCTCGTCACTACTTCTTCGAGGTTAGGCGGGATACTTACTGGGTACGCATTGATTTACGTACTCATACTACACTTGCTGCACATTTTGTGCAGGTGCATATATGTCTAGTGGCCTTGTGGGCGCAGAGGCACGGTTATTACGGGGACTTAGGTGAGCTGCATTTCACGTTACGATCCGCAGCCAGCAGAGTCTCCTTCAGAGTATTTATATTTCCCCTGTCCAAATTTGTATTTCGGACGGATGTTGTGTTTTAATTTACGTTCCTAGTTGAGGCTCATGCACTTGTGACACCGAGTTTTGGGGTGGTTATTAGTTGTCCAGTATTGAAATTGTTAAAAATATTATTATTTATTCTGTAAATTCCATATTTTACTATTTAATTGAAGAAAATATGATTTCAAAAATATTTAAAATTAGAACCAAATTAAGTATTTATTTTTACCTTGCCTAATAGCGGTGTCCGGCGCCATCACGACCTCTAATGGATTTTAGGTCGTGACACATACATTGGTATCGTTGTTGTGTAAAAAAAAAATGAGTGTGAGAAAACGCTCGACGAACCTTAAAGTAACCAGAAGATATCTGTATTCTGTCACTCCGCAAGGGGTTGCTTGTTATGCTGAGTTTAACATCAAGGACGATGAAACTTTGAGAGATTTTTTGAGGACTTCGGATGAATACCGGGAATTTCTTGTGAAAACAATGTTGGAAATGTACGTCAAAGTTGAAGACGTTTGCAATAATGAGGTTGCGCAAAGCAAGGATATCCATCAATCATCGGGTAGTTATTTTGGAGCAGTTTTAGCCGAACAGGTTCCGGCTGAAAGAGTTTGGCCTGATCTAAACTTATCTCCACGGGCGAATGAGGAGCGAGGAAATAATTTTTCTCCTAGTTTACATAATCCAAAGACGAGTAGTAAACTTAAATTTTCCTTTGTGTTACGATATTTATTTTTGATGTATTGAATTTGTATTAACACTCATATATTCCACAGGGGGTACCGGCCAGATATAAATTTTACAAGTTATGAACCAATGCCGAGTTGGAATATGCCTAGTTCTGATGTGTTGGATCATAGTGGTCCATTCGGGAGTTATCACCAACAGGATAATGTCCATCATGGGATGTCAACACATTATGATTTGTAAGTGAACTGATATAGCTATATGTAAAGTATTTATCAATTTAAGTAACTCATTATTTTGTTGGTTGTGCAGTGAAAACGAGCATCCTGAAGGTCCCGTCCTTACTCAATTGCCCGAAGACAACATATTTAATCGGGATCTGGAAGATGCACAGAGTCAGGAAGAGAATAGTAATCATGACAACAATGCCGATGAGTCTGGAGATTACACACCCTTCCCTGATGAGGGTGATGATGAGGAGGAAGAGAATGCTGGACCTGATTTGACGAGGGAACATGCTCCGCCCATCGTTAGACCAAGAGTGTACGAGTCCCACGTATCATTTCATTCAAGGGAGATTCCCTAGCTTGATCATTTTCCAAGTATGCCGGATGTGGATGCCCTCCCAAGGGATATTGACGAAATTCGGACAACAATGTGGGATGAATCTAGAGCAACGGTGCTGTCAAAGGACATGCCTTTTCCCGATAAAGCGTGCCTAACCAGGGCGGTGCTAATGTACATCGTAAAAGAGTGTCGTGAGATCACGGTACATGACTCATCTCCAGATGTATACAAGGTAGTCTGTCATAGATGATTTACGGTTTGTAATTGGATGCTGCGTGTGAGGAAGAAGAAAACAAATATGTGGGTTGTGGCTAAATACATTGGCACCCACAATTGTGAAATGGACACATTCAGTGGGAATCATTTTAACTTGAATGCTGACTTGGTTTCTCTTGTCTTGATTCCACACATTGAAGCGTCCATAAGGTACAAGATCAAAGAGTGTATAACATCCGTCCACCAGAAATATGGGTGAACCATTACCAAAAGAAAGACATTTCTCGGGCGCAAATGTGCATTTGAAATTGTTTATGGTAACTGGGATAAGTCCTTTGCATCTCTACCTAGGTACATGGATGCATTGCAACACTTTAACCCCGGGACTGTTGTTGAATGAAAGCTTGAGCGAAGTCCGAAAATACCAGAACATATATTCAAATATGTGTTCTAGGCATTTAAACCAGCAATTGATGGTTTTCGCATTGTGGGCCGGTAATATCCATAGACGGCACTCATGTCTATGGAAAGTATGATAATAAGTTGTTGATCGCCGTTGTAGTAGATGCTAATGGAAGTATATTCCCTTAGCTTTTGCTATTTGCGCCAATGAACAATGGACAAATGGAATGTGTGCGTCTCCGGTCGCCACCGCTCTATCAGGGCCGTGATCAACGACCAATCCAGCTACAGCCGGCCTATCTCCACAATCCTATAAAAACTCATATCCTGGAGGCGTCTGACTATACAGAGATGGAGAGGGTGGCCCCTAAGAAAGTCCCACATATCGTCTACTCTCCTGGCGCGGAACGTCTGGGCCAGTAACTGTCCCTCCCATATATAGGACAACATATGCTCGCCCTGTAGCAACAGTAGCTCTAGTGTGGCAGGTCCGGGATGCAAAGGCGGAATCTCCATGTCGGCTACTGTAAATTGAACAATATTAATTACATTATTTTACTTTAATATGTTAGTTTTATTATTTTACATGTTAGTTTTATTATTTTATATGTTTGTTTGTTACTCACTTATTTTTTACTATAATAAAATTATATAATTAATTTTCATAATTATACAAAATTTAATTATTAAATATTCACATATGGGTTTCGGGATCGATATTTGAGGCCCAGTAGCACCAAGGTATCCTGAATTCTTGTGTTCATGATGAAAAATATTTTCCGATTTATCACTCAATAGGTCTGTTATTTTAAATGTTAGTTTATTATTTATATGTTAGTTTAATATTGTATATGTTAGTTTTATTATTTTATATGTTAGTTTTATTATTATATATTTTTTACTATAATAAAATTAAATAGTAATTAATTTTCATAATTATACAAGATTTAATTATTAAATATTCACATATGGGTTCCGGGCTCGATATTTGAGGCACAGTAGCACCGAGGTATCCTGAATTCTTGTGTTCATGATGAGAAAAATTTTCCGATTTATCACTCAATAGGTCTGTTATTTTAAATATTAGTTTATTATTTATATGTTAGTTTAATATTGTATATGTTAGTTTTATTAATTTATATATTAGTTTTATATGTTAATTTTATTATTATATATTTTTGTTTATGACTCACTTATTTTTTACTATAATAAAATTATATAATTAATTTTTATAATTATACAAGATTTAATTATTAAATATTCACATATGGATTCCGGGCTCGATATTTGAGGCCCAGTAACACCAAGGTATCCTGAATTCTTGTGTTCATGATGAGAAAATTTTTCCGATTTATCACTCAATAGGTCTGTTATTTTAAATGTTAGTTTATTTAACTACAATGATACTACGCTAAAGGGCACTATATTTTACTATGCTAAAGGGCACTACATTACAAATACGAGCACTAAATTAGGCCACAAGATACCACTACAGGGAACTAAACTAACAATTTATCTATTTGACTAGTCTTTTAGCAAATAAATAATCTAAAGCGGATAACAATAACATATTAATTTAATAAAAAAAATAATCACAAAAATACATATACCACAGTAAAAAGTAACTAATTAAATTTTTTTTTAACAACTATTAATAATTTTTCTATTTTATTATTTTTTTAGCAAACTAATACTATAGTCCGGATAAAAAATAACAAATTAGTTAAATCGCAAAACAATCACAAAAAAAATATAGAGCACATTAAAAACAACTAATATGTATTTTTTATTTGAGTTTTAATAAAAACTAAGTCGGAATACCTCGATTTAAAGTTTTTGAAAAGTTGAAGATTTGGTGATTTGGAGCCGAAACGAGCAACCCACTACTAGAATACGCCTTAGTTAGGATGTGGGACCGAGAATCTATACTTTTTGTGGGACCGGTGGGCTCTACTCGAGCTTTTTTCGTTGACAATGGGGGACCGCTATTTTTTTGTTTTTTTTTGGGGGGGGGGGGGGGAAGTTTCTGGTTTGGTGGGGAAGGGAAGGGGGTGGGTTTTTATGTGGGTATAGCGCCTTTTATTAAGACGCTATAGTATAACGTCTTAATAAAAGGCGTTATATCTTCCGGCTCTTTTCACGTTCAACTATAGCGTCTTTTAAAAGGACGCTATACTTTAACGGACAAACGGCCGTTAAGGTATAGCGCCCTTTAAAAGGTCGTTATATATATTTTGGTCACTATATTGTTTTCTCACATATTTTGATTCTTTGAGTCCAAAAGAACCACGTCTAATGTAAGTACATACCAATGAGTTGGCTGTAACACATGCGTTGTTTTCCTCACTAAAAAATTTCCACCGCCATCATTAGGTGAACAGGCACTGTTTTTTGCATAGGAATGTCACATATCATAATCAAGATGGTATGATAAAATGGTGTATCAGCGAACCTAAATGGCCACGTTGATAAACACCAGTAGTATCTTTATCATATTCTTTTCAAGTCAAATCTTATGAAATATTAATGATAATTTCATAGACTGGCCTTTGTTTCCTACAAAACTGCAAAGATACTCTTGTGTGTTGATTACCAAGATGCTATTTTCCGAAAATATAATCAAGATTGAATAAGTTAATTTTGGCGTGATAGTGAAGCAGCAAAATGACAAAGAGTCACTCAGCCCACTTTGATTAGACTTTTGTTGGGGCGTGGCGTAAGACAGTGGTCTTAGTCTTTGCCACTCGGCCCACACTCACTGTTTCTCTACTGTTCCTTTTCAGAGTTTTCGCAAAAGAGTTACAATGGCATCTAATTATTATTTGAGTGCAAGTAATAGTAAACTTCTAAAATCTATTTATTTGAGCAGTGTTTTTTAAAAGTACTTTTCAAAAAATATTTTTGGTGAGAATCAGTTTGTGTTTGGCTAATTAATTTAAAAAGTACTTTTGAGCAGTAATTAGTGTTTGGTCAAGCTTTATAAAACTGCATCTAATTGTATTTTTCTCAAAAGTACTTCTCAGAAAAGTGCTTTCGGAGAGAAGTTACATTTTCCTGCTTCTCAAAAACTGCTTTTGCTTCTCCTTAAAAGCACTTTTTTCTTCTAAAAACTTGGCCAAACACCTCAATTTTTGGCCAAAAGCACTTTTGGCCTCCCAAAAAACTTGGTCAAACAGGCTATAATAAAGGTTGAAAGTCCGGAGAAGAACTGAAAACAAAGTAATAAATGGGTGCATGGGAATCTGACAAACAATTTGGGCAAAATTCTCAAGAAAGCTAAAATTTACACAAGTAATTATAGTGATGCTCTCTGGCCGTGGAAAGAGTTGACTTCTTCCTATAAAGGATAACGACTGATTCTTATGATAATTAAAACATAGGAAAAAATCAGCGCGTCAAATTTAGTAATCGATGTAACTAATTCAAATACTAGAAGCTTGATCATAGAATGTTGAAAAAGAGTTACAATGACATTTAATTTGAGTGCAAGTAATAAAGTTTGAAAGTCTAAAAATATCACTGTAGTTTAGGGTATGAGAGCAAAGGGCACTTGCCTCCCAAATCTGAGTCTCTTTCTTTCATAACTTTTTTCTTGTTTCGTGTGATTCCCATTGCTTAGCACGATTGTGCTGTTTATTGTCTAAGGGCTGAAGCTAAGTAGCAGTCAGGCTAACTTCGCTGCCCTCACCGAACCCTCAGAAAAATAGTTCCGTGACAACTGGTATCAGAGCAAGGTTAATCGACCATGGCAACTGATGGAGATAACGTCAATTTAGATAACATTCGTGGAAGAGACGAGTCACCAATAAAACGGCAGAAACCAAAGAAGAGAGGAACAATCAAAGCGCGAGATCCCGTCATAGCCTTAACAATTGGGGCGCCAGTTCTTAAGCTGCCCCCACAACAGGTCTGCCTCAAATCTCTTAAGCGTAAGAATGGGTCTCACCGAAGCTAGTTTAGATGCTTTAAACCAGCACATAGGAGAAGTTGAACAGAACTTTCGCTCGCTTGAGTCTACTACTCTAGATAGACTTGATGAAGTCAAAGAGACGATAGATCAAGCGATTTTTGAGCACACGGAAGGACTGACCAACCTTAAGCTTAAGCTGACCGAGGTTGTATCAACGTTACACGGGGAAATCGAAGCCCTAAGACAATAACTAAAGGCAGTAGAGTTAGCCGGTGGCACTGGTCATGTGATAGTGCGTGAGACCAAAATCGAGGGCCCAAAACCGAAGGAGTTTAGGGGCGAACGAAATGCTCAAGATGTAGAGAACTTCATCTGGAAGATGGAAGACTACTTTGAGTACCTTTGCATCGTTGATGAGGCAAATGTGGGGAAGGAAGAAAGCCGACATGGAGAAGGGAATTTGCTCCATCAAGAGCTGAGAACAGTTCAAGTTCGAACTGAAGCGCCAGTTCTACCCCCTAAATGTTGTCAATGAGGCACGTAGGAAGTTGAGAGAGCTCAGGTAAACAACTTCCATAAGTGAGTACATGAAGGATTTCACTAAACTCATCCTGCAGATTCCGAACCTTGCAAGCGATGACTTGCTATTCACTTTCATTGATGGCCTTCAAGACTGGGCAAGACAGGAATTGCAGCGACGTCAAGTCCAAGACGTCGATGAAGCTATTGCGGTGGTTGAGTCCTTAAATGATTATAGGACAGAAGCCACAAAGGCAAGGGACACCAACTTCCAACCGGATGGAGACCATGGATATCGGGACAAGGGAAAGCAAGTTGCTGCCCCTGATCGCGATTCCAGAGAACAAGGCAACAAGGTGCACTGGCGCGACCAGTACAACCAAAGGAGGACGGAAGCTGGTCCCCGCAAGGGTTGTTACATCTGCAAGGACACTAGTCATGGCTACAAGGGTTGTCCTTCTTTGAAGAAACTCGGTGCCATAATTACGGCCAAGGACGATTTGTGTAACGATTTGTGCCTGTGTAACGATTTGTGCTATCCTAGTACTCTTTTAGTTTAACTAATCAACAGGTTACAAAGCTTAGCGCAAATTATTCTACTAATTTTGATCACTAATTAAGTTGCAGAATTAATATTAAATTTAAGTTTATTAAAACATAATCCATTAATACCAACAGAGGAATTTGGCGAAAACCCATCCTTTCGTTTGAAACTTTAGTCAGATATCAGATTAGTCCATAATATGTACAGTGAAGTATCAATAAATCTGCTGATAATAGATTTATCTTTTCTATTATATAGAAAAGGAAAGATGGTCGACCAAGGGTAAAAGAGTCATTTAACACATGTCATAAAATGTATTGTACGTGTTCACTCAGTGCCGATTTCACTTTCATTCTAATACCAACACTCAAACATAATTCTAGAAGTTTTATTCTTTCATCCCTCTTGTTAATTCCAACCAACAACAAAGAAATTAAATATGATTCCTTCAATAAACATGGATGGCTCTTTGAGTTCTCATCATCGTTTCATTTGGGTGTGGTAATTTCAGGTTAGTATTTGTATCATTTTGCCTTAATCTTCTTCAGATTTTCTTCAAATTTTTTATTTTCATGGCTAATTCATGCTATTTTCTTTATTATACTGTCTGACTCTCTCTTTAATGTTCTTCGGCATTCATTTTCTTCCTTTGGATCTCACTATTGTTTGTTCTGTCATCTGTGTGTCCTATGTTATTTTCTATGCTTTATCGGTATGATGAAACTATTGATCTCTGATTTGCTGGAGAATTTCACTGATTAAATGATACAAGTAAATAAAAATCACCCTACAGCTTAGTTCTTAAATGATAGATATGAAAATATACCTTTTACGGCGGTAAAGTATGCTACAGTCTGCAAGGTTAAATCAGTCCTTTAAAGGATGACCTCTTATACATGATTTGTTCGTTCAATGGGATGCATTAGCAATTGATGATAGGATCAAGGCTCTTTGGTTCTAATGCATCGTTGGTTTGTTTATATAAGACCACATTTTACTAGAATTGTCCATTTGACTAATTATGTGGAGTTTTAAAAGACTTTCTGCTTTCTATAATATTTTGTTGATTTACATGGTACTTGAGAAATATGTTTTATATTTCTCAGCATTAAAAGCACTTTTATTACAAATGAAGAGTATTTTCTATTTAAATTTTAAACTTTAGTATAAGTCTATTAGTTCACTGATTTTTATATAAATCTGATGTAAAGAGCAGCCTAATGACTTGAGTTATCCCTTGATGGAGGAATATTCTTTTCTATTTTTTTTAGTACCTTCACGTGGACGTGGTTGACACTGATCTTAGCTGAAGAACTAGAATTTTTCTTGCTAAAAATGCAGGAAATCAACTACCGTTTGTTAAAGAATGAGTAACTCTTGATAAGGTACCACTAATATTACTATACATGTACATTATCAAAAAAAAAATTAATATACACATAATACCTCTATAAAGTTTTATTTGGCTTAAAGTTTAGTCCGTTGGAAAATTAGTAGTTGTATTACGTCCTATTTTGAATCGAGCGGTACTAAACAATAGACATAATCGGAAAAGAGATATTAATTGTCAAGGAATACATATGAAGTCCCATTTTTTTTGCAATGTAGATTTATTTTTATTTTATTTTTTATTGCATCTTTTTTAATGAAGTCCATACTTTTATTGCACTTGCTCTTAAATCCGATTGACCAATCCGATTGACCTGAGTACCTTTTAAAACTTGTCGCCTTTGACAACACTGATAAAGACAATCATTTGATATCATATCTTTTTTCTCTATATTCTTTTAAACTTCTTGACTTTGCCGATCTTTTAGGAATGTTTAAGATTCATTCCCACTTAGAATTTATCTCATTGAAACGATTTTGTACACAAAAGATTGAAAATAATTTAATTTCCATGGTCATGGAAGACTCAACGCTCCTCCTTTGTCTCTTTTCAGAAAGGCTATCAACGATCTACCTTGATACCCTTTCTAAGATCCCTCAGCATTTATTTTCTACGTTTTTATGTTTATCTTTATGATGGTATGTAACGATCCGACCAGTTATTTTGAATATTATAACCTCGTTCCCCTATTTACTGCTCAATTTATGTCTTGCAATTGATTTATGACTTATCGGGTTAGTTGATTCAGGTCCGGAAGGAAATCGGAGTGAAATGAGACACTTAGTCTCACAATTGAAAATTTAAGTTAGAAAAGTGGATCGGATATGGATCTATATGTAAACGACCTCGAATTTGAATTTTGATGGTTCTGTTAGCTTCGTATGGTGATTTTGGACTTAGAAGTGTGTCCAGAATATTATTTGGAAGTCCGTAGAGGAATTAGGCTTGAAATGCCGAAAGTTTAATTTTTTGAAAAGTTTGACCGGGGGTTGACTTTTTTATATCGGGGTCGGAATCCGATTCTGAAAATTGAAATACCTCTGTATGTCATTTATGACTTGTGTGCAAAATTTGAGGTCAATCGGACGTGATTTGGTAGGTTCCGGAGTCGTTTGTAAAAATTAGAAATTTCAAAGTTCATTAGGCTTGAATTGAGGTGTAATTCATGGTTTTAGCATTGTTTGAGGTGATTTGAGGATTTGACTAAATCCGTATGATATTTTAGGACTTGTTGGTATATTTGGTCGAAGTCCCGAGGGGCTCGGGTGAGTTTCAGATGATTATCGGGTTGGATTTTGGACTTGGAACTCTGCTGAAATTTTTCTGATGCACCATCTGGTTTTCTTCATCGCGTTTGCGAGTGGAGCCTCGTGTTCGCGAAGTGGAACTGAGAGGCTGGCAATATTTGCTCTTCGTGTTCGCGAAGAGAAGCACGCGTTCGCGAAGGGTGGACTAGATGAGCATCGCGAACGCGAGAGGTGTTACACGTTCGCGAAGAAGAGAGGTAGCAGCTGAGGACCCCAGGCAATTGGTCTACGCGTTCGCGTAGGGGGTGTTGCGTTCGCGTAGTGAGAGGGAATGAAGCATCGCATTCGCGAGGGGTTGAACGCGTTCGCGTAGAAGGTATTGAGGCAGAGGCATTTTTGTGCTTCGCGAACGCGAGGGTGATGTCGCGTTCGCGAAGGAGGAATTTGGATGGGAGATATTTTGTGCTTTGTGAACGCGAGGCACTGACTGCGTTCGCGAAGAAGAAAAGCTTGGGCAGTGAGTTTAAGTTCTAAAAATGGGACTTAGTCCCATTTTCAGTTTTTGACGATTTGGAGCTCGGATTTGAGGCGATTTTGGGTGATTTTCAGAGGAAACAACGGGGTAAGTTATTTTAACTCGATTTTGGTTAAATTACATGAATCTATTATTGTTTTTATCAATAAATTAGTGTTTTGGGTTGAAAATAGTAGAAAACTTCAGACTTTAATTGAGAATTTGAAGGCTGAGTTGTGGTCGGATTTGAGTAATTTTGGTATGGTTGGACTCGTGGTTGGATGGGAGTTCGGATTTTGTGAGTTTTATCGGATTCCAAGACATGGGTCCCACGGGTGATTTTTGGGGCGTAATTTCGAATTTTTGGAAAATATTAGTATTTTGATATGGAATTAATTCCTATAATTTTTGTGAGCTGAATTAAATTAATTGTGAATAGATTCAGAGCATTTGGAGACCGAGTCCAAAGACGAGGGCATCCCGGAATAGGATTTTTACGCTGTTAAGGTAAGTAACAGTTTAAACTCTGGCTTTGAGGGTATAAACCCGGAGATTTGACATCACGCGATTGTTTGAAAGTGATACCCATGCTAGGTGACGAGCGTGTGGGTGTGCACCGCGAGGGATTAAAACTTGGTCCGTCCCATGAGGCTATGAGGCCTAATGGCTATTATCTGTGGTTACGTGTTTATTTGTTGTTGAACTTGTTTGCCTTCATGTTAGAGATCATGATTAGGCTTTATTCATGCTCACATTATTTGTACTCATTCATAAAAATTATTGTACATGCTTATCTCAGTCTCTATTAATTGCTATTACGCGGTGATACTTGATGTGGGTTGTGTTCCCTTATTGTTGATGATGGTGAGGCTAGTGAGGTACACGATTGAGTGAGGCCGAGGGCCTGGTTATGAGGATATTAATACCATAGCGCGCGAGTTGTCCACGTAGCACGTGAGTTGATCGTGCGGGTCCAGGTATTGATACCATAGTGTGTGAGTTATCCGCGTAGCAAGTGAGTTGACCGTGCGGATCCAAGTATTGATATGATGGCACGTGAGTTGTCTGTGCTTAGCATTTGGGCTTTGGGAGCCCCTCCGAAGTCTGTACACACCCCCAGTGAGCGCAGAGTGTTGAGTGTTTTGAGTATTGAGTGCTGAGTACGAGTGATGAGTGATAGAGTGACACTGCTGTGAGGTTGTATTTATTTGTGTTATTGCTGCATTTATTTGTTAAACTTTCTTGTGGCATTTACTAAGTTATGGAATTTACCTGTTTAATTCTGTTTATTTTTAAATTGTGAAAATAAATAATTAGATTGTTTTACTTAGCTCGTCACTATTGCTCAGTTTCTTAGTTATTTTTGTTACTTGCTGAGGTGGTTGTACTCATGCTACACCCTGTACTTTATGTGCAAATTCAGGTGAGTTAGAGAACGGCAATCGTTGAGTTCAGGCCGGCTATCTGTAGATATTGCAAGGTAGATGCTAGCGTCCGCAGGACCTTGTTACTCCTTTTATCATTTTTTCTTTTGGATTGTATTGACAGTTAGACAATTTCATTTCTTAGTTCATAGATTTAGACGCTCATAACTTAGTGATACCCCGATGTTTGGGGCTCGTTTCCGTATTTCAAAAATTATATTTAAAGTTGATTTAGTTTATGAGAAATTCAAATGTTAAAATATTTTATTAAATTCTTATAATCGATTTAGTAGTAATATTTTGGGAGGCGCCATCACGATCATGGTTAGAGTTTGGGTTGTGACATGGTAAAACCTAAATCTCTGCACGCATTTTATTGAAATAAGCAGTTGGGAGTTTAACTTTATTCGCTCCTGAAATACACTAGAAAAGCGGTTGATGTTGTTTATTTACTTACTGTTATTTCTATTTGATACATAGATTGCATAATTTTTTTAAACGCTAGCATATACTATTTACACTTTCGAATTAAGTACTTCATAAAATTGTACTATTCTTTGCTATTAAGTTTTATTTGTGACTTACAACACAATAACTATACAACACATTGTAATATTGTAATGAGATATTTTATATTCTGTGAGTCTATGTACTAAGATTGACGACAAACAAAAAAAGGATGGTTTAGTATGATTGTTGTGGAATGTATTTGATAACTGTGACATGGTCTAACTTTATTCTTTTCTGTTCATAAATTTTTACAAATTGAATGTAATGTGTTACAACTTGATGCACTTATCAGTGAGAAAATGCTGCAAATTGATAATAAGAACAAACTAAAAATTTGAGAAAGAAAAACATAATACGTAGACTGGGTGCATTTCATGCATGTAGCGCTCTTGCAGAACAGAATAATACAGAATAGTCATTGATGTTACTTGGTTTATCAAGCATTCAAATTTTAAATTGATTAACTTCTAACCGGAAGTTTCAAGATTAAGTACAATTTTAAGCTTACTATATCATAAAGGACATTTTTTGTTTGATTACATCTTCTCCTATGTAAGTTGAAATCTAAATTATTTTTATTTTTGGACTTTGGTATAGACTGATTATTCACCAAAGAGAAGTACAAAGGAGTTCGATGAGTGAGGTATGTATATTAGTCTTGAGCAGTAACAATTCCCTGAACATCTCTAGATTTAAAGAATGTACTATGTGGCAATCTTGAAGAATTTGTACTCTGAACAAATAACTATTTGGTTTCTTTGAGTATCTAGTTTATGAAACTTCAGTTTGGTACTTGTAATGTTATGAAGTGAAAATATAGGTTCTTTTGCCTTCTCATTTTTCCCTCCTTTTTGTGATGAGTAATAAAAAGAAAGTTTATAAAAAATTTAGTACCTATAGTAAGATAATGCTGAGATGATATAAGAATATTTCAGTATAAGTCCATATTTTATTTTATAGTGGTGATAGAAATTGTATCAATTGTATTACTTCATAACCGTGTATGTTCTCAATAACTAATGAAATTTTTAGTCATTTGCTACTCATATGATTGAGCTTATTTCTTTCTTTTATTTGAGCATAAGTGAAATGTATTGGCCAATTTTTTGGAGATTATTTGCATTAAATTTCGGCATATCGATACAGTTGTCAGAGTTTAGCTTATCAAAGAAAACAATAGGGCAAATATATAGACGGTCTCTTAAACTTGGCTCCAGTTTTTATTTTGACACCTTAATTTAGCGCTTTTCCTATTGAACATTTTAATTCTATTTTGGTGTATACCATTTAAACACAACGCATGTCCGGCCAAAGGAACGTTATGTCCACACATGATAAGCGCGTGAATGTTATTAATATTTGCTTAGGTGGATATTCCAATGATAAAAATAAAACACACTCGTTAGACCCACTTTAAAACACCCGATTTTTCTATTTTTTCTCTCAAGAATGCCTTAATTCCTCTTTCGTCTTCTTCCCTTGCAAATTCGCCATTTCCCTTTCTATTGAAGCTTAGGTGCCCAAGCTTGAATCGTGATCTGATATCTTCCTCATCTTTCTCGTTTATCAGTTCCATATCACAAAAATCAACAACTTCTCGCAATGGAATGGAAATTTGCCACTGTGGATTTAATGCGCCTCTGACTATATCATGGTCATCTGCAAATCCAAGTCGCCGATTTTATGGTTGTAAATTGGTAAGTCGGTCGTATTGTTTTTGTTAGACCCTTGAATTTCTTAATAAAGAAATCTGTTTTTAATTATTTTTGGCCGCATTTCTTTTTGAATTTTGTAGGGTCGAGGTGGCTGCAAATATTTCAGATGGCATGATGATGAAATTCCTGACCAAGCTAAGAGGGTTATACGGGGTCTGTTGAAGAGAGTCGAAAGAGCTGAGAAAACTGTTGCGCGGTTGAAGTGGTTATTTGTTGTGGTGGTGGTATTATTTCTATGGATTTGGCTTTGGTAATGCTGGTAGTTTGAAGAATAATGTAGTATTTTTATGATATGCTGGTGCTAATAGTGTTGTAGTTGCTGCTATTAGTTCAAGAAAAATGTAGTATGTTGGAAGTAGGTACTAGGAATTTGGCCTTTTGTTAATGTACACTATCTTGTTATGAATGAAATGGAAATGATCAATTTTTAATGCAAATTTAAGTTCAACTGCACTTCTATAATGTGTTATGAATGAAATACAAATTCATATTCATGAATTGAAAACATAACTGCCTAAATATTCCATTGCATAATGTGATGGACTAGCATTACATCCAAGCTAAAAAATAGAGCATTATTTTGGCCTACAAATTACAAAAAATAGAGTATTATTTTCCCAAACATATAACTGCCCAAACTAGTAAACTCTAATAGAGCATAACTGCCCAAACAAAAAACTGGTAGTGACATCTTAGATAACATAACTAAAAATTGGTCTGCTTCACAGTGTAGATGCAGCTGAACTTGTTTGACTTGAAGAACCTTTTTTCCTTGCTGCACTCATTTGCTGAAGTTGTGACCTTGTCATTGCATTTCTTCCTTTATACTTCAATATGGGGAGCTTAAATCCAATGTCTATGTTAGTTGCAGATATATCCTTGAATGTCCCAGCTGATATACCAGGCTGTAAAATACAATGAATTAGTAAAAAATAGAATAATTCCAGCCCACAAAACTGCATTATAATAAATTATACACCCTTACATTCAGGATAGTAGTTCCAGTCATAGTGTCAGTGAAAATCCCAAAATCAGTATGCATTGGCCTTTTATGTCCAATGGTTGCTTCATTAGCCGAGCCTCCTCCTAGTGTAGTTCCTCTTCCTTTTCCCCTACATAGTCTATGGCCTCTTCCTCTTCCTCTTCCTCTACCAATCCCAATTGATTGGTTGTTGCTTTGTCTTTTGACAACACTTGTATCCTCACATATAGAGGATGGATTGCTTTGTTGAGATGGTATTTCCTGAGATGATTTTGGTGGAGGTGGTGGCATATTTTGACTTTGTTGAGTAGCACTTCTTGGAACATGCTGACAGAAGTAAAAGAAAAGAATATCAGAATTGCAAAAAAAGAATGTAAAAGACAAAATTACAAATATCAGAACTTACCCCTTTCATGCATCCAAATTTGTTGTGTCCTGTTTGTTGGCAGTTTGAACAAGTCATCTTTACCCCTTTCTTTGATAGTTTACCATACTTTTTTCTTGGTTCATCTTTGGCTTTTCTCCTACATCTCTTTGGTCTACCTGGCATATGTTTAGGTTCAGGAGGCTCTATGGATGGATTTGTTGAATCCGACCACATCTTCATTTTGGGAATTGGTTGAATGAAATGCTGGTAAGCTTTAAGAAAAGTTTCCTTCCTATACCAGTGGGCAACATAATCATTGGGTCCATTTCTCTATCATAGAATGCACATACTGCATGTTGACATGGAATGCCCCTCAACATCCATGATCTACAAGTACATGTCATGGTCCTAAAATCAACAATGAATCTGTACACACCTTCATCAACTTCAAACCCATGTTCTGCATTCCACATAACCTTACACCTCCTAGAAAGGGCTTTGTTCTCTTCCAGTATCATCCTAGCCATTGGTGCAATGTCAGTAACCCAAGTCTCATCAAACTTCCTCATTTCAATGGTCTTATTCATGATTTTATGTCTAATTTCTTCCAACATAGTTATAACAGACTTGTGCCTAGGACCTACTATCCAAGAATTGAAGTTTTCACACATGTTATTCTCAATGACATCACACTTTGAATCTTCTCTAAAGTATGCCCTACACCAATACTCTTTATCATACTTCAACAAGTCTTCACATATCTTATAACCAAGCTTATTCATTGCTTCCAGTTCTTCCTTGAATTTTACTTCATAAGATGCTTTGGCACATCTCCAGAATTGTTTCCTCCTTTCTTCACCTCTCCAGTTCTTGGACCAGTTAGACCAAATGTGTATAGCACACATTCTGTGTTCTGCCATTGGTAGTAATTCCCTTATAGTTGGTACTAGTCCCTACAAAAAAAATAGTAATAATTGTTAGTGGACAGTATATATAAAGCAGGAAAAAGAAAAATTAAAAGTTGATTGTAACTTTACTTTTTGCATATTTGACATAACAGCTAAGCCAACACCATCTCCCAACTGTAAATCTGCAATCAAATATGTGATGAACCAGCTCCAGGAGTGTTTTGCCTATTGATCAACTACAATCCATGCAATAGGAAATATTTGATTGTTCCCATTTCTACCAACTGCAACAAGTAACTTACCCTTGCAGATTCCCTTTAGAAAATAGCCATCAAATCCTATAATCCTTTTGCACCCTTCTAACCATCCTCTTTTCAAAGCATCTAAACATAGATAGAAATAGACAAACAGATTCTTGCAAGGAATAGTCTCACTATCTTTTCTGATCCAGTCCATCCTCCAGTCACCCATGAATTGACTTATCACCCTACACTTAGCCCTGTAACAAACAGTCCTTCCAACATACAAACCTAACTTATCCCTGACCAAATTCTGAATCTCCCACAACTTAATATTTGGCTGGAAAATAATCTTATCTTTATACTTATTGGCAATGTACTTAGAAGTACATAATTTGTTCTTATTTTTGGTGTTGCACTTATGAGCTGGATGGTACTTCTTCACAGTAAAGTCACATGAATCTCCATAATTGCTTGCATACAATTCCCAGTTACACTTGGCTCCTTTACACTTAACTCTAACCCTATCCTTTTTATTAGGCCTAATTGTTAGTTGCACTTTGTTCTCCACAGCATATGAGGCTACTGCTTTTCTAAACTCTACAGCATTTTCAAATACCATACCAAGCTCAAAAATAGCAAGGTAATAGTTAGGGTCAAACCTTACCTTTTTAATTCTCCTTCTAGGAGGTAAGTCAATACCTCGTTCAGCTAAAACATCTAACTCATCTGTGCTATCATCACTTCCAATATCAGAACTCGTGTAGTAGTCTCCATCCCCTCCTAATTTTCCAGCAAACCTGTCCTCCTTAGATGGTCTGCCAATATCCTCAAAGCCTTTATCTATTCCAGCTTCTCCCAGAATAATCTCTTCAGTTGGAGTAGGTTTCTTTCTTTGTTTCTTCTGTTTTTTCTTCTTTCTTCTTTCATGCCTTAATGAAGTGAGCTCTTCATTCACATCACTATCATCTTCATCAGAAATGTTATCTAATTCAGACTCACTACTTGACAGATCTGATGCCAAACTAGCATCTATGTTTGTTGTTTCTTCAGCCCCTTGTAAATTCTCACCTGCAACCCCAACATCAGCTAGATTTTCTTCGGGCAGAAATGTGTTATTTGCAGCACTTTCTTGAATATTTATATCCTCTGAAACAGTAGATGTTGCCCTAGCCTCTTTATTTAATGTATTTTCACTTGGTTCAACAACTTCTGGCCCACATAAAAGGCCACATGGGACAGTCTCATCAAGCAACACAGGCTAATTAACTACATGCTTAATATACAAATCTATATAATCAAGATGATTAAGGTGACAAACTATATTATACAGTTGTTCATCATTTTCAATCAAGACAAAGTCATTAGATTTAGGATTAATTAAATAAAAACCCTCTACCTCAGTATAACCCATATCCTTTGCGTAGGACAAAAGCTCATAAAGAGAAAAGTGGTCCTTGTCTATCATGTGACCATCCTCACCCCTCTCTCCTACATATCTCGGGATATGATCCTTGATAATATGTCCACCATGGTGAAAATTAACAAGAATATATTCGTCTGCAAATATGTCTAGACCCTCAACTTCAGTCACGACCAACTCCACTCACCACCACGGTCAAAAGAAGCAAACGATTAATCATATTAGTAATATAATGGCCAAATAGTTGACGGACAGTTGAATCTAACTCAAAATCATGAAGATTCCACCAGGAATCGGTCTCAATGTAGTTTATTAGGCTAAAGAAAGGGGATTTTGGGTGGAAGATCAATTAAGTAAGGCGAGGTATGTGGATAAGGTAAAAATGGGGTTTTTTATCCGACCTAGATAAATAAACACGTGTCAGACTATTATTGGTATGTTATTCCACGTGGGAAGCATTTAAAAACACGCGCTTAAGTTTTTACAACCCGGTCATGCATTGTGTTTAAAGTGTTCAATAGGAAAAGAACTAAATTAATGTGTCAAAATAAAAACTGGAACCAAGTTTAAGGGGCCGTACACCTATTTGACCAAAAAAATAAGAACTAGCTCTCCAATTTTTAAGTAATTATTGACCGGTTTAATATCAAACCTTAACAATAGAGGGATTCCATACTCTTTTAAGAAAGAATTAGATTTATGATGCGTCCTAGATTGTAGTAATAATGTTTAATGACATTGTTCGATCTTCTCTAGAGGTATAAGCACTCATAAACATGATACATCTAGTTGATCATGTGGAATAAATGGCGGCAGGAGATGAGGAATTAAACATATTCTTGGACTTAATTTTATAAATGTTTAATAGAAAAGCATAACAAAATGAAATATTTGCTTAGTTTTACATACGCCATCCTAATATTTAATGCTATTTGGAGTCATAGATGTAAATACGACCAACTAAATATTTAATAAATATGCTCCCTTATCAGCTTAATCATTTGTGCATCTTACTTTTGCTTCTAATTTGTAGGCTTAATGGCTTTCTAAACACTCATATCATTTAATTTTTTCTTTTTAATTAGGAACCGTAATTCTCTAATGGGATTTCACTGTAATTAATAATTTATATAATTCATTATAAAAATGATAATTTTATACCAAACTTATTTATGTTCTGAGCTATGATTTGTGATAATGATACTATTGGGTATTTGTAATAATTTTTAAAACTTGTGAGTATAAGTCATGTTATATATTTTTTCAAATAAAAAATAAAATATATTTTAAAAAATCATGTCCAAACACTCTTCAAACCAAACTTCACCCAAATCAAATTTTTTAAAACAAATTTGAAAATCTGTGACCAAAACGCTAGATAACTAAACTTCACCCAAATCAAATTTTTTAAAACAACTCTAAAAGATAAGATTAAACTTTTTGTGTGTGCACTTGTGTGGTACCAAACTAGCTCTCCTAAAAACTAGGTTAAATTTAAAACTATTTTTGTAATTAAAACCTTGCGTACGTAACTGGTCCGATACCATTTCTTCATTGGGTTATTTTGTTGATCATAACGATTATACAATATATCAATACCACACGCTTCTCTTAACAAATTTTGATATATGTTATTTTTAACTGATTATATTGTAAGTAAGAGTTTATATTCAATTCCTACTGTAACTCAACATGTTTCAAGAACAGACGAGCTAATGAGAACTACGATAAGGGCTATGGGAGAGGACGGTACAACATATTTATCAAAAAAAGGTAAAACTTTTCTGAAGAATGTATGGAAAAAAAGTTCTTAAATACTAGTGTATAGTTGTTTAAAACATTGTTTTTCTTAAAACATTGGAGTTATTAGCTTTAGTTAGAAAATCCGTATTGACTGGCAAAAAATAGAATTTTGATGTCTAGGCTCTACCAGAATCTTCACCCACTAGTTGATAAAATAAAACCAAATTTGAGATTGTGAAGAATAATAAAAATGAAAAAAGAAAAAGACATGAAAGAATGCTCCCTCAGATAATCATAACATAAATTCTCTTCAAAAACAAATTTCGGAATTAGCATGGACAATCTTATATCATCACAGGGAATACCCAATTTTCCAGATTTAGCACACACAAAAACACAAAATAAATTGTAAATCACAAAAGAAATTTGTTAAAAATTTAATCTTGACTTTGAATGAAGAGAAAACTAAAGAAAAAAGAAGGGCGAAGCTCAGATGTATGTGTTGGAAACGGAGTATATTCCCGGACCTTAACAAATAAGATCTCATAATGAGCTGGGAAATGTTATCATCATTGCAATCGCCCTCTATTTTACGCAATAGAACAAAAATTGAAACAAAATAAACCAAACAGAACTAACAAAAAAAACAATGAAAGGAAGAAGGAAACGGGGAAACTATCTCAGTGAGCTGCAGAGACGGTTGAAGCTATCAAAGGAGGAGGAGGCGTCTGGTTTAAATAGATTACGACTAGGGTTTCCACAGCGGCTGGTGTTCCCCAGTGGGGGCTTACCGGCTCCCGAGATAGCAGCGGCCCATTTAGTCTAAGATTGGGCCTGACTTACTTATTTCTGATAGGGCCTCTCTATTAGAGGTCGTTTTAGGCTGTAGAAATGATACCAAGTAGCTACTCTAAAGGGCTACTATTTAGAAATTAGCCCGTAAGTCCTTAATTTTAGTTTTTTGAGACAAAAGTATCCTGAAATTAAAAATTTTAGCTTAAAATGTCATGATAAAATAAGTATTGGTTAATTTTAAATGGCTATCCACTTGCCCTTTATCGGCTTTGACGAGTGTGGCCTATTCCTAATATTCCAAGACAGTTTTAATTTTGAAGTATAAATCAAAACTATAGTTGAGCTCTTATTTATTCATTTTCAAATGATATTCGAGTAACACTCCAGAACATCTTATTTCAAATCAAATGACATTGACATTTGACATTATGCCATTTGAGATTCCTCGTAAAGTCAAATTCCTTTACCAAAATTGATTTCATCATAGTAAAACCGCATAAAATAGCGCGAACTATAAGGAATAACGGATAGAAGCCAAAAATTGATTAATTATGTCAGAGCACCCTCCCTAATAGAACCAAAGTATTAATTATGTCGGTTTAAAAATAAAAATAATATCAATCTCGATTTATTTTTCTTTTTGCATAGCACTGATGTCTGCTAATTCGATCAAATTATGAACTAACAGGACTAAATTAATTTATCTTGTATTTTACTTTTTGCATAACACCCCTCCTTATTTCATTTGGGTACCTTTAATTTTTTTTTTTTGCACAACTTTTTGTTTCAAGATTTCATACAAACTTTTTGCACATGTTCTTCTCTTATTAATGTCACGCCTAGATAGTTGGGTTATTTTTGTTGGGAATAAACCCCCTGCAGAAATAATATTCATAGTAATAAAAGCGGAATAATAACGTAATATCGAGATACGATAATTAACAAGAATAAAAGAGTGACAACGACACTAAGATTTTTACGTGAAAAGCCCTTTTGAATAAGGGAAAAACCACGGCCCCGAGACGAGCAACTGATATCACTATAGCAAGGAATTTTACACTTTGTAAGTCCGAGTAAAATACTCCAAAGACCACTACAACACTCAAAAGAAATAACTCTATTTTGATATTCCCATCTCACTATAATATCGACCACTCTCTATTTTTCTCACATACTACTTTCTTATACCTTGTCTGTGAAACCCCACTCTTTTTTTCTCTCTTTTGTTGGTGTGTTACAAATGACAGCTCTCTATTTATAGAGATTCTATACGCCATACAGATGTCATCAGTGACATCAAAAGAAAGAAGTTTTCAAACTCTTCAATCTGAGCAATTCCAAAAAAAACGGTGGCTGCCAATTTAGAAAAAAGACTTAGAAGTCTTTATCAAAGGAATAAAGACATTTTCATAAATTATGGGATGGACCCATCAAATCTTCCCTCCAGTCTCATTCACCTAAAGGAGGTAACATCGGAGTTTCTAGTCCTGTACAACGTGCCACGAGGTAACATCCGCATTCAATTCACCTTGGCATATTTCTGCATTTGTCCTGTACAACGTGCCACGAGCAACTCCCTTTGCAATCAATGATCCATTGGTGAGTATCCACTTTTGATTTGCAAAATATTTCTCGTATCCATCTTGGTCTAAAGCAATTCCCGAGATCAAGTTCATCCGCAAATCAGGTACATGTCGCATGTCCTTTAGAACCAATGTGCATCTGACATTTGTCTTGATACAAATGGCACCGATCCCCGCAATCTTTGAGTAACTTGTGTTACCCATTCTCACAGTGCCGAAATCACCTGCTATATATCTACAAAAAGATCTCTTACCGGTGTGGCATAGTAAGATGCTGCTATATCAACCACCCATTCCGACTATGGACCTGATAAGTGCATGCATTCCTCTTTCTCGTTTATAAAGAGGACAACATTATCATTGTTTTGCACCATGGCGGTTGTTTTGTCGTCATTCTTCTGGCCACTAGTTTCACCTTTGCCCTTCCTTGGATTTGGGCAATCTCTTTTGAAGTGACATGGTTGATCACAATTGTATCAATTTCTAGCTCTTGATTTGGATCAGTTCTTAAACTTCCCACGAGCTCCGGATCTACCATAGTTGCTCGAACTCATTTGATAACTCCTGCCTCTACCTTGTGTGATGAGAGCATGTCCTTGATTTTCAGGCTTCTTTTTCATCTTCTCATTGAGTAGAAGAGTCGATGTGATATCTTTCAACTCAATGGTAGTCTTACCGTGCAGGATGGTTGTTGCCAAATTATCGTACGAAGATGGCAACGAGTTCAACAACAAGATAGCTTTATCTTCTTCCTCTATTTTCACTCTGAGATTGGCGAGCTGTGTGATTAGTCCGTTAAACACATTTAAAGGTGACAAAAATTTTGTACCTTCACCCATGTATAGGGCGTATAGCTGTTTCTTCAGGTATAAATTATTTGTCAGTGTTCTGGACATGTAGAGGCTTTCCAACCTTGTCCAAATACCACGTGCGGTGTCTTCATCAATGATGTTATTTACCACATCATCTGATAAGTGCAACCTGATTGCATTAGCAGCCCTTTCATCCAAGTTAGCCCAATCCTCAGCTTTCATGGTATCAGGATGTAACACCCCGAAAAATTTTAAAGTACTTAAGTGTTAAGCCCGGTAAAGTTTGCAAAGAAAATAATATTTCTGCGGTCCATTATGCGACCGCAGAACCACTCTGCGGACCGCATAATGGCCGCAAAGTGAGGCAGTTAATTGGGTCAGTTGGAAACAACTATGCGGTCGACTATGCGACCGCATAACTGTTATGCGGTGCATTATGCGGACCTCATAGTGACCGCATACACAGATAGTTTTTTTGGCTATTTTATAATCAATTATGCGATCGATATGTGGTCCGCATATCGAATATGCGATTGCATACCTTGTTCCGGAGCTCCATTTTTGGGTTTTTAAAACCCGACCCTATTTCGTTAAATACACTCTTTGGGCTATTTTTGAGACATAATCTGATATTTTAGAGTGAGAGAGAGTGACCTAGAGTGAGAAGGTGTTCTTCAATAATTGTTTTTTAATTCTTGCTCAAGTTTTGGAAGATTAAAAAGGGAAGCTCACTAGGTCTTCATCCTAGAGGTAAGATTCTACACCCTAAATCCTAATTTCAAAATTTTCTGAAAATGGGTAACTAGCAAAATAATTTTTGGGCATGAGAGTTGTTTATTTTACATGCATATGTTATCAAAGGGTGTAAGAAGATTGTTGAGCTAAAAATGGTAAAGATTGGGTTGTGGGATAATGGAATTCTCTATAAAAGGATCTTGGAATCTTAATGCACACTTAGTATTTGATAAAATGCTCAAATGAGCTCGAACCATGATCACCTTCCTAATTTTGATTCAATTTGTTATATTTCTACAATAGATTAAAGTTGCTAAGAGTTTCAGAACATTTAGAGTGTAAGGAAGCTCAAGTGAGGTATGTTGGCTAAACTCTTATCTTAGAATTGATTCCCATGATATTCATGTAAATTATGTAAGTCCCGAGTGATTCATTATAAAATTGGCTATTCCGAGTTAGATTGGGTTGAAAGATA
The DNA here is from genome assembly GCF_000715075.1 of Nicotiana tabacum. NCBI lineage: Eukaryota > Viridiplantae > Streptophyta > Magnoliopsida > Solanales > Solanaceae > Nicotiana > Nicotiana tabacum. Next base: position 122,749,583 of record NC_134098.1, read on the forward strand.
TATGTTCAACAAGCATCCCAAATGCTTTATTCATATTATGTTACCAATTGAGGATGTGTTAAAATATGGGCTGTGCATTAATAATATTTCGACTTTAAGTCAAGTTCAAATGAAGGCTATTATGCCAAATTTTGTTAAATATCTCTATGTGCATTAGACTCTAAATTGCTCACATGTGTACTACACACCTTGATTTGAATTGTATTTGTTGTTGATGATGATAATGATATTTGAAATTGATAAGGTGAGCATGAAATATACTAAATATGGCCAACGTGCCAAGAATGATCTTATAATTATGGTCACTAGTCTCAATAAAATGAAAAGATGTGAAAGTATTATGAAATGCGATGATTGATATAAAAAGGTTGATGTCTCATATAAGACAGCCTAGCCGGTCGGGCCGTAATCGGACACCATGCTGCACACATGGTGGTGATTGTGCTGGAAATTGTAATTGAAATTGTGATTGTGGTCGATGTCCCTAATGGATAGCCTAGCCGATCGGGTCGTGATCGGACTCCGTATTAAAGACGGTGGTTTATGGTTGATGTCTCTACTGAGATAGCTTAGCCGATCGGGTCGTGATCGGACTCCGTGCTAAGAGTGCGGTGGTACTGGTTTTGTGAATAATGGTATTGTGAATAGTGGTATTGATATGGTGACTAATGGTATTGGTATGTAGACAATGGTATATCGATACTAAAAATCTCCCAATATGAGATATGAAAATTAATTTGAACACTGTCTTGATCCTAAATTGAGGTTTGATGTTAATTAAGGCTTTCATTAATATTACGATAAACTTATTTGTATTATTTGTCATTCTATTTAGAGGGTGTTTAGTTATACATACTAGTGCTATTCGACAGTACTAACGTCCCTTTTGCCGGGGGCGCTGCATCTTTCAACGGATGCAAGTGGTTCCACAGCAGGAGATATTGGTCAGTGATATCATTGCACCTTCTTCCCAGCTGACTTGGTGAACCCCACTTCATTCCGAGATCATGAATCTTTTGTACTTTGTGTATTCTATTTGAGGTATAGTCGGGGCCTTATTGCCGACATTATCATTGTACTCTTTTTTATCTATAGAGGCTCCGTAGACATAGTGTGGGTTATGTATTGGTATTGGAAAAGATAAACTATGTTATGTTGTGGTTGTATTACTTGTCCATTTGAGACTTTAAAAATGGTGAAACTTATGATAAGAAATTGGTAATTGCAGGCATGATCACTTTATTGTTTAATTAAGAAAAATATATATTCTCTTTATTCATGAATGAGTTTGGGTAGAAGGAATCTAATAGGCTTGCTCGGTCGGGTTCACTCGGTTGAGCGCCGGTCACGCTCCTCGGTTTTAGGGCGTGACAGCTTTTTAGTTTCAGTATCTAGTATCTTGTGTAATCCTTGTTGGATGAGCAGATCCCTCATCCTTCTTTGCCATGTTGAGAAACTGTTTTCTCCATTGAATTTTGCTACCTCGTACTTTACTCCGGACATATTTTCTTTTCACCTAGTACTGCTGACAATGAATAGTACTTCTGTGAGCGAGCAGAACCTATGCTCTGATACCAGTTGTTGGGAATAACCCCCTACATAAATAATATTTACATTAATAAAAGCAAAATAATAATGTAACACCGAGATACGGTAATTAACAAGAATAAAAGAGTGACAACGACACCAAAATTTTACGTGGAAAACCCTTTTGAATAAGGGAAAAACCACGGCCCCGAGACGAGCAACTGATATCACTATAGCAAAGAATTTTACACTTTGTAGGTCCGAGTAAAATACTCCAAATACCACTACAACACTCAAAAGAAATAACTCTATTTTGATATTCCCACCTCACTACAATATCGCTCACTCTCTATTTTTCTCACATACTACTTTCTTATACTTTGTCTGTGAAATCTCACTCTTTCTTTCTCTCTTTTGTTAGTGTGTTACAAATGGCTCAGAAGCTCTCTATTTATAGAGATTCTATACGCCCTACAGATATCATCAGTGACATCAAAAGAAAAAAGTTTTTAAACTCTTCAATTTGAGCAATTCAAAAAAAAAAAACAGTGGCTGCCAATTTAGAAAAGAGACTTAGAAGTCTTTATCAAAGGAATAAAGATATTTTCTTAAATTATGGGATGGACCCATCAATTTTTACACTGAACTTCAATACACAAATGGTTAAGAGTAGCACGTTTCCTAAAATCAACTTAGGAATCCATAATAGAGGAGCATAATAAATGATCATTTGATATTCATTTGGGAGTGTTAACTTAGCAAAACACATATGCGGCCCCTTAAATTTGGCATCAAAATTCATTAAAACACCTTAACTTAGTCATATTTCATTTAAATACTCCAACTACATTTCAATTGTTTCACCTAAACACAATTTTGACAACTCTAAGCAAAGCTTAAGTGCATGAATGATACTTGCCATTGACATGACAATTAACACCACTAAAAAAAAGACAAGTCAGCAAAGGGAAAAAAATAAAAATGGAAAAAGAATCATGTATTATTTCTATTTTTTCGTTTTCTTTCTCTTTTATCTTTTTTTTTGCTTAAGCCGTCGATCACATTATCAAAATTTTTTATAGCCTTGCTACAAAATTCCATCACTAATTGCGAAGCCCGTTGCTCACTTCTCCCCCACAATGCCACCACCTAAACACTTAAAAAAAAACTCAGATCTGAATTGAAATTCAAGAACAAAATTGCTCATAGAAACTTCAATAACCACATCAACCATCTATAGGTCAAAATCAACCAACCCACATCTATGAAATTCAAGAACAAAATCAAGTGGGAATGAAAACAGAATAAGATAAGTTCTAAATTCGAAATTTGAAATTTAAAGCTTTGAACTCGAGTGAGTGTTCATGGAGCTTTTAAGTTTCAGCTTTAATATTTAACTGATATAATCAGCAATAATATGAAATTTCTAATTTTTCTTAAAGCTTCAAATTTTCGAAGAACCGGGTAACAACAATTTCAAACTGATGTTACCAGAATTCATCATCGAACAAAGCACTATAAATGGAGGGGCCAACGATCTTCTCTTTCTATGCATTTTATTTTGTAAAAAGTTTCAACACATAGATTATGTCATTATCAAGCTAGCAAAATTCCTACAAAATTTAAAAGATTTTTGGCCTATTTTACTTCAAGACAATGGAGGAGGAAGGGGAATAGTGGTGGAGGAGGGAGATGGATGAGAATAGTGACAGAAGAGTTGTAGCAATAGGCCAGGGACGATGGTGATAAACTTTCAGGGAAAAGGGGATATAAAAAGAGAAGGAAAATAGTATATCATATCCAGTCACGCGCCTAAGAGTCGTGAACTACAATCTTTTTGCCACAATAATATTTTGTGTTTAAATGGTACTGTTAAAATTTAGTTGAAGTGTTTAAATGAAACATGATTAAGTTGAGGTGTCCAAATGGATTTTGGTGTCAAGTTTAAGGGGCCCAATATGTATTTGGCCGCGTGTCAACACGTTCTCCGGAAACATGCATAATTTAGATATTCAAATTCTACAAAAGAAGTACGCTTGGATGCATTTCTCCTCATGTTAAAACAATGAAAATGCACTTTTGAGAATCTTAGAACAAGATCACATAGTTTCACTCTCGAAAAAATTGATGATGCTCAGATGCTCTGTTTCTTAGTCATAGACTAACGCGAATTTCACTCCAAACCACAATGACTCACTTATTTCTTATTGAACAATGATCAGAGACTCAAAAATTGGGACATTTGCATATATATATATATATATATATATATATATATATATATATATACATACATACATATACAGCCCCGCATACTGTATTGCACTTACATAATTAATTTTTTTACTTTTTATCTGCATAAATAATATATAAACCATGTATAAAAGGTGTTTATACATATTTTTACACTGTTATACAAAAATTGAAATTCGTATCTAACTCACGAAATTCCATCTAAAATAGGTCCAAAACGTGGATCTCATACTCTAGGATGAGCTTCACCCAAATAGTTTCACCAATATTAATTATCGCACGTTCAATTTTTTTTGACCAATATACATCTTCTTTAAATTTGTACCAAAAAATTCAAAAATTAGAATAGGCTCCTAATCTCAGCTAAACCATAACACAATTTCAATCTTGAAGAAGCTTCAACAAAAATCAAGAACCCAGATCTCCTGATTTGACCTCACCAAATTCGTTCTTAAACAATTGCAAACTAGTCCCAAACGAATCAAATCTCCAGATTGAAACTTCTTGGACTATTATCAGCTAAGTTCAATAACACCCATTCGATTTTGAGCATGATTCTTTTATAAAATTTTCAGATCTGAAAAACTTACAACTCTCCCAAATTTAAGTTTTTATTTGGATACCAAGATTTTGACTTCGTAGCAAACCTAGAACATGTGGCAAGTTGTCACGACCCATTTTCAGAACAAGCCGTGGCTGGCACCCGATCACTAAACTTGACCGAGCGAACCATCTGCGCTTATCAAATCTATTATAACTTCAAACTTATATGAAACAAGGCAATACTTTAACCAAATACTTTTAATTAATTTGAATGTTTAAAATAACCAACTCCAAAACTTTGTTCGTAGTAACTACTGAAATACTGCTAAGTTATTTTAACCCACAGATTGTGTCTATGAAGCCTCTACTGATAAATCACTACTCAAGACATGAGATTTCCTGGCCGTTCTCTAAGTAAACAAAGAAACAGCTAAATAATGACGACTCAAAGGAGTACTCCACGAACATAAGCGGAGCTCACCAATAGCACTAGAAGTGAGGGAAGACCTAACATGTAGCATGCTCGCCTACAAAACCGGTTCCTATATTGTACCGTAGACCAACGCAGGTTCCCAAAATAGAATGTCAGTACCATCCATTGTACTCAGTGAGTCTCAACGACAAGGAACGAAACTTTAATAAACTATACATTACAAGCAAAGATTCTAAATGCATGAAAATTATAAAGCTTCTAACAACAATTCTAAAATAATTGCATAACATTAGTTTATGAATATTCTAAAAGAAATTCTTTTCTTTTTCTTTCTTATCTAAAAAAAATACTTCACTTTATGCTTCAGAAGTTCCAACTATCCTGAATTATTTGTGTCTTAGTCACTGTGTGATCGGCACGGGTTCGATTCCAACCTGATCGAATAGGCCCAATCCACGAGGTGCCACTCGCTCCATGGTTCTCAACGCTCATGTATCATACCTTAACCTAGGTAAGTAAATTCTCAACAACGAGACCCTTTGCTCGTGTGCTCCCTACTTGTATGCTTTACTGTAATTCTATTTTCTTAACGATGTTCTATTGTTCCATGTTCTCTAGTAGTGAACTTGATAGGGTTGAACATATGTACTGGACTCTCATTATGTGTATTTGACTCGAATGGGTTCTGGCCTTCTAAAGTGTTACCTGACTTTCATGTTAACCTTGAATTTTGTATAGTTTCATCTTCCATGAGTCCCTGTATCACCTTAGATTTTTTGAGGCTTCTTGAGATGATTGATGTTTGCCTAGAATTTGAATGTGTTAAGTCTCTCACGTTTGAACTAAGTGGGTATTTGTAAGTTGATTTGGACTATGCCTACTAGTCTGCATGCTTTTAAGAAGTCATGTTTGATTGCCAATTAGCTATGACTATGCCTTCCTTATATTTTATATTTGGTGCAATCATGTACAAACTGTTAACTTTTCTTAGAATTAATCCATGATCGTATGAATTTTTGCATGCCAATACTGTCTAAACATTCAGACAAGCAAGACTTATTTTTCTTATACCTTTTGTGAACCCCAACAGAGTATTATTGTTCCATGCGTACTGTAATTCTGTAATCATGATGAAACCCCGCCTGCTAGTGTTAAATTTACTTGAGTCTAATGCCTTTGGGCAATCCTGGATGCATAACTAAACTTGTCATGTGTGATCAACCTGCAGAACCTCTGGTTTCTTGGAAATTAGGTGAATAGTTGCTAGTTATTTTGTCACCCCATGGAACTGTGTTTATATGATTATTTTGTTTTGGACTTTCATGATAGGGATCTCGGTTTGGTTGTAGGACTAGTATCAAGCATGTCTTACTTTAAACCCCCCTGTTAAACCTTATATGTATGAACTCTTATTGAATCAGTTCTGTACCATGTTTGTTTTAAACCCCTATCTATTGAAATCTCTTTAAGAATTTCTATTAAAATTTTTCTATCCTCGTTCATGTGCTTCTTTACCTCTGGATATCATGTTTAACAAGTTCAGTTTCTTCATTAGCTGTAACACCTAAGTATTCCCCGATGTATGTGTCTATATCTGAAGTTGTTTGAATAAATGTCTTCATGTTCGGGCCATGTTTATTGGGTCGTACGTGTTGTTGGTCCTAAGTACTGGATTCAGGTTCATTCTAGTTGTCTTTGTGAGCTTGGGATTCGGGCCTGCTGGTTGTCCGGAGAGCAAGATTGTTGAAGGGCCAGAATATCACTCGGTTATTTTGTGTTAGGCTTATGGTTGTTCTATTGGGCTTGTGACTGTTTTATTCTGTTTGCATTATTTATTTGGCCTGTAATAACAAATGATGGGGAAATTAGTAAAAACGGGGGGCAGGGGTACTCTAATTCTCGAATGAATGGGTAGAAAACCTATCTATAGGGTCTAAATGCTTTGTTTGCTATCTTGCTTGACATGCTCTATTTCTATACACTTATAAAAAGTATGCCTATAGGGACCTAAATGCTTTACTTGCTCAACATGTCTTATTCTTGTGCACTATTAGAAAACACGTCTATAAGAATCTAAGTGTTTCACTTGTTCGCATGCTTCACCTCTATGCACTATTAGATAATATGCCTATAGGAGTTAAACATCATTTTTTATTTGCTCAACTTGTGCTATTGCTATGTGATTGTTAGATATCATGCCTATAGGATCGCGTTAAGTAATTATGATTTTCTTCCATCGATACTCATCTAGATACCATGTATATAGGGCCTTAATTGATTAATTAAATAGTCGTTTTTGTTGTTCTTATCACACTGCCCGCGTAGAAAACATGCCTATAGGAATTAGTAAAACGAATTCGTGTTCAAATACCAACTGTTTAGAAAACATACCTATAGGATATCGCGACTCACTTAGAAAGCATGCCTATAGGACCAAAGACGCATAATTCTGAGTTTTCAATGGTTTCACTGTCCAAGCGTGAGTCACCTAGAGATCATGTCTATAGGCTTTTAATAACGATTATAATCTGCAAGTTCGATAATCTAACTAGCAGTACTGCCTATGAGATTTTATTAAACCATGCAGTAACGTAGAAGCCATGCCTATAGATTTTAAAAGACTTTAATGCGTCTCAATTCTAAACTTGCCTATGACCGCTTACAACATAATCTAAAAATCTATTCGCGTGCTTTTTGTTGTTATGTGTGGAGGCTAACTTGAGCCTTTAATTGCTATTATGTGTAGTCCTATATGTTTTGAATGAGCGCCTAGTTTTATCATTTTTGAGCATCCTAAGTGAAGTCTAGAACCACCCAACCAGTAGATCCAAAGCCTCCTGGACCGTATGCGTGGCACGGGTAATTCATGTATAGGGCGTGATTTAAAATTGAACTAGAGCGCTTTAGGTTAACAACTTTAACATAGTAATCTGATAGTAGGAGATAATAGTCTATGCTCACTGAATAATATGACCAACCCCTACCTTAAGGGAGTTACGGAGTATTATTCATGTTGCATGGAGTGATCCTTTTGGCTAAAAAGCTTAGAACCACCCATACGGTTACTACTTGAACCTTTGTTTATTCGGACTTAGAACAAATTAGGTTGTACCTTGTAATCTCCAAGGACTTGTACTAATCGTCTATTAATGTATAGGCTATTTATTCATATGTGCAATCTTCTTTATACTTATTTTTACATCGTAGTTGGATATTTAGATTCCCTATCTTTCTTTAACCTACATGATCACATAGGACAATTATAATCCAATAATCCCACATAGTGTAAATTTCGGTTGGGACCCATAGTTATGGACCTCGAAGAGTTCCTAATACCTTCTCTTCGAGGTAATTTGAGCCCTTACCCGATCTTTTATTACACAGACTAGTTAAAATAGAGTTATTAGCAAATAAGTTCACTAACGCACCCTAAAATCGTTAGGTGGCGATACTTACTCCTTGATATCCATTTAAAAGAGTCGTCGCACGTCGAAACCCGCTTTCGCGAGAAAAAAAGGTGTGATAGTGGCGGTCAGGCTCGATGCTCTACTTTCCCTGCTAGGCCAGAGGCTGTTTCTTCAGACAAAGTGATCACAGGTATTGTCTCAGTATGCCACATGGATGCTTCCATATTTATTTTAACCTGGTTCCACTTATTCATATGTATCATAATATTTTGCTCGTTATTTTGATATGCCCCGTGAGTCCTTAGCTTCGCCTATTTATGTATCTACGCCGGTGGACGATTCTATTATTGTGGACCGTGTGTAACGATTATGTGTGGTGACCATCGGAGGATTGGAGAGGAGATTTGATCTCTTATTGCTTAGTATGGTTGATTTCGACGTGATTCTGAACATGGATTGGTTGTCCCCATGTCATGCTATTCTGGATTGTCACGCTAAGACCGTGACGTCGGCGATGCCGGGGTTACCTAGAATCGAGTGGAGAGGTTCTCTAGACTATGTTCCCAGTAGGGTGATTTCATAATTGAAGGCCCAACGGATGGTTGGGAAGGGGTGTTTCTCATATTTGGCTTTTGTGAGGGATGTTGGTGCTGATACTCCTATCATTGATTCTGTTCCGGTAGTTCGAGACTTTCTGGTATGTTTCCTGCAGACCTGTCGGGCATGCCCCCCGACAGGGATATTGATTTGGTGTCGTCACTCAGCCCATTTCCATTCCTTCATATCATATGGCACCAGCAGAGTTGAAGGAATTGAAAGAGCAGCTTCAGGAGCTTCTTGATAAGGGGTTCATTTGGCCCAGTGTGTCGCCTTGGGGTGCACCATATCTGTTTTTGAAGAAGAAGGATGGTACTATGTGGATGTGCACTGACTATAAACAGTTGAACAAAGTTACAATTAAGAACAAATATCCTTTGCCGTACATTAATGACTTATTTGACCAGCTTCAGGGAGCTAGAGTGTTCTCTAAGATTCATTTGAGGCCTGGATATCACCAGCTGAAGATTTGGGACTCTGATATTTTGAAGACAACATTCAGGACCCGCTATGGTCACTACGAGTTCCTTGTGATGTCTTTTGGGTTAACTAGTGCCCCAGCAACATTCATGCATCTAATGAACATCATATTCCATCCATATCTTGATTTGTTTATCATAGTATTTATTGATGATATCCTGGTGTACTCACGTAGCCAGGAGGAGCATGCACATCATCTGAGGATTGTAGTACAAACATTGAGAGAGGAGAAGCTTTATGCTAAGTGGTGCCTTACTCAATCGAGTACCAACGGAACATATATTTATTATCATACCATTATGGGTAAATGGGCTAGAAGGGGCGTCATAAAATAACAAGAATAAAACAAAAGGAAATACTCGACATAGGATGACCCAACATGTAATACAAACTTATACATATGACATACGGGCCTATAAGATTAAAATGATCACTCGTACACTGAACATAGGCCGACAAGGCCATACAATCTTTTATATACATGACATCTGTCTACAAGCCTCTAAGAGTACATAAACGTCATAAAGGCCGGGACAGGGCCCCGCCATACCAATAAATACATGTCCAAAGCATACTGACCAAATAAGTAACTCCGGAGCAAGTGGAGTGTACCAACACCTTCCGCTGAGTTGATATCCTACTAAGAGAACTCTCAACCTGTCTATTGGGACCTGCGGGCATAAAATGCAACGTCCCCAGGCAAAAAGGGACGTTAGTATAAATAAAGTTCCGAGTATGTAAGGCATGAAAAGCAGTATATAATAGACATGAAAGAAACATGGACTAAAAGACTCAACCTATAAGTCTTAATAGCTCTGTGAATCATGAAACATTTATAATGTCATGCATATGTGTATAAATGTCATACCATGCATAAGTATATGCGTACATAATATCATCAAGCCTCTGCGGGTATCCCATCATATCATCTAGGCCATTGTGGGTGAAATCATCAACGTATACCAGCTGATCAGGTGGTGATGTACATATAACACCATAACCTTTCCACATACCCCATATACATATAATATATGTGTATATAATGCCATCTGGTCATGGGTCAATGTACATGTATAAATGAATGCAATGCATAAGAAGTAAGTCTATAAGATCTCTCGAAATGTCATAAGATCAATATGCCTTCGGATAAACTTTATCAACTACGTATTTTTCTAAGATCCATGAATAGAATATATAATAATAAGGCACATTGGGAATCAAGAACATAGGCACCTCTATTACTTCTATGAATATAGTCATTTATGAAAGTTATGCGTTTTTCTCGTTTCGTTGAATCATATGGATCATGCCAAAATGAAAGAAAGGATAGCCTTAACATACCTCAAGTCGTCAATGCAACTCGACAAAAGCTTATGACAACTAGCGCGCCAACCCTATAACAAATAAATACATGTACAACTTAGATGGCACTAGTATATCACGTATCTCAAACGATAACTCGATTCTAAAATAAAACGGGCAGCATTTCCCCTGATTTTACTGCTCCCTCAAGCCTACTATAGGCGAGAAAAAAATACAATACAACCCACAGATCGAAAATAACCTACTACAATTTGGGACCTTTAATACAACAAAACCCCCCAATATACCATAAGACACCCAATCAACAAAATATCAATTAGCTTGAAATTTCAACGACGAGCAACCAGCCTACTACCCTACCACATGTGGCATTTATCCAAGCCCTTTTATCCTTCCAAAATCCATAAATCAGCAGCACAATAGGCCAACACAAGTGGACTACAAAACAGTCCACTAAAAGTGAAATAAATCAAACCCACGGCTTCCTGTCATTGTCGCGTGAGTTCTAACTATTAGGAAACGAATTTATCAACCTTACTTGTTATTTAAAAGCTTAAATACAAAAAGTGGTGTTTACTTAACCATGAAGTACCTTCCAAAACTCAAAATACAAAGAAAAAGAGAGGCGGTATAATGATACTTACGTCGTAGGGATCGTTCTAGTGTTATCGCTTCTTGATTTCGTGAAAGGGATGTTGATCTTGCTTGGAATTTCTTGGACCAGTTCTTGGAGAGCTTGAGAGTGTTTTTGTATGTATTCTCTGTATTGTGATGATATATAAGGGGATAAGACCACTTATAAGACAACCGCCTCAATTCTCCAAGCAGGTGGCTAAGCGGCCTGTTTGGCAGCTTGAGCAGTGCATCTTCGGACACTTGTATCTCTCTACTCCGATATCGTATTGACAAACAGTTTTCAGCATTAGAAATTAGATACATGGGAATTTAATTCCATATAAAGATCTCTTTGTAACTCTCAATAGATTGGGAGAAAACTGCCTCGCAACCTGGCCTATAAACCTGCCAGTTTCTCCGAAGTGTGGCGACGTGACTTGGTGACCCTACTTTAAAAATTCATATTTCTCTACCCCGATGTCGTAAGAATAAATGGTTTGGAAACTTGGAAAGTAGGTTCCAATACCTTCATTTTGGTATGAGTTATGTCCCAAAATTATATCATAATGTTTACGAATTTAATTTCTCAAAACGGCTCGTTACAAGGCAATTCTTAACTCGATTATTTCCGTAAGTTTAATCTGATTTTGTCCCAAACTTTATATTTTATATCCAAACATCATATATAGTCATATTATGACTTTACACTCATTTAAATCATGATTAACAAGTCTCATTCATCCTAACTTACTTAACACTTCGATAAACCTTCCTTAGCCTTGTAGAAGAATTTCATCATTTTTGAGCTTACATCAATTGACTTACGACGTACTTTCACATACGAAAACATGGGGTGTAACATCATTCCCCCCTTTGAAAAATTTATCCTCGAATGTTGACTGATGTGCTTATCATTCTGATAACATATAGCTCTTACAAATACTTTATTACTCTCCTTGCCATCTAGGCAACTGTTCTGTGAATAAATCCAAAGGCCAGGGCATTCTCCCCTTTAGGACTCTTTCTCACACTACGACTTATGATCGGAATTCTTCCAATCCCATAATTTTTGTTCAGGCTGTACCGAGCTTTCTATAACTTACGGAAACCATTAGCTCTCTTGATTTGATTGGCTTACCCCCGAGGCCTTCCCTATTCTTATCACCTTCTCACCCACCTTTTCTTAACCTTACTCCTATCTACCTAACACCTTGTCACTCTACCATACTTTAACTTGCGACCTCCATATATCTATCTATACTACTCCCAATATTCCATTAACTTGCTAGCACCATAGATTTCCTTTCGTGCCTTTTCAGTTGCCTTTAAACATAAGCAATTACTTTTCCTGGTCATTCTGCCACTTGCTACATTAATGCTTGTCTTTTCTTAGTTCCCCCGAATACTGGAATTTCTTGTAACTTATATGAGCTCAAATATCAATTTTGGTTTTTACTTCCCGTTTATTAGCCATGATAGGTGCCACATTTTTTTTATAGAGTGCATACAATGTTGTAGTGAGACTGTTGTTACAAAATCATTTTCTCTTTAGGGAAGCGTCTTCCTGAATGAACTTTAAAGGCCATTCTTCTGTTGTCTATTCTATTATTCTTGGAATGCTATCTCTCAAATTCTCATGATGTCAATTATTATCAAACCCTTCGGTCCCTAATTCATGTTCAGCTTATCTTGTTACTAGCCCATGTTGATTTCTATTACTCAGGGGTCTAACGTTTCCTTTCGGTAATCACATTCGAGTCACCAACTCATTTCTCGAAGTGAGGGTATGACTTTATGGCTTATACAGTTTTATTGTCTCAAGGCCTGTCATCTCTTGTCTTTTTCTTCACTTGACTATAGACTCTGTCATGTCATATTTTGATTTACCGTTATCACCCATTTATCACATCTTACTCATAATGCTTCATTGACTCTCTTCTTATTCTCCGACTAATATTTCTGTCTATCACTTTATTATGAAAACTTCAAAAAAACGTTCTTTCACATTTAGCTCCCATTGCTTCATCTCACTGGCTCTTCGGGATGCCTAACATTCTCCCTTTTTTACTAGGGGTTGGAGTCATACTAAGGTAAATATTTATCCCTTCTAGGATCCCATTGCCTATCTTCTGATATATCTGGATATTCTAGTATTCATATCTGACTGTACTATTCTAGAGTTCACCATCTAGGTGTCTCACAAGGAGATATATTACCAAATTTGCACTATCTTCGGAAATGTTATCTAATAATAACAATCCATCCACAATTTTGAGTTACTCTAACCCCAGCTAGATCTTGATATCCCATCCTTCTCTTAAACTATATATGTTAGCTCCCACAGGGCATAACTGAGATGGGTGTGGCCAATTATATATATATATATATATATATATATATATATATATATATATATATATATATATATCTGTGTGTGTGTGTGTGTGTGTGTGTGTGTGTGTATATTTCTCTGCCTGAATTATAAATACTGATAATCTTCACTAACTGGGTACCTCGTACCCTTCTTCACCTTGCTTCATTTACTTGTTGCAACTTGTATCTTCCTTCTAATACTCTTATTGATTTTTACCATATGGGTGGATAGATATGCATGCCTTAGGGCTCCTTATCCAGAAGCTTACATGTCTTAGTACACATATGATCTGCTGAAGACCTCACATTTACTCATCATAAGCATGATGCAAAATCGAGTTCCTCTGACTAAACTCTTCCACAGCCACATTCAATCTCTTACCAACTATCTTTGTAGATGTAGGTATCGTTGTATTACGAATAAAGTAGAATTTTGGAGTTTAAATTCTTACAACCAAGCTCTACCACACGATCTAGAGTAAGAAGAAAGAATGACAATACTAAATGCCATGTAGCCTCCTGCTTATAAATGTGGTGCACAACACACCCATAAACAAGACTCTACTATAAACGGCTTGTAGACTCCCTAGGACAGAACTGCTCTAATACCACTTTTGTCACGACCCAAATCGATGGGCCGCAACAGGCACCCGGCTCAATCGAGTACCAACAGAACATATATTTCTTATCATACCATTATGGGTAAATGGGCCAGAAGGGGCGTCATAAGATAACCAGAATAAAACAAAAGGGAACACTCAACATAGGATGACCCAACATATAATACAAACTTATACATATGACATACGAGCCTATAAGATTAAAATGATCACTCATACACTGAACATAGGCCGACAAGGCCATACAATCTTTTATATACATGACATCTATCTACAAGCCTCTAAGAGTACATAAACGTCATAAAGGCTGAGACAGGGCCCCACCATACCAATAAATACATGTCCAACCTGTCTATCGGGACCTGCGGGCATGAAACGCAGCGTCCCCAGGAAAAAAGGGACGACAGTAAAATAAAGTACCGAGTATGTAAGGCATGAAAAGCATTATATAATAGCCATGAAACAAACATGGAGTAAAAGACTCAACCTGTAAGTCTGAATAGCTCTGTGAATCATGATACATTTATAATGTCATGCATATGTGTATAAATGTGATACCATGCAAAGGTATATGCGTACATAACATCATTAAACCTCTGCGGGTATCCCATCATATCATCTAGGCCATTGTGGGTGAAATCATCAACGTATACCAGCTGATCAGGTGGTGATGTACATATAACACCATAACCTTTCCCCATACCCCATATACATATAATATATGCGTATATAATGCCATCTGGTCATGGGTCAATGTACATGTATAAATGAATGCAATGCATAAGAAGTAAGTCTATAATATCTCTCGAAATGTCATAAGATCAATATGCCTTCGGATAAACTTTATCAACTACGTATTTTTATAAGATTCATGAACAGAATATATAATAATAAGGCACATTGGGAATCAAGAACATAGGCACTTCTATTACTTCAATGAATATAGTCATTTATGAAAGTTGCGCATTTTTCTCATTTTGTTGTACCATATGGATCATGACAAAATGAAAGAAGGGACAGCCTTAACATACCTCAAGTCGTCAATGCAACTCGATAAAATCTTATGACAACTAGCGCGCCAAACCTATAACAAAGAAATACATGTACAACTTAGATGGCACTAGTATATCACGTATCTCAAACGATAACTCAATTCTAAAATAAAACGGGCAGCATTTCCCCTGATTTTACTGCTCCCTCAAGCCTACTATAGGCGAAAAAAAATACAATACAACCCACATCTCGAACACAACCTACTACAATTTGGGACGTTTAATCCAACAAAAAACCCCAATATACCATAACACACCCAATCAACAAGTTATCAATTAGCTTGAAATTTCAACGACGAGCGACCAACCCACTACCCTACCACATGTGGCATTTCTCCACGCCCTTTTATCCTTCCAAACTCTATAAATCAGCAGCACAATAGGCCAACATGAGTGCACTACAAAATAGTCCACTAAAAGTGAAATAAATCGAACTCACGGCTTCCGATCACCGTCCCGTGAGTTCTAACTATTAGGAAACGAATTTATCAACCTTCCTTGATATTTAAAAGCTATAATAAAGAAAGTAGGTGTTTTATTAACCATGAAGTACCTTCCAAAACTCAAACTACAAAGAAAAAGAGAGGCGGTATAATGATACTTACGTCGTAGGGATCGTTCTAATGTTATTGCTTCTTGATTTCGTGAAAGGGATGTTGATCTTGCTTTGAATTTCTTGGACCATTTTTTGGAGAGATTGAGAGTGATTTGGTAAGTATTCTATTTATTTTGACGAAATATAAGGGGATAAGACCACTTATAAGCCCGCCGCCTTAATTCTCTAAGCAGGTGGGTAAGCTACCTGCTTGGCAGCTTGAGCAGTGCATCTTCGGACATTTGTATCTCTCTACTCCGATATCGTATTGACAAATGGTTTTCAGAGTTATAAACTAGATATATGGTAGTTTAATTCCATATAAAGATCTCCCTGCAACTCTCAATATATTGGGAGAAAACTGCCTCGTAACCTCGCCTATAAACCTGCGAGTTTCTCTGAAGTGCGGCGATGTGACTTGGCGACCCTAATTTAAAAATCCATATTTCTCTACCTCGATGTCGTATGAATAAATGGTTTAGACCATTGGAAACTAGGTTCCAATACCTTAATTTTGGTACGAGCTATGTCCCAAAATTATATCATAATATTTACGAATTTAATTTCTCAAAACGGCTCGTTACAAGGCAATTCTTAACTCGATTATTTCCGTAAGTTAAATCCGATTTTTCCCAAACTTTATATTTTATATCCAAACATCATATATAGTCATATTATGACTTTACACTCATTTAAATCATGATTAACAAGTCTCATTCATCCTAACTTACTTAACACTTCGATAAACCTTCCTTAGCCTTGTAGAAGGATTCCATCCTTTTTGAGCTTACATCAATTGACTTACGACGTACTTTCACATACAGAAACATGGGGTGTAACACTACAGACGTTGAGGGAGGAGAAACTTTATGTTAAGTTCTCCAAGTATGCGTTTTGGCTCAGTTCGGTGGCGTTCTTGGGGCACATACTGTCCAGCGAGGGGATCAAGGTGGATCCGAAGAAGATTGAGTCTGTTCAGAGTTGGCCCAAACCATCTTCAGCTACTGAGATTCAGAGTTTTCTTAGCTTGGCCAAATATTATTGTCGTTTCATGGAGGGTTTCTCGTCCTTTGTAGTGCCTTTGACCAGGTTGACCCAGAAGTGTGCTCCATTCAGGTGGTGTGAGGAGTGTGAGGAGAGCTTTCAGAAGCTCAAGACTGCCTTGACCATAGTTCCAGTTCTAGTTTTGCCTTCAGCATCGGGTTCTTATACAGTGTATTGTGATGCTTCTCAGATTGGTATTGGGTGTGTCTTGATGCAGGAGGGTAGAGTGATTTCTTATGCTTCACGCCAGTTGAAGACTCATGAGAAGAACTACCCCGTTCATAATTTGGAGTAACAGCCATCGTTCAGGCATTAAAGATTTGGAGGCATTATCTCTACGGTGCGTCTTGTGAGGTATTTATAAATAATTGGAGTCTTTAACACTTGTTCAAGCGAAAGGATCTAAATTTCAGGCAGTAGAGATGGTTGGAGCTATTAAATGACTATGATATTACCATTTTATATCATCCCGGGAAGGCCAATGTAGTGGCCGATGCCTTGAGTAGAAGGGCGGTGAGCATGGGTAGCCTTGCATATATTCCTATTGGTGAAAGACCCCTTGCATAATATATTCAGGCTTTGGCCAATCAGTTCGTGAGGTTAGATGTTTCGGAGCCTAGTAAGGTTCTAGCTTGCATAGTTTCTCGGTCTTCTTTATATGATCGCATCAGAGAGTGTCAGTATGACCACTCCCATTTGCTTGTTCTTAAGGACACGGTTCAGCACAGTGATTCAAAGGAGGTTTCTATTGGAGATAATGGGGTGTTGCGAATGAGGGTCGGATTTGTGTGAGTATTGTAGATAGGTTACGTGAGTTGATTATTGAGGAGGCCTAGAGTTCACGGTATTCCATTCATTCGGGTGTCATAAAGATGTATAAGGAATTAAGGCAGCACTATTGGTGGAGAAGAATGAAGAAGGATATAGTGGAGTTTGTAGCTTGGTGCTTGAACTGTTACCAGGTGAAGTACGAGCATTAGAGGTAGGGCGGTTTGCTTTAGAGGCTTGAGATTCCTGACTGGAAATGAGAGCGTATCGCCATGGAGTTCGTAGTTGGTTCCTACGGACATTGAAGAAGTTTGATACTATTTGGGTGATTGTGGACCGGTTGACTAAGTCCGCGCATTTCATCCCAGTTGGGACTACCTATTCTTCAAAGTGATTGGCTGAGATCTATATCTGTGAGATTGTTCGCCTTCACTGTGTGCTGGTGTCCATTATTTCAGATCAGGGCACGCAATTCACATCACAGATTTGGAGAGCAGTGCAGTGAGAGTTAGGCACATGGGTTGCGTTGAGTACAACATTCCACCCCCAGATGGACGGACAGTCCAAGCGCACCATTCTGATATTGGAGGATATGCTACGGTCAGTTTCTACCGCTTGCATAGTTTTTTTCAAATATTCAGATGGCTCCGTATGAGGCCTTGTATATGAGGTGGTGTCGGTCTCTGGTTGGTTTGAGACGGGTGTGGCTAGATTATTGGGTACTAACTTGGTTCAAGATGCCTTGGAAAAGCTTAAGTTGATTCATGATCGGCTTCGCACGACATAGTCTAGACAAAAGTGTTAAGCTGATCAAAAGGTTCGTGATGTTGCCTACATGGTTGAAGAGAAGGTATTGCTCATAGTTTCGCCCATGAAGGATGTTATGAGGTTCGAGAAGAAATGCAAGTTGAGCCCTCGGTATATTGGCCCTTTTAAGGTGCTTGAGATGATTGGAGAGGTGGCTTACAAGCCTGCATTGCCACCTAGTCTATCGAGTGTTCACCTAGTGTTTCATGTTTTCAAGCTCCGGAAGTATTTCAGCAATCCATCTCATGTTTTGGACTTCAACATGGTTCAATTAGATGGGGATTTGACTTATGATGTGGAGCCGGTGGCCATTTTGGATCGACCGGTTCGAAACTTGAGATCAAAGAATATAACTTCAGTGAAAGTGCAGTGGAGAGGTCATCCAATCAAGAAGGCTACTTGGGATACCGAGCGGGAGATGCGGAGCAGCTATCCACTCTTATTTGAGGCTCCAAGTAGGATTCTAGGCACGTTCGAGGAAGAATATTTATTTAGGAGGGGGAGAATGTAACAATCCCACCGGTCATTTTGAGTATTATAGTCTCGTTCTCCCATTTATTGCTTATTCTGTATTTGTTTGTTGATATGTGACTTTCCGGGGTGGTTGATTTCATTCTGGGGATGTTTCGGAATGAATTGGGACACTTAGCCTCAAGGTTGGAAGCCTAAGTTGAAATAGTTGACCGGATGTTGACTTACATGTAAATGACTCCGGAATGAAGTTTTGATGATTCCGCTAGCTCCATATGGTGATTTCAAACTTAGGAGTGTGTTTGGATATTGATTTGGAGGTCTGTGGGTCGTTTTGGCTTGAATTGGCAAAAGTTGGAAAGTTGAAGATTTCAAAAGTTGAGAAGTTTGACCGAGAATTGACTTTGTTGTTACCGGACTCGGATTTTTGTTCCAGAAGTTAGAGTAGGTATGTTGTGTCATTTATGACTTGTGTGCAAAATTTGAGGTCAATCAGAGTTGGTTTGATAGGTGTCGACATCGATTGTAGAAGTTGGAAATCCATTAGTTTCATTAGGCTTGAATTGGGGTGCGATTCATATTTTTGATGTAGTTTGATGTTATTTGAGGCCTCGACTAAGTTCGTATCATGTTTTAGGACTTGTTGGTATGTTTGGATTGGGTCTCGGGGGCCTCGGGTGTGATTCGGATTGAAAACGAATTGAATTTTGGACTTGTGAAAGTACTGGTATGATCAGGTCTGGTGCAACCGCACCTGCGTGAAATGGGCCGCAGGAGTGGAGCCATAAGTGCCGCTGGCAATGCCCAGATATGAAGGTGATTTAGGGGCTATTGGATCGCAGATGCGAGAGGAGATCCTAGAAGTAGGTGTCGTACTTAGTGATAAAGGACATTTTTTTTCGGTCTCCCGGTCCATCCGAATTTAGTTGTACCCGGAATAGGCTTTGAGAAAGCTGGGGATCTAGTGGATGGCCGTCGCATGGATCATGCGATTGATGTTGGGCAGAGGGAAGTATTCTTTAGGGCATGCCTTATTCAAGTCTTTGTAGTCTACACACATTCTTAATTTATTCCCTTTTTAGGGACTACCACTATGTTTGCTAACCAATCCGGGTATTTAACCTCCCGGATGGACCCTATTTTAAGTAGTTTAGATACCTCATCTTTGATGAATGCATGCTTGACTTTGGACTGAGTCCTCCTTTTCTGTTTGTCCAGGTGAAACTTCGGATCCAGGTTCAGCTTATGGGTAGTTTTCTCCGGCGGGATCCCTGTCATGTCGAGGTAGAACCTAGTGAAACAATCTATGTTAGCCATAAGAAATTTAATGAGTTTTTTCCTAAGCTTGGGATTTAACCCCGTGCCCAGGTATGCCTTACGATCGGGTAGGTGCTCGATCAATATGACTTGCTCCAGTTCTTCGACCCTTGATTTGGAGGCGTCGGAATCGTCGGGGACTATGAAGGATCTGGGAACTCCGTAGTCATCGTCCTCATTCGTCCCCTGCTTCTACGGTCTGGTCGGGGCCGGTGTCGGTGATTACTATTTGGTCCTTTCCTTGGCGACCAAACGTGGGTCCTTTGGTGTAGAAAGTGCGGATATAGGGACTACCTCGTTGACCGCAAACATCTCCTTTGCGGACGATTGTTCTCCGAATTATTTTTAATTCCTCTTGGCATTGGGAATTTCAATACTTGGTGCAGTGTCGAGGGCACTGCCCTCATGTTGTGAATCCACGGCCTCCCGAACAGAGCGTTGTATCTCATATCTCCCTCGATCACGTAGAATCGTGCTTCCTGAATGGTTCTGGTTGTGTTCAATGGTAGCGTTATCTCCCCTTTAGTGATCTCACATGCCATGTTGAATCTATTTAGAACTCGTTCTGCAGGCACAATTTAGTCTTGTAGTCCAGCTGCTCTACGACTCTCGATCTGATGATATTGGCCGAGTTACCTGGATCGATAAACACACGCTTAACTCGAGATTTATTTATGAGTACAGATATTACCAGTGCATAGTTGTGTGGCTGCACGATGCCTTCAGCGTCCTCGTCGTTGAAAGATAAGCTTCCTTATGGCACGTAATCTTGAGTATGCTTTTCTCTAGTGATAGTCACTTTGGTGCTATTTAACAACGACCCCTGGGGGACGTCGACCCCATCAATGATCATGTTAATGACATGCTGAGGTTCCTCCTGCTCGATCTTCTTATTAGAATCCCTATTCCTGAAATAGTTTTTGGCTCGATCGCTCAGGAACTCTCGGAGATGTCCGTTGTTGAATAACCGGGCTACTTCCTCTCTCAATTGTCGGCAATCTTCCGTTCTGTGGCTGTGAGTGTCGTGATACTTACATATTAGGTTGGGGTCCCTTTGGGATGGATTGGACTGTAGAGGTCGAGGCCACTTGGTGTCTTTGATGCGTCCGTGTCACGACCCAAAATCTCACCATATGCATCGTGATGGCAATTAGTCTCTAAGACTAGGTAAGCCAATTACAATTACATTTCAAGCCTTCTTTTTTTAATTCAATACATGTGCCAGAAATCAACAACGGAAACAATTATGAAAACCTCCCAAGACTGGTAATACTAAGTCACGAACTCTAACTGAATACATGGAATGATCTCAAGGGTCGAATACTCAATATTGTTTGATTAATAATTAACAGTACAATAAAATAGAAAGCATACAACAACACCCTACTTTGGCACAAGTGGTTTCAGAAAGTCAACGCCTTGATCAGGACCCTCGTCCTAGACGATGACCCCTTCTCAGAATAGAGGATACTCCCAAAAATACTTTAATAATAAATTATTTTGTATGACCTCGCCAAGATCTAAATCAACTTTCTTGACCATTCAAGTCTAAATCATTTCTGGAACAACCTATACATACTCGTACTGGTATCCTTAAATGTAAAGCATGGCAAAAGCATGAAATAAATATTCAAAAGTAATCCTAAAGATTCTTGCTTATTCATGAATTTTCAACATGAAAATGGCATATAAGAATAACACAAAAATCTAAAAATTTATGCACATATATCATAATAAGTCATCTAAACTTTAGCTATATCAATTCTAAGTTAAAAGTTACTCACTCTCTCCAATTAAGTGCATATTAACTCTTTTAAGCAATCCATCAAACACTTTGTATGTATGCTTTTGTGAGTTAAACCACTTTAATAAAGGGTTATATCAACTCACCTCAAAACTCCTCGAGCCAATACATAGGCCCCAGTCCATTTTATACCTGTCAAAAAATCGATTCTGCAACAACCAGTGCATTTTAATTAATTTTAAAGTTTCATACCTAAACATGAAACTTACTGTTGATACAGAGACAGAAGGGGATTAACTATTCAATTCTTACCTACTACTATTGTAGGATAATTAAAAATATGAAATTTTATATATCTGAGTTCAAGAATTAGTGATTTGTAAAGAAACCTAGAACTTCCCGTTGCTTGCGTGAGTATTGAGCAGCAAGGCTGCCTCTGCTTTGTTTCGTGGCGTTCTGTTTCTCTTTTACGTATAAGGCTTTTTAGCCTTCTACCTTTGCGTGAATGAACATAACGTTAGTTCTGTTTTGTTTAAAGCTTTAAGTCTTTTGCCTTCCCACTTTATGGGCTTTAGGCTTGTCCCTTTTTCTTCTTCTTAAACTTAACTAATAATTAATGATACTCATTTTTAATAATTAATAATATTAAAATTATTAATATTCCCTTGCTTGTATATCATATTATTTATAAATAGAGAAGTAACTCAAAAGTCAATCATAAAGGTTTAAATCCGTAATAAAAGTAAAAAATTTAAACTCAAGGCAAGATTAAAAAAAATCAATATTTAGCGTGTCTTGAAACTTTTATAGATTTGAGAAGTGTTTCAATCTTCCCCCCGTAAAAACATTCGTCCTCGAATGTTGCTAGGGCCATATTATTAAGCTAACAATCATTTCTTAAGTCCTTGAACTTCTTAAGGTTTCTTAGCACTACTCACTTTCCCAAAGGCCTCAAAATTTTGGTTAACTCTCTAAATTTTCAAAAATTTTGGCAGAGTCTCCTCTGTAAATTGGACTATCCAAAAAAATATACATGTCACCAATATCACAACTACATCGACAACAACCAAATATACCATAACATGCCATTTAAAGGTACCATACACAACTCATAAACTAATTACTCACACTCCGACAAAGAGGTACCACAATAACCAATCAAAATCTAAATTACCACACTTTAGAAAAAGTAAATTACTATAATGAATTAAATGTACTCTGGTATGGTACTAAATTATTTAATAACTAAATATACTCTAACAGAAAATAAATTACTTCAACAACAAAGTGTAATCTAGCAAGGATATAAACACATGCTAACTTGTACCTAATAAATAAAATATAAATGCCAAGCCAAACCTAGGTTCACATACCTTGTTCCTCAAATAAATAAGGATACTTCTTCCTCATATCTTCCTCGACCTCCCACGTAGCCTATTTTGAATCGTGATTACTCTACAAAACTTTTACCGATGCTAAATCTTTTGTTCTCAACTTTCTTACTTGCCTATCGAGTTTTTCTATAGGTACCTCTACATAAGTCAAGCCGTTTTTAATATCTATGGTATCAGTATGTATTATATGCGATTCATCATGAATGTACTTCCTAAGCATAGACACATGAAAGACATGATGAACAGAGGACAACTCAACGGGCAAGGGTAGCTCATAAGCCACGTTTCTCTTCTTTTCTATAATCTTATAAGGTCCGATAAATCTAGGACTAAGTTTTCCTTTCTTACCAAACCTCACAACTCCTTTCATTGGTGAAACTTTCAAAAATACCTTGTCACCAACCATGAACTCTACGTCATGATGCCCCTTATCACAATATGACTTTTGACAACTCTGAGCCGCTTTCAGTCTTTCTCTGATTAGCTAAACTTTCTCTAAGGCCTCATAAGCAAACTCTGGACCGATCAACGGTACCTCTGCTGGTTCAAACTAACCCAGTGGAGACCTACATCTTCACCCATACAACACTTCATAAGGAGCCATACCAATGTTGGCTTGATAGCTGTTATTGTAAGCAAATTCTATAAGTGGCAAGTGATCATCCCAATTACCTCCAAAATCTATAATGCATGCTCGCAACATATCTTCAATAATCTGAATGGTCCTTTCTGCCTGACCATCGGTCTGTGGATGGAAAGCGGTGCTCAAATTGACCTTGGTACCTAATATTTTCTGAAATGCCTGCCAAAAATGCGCCGTGAACTAAGGGCCTCTGTTAGATACGATTGAAACTAGAGTACCATGCAATCAGAATATTTCTTTGATGTACAACTGCGCATACTGCTCTACAGAATCTATCATCTTTATTGGTAGAAAATGCGTGGACTTTGTCAGTTGGTCTGCAATAACCCAAATTTAATTATGCTTACGGTATGTGCGAGGCAGACCTACGACAAAATTCATATTAATCAACTCCCATTTCCACTGTGGTATCTCTATGTCTTGAGCTAGGCCACCATGCCTCTGATGTTCAACTTTGACTTGCTGGCAATTCAAACATTTGGCCACATGATCTGCTACTTGCTTCTTCATGTCTTTCCAGCAATACAACTATTTCAAGTCTAGATATATTTTGGTAGCACCTGGGTGGATAGAGTACCTCGAGCTGCGAGCTTCTTTCATTATGGCCTTCCTAAGACCATCTACATCAGGCATACATAATCGATCATTCAACTTCAAAACTCCATCACTTCCTAGAGTAAAAGTAGTGATTTCTTTGTTTCTGACTCCTTCTTTTAACTTCACTAAGTACGGATCTTCGTCTTGCTTAGCCTTAACATGCCCAACCAGAGAGGATTGCGCTAGGGCATAAGAAGTTATACCTCCTTCTTCGGTCTCATCCAATCTAATTTCATCATTTGCCAATTTTTGAATTTCTCGACCCAAAGTTCACCTTTGTACTGCAAAGATGGCCCAAGACACCCATTTACTTCCTACTAAGTGCATCTGCTACCACATTAGCTCTGCTCGAGTGATAAAGGATATTGATGCCATAATCCTTCAATAGCTCGAGCCACCTTCTCTGTCTCAAATTTAACTTTTTCTGCTTGAAAATGTACTGGAGGCTTTTGTGATCTGTAAACACTTCAGAATGCTCGCCATAAAGGTAGTGTCACAATATCTTTAATGCAAACAACACTGCTGTAAGCTCTTAGTCGTGTATGGGGTAGTTCTTCTCATAATTCTTTAACTGCCTGGAAATATAAGCAATAACTTTTCCATCTTGCATAAGAACACAACCAAGACCAACTCTGGAGGCATCAAAATACACTATGAACCCACCCGAACCTGTCGGCAATGTTAACACAAGTGCAATAGTCAACCTCTTCTTTAACTCTTGAAAACTTTGCTCACAAGCGTCTGACCACTGGAACTTAACTACTTTCTGAGTTAACTTAGTTAATGGAGCTTCAAGTGAGGAAAATCTCTCTACAAATCTTTTATAGTAGCCAACTAACCCCAAGAAACTCCTGATTTTGGTTGGAGTTGTCGGCCTTGGCCAATTCTTGACTGCTTCTGTCTTCTGAGGGTCTACTTTTATGCCTTCACTAGATACCACATGGCCTAAGAATGCCACTGACTGCAACCAGAACTTACATTTAGAAAATTTGGCATAAAGCTCAATCTCTTTCAAGGTCTGCAAGAATATCCTAAGGTGTTCTGCATGCTCATCCTTGCTCTTAGAGTATATCAAAATATCATCTATAAACACGATAATAAAGGTATCAAGGAATGTCTTGAAAACTCTGTTCATGAGGTCCATGAATGCAGCTGGAGCATTTATCAACTCGAAGGACATTACTAGAAATTCATAGTGCCTGTAGTGAGTTCTAAAGGCTTCTTTAGATATATCCTCTCCTCTCGTTCTCAACTGATGGTACCCCGACCTCAAGTCTATCTTTGCAAAGTACTTTGCTCCCTGAAGTTGATCAAATAAATTATTAATTCTTGGTAGTGGGTACTTGTTCTTAATGATAACTTTATTCAACTGCCGATAGTCGATGCACATTCCAAGAGACCTATCTTTCTTCTTGACAAACATGACCGGGGCACCCCACGGTGAAACACTCGGCTTGATGAAGCCCTTGTCAAGAAGGTCTTTCAACTGTTCCCTCAACTCATTAATTTCTGCTAGAGCCATCCTATAAGGAGATATAGATATGAGTTGAGATCCTGGCATGAGATCGATGCCAAAGTCTATGATTCTTTCAGGAGGAAGTCCGGGAAGGTCATTTGGGAAAACTTCTGGAAATTTTCTAACAAGTGGCACAGACTGAAGAGTTGGTGGTTGTAGACATGTAATTTTTTACCCTCCCCGAAATTTTATACATTTTAATGTTTAAATTTCAACTTTTTTGCTTCATTTTATCTTAAAAAATAAAAACTACAAAAATATTTTCCTCTATTCTAGCTAATTAGTATTTTGTCTAGCAATTTTTAAGTCATTATTTTTTACAAAAATGAAAATCAAGAAAAAGAAAAGTTGATTTATAAGAAAAAAATAAAAATTCTTTCCACTCTTTTAAATGTGGACCCCTATCTTATCTCTCCATAACAAACTTCACTTGCACCACATTCCCCACGTCACCTCTCCCGTACATAGACAAAAAATCACCAATTCAATTCCCAAAACAGAATATTCTAGAAGAGGGACCACACACAAGTTTTCTTGTTCTCCAAGCTGCAATTTACATATTCACAGACAGAGTGAGAGAGTCACTGGAGAGAGGAAGAGAGAATAGAGCAAAGTGACGGGGAGGGTAAGACAGAGAACAAATTTTCAAAAATCTCTAGTACTCGACAAGTAGGCAAGCTTTATTGGGTCGGGCCCCAATTTTCAAAAAATTCAAAAATATTTTTCTTTAATTCCTTCTTTAGAAGTCTTTCTTTAAGACGTCAAATTCAAAAATATTTTTTTTCTTCTTTAGAAGTCTTTCATTCAGAAATATATAAAAATAATTGAATCCAAAAATATTTTCGTTCTTCTTCAAATGTTTTTCTTTCGAAAATTAAAAAGAAAACTCAAAATCCAAATGTAACGACCTAACTTGGTATTTTGAGAATTAACGTTCCGTTCGGCGACTTAAGGTCTCGAGCAATTTCGTAATATGTATTATGACCCGCGTACGTAGTCGAATTTGGTTTTTCAGAAGATTTGAAATTTAATTGAAAGAACAATTCTTATTTTTGAAGCTTAAACGAAAAGAGTTGACCGAAGTTTGACCTTTGAGCCAACGACTCCGGAATAGAATTTTGATAATGTCAATAGTTTTGTATGGTAGTTTCGGACTTAGGCGTATGTCCGAAATTTGATTTGGAAGTTCGTAGGACAATTCGGTACATTTCGGCGAAAAATTAGAAAATGAAGTTTTTGAAATATTCATAAATTTGGCCGTAAGTCGATTGTTTTATAACGAGGTGGGATTTCGATTCCGAAAAATTGGAACAACTCCATTATGTCATTTATGACTCGTGTGCAAAATTTGAAGTAATTCCGGATTGATTTGATACGTTTCAGCGCAAAATATTGAAGTTGAAAGATTTGAAAACTCATAATTCGATTCGATGCGCGATTCATAATTTCGGCATTGTTTGACGTGGTTTGAAGCCTCAACTAAGTTAGTATTGTATTTTGAAACATGTTGGTATAATTGGTTAAGGTCCTGAGGGCCTCAGGTGGATTTCGGAAGGCTAACATATTGGATTTTTGGACATTGGAACTGCTGGATTTTTGGACTTGCTGGTGTTTTCACTTCTGCGGAAGCTTCATCGCAGAAGCGGCCTCGTAGAAGCGAGATGAAGGTCGCAGAAGCAAAATTAGGAATGAAGGATGGACTGGATAGAGGTCGCAGGTGCGAAGAATTTTCCGCACATGCATGATCGCAGAAGCGGGTGTAGGGAACACAGAAGCGGACAGCAACGCAAAAGTGCAACTCCTGCTGCACTTGCGGTTGCGCAGAAGCGGAGCCTTGTCCGCAAGTGCAGGGTTTCGGCTAGCAGTGGTGTTTTGCAGAAGCGAGATTGGTCTCACAAAAAGAGAGGTCGCAGATGCGACCAAATTGTTCCGCAAAAGCAGAACTGGACAGAATCATAAGGACCAAAAATGGTCATTTCTTCATTTTCGATTGTGATTTTTGGAGCTCGGCTCTTGGGCGATTGTTGAGGATTTCTTCACAAGCTTGGTTGGGGTAAGTGTTCTATATCTGAAAGTGATTATATTTCATGAATCTAGGATTATATTCATCGTTTAATTCGAGTTTTAATGGAGGAAATTGGAATTTTTGTAAAACTTTTCAAAAATAAAAATTCAAGATTTGGAAGACGATTTGTTATTGGAATTTGATAAAATGGATATGGTTGAACTCGTATCGGAATGGGTGTTCGAATTTCGTAAATATTTTGTCGGGTTCCGAGAGGCGGGCCCCGCGTTGACTTTTGGTTGACTTTTTAATGTGAATTTTTAAGTTGACGTTTTATTTTTTGAAATTATTTTCGATGAATTTTAATAAAGTTATACAATTAATTTGAATAGATTTGAGCTGTCTGGAGGTCAATTCTAGCAAGAAGGCTATTTTGGAATATCGGCCTAACCTAACCTTGTGGGAGAAATTTTCCATTGGGCATTGAGTCGTATGTGCCATTTGAGTAATGTGAAAGTCATGTACGCGAGGTGACGAGTACGTACTCGGGCTTATATGTGCAAATTGTATTGGTTTAAAGTCGCTGGAATTGTTAAGTATTAAATTGGAAATTTGCTCGCACTTATTAAATCCTTATTTGTCATATCTCGTTCTTTGTTTGTCGAATTGTTTTATATGATAAATTGGTGTGATTGCTACTTTGATTTCTATGTGAATTCCTTGTGCTTGTTGGGTTGATATTTTCTGGAAATAATGACATTTTGGATTTTTCATCCGCAAATCATTATTAAATAAGTTTAAATGGAGACATTAATATATTTATCAGAAATTTGGATTAAAGAAGAGGTTGTCCTTGCTGAATTATTTTTTCATCCTTGTTGTACTGCATATTTACTTTGGGACTACGAGGCATTTACTCATGACATCCCCCTGTACTGTATATTTACTTTGGGACTACTAGGCGTTTACTCGGGAGATTTCCATGTACTGCATATTTACTTTGGGACTACGAGGCGGTACCTCGGAAGATCCCCCTGTATTGCATATTTACTTTGGGACTACGAGGCACTTGCATATTTATTTTGGGACTACAAGGCAGTACCTCGGGAGATCCCCCCTGCTGAGCATTCACATTTGGATTTACGAGGCGATACCTCGAGAGCGCCCTGTTGTTTATCTCTATTTGTTGTACTATTACTTTTCTGTAAATTTCTGTCGTTCACTTCTCAGTCATTTCATTAAATTATTATGTCTTCTACCTTGTGAATTGACTGTACGGGTGTGAAAGGAATAAGGCATGAGGTGCCATGAGATAAGAAAGTGGACTGAGACCTGAGAGTTTTAGGATTTTGAGGTGAGGTATCAACCAATGATTTTATTTAAAAGAATTATATTCGAAAGGTTTTTATTTGAAAGAATTATATTCGAATGGTTTTATTTAAAAGAATTATATTCGAAAGGTTTTTATTTAAAAAAATTATATTCGAAAGATTGTATTTAAAAGAATTATATTCGAAAGGTTTTTATTTGAAAGAATTATATTCGAGAGGTTTTTATTTAAAAGAATTATATTCTAAAGGTTGTATTTAAAAGAATTATATTCTAAAGGTTTTTATTTGAAAGAGCTATATTCGAAGGGTTTTATTTTAAAGAATTATATTCGAAAGATATTTATTGAAAGGATTATATTGGGAGTTATTTATTTGAAAGATTCGTATTCGTAAGGTATTTATCTGGAGAAAATATATTCGGGATATATATTTAATTGGAAAGGGTTACATTCTAAAGATTCTATGTGAAAAACTTGTAGATAAAAGATGTATATTTTGAAAGGCTTGCTTCATTGGTTGCACTTGTCTTTAATATTCGTGTGAGAAATATTTGTGGTGTTCTTGCTGCCTTGATATTTATATCACTAGTTGATTATTGTTGCTATCACTGCTATTTGTCTTCCTATTATTTTTGTATGCTATATTGCATAGGTTATTTGACTAGTGAGTGTCTTGACTGTACCTCGTCACTACTCCACCGAGGTTAGTCTTGATACTTACTGAGTACCGACTGTGGTGTACTCATACTACACTTATGCACATTTTTGTGCAGATCCAGGTATTGGAGATATCAGACTCGGGCAGAGTTAGTGTATTGATCGCAAGGATTCAAGGTAGAGCTGCTTGGTCATCGTAGTCCCTTGGAGTCTTTCCATTTTATTGTACTGTTAATTATTATTCGAACAATATTGTATATTCGATCCTTGAGATCATTTCATAAATCCAGTTAGAGTTCATGACTCAATACTACCAGTCTTGGGAGGCTGTTATAATTATTTCCACTGTTGGTTTTAACACTTGTATTACATTATATATTTATACAAAAAAATGGCTTGAATTGTAATTGTAATCGACTTACCTAGTCTTAGAGACTAAGTGACATCACGATGCCTGTGGTGGAATTTTGGATCGTGATAAGTTGGTATCAGAGCCCTAGGTTCATAGGTTCTACGAGTCACGAACGAGTTTAGTAGTGTCTTGCGGATCGGTACGGAGACGCCTGTACTTATCTTCAAGAGGCTACAGAACTGTTAGGAAATTTTCATTTCTTTCATTCCTGTCGTGCGGATTTATTGATCTTGGAATTTGAGTCTTTGTATCTCTATTCTCTCACATATGGTTAGGACACGAGCTACCGGGTCAGCTAAGCAGACACCCGCGCAAATTGCTAAGGCCGCAAGAGGACGGGGCCGAGGTAGAGGCCGAGGAAGGGCACATGCCGCAACTAGAACACCTATCAGAGTAGCCGTTGAGGAGCCGTCAGTAGCTCCAGTTGGGGGACAGGCACCAGTGACACCTGTTGTTACCCCCGTATTTCAAGAGACTTTAGCACAGTTTCTGAACATGTTTGGTTTATTAACTCAGGCGGGATTGATCTCCGTTTTACTAAATATTTCACAGATTGAGGGAGGAGTTTAGACTCTTATCGCCCGTACCCCAGAGCTACAAGTTCACAGTGGTCAGGTTCTGGGTATAGTACCGGTACAACATGTTATTCCGGTTCAGCCTGAGTTCAGGCTAGAGGCATCATAAGAAGAACAAAAGAGACTTGAGAGATTTAAGAAGTATAGTCCACCTACCTTCAGTGGCACAATTACTGAGGATGCCCAGGGATTTCTAAAAGAGTGTCACCGTATTCTCCGTACCATGGGTATGGTGGAAGTGAACGGAGTTGCCTTTACTTCATTTCAGCAGTCAGGAGCAGCGTATCAGTAGTGACAGGTTTATGAAGAAGGTAGACCAGCCGATGCAATGCCTCCAATTTGGGCTCAAACTTTTGGGAATATTTTTGAAAGAGTTTGTTCCCCAGACTCTCCGGGATGCATGGAACACAGAGTTTGAATGGTTGCACCAGGGCACCATGACGGTGTCGGAATATGATATCAGGTTCAGTGAGTTAGCTTGTCATGCACCTATCTTGGTTCCTACAGTTAGAGAGCGAGTCCATAGATTCATTGAAGAGCTCGATTATGATTTTAAAATATGTATGGCTCAAGAGTTGTAGACTAACATTCAATTTCAGCAAGTAGTAGAGATTGCCAGGATGTTAGAACGTGTTCGAAGTGAGGAAAAAGAGTCTAAGGAGGCCAAAAGGCCTCGGAACTCTAGAGGATTCAGTGGATTCTACTCTGCAGCTATGACTCATCATGGCGGGGGCTCGGGCAGTCGGTCATCCCTGTCTGCAAATTCAAAATACTCGTAGTGCTCCAGCTAGTAATTTTAGTGCACTACCGGCACGGGGTTCTTACAGTGGTTATTCCAGTTATCCGGCACAGCCTTAGCGCGAGCAGCCGCGGCCTCGGAGGGGTTGTTATGAGTATGATGATACTAGGCACATCATGAGAGATTTTCCCAGACTTGGGAGAGGCGAATTTCATCGAAACACTCGGGCTACGAGTTTTAATCCAGTTAATACTCCACGTGCACAGCTAGTTAGGAGTGGAGGACAAGCGGGTAGAGGGCACCCTAGAGGGGGAGGCCCAGCCCGTTGATATAATTGCTATGACATGGCCGAGGTCGCTACATCCGACGATGTCATTACAGGTACGGACCCAATTTGTTATAAAGGAATATTTTCCTTAGTTTGATTTGGTTCTGAGTATCAAGGCTAGTCCTCCTATTATGCTCCACTTATGTGTGAACTTCATAATTCTATGACCTACTTATGTGTTTACCCCTGTTGGGAGATTTTATTGCGATAGTCATACCTATCATTTTGTTTTGTACATTATTGAGGGCTATGAGTCCAAAAGTGACTTTATGTTACTAATTACGGTGTGTTTTGATGTGATTTTGGGATAATTGGTTACAAATTGTGATTTATATGCCCTATCGGTATGAGGGTTCATTATATGTTGTGAAATATTTTATCGGAAATTTATTAAAAGAAGAAAAAAAAGAAATGGAAGGATTTCGATTGGCACGATGTGCATATTACTTGTGACTCAGAGCTGAGGACGTGATTCTCGTATTTTAATATGATGTGAAATGTTTAAACCGGGCTACAAGCTGCGGTAGAAGTTATATAAGGACGAGATCCTTGTGATGAAAATTTATGTGTTTAAATTCTCCCTTGTGAAATTAAATTTGTACTATAGTACTAATAGGGAGTCATGCATGTTAGGCTTATTTGATAATTCTTGTATGTATTTTTCTGTGCATATTTAACCATTTCGTGCTGTAATTATTGAGTTTTAGCCCACGAGGTGAGTGCCCAGGTGGCGTTAAACATGATTCGTTAATTCGGATAAATAATTATGAGGTCTTCATGCCTCGCATGTTGCTGTCAGTATTGTGAAAAAAGAAAAATTGAAATGAGGTTTTGGATATTGTGAGGTTAATTGACGATGCTGTAATTAATTATGAACACTGTTATGATAAGAGATGTGGTTATAGACATACGTATGATGTGTGCGTAGGCACGAGTTGCTATAGACGGTTGAGACCAATACAATGTGTTGGTATGAAAAGCGGGCCTTTTGGAATTAATAGGAGTGTAAGAAATTGGTTTTAAAGTTTATAAATGTGGATAAATGAAATAATCTCAACTGAGAGGGTGTTGTCGGATCGTGTTAAAATTTTGGTGATGTGGACTCACCGTGAGCAGGTGTGTAATAATACACTTAGTAATTTAATGTTCTCAGAATAATTCTTGGCACATTCGAGGATGAACATATGTTTTAAGAGGAGGAGAATGTAACGATCCGACTTGTCGTTTTGAGAATTAACGTTCTGTTCAGCGACTTAAGGTCCTGAGAAACTTCGTAATATGTATTATGACCCGCGTGTGTGGTCGAGTTTGGTTTTTTGGAAGATTTAGAATTTAATTGAAAGAACAATTCTTATTTTTAAGCTTAAATAAAAAGAGTTGACCGGAGTTTGACTTTTGAGCAAACAACTCTAGAATTGAATTTTGATGATGTTAATAGCTTCGTATGGTGATTTCGGACTTAGGCGTATGTCCAGAATTTGATTTGAAAGTCCGTAGGACAATTCGGCACATTTCGGCGAAAAATTAGAAAATGAAGTTGTCACGACCCAAAATCCCACCACAGGCGTCGTGATGGCACCTAGTCTCTAAGACTAGGTAAGCCGATTTCAATTACATTTTGAAGCTATTTTTTTTTGAAATTAACAGCGGAAATAATTACAATATACAACCTCCCAAGACTGGTAGTACTGAGTCACGAACTCTAACTGAATACATGGAATGATCACGAGGACCGAATATACAATACTGTTTGATTACAAATTAACAGTACAATGAAATAAAAAGACTCCAAGGGACTGCGACGACTAAGCAGCTCTACCTTGAATCCTTACGATCCCGCTTTAACTCTGCTCAAGTCCGATATCTCCAATACCTGGCTCTGCACAAAAATGTGCAGAAGTATAGTATGAGTACACCACGGTCGGTACCCAGTAAGTATCAAGACTAACCTCAATGGAGTAGAGATGAGGTACAGTCAAGATACTCACTAGTCTAATAACCTGTGCAATATAACATACAAAATACTAGGAAACAAATAGCAACAAGGGCAGGATGAAACAACCAGTGGTATGCGCAGCAAGACAACAAGAATACCATAAACATCATTCAACAATTAATAATACATGTACGCCCAATTAATTCAAGTTTATTTCAAATAAATATCCTTCACATAAAATTCTTCCAAATAACTCTATTTCAAATGTAGTTTTCTCAAATAATTATTTTTCAAATATAATTCTTTCAATAAATATTTTCAAATATAATTTTCTCAAATAATTATCTTTCAAATACAATTCTTTTATATAATTCTTTTTGAATAAAAATCTTTCCAAATAAATATTTTGAATATAATTCTTTCAATTAAAAGTCACCATGTGATACCTCACTTCAACATCATAAAAATACGGGTCTCAGCCCATTTTTATATTTTTCGTAAACATGGGTCTCATCCCATTTTTCATGTTTCCACGGCACCTCGTGCCCATAATTAAATCATCATATTTTCCCGGCACCTCGTGCCCTCATTTCATATCACAATTGTACGGACAACTCACGTGCCAAATATCATTATCATTTCATCACAGCACCTCGTGCCCACATTTCATATCTCAACTGCACGGACAATTCACGTGCCAAATATCCTCATTATTTACTCACGGCACCTCGTGCCCACATTTCATTTTATAATCCGCCTGGCCATAGCCACAGGCTCTCAATTTCAACATAAATCAGATTGTTATCAATTTACCAACAATAAGACAAATTGCACAAGGTATAAAAATAAACACAAGAAAATCACAACATCACATGAAAATCATCAACACCACAACCCCACATCATCACATATCATCCCTGACAATAGCCACCCTTATCGTTCCTATTGCCACCCTTATCTCTCCTATAGCCACCCTTATCGCTCCGCCCATACAATATCAATAGCCACCCTTATCGCTCCTATTGCCACCCTTATCTCTCCTATTGTCACCCTTATCGCTCCGCCCAGAAAATATTCCAACAACACAACAACAGTGAAATGCCACCCTTATACCCACATAATATCAACGATAAAATGCCACCCTTATCTCCTCAAAATAATAATTCACACAACACAACAATTTACACGGCAAGTTATCATGGCAACATAACAAAATCAATTCACATTACAGTTTGCTCAATGGCCACAACAAATTCCAAGGATATAACAAAATCAATTAATTTTCACAACAAATAGCCAAAAGCTCCACACAATGTGTACAACGCCCAAAAATAACCAATAGAGATAGAAATTACTCAACATAAAGCAAAGTTTTTCTTAAATTTAAATTTTCAATAATTATATAAACACCTCTTCTTAAGATCATTTAATTAATTATTTCCAGAGAAAAAATTCATAATGAAATTAAATTCTAATAATTATCAAACCAACAAATTCACGGAATTACATAAATAATCAAGTAACAATCACATCAAATTATCATATAACGACAGATTCAACAACAACAAGGATTTATGCACGATAATTAGATGATTAAATATATACCAATAATTATCCAATTTATCACACACTATGCTCAGAATTTTAACTCAATAAAATTTACACATATAAGCTGAGTACGTACTCGTCACCTCGCGTACACGACTTTTCACATTTCACAAATGGCACATAAGACTCGATGCCTAAAGGGTAATTCCCCCACTCGAGGTTAAGCAAGACACTTACCTTTTTGAAGTTAGGCCGATATTCCAAAATAGCCTTCTTGCTTGAATTGACCTCCGGACAGCTCAAATCTATCCAAATTAATTGTATAACTTCATTAAAATTCATCGGAAATAATTCCAGATAATAATATGTCGACTTAAAAATTTATTCCAAAAAGTCAACAAAAGTCAACGTAGGACCTGCCCCTCGGAACCTGACATAATTTTCATGAAATTCGAACACCCATTCCGATACGAGTTCAACAATACCAATTTTATCGAATTCCAATAACAACTCGACCTCCAAATCTTAAATTTTTGGTTTTGGAAGATTTTACAAAAATCTTGATTTTCCTCCAGTAAATCTGAATTAAATGATGGATTCAAAGACATAATCATGGAAATTAATCAAAACTGGATAAGAATCACTTACCCCAAATACCCACACAAGAATCCCTCTAAAAATCGCCTTCTATCGAGCTCCCAATTAGATTTTGAGTTGTGAACTCAAACCCCCGTTTTTTGGACTTTTAATTCTGCCAAGATAGGCTTTCTTTGCATTTGCGACCATTGCTTCGCGTTCGCGAAGGCCAAAACCCAATTGACTCAAATTCTTCATCGCGTTCACGACCTCCTCGTCGCGTTCGCGAAGGCCAACTGTTTCTGCCCCATCATTTCCTCTTCGCGTTCGCGACCTCCTCGTCGCGTTCGCGATGACCAGCTGACCAACTCCTTCGCGTTCGTGTTCCACGCTTCACGTTCGCGAAGGCCAAACGATCAGTCCCTCAAATTCCTCTTCGCGAACACGGGAACTCCTTCGCGTTCGCGAAGAAGGAAACCAGACTTCGGCAACAGTAGTCCAAACAACTCTAGTTTGGTCTGAAACCACCCCGAAACACACCCGACCCCCTCGGGACCGCGTCCAATCATACCAACCTACCCCATAACATAATACAAACATGCTCGAAGCCTCAAATCACATTAAATAATATCGAAACGACTTCAAATTTTGCACACAAGTCATAAATGACATAACAGACCTATTCAAATTTCTAGAATCGGATTCCGACCTCGATATCAAAATGTCAACCCCCAGTCAAACTTTCCAAAAATTCAACTTTCGACATTTCAATCTTAATTTCACTACGGAACTCCAAATAATTTTTCGGACACGCTCCTATGTCCAAAATTACCATACAGAGCTATTGACATCATCAAAATTCTATTCCGGAGTCATTTGCTCAGAAGTCAACTCTCAGGTCAACTCTTTCCATTTAAGCTTCAAATTAAGGATTGTTCTTTTAATTTAATTTTGAATCTTTAGTAAATCAAACTCGACCACACCCGCGGGTCATAATACATACTGTGAAGCTGCTCGAGACCTTAAGTCACTAAACGTGGCGTAAATTCTTAAAATGATAAGTCGGGTCGTTACAGAAGTTTTTGAAATATTCAGAAATTTGGCCCTAAGTCGATTGTTTAATAACGAGGTCAGATTTTGATTTTGGAAATTGGAACAACTCCATTATGTCATTTATGATTCGTGTGCAAAATTTGAAGTCATTCCGGATTGATTTGATACGTTTCGACACAAAATATAGAAGTTGGAAGATTTGAAAACTCAAAATTCGATTCGATGCGCGATTCATAATTTCGGCATTGTTTGACATGGTTTGAAGCCTCGACTAAGTTTGTATTGTATTTTAGGATATGTTGGTATAATTGGTTAAGGTCCTGAGGGCCTCGGGTGGATTTCGAAAGGCTAACGGATTGGAGTTTTGGACATTGTAACTGCTGGATTTTTGGACTTGCTGGTGTTTTCGCTTCTGCGGAAGCTTCATCGTAGAAGCGACCTCGCAAAAGTGAGATGAAGCTTGCAGAAGCGAAATTGGGAAGGAAGGCTGAACTGGACAGAGGTCGCAGGTGCGAAGAATTTCCCGCATATGCGTGATCGCAAAGCGGGTGAAGGGAACACTGAAGCGGACAACAATGCCGAAGCGCAACTCCAACCGCACCTGCAGTTGCACAGAAGCAGAGCCTTGTCTGTAAGTGTGGGGTTTCGACTAGCAGTGGTGTTTTGTAGAAGCGATATTGGTCTCGCAAAAGCGAGGCCGCAAATGCGACCAAATTGTTCCGCAGAAGCGGAATTGCTCAGAATCATAAGGACAAAAAATGGTCATTTCTTCATTTTCGATTGGGATTTTTGGAGCTCGATTCTTGGGCGATTTTTGAGGATTTATTCACAAGCTTGGTTGGGGTAAGTATTCTATATACAAAAGTGATTATATATCATGAATCTAGGGTTATATTCATCGTTTAATTGGAGTTTTAATGGAGGAAATTAGGATTTTTGTAAAACTTTTCAAAAATGAAAATTCAAGATTTGGAAGACGATTTGTTATTGGAAGTCGATAAAATGGGCATGGTTGAACTCTTATCG
Organism: Nicotiana tabacum; assembly: GCF_000715075.1. Taxonomy (NCBI): domain Eukaryota; kingdom Viridiplantae; phylum Streptophyta; class Magnoliopsida; order Solanales; family Solanaceae; genus Nicotiana; species Nicotiana tabacum. Next base: position 122,787,887 of record NC_134098.1, read on the forward strand.
GAATGGGTATTCGAATTTTGTAAAAATTTTGTCAGGTTCCGAGAGGCAAGCCCCGCGTTGACTTTTGGTTGACTTTTTAATGTGAGTTTTTAAGTTGATGTTTTATTTTCCGAAATTATTTTTGACGGATTTTAATGAAGTTATACAATTAATTTGAATAGACTTGAGCTGTATGGATGTCAATTCAAGTAAGAAGGCTATTTTGGAATATCATCCTAACTTCAAAGTGGTAAGTATCTTGCCTAACCTTGTGTGGGGGAATTTCCCTTAGGCATTGAGTCGTATGTGTCATTTGTGTAATGTGAAAGCCATGTAAGCGAGGTGATGAGTACGTACTCAGGATTATATGTGCAAATTGTATTGGTTTAAAGTCGTAGGAATTCTTAAGTATTAAATTGGAAATTTGCTGGCACTTATTAAATCCTTATTTGTCATGTCTCGTTCTTTGTTTGTCGAATTATTTTATATGATAAATTGGTGTGATTGCTACTTTGATTTCTATGTGAATTCCTTGTGCTTGTTGGGTTGACATTTTCTGGAAATAATTACATTTTGGATTTTCCATTCGCAAATCATTATAAAATAAGTTTAAATGGAGACGTTAATATATTTATCAGAAATTTGGATTAAAGAAGAGGTTGTTCTTGCTGAGTTATTGTTCCATCCTCACTGTACTGTATATTTACTTTGGGACTACGTGGCATTTACTCGGGAGATCCCCCTGTACTGCATATTTACTTTGGGACTACGAGGCGTTTACTAGGGAGATCCCCATGTACTAAATATTTACTTTGGGACTACGAGGAGTTTACTCGGGAGATCCCCCTGTACTGCATATTTACTTTGGGACTACTAGGAGTTTACTCGGGTGATCCCCCTTTACTGCATATTTACTTTGGGACTACGAGGCGGTACCTTGGGATATCCCCCTGTTGTAACGACCCGGCCGGTCGTTTCGGGAGTTATAGTCCCGTTTCCCCCATTTCTATTTCCTTTATGCTCTTAAACTATATTATGATATACCGGGTTAGTTGGTTCAGGCCCGGAGTGGTTTCGGAGTGGAATGTGACACTTAGTCTCTTATTTAGAACCTTAAGTTGGAAAAATCAATCGGATATTGACCTATGTGTAAACAATCTCGGATTTGAATTCTGATGGTTCCGTTAGCTCCGTCAGGTGATTTTGGACTTAGGAGTGCGTCCAGAATGTGATTTGGAGGTCCGTGGTAGAATTAGGCTTGAATTGGCGAAATTGGAAATTTGGCAATTTTTGGTCGACAGTGAAAAATTTGATATCGGGGTCGGAATGGAATTACGGAAGTTGGAATGGGTTTGTAGCATCATTTGTGACGTGTGTACAAAATTTGAGGTCATTCGGACATAGTTTTGTTGGTTTCGGCATCGGTTTCCAAATTTGGAAATTTAGAAGTTCTTAGGCTTGAATCCGAGGGTAATTTGGTGATTTGATGTTGTTTTGAGTGATTCGAACGTTCGACTAAGTTTGTATGTTGAAATATGACTTGTTGGTATTTTTTGTTGAGGTCCCGAGGCCTCGAGGTGATTTCAGGTGGTTAACGGATTTGTCGAAGTTGGAAAATGCAGCTGAAGCTGCTGCTACTGCTATTTCCGCACCTGCGGAAGGAGGAGTCGCAGGTGCGAGGTCGCTGGCGCCCAAGGAGAGTCCGCAGATGCGAAAAAGAGGGCGCTGGGCAGGCTTCGCATAAGCGGAAGGAAATGCGCAGGTGCGCTACCGCAGGCGCGAGAATTTGAAGCACAGATGCGGAAAATGGGAGGCCAAGGTTAGAGCGCAGGCGCGAAAGATTTGGACGCACCTGCGAGCCCGCAGGTGCGAGACCTGGGCGCAGGTGCGGAGGCTGAGAGTTAAGTGATTCTCGCAGGTGCGAGGATTTTTGACCGCAGGCACGTGGAATAGGCCGCAGGTGCGAAAATCTGGGCAGAATGTATAGATAGCACTTTGCGAAATTTGGTTCATTTCCACCATTTTCAACTCGGTTTTTGGAGCTTTTGGAGTGATTTTTGAAAGGTGATTTAAGAGCTATCAGTGAGGTAAGTTGCTTGAGCCCTAATACTTGTATACATGGTGATTTTCCGTTGTTTAATCATTTTTATTAGTAAAAATGAGGGGTTAGGGCTTGGAATTTTTAAGAGTTTAATTTAAGGAATTGAAGGATCAAACGATGTCGGATTTTGATGAATTTGGTATGGTTAGACTCGTGAGTGAATGAGATTTCTAGTTTTGTAAATTTTGTCGGATTTCGAGACGTGGGCCTGGGGGGCAGGTTTGAGCCAGTTTCGGGTTTTGGTCTAATTTGATAGTTTTTCTTGTGGAATTCATTCCATTAGCGTATATTGATCTTATTGTACTGATTGTAAATAGATTTGGAGCATTTTAAGGACGAGTCTAGAGACAAGAGCATTGCGGGGTAGATATTTGAATGGTTTGAGGTAAGTAACGATTGTAAATCTAGTACTGAGGGTACGAAACCCCAGATTTTGTATTATTCTACTATTTTTAGTAACGCACATGCTAGGTGACGGGCGTGTGAGAGTGCACTATTGGGCATTGTGACTTGGTCCGTCCCGTAGCAACTGTAAAGTTGCATACTTCATTGAAACTATATGATACTTATATACTTTAGAAACAGTTTCTGTAAATTGGACTGAATGTCATGTTTGGGCCTTGTGCCAGTATTGTTTGGGCCCTTTTCTTACTATCCTCTCACTGTTTTCGATTGAAATCTATACTCAGTCATGTTTATACTTGTTTACCACATAACTCAGTTTTATGACTCTATTTTGATGCATATAAATATTTTGGGCCGAATGCCCTATTTTACTTAAATGCCCGAGTGGCTTGAGAGGTTTATGACTGAGTGAGGCCGAGGGCCTGATTTGTGAGGATATTTATGGGATCAGGCTGCACGCCGTAGCATGTTGCATATTTATGGGATCGGGCTGCACACCGTAACATGTTTGATATCGGCCGAGGGCCTGATTGTGAGAATGAGTATCGATCGGGGCTGCCCGCCTGCAGCATACTTTATTATTATAGCACACGAGTTATCCGTGCAGATTATAGCGCTTGGGCTGAAGGAGCCCCTCCGGAGTCTGTACACACCCCCAGTGAGCTCAGGTACCTACTGAGTGCGAGTACCGAGTGCTGAGTGACTGGGAGGCTTGAATGATTGTGAGGTATGCCCGAGTGGCAAGAGTGATTGTGAGGTATGCCCGAGTGGCAAGAGTGATTGTGAGGTATGCCCGAGTGGCATGAGTGACTGTGAGGTTTACCCGAGGGGCTGTATATGAGTGATGTTTTGCCCGAGAGGCTGTTTATGATTTCATCATTTTTGCTCGCCTTTGCATTTTTCCTCTGTCTGAAAACTGTTGAAAAATATCTTTAAATAATTTTTACTGGAACTGGGTTTAAACGAGATGTTTTGATTCAAATCCTGATTTTAAAAGCAGGAGGTATTTTACTGAGATTTTATGATATGAACGTTATATGCTTTGTTGCTCGTCTCTACTGCTCAGTCTTTATTTATTGTTGTTACTTATTGAGTTGGCGTACTCATGTTACTCCCTGCACCTTGTGTGCAGATCCAGGTGTAGCTGGACACGGTAGCAGTTATTGATTGTTCTGGTTGCAGATTCTTTTCTTGGAGATAGCAAGGTAGCTGTTTGGCGATCGCAACCCCTGCTCTTCTCCCTCTTATCTTCCTCTAGTTACATTTAGCTATTTTCCAGGCTGAGTTAGCCTTGATATTGTTAGACAGATTGTAGTAGATGCTCATGACTAGTGACACCCCGATGTCGGACTTTTCCTTCCGCACTTTTATTTTGATTGGAACTCCTTTACGAAGGTTTTTGTGTTAAATAACATTTCAATTTTCTTTGAAATGAAATTATCGATTTGTTTTGGAAATGAGTCGGCTTGCTTAGTTCAACGATAGGTGCCATCACAACATGGGTTAGTTTGGGTCGTGACAGATTGGTATCAGAGCCCTAGGTTACATAGGTCTCACGAGTCATAAGTAGGTTTAGTAGAGTCTTGCGGATCGGTACTGAGACATCTGTACTTATCTTCGAGAGGCTGCAGAATCCTTAGGAAAATTTCACTTTCTTGTATTCTATCATGCAAAATTGATTTAGCTTGAGACATAACTCTTTGAATTCCTTCCACACATTTGTATGCGCACATGAGCGCTCAGTATCAGTTATGCATCGCCGACTTGTGATTCTATGAACGAGGTTCAAGATGTGTGTTTTGTGTTTTTGTGATGGGCTACTCTGGAGGACTTGAGGCCAGGTTTAAACCGTAGTTTTGGCTCGGTAGCTTTAGTTGTAACCTGTACATTTGGACTCATATGTCCAGTAATGCCCCTACGAGTGGAATTCGTGGCTCGATGAGCGGTGGAATGGATTAGTGATGAGTATGATGTAACTGCGGGATGTGTTAAGACGATTTGAATGTGATGAGAAGTGTTTCCTTGAAATGTAAAGGAAGGCCATTGGGTGCTTGATTTTCGTTTTGATGTGACGTATGGTCTCGAGTGTGAATGTTTTGAAGGATCTTTCACGTTGTTAAATTTTGGGGCAAATTAAATTCTCATGTCTTGTCAATGAGTTTGGACTCAAGAAGAGTAAGTGATTGTGTAGTAATTGTGGTTGCGAATGGGCATTTTTGATGTTGATGGATCGAGAAAGATGATCTTCGAAGAGACTTAGAGTCGATAACATTTTATTAGTTCAGGTGCGACAGAGATACATTTCGATTTGATGCAGCAGTTAGGTAGCAAAGTATGAGGGAAGACATGACGAGAAGTGTTTCGCGGTGGTTGAAGTACTAGCAGGTCAAGTAGGAGAAGTAGAGGTTGAGAAGTTTCTTAAAGGAGATGATTTAACCGAAGTAAGAGTGACAGATTAGCATATAAATTCACTAGTAGGGTAGTCGTGCGCCTTGAGAAAGTGTAGAATGGTTTGGAATCGTGTTAGTATGTGAATCGGCCTGCAGACTCTATTTGGAGTGATGGTTAGTGTACAAAGAAATATTGAATATGGCAGAAAGGAGTGTGTTTGAAATGAATAGAGGCGTGAAGATCTGATTATCGTGTCAGGTGCAATATGACTTAAGTTCGGAAGGTATTGTTGACGCACAGTTAATATTAATAGGGAAAGTGCAGACTTATACAAATGGTGGGCGAACATGAACTCAGGAGAATTTACGGATTTAGTGGTCGTTGCACTCAGTGTAGTGTCATTGGAAGATGTCGGTAAGGAATTCCACATGTGGGTTATCTCCTGTGTGCAGCTAGCGGTGGCGTTATGTTGATGAAGCTTTTGCAAGGAATATTACTTGCTACCCAGTAGGAGGTCGCGTGTGTGATTTTGGCTGGAGATTTAGAATGTTCATGAAAGGCTTAATAAAAGACTTCGAGAAGTCGGGCAGGTTAACGGTGCGAGACCTTGGTAATTGAGAAGGAGAAATCCTTACGGGTTTTAATTTTATATAATTGCAGCTTAAGGGTAAGTGGGGGAGTCTGCTATCGACGAGTTGATTGCACGGTTATGGGTCGTATTAGTTTCGGTTCGGGATATACCGATGAATTAGTTATGACATGCAGAGGTCGAGATCGAGGATGACTCGGGTAAAGGAATTTTTGGACACAAGTTGTATTACACTCTATGGTTATAGGAGGGCCATAAAATAATTGAGTGGTTATTCATAGAGAATGTAGTGTACATGGAGCGGGAGTTTGCTCGGTTGCGTAGGAGTGTGGGTTACTCTTTATTCCCTTGGGTGTTGATGTGCTAATGGGGCACAGGTCGTTTCGGTCCGTTTGGTCGGTTAATTCGAGATTTGAGTAGAGTGGATGACTCTCGAGGATGGTTCCAATGGATTCAAGATTTATAAATATGGCTAGAAAACTGGGAGTTGCATTGAACGGTGTTGAGACTCGTGGCATCTTATATCATTGTGAATTATGCATTTCAGTATCAAGAAGGTGAAGGAAACAGTTTTAGGTTCACATAAAGTCTCTTCGGAGTAAGCATTTTTGGTTGTGGAACCTTTGGGATACATAAACATGGAATTCGGCGGCTTATAAGCCTTAGGGCGGCGTGATTCTATGCTAGAGTTCATGGGGTAAGTTTTAGTTAAGGATAGTAGTGTTCTAACAAGGGAAAAAGTAGCAATTTGAAGGCAATTTAGAAAGAACTTGGAGAAATAGGACAACTTGGTAGTAGGTTGGGTTAGCACAGTAATGGGTATGATCGGTTCTTTGGGTACTTATGATGTGGCTAGTATCTACAGGTGTTTCGTGGCAATGCTCTCAAATTTGGCAACCTGTGTAGCTTGGTGGAGTTAGAGGAATTCAATTCAGATAGCTTGGTTATGTGCAAATGGATTTCGAAGTGTTCATGATGGGTTTTACCATGGTTTGAACCGGATATTTTCTACTGATGTACAGAATGTGTTGTGTGTTATGATTTCCTCCTAGAAAGAAGCAAGAAAGAGGTTTCTGACTAATAAAGTATGTAATTTGCTAGTGACTCAGAGTTAATAATGGAATTCTTATGCTTGTCACATGATGGCATAATAGATATGGTGTGTTGTGCGGGAATATGATTTACTGTACAAGGTCACAGTTCAGTTTTGAAGGGAAGGACATAAATTCTTAGGCAGCATGAACGGTTTTCGGTGACTAGGTAAATGATATTACTATCTGGTATAGCTTGATGATAGTGTACATTTCAGAAGGGCAGTGTGTTTTGATTTATGGGTACTTCGCTGGTATTGCGGCACTCTCCTGGTTGATCGACTGTTGATATTCAAATTTTTTCCAGGTGGCACGGAAGAAGTTTCAAAGTATTTCTCATGGGAGGATTGTGTATGAGAGAGGTGTTAGGCATTCGGGCGGTGGAGGTGGAATCAAATAGGGTGATTCATGTGTTCTATGGAATTGAAGATTGGGAGTTCTCATGAGCAGATTGTTTCATGGTGGTGGACTGTGAAGTTGTGGCCGGAGCTAGCCAGATGATAGAAGGTGTTATGATTCCGTCATTGTGGACTTTCGGAGGTTGTTTATCTATTGGTGGCTGACCATAGTTGATTTGGGGCCCATTGGTAGGCCTAATTAGGATGTGTATTCTACACCGAGCCGGATTGATTGGCTCCATACTGCTATTGTTGAAGGATGTGCCATTAGGTTGATGTGAAGCTTATTCGTATTCTAAAAAAATCTGTGAGTTACTCTTCTATGCTACGAGGAGTTGTGATTCTTTGGTTATATGCACATATGGTGCAGTTCTATTGTGGCCTTATAGCGGAATTTGAGCGAGAATAGTATTGGATATTGCTTGGTTGATGACGTATTGGTTATGTTCTTTCGGGTTTTATGTGGCATGGTGTCGTTTGCTTCTCTGTGGTTATGGTAATGCACTTTGGGTACTTAATGTCGAATTGCGCGTGGTTATTGATTTTAGTAGGGTGGCTTGAGGTGTTTCATATGGACCAGTATTTGGATAGGGTCGCGTATTGCAACAGAGTTATGTGGAAATATGATCCCTTATGTAAGATTCGTGTGTTATGGTTCTGTGGTGTGTGATGGGTTCTTAGCATTGCGTCGGGGTGGTACTCGTCGAACTTGCAGAACGGTTCTCCTGTTTGGGTCATTGTTACGATTGGGTACATTTGGAATGTTGCTATCCGGTGCACGGATTACACGGGTTGTGGCTTTAGATTGTATTCATGTGTCATGTCACTAGAGTGGTCGTGTTGGATGAGACGAGGTCATTGTGCCTAGAATGGATGCTATCAGATTTGATTGTGGTATAATTGGGAGGATAATATCAGAAGTCGGCTTTGAAATTGGCTATAGTTCTTGTAGAAGGAATGAGAGCTCCATGACCTGTTGGTCTAATGAATGGTTATGAATTTGGTATGTTTCTTTCATCATCGGCAGTGTACGAAGGTTTTAGAATGAGGTTTTGTCTGATATGAGGTTTATTACCAGCACTGGTTGATTTGAGTCGATACTGTGATTTGAAATCATTGCTTCGAGCATTCGAGCTATGCAGTATTTGAATTTGAGTATTTGAGTTATGGTTACGACTTTTGGTACAGCTTGTTCAGATTTATACGGTATGTAGATGCAAACTTCTGATCTTATAAGAAATTTTGGATGTCGGAAATTTGATGCGAAGGCTTGTGGGCTAGGTTGAATTGAGGAATTTTAGTTATGCTGTGCTATCAGACCTGTATAGGATAGGGTGATGTGGTATCACCCCCGGGTATGTGCGTAGGAAAGTTACACAGCCATTTCTTGGCTTTTGAAACAACTCTCGGCACGTTCGAGGACGAACGCATGTTTAAGTGAGGGAGGATGTAACGACCCGGCCGGTTGTTTCGAGAGTTATAGCCCCGTTTCCCCCATTTTTGTTTCCTTAATGCTCTTAAGCTATATTATGATATACCAGGTTAGTTGGTTCGGGCCCGGAGTGGTTTCGGAGTGGAATAGACACTTAGTCTCTTATTTAGAACCTTAAGTTGGAAAAGTCAATCGGATGTTGACCTATGTGTAAACGATCTCGGATTTGAATTCTGATGGTTCTGTTAGCTCTGTTAGGTGATTTTGGACTTAGGAGTGCGTCCGGAATGTGATTTAGAGGTCCGTGGTAGAATTAGGCTTGAATTGGCGAAATTGGAAATTTGGCGATTTTTGGTCGGCAGTGAAAAATTTGATATCAGGGTTGGAATGGAATTCCGGAAGTTGGAATGGGTTCGTAGCATCATTTGTGACGTGTGTGCAAAATTTGAGGTCATTCGGACGTGGTTTTGTTGGTTTCAGCATCGGTTGCCGAATTTGGAAATTTAGAAGTCCTTAGGTTTGAATACGAAGGTAATTTAGTAATTTGATGTTATTTTGAGTGATTCGAAGGTTCGACTAAGTTTGTATGTTGATATATGAGTTGTTGGTATTTTTGGTTGAAGTCCCGAGGGCCTCGGGGGGATTTCGGGTGGTTAACGGATTTGTCGAAGTTGGAAAATGCAGCTGGAGCTGCTGCTACTGCTATTTCCGCACCTGCGGAAGGAGGAGTCGCAGGTGCGAGGTCGCTGGTGTGCAAGGGGAGTCTGCAGATGCGGAAAATAGGGCATTGGGCAGGCTTCATAGAAGCGGAAGGAAATGCGCAGGTGCGCTACCGCAGGCGCGAGAATTTGAAGCGCAGATGCGGAAAATGGGAGGCCAAGGCTGGAGTGTAGGCGTGAAGGATTTGGACGCACCTGCGAGCCCGCAGGTACGAGACCTGGGCGCAGGTGTGGAGGCTGAGAGTTAAGTGATTCTCGCAGGTGCGAGGATTTTTTACCGCAGGTGCGGTCCCGCAGGCGCATGGAATAGGCCGCAGGTGCGAAAATCTGGGCAGAATGTATAGATAGCACTTCGCTAATTTTGGTTCATTTCCACCATTTTCAAGTTGGTTTTTGGAGCTTTTAGAGTGATTTTAGATAGGTGATTCAAGGGCTATCAGTGAGGTAAGTTTCTTGAGCCCTAATACTTGTATACATGGTGATTTTTCGTTGTTTAATCATTGTAATTAGTGAAAATGAGGGGTTAGGGCTTGGAATTTTTAAGAGTTTAATTTAAGGATTTGAAGGACCAAACGAAGTCGGATTTTGATGAATTTGGTATGGTTAGACTTGTGAGTGAATGAGCTTTGTAGTTTTGTAAATTTTGTTGGATTTCGAGACGTGGGCCCGGTGGCCGGGTTTGAGCCAATTTCGGGGTTTGGTCTAATTTGATAGTGTTTCTTGTGGAATTCATTCCATTAGCATATATTGATGGTATTGTACTGATTGTAAATAGATTTGGAGCATTTGGAGGTCGAGTCCAGAGACAAGAGCATTGCGGGGTAGAGATTTAACCGGTTTGAGGTAAGTAACGATTGTAAATCTAGTCCTGACGGTACGAAACCCCGGATTTTGTATCATTCTACTATTTTTAGTGATGCACATGCTAGGTGACGGGCATGTGGGCGTGCACTGTTGGGGATTGTGACTTGGTCCATCCCGTAGCAACTGTAAATTTGTATACTTCGTTGAAACTATATGATTCTTATATATTTTAGAAAGAGTTTCTGTAAATTGGGCTGAATGCCATATTTGGGCCTTGTGCCAGTGTTGTTTGGACCCTTAAGGGTCTTTTCTTACTATCCTCTCACTGTTTTTGATTGAAATCTATACACAGTCATGTTTATACTTGTTTACCGCATAACTCAGTTTTATGACTCTATTTTGATGCAGATAAATGTTTTGGGCCGAATGCCCTGTTTTACTGAAATGCCCGAGTGGCTTGAGAGGTTTATGACTGAGTGAGGCCGAGAGCCTGATTTGTGAGGATATTTATGGGATCGGGTTGCACGCCGCAGCATGTTTCATATTTATGAGATCGGGCTACACGCCGCAACATATTTGATATCGGCCGAGGGCCTGATTGTGAGGATGAGTATGGATTGGGGCTGCCCGCCTGCAGCATACTTTATTATTATAGCACGTGAGTTGTCCATGCAGATTATAGCACTTGGGCTGAAGGAGCCCCTCCGGAGTTTGTACACACCCCCAGTGAGCGTAGGTACCTACTGAGTGCGAGTGCCGAGTGCCGAGTGGTGAGTGACTGGGAGGCTTGAGTGATTGTGAGGTATGCCCGAGTGGCAAGAGTGGTTGTGAGGTATGCCCGAGTGGCAAGAGTGATTATGAGGTATGCCCGAGTGGCATGAGTGACTGTGAGGTTTTCCCGAGGGGCTGTATATGAGTGATGTTTTGCCCGAGGGGCTGTTTATGATTTCATCATTTTTGCTCACCTTTGCATTTTTCCTCTGTCTGAAAACTGTTGAAAATTATCTTTAAATGATTTTTACTAGAACTAGGTTTAAATGAGATGTTTTGATTCAAATCCTGATTTTTAAAAGCAGGAGGTATTTTACTGAGATTTCATGATATGAACGTTATATGCTTTGTTGCTCGTCACTACTGCTCAGTCTTTATTTATTGCTGTTACTTACTGAGTTGGCATACTCACGTTACTCCCTGCACCTTGTGTGCAGATTCAGGTGTAGCTGGACACAGTAGCGGTTATTGATTGTTCTGGTTGCAGATTGTTTTTTTGGAGATAGCAAGGTAGCTGTTTGGCGATCACAGCCCCTGCTCTTCTCCCTCTTATCTTCCTTTCGTTGTATTTAGCTATTTTCCAGGATGAGTTAGCCTTGATATTGTTAGACAGATTGTAGTAAATGCTCATGACTAGTGACACCCCGATGTCGGGCTTTTCCTTCCACACTTTTATTTTGATTGGAACTCCTTTACGAAGGTTTTTGTGTTAAATAACATTGAAATTATCTTTGAAATGAAAATATCGGTTTTTTTTGGAAATGAGTCGGCTTGCCTAGTTCCACGATAGGCGCCATCATGACATGGGTTACTTTGGGTCGTGACACCTGTATTGCATATTTACTTTGGGATTACGAGATATTTACTCGGGAGATCTCCCTGTACTGCATATTTACTTTGGGACTACGAGGCGGTACCTCGGGAGATCCCCCTATTGAGCATTTACATTTGGATTTACGAGGCGATACCTCGGGAGCGTCCTGTTGTTTATCTCTATTTGCTGTGATGTTACGTTTCTGTAAATTCTCGTCGTTCATTTCTCAGTCATTTCATTAAATTATTATGTCTTCTGCCTTGTGAATTGACTGTACGGTTGTGATAGAAATGTGGCACGAGTTGCCGTGAGATATGAAAGTGGACTGAGACCCGAGATTTTTAGGATTATGAGGTGAGGTGTCAACCGCTGATTTTATTTAAAAGAATTATATTCGAAAGGTTTTTATTTGAAAGAATTATATTTGAAGGGTTTTATTTAAAAGAATTATATTTGAAAGGTTTTATTTAAAAGAATTATATTCGAACGGTTGTATTTAAAAGAATTATAGTTGAAAGGTTTTTATTTGAAAGAATTATATTCGAGAGGTTTTTTATGCAAAAGAATTATAGTCGAAAGATTGTATTTAAAAGAATTATATTCGAAAGGGTTTTATTTGAAAGAATTATATTCGAAGGGTTTTATTTAAAAGAATTATATTCGAAGGATATTTATTGAAAGAATTATATTGGGTATTATTTATTTGAAAGATTCGTATTCGTAAGGTATTTATCTGAAGGAAGTAAATTCTGGATATATATTTAATTGGAAAGTGTTACATTCTAAAGATTCTATGTGAAAAACTTGTAGATAAAAGATGTATATTTTGAAGGGCTTGCTTAATTGGTTGCACTTGTCTTTAATATTCGTGTGAGCAATATTTGTGGTGTTCTTGCTGCCTTGCTATTTATATCACTAGTTGATTATTGTTGCTATCACTGCTATTTTTCTTCCTATTATTTTTGTATGCTATGTTGCATATGTTATTTGACTAGTGAGTGTCTTGACTGTACCTCGTCACTACTCCACTGAGGTTGGCCTTGATACTTACTGGGTACTGACTGTGGTGTATTCATACTATACTTCTACACATTTTTGTGCAGATCCAGGTATTGGAGATATCGGACTCGGGCAGAGTTAGTGTATTGATCGCAAGGATTCAAGGTATAGCTGTTTAGTCGTCGTAGTCCCTTGGAGTCTTTCCATTTTATTATATTGTCAACTCTTATTCGAACATTATTGTATAGTTGATCCTTGAGATCATTGCATGTATTCAGATAGAGTACGTGACTCAGTACTACCAGTCTTGGGAGGTTGTTATAATTATTTTCGCTATTAGTTTCAACACTTGTATTAAATTATATGTTTATACAAAAAAAATGGCTTGAATTGTAATTGTAATCGGCTTACCTAGTTTTAGAGACTAAGTGTCATCACGACGCCTGTGGAGGGATTTTGGGTCATGACACCAAAATATTTTCATTCTTCAGAAATTTTACTTTCAGAAATTAAAATGAAAACTCAAAATCCAAAAAAAATTCCTTTTTTCTTTGGAAGTTCAAAAATATTTTCTTTTATTTTTAGACGTCTATCTTCGCAAATTCGAAAAAAAGAGAGGATCAAAATCCAAAAATATTTTCTTATTTTAGATATTTTGATAGTCTAATTTTGCATAAGAAGAAACGAAAAGAAAAAAAAGAAAAAGGAAGTTGGTTTATTTTGTCTATTCCCGATCTTCCAGAACTACGCTTGGTCTGATTCTCTCCATATGTGAGATACGTAGGCAATCTACATCGGGTTCGATCGAATTATTTTCAAAAACAAAAAGGAAAAAAGAGGTTTTTCAAAATAAAGGTTGACTTGTGATAAGTTTGGAGTTAAACAAACACCATTCCGATTTTATTCAACCAAAAGCAATCTTGGCTAGAAATGACAATTCAAGTGCTTTCAAGACCTCACTCATCTTCTTTCAACCCATATTCACATTAAAAGATAACATAGACTATGTACAACTTGATACAAACCGTCACTTTCCTTCATGCCCTGGCCCTTTTTGAACACTTCAAGGTCTTGATAATTAAAAGGATTCATCGATCTAATTCAAAATGGAGGATACCAATATCCCTTGGTCTCACATGCCAACAATAGCCTATGACCTTATCTAAAGGACTCAAGAATAGTTCAGATCTCAATCCTTTCTCGTGCCAAAAGGACTTGTTTGTGATTTTAATTTGGTCATTCTTTCAAATAGACCGATTCAATCAGGGGTTTTGGATCGTGTTTTGCTTGTCTTCTTCAACCCCATGTCCTTTTCACCTTTTTCTCTTAAATGTAATCTTTTACCCTTCCCCATTGTTCTTGCATTCTCATTCTCATTCAATATAGTTCATCATTTTCTAGCCTAATAAATATGACATGCGTCATGACCAGTGACAAGGTTTGGACATTAGCAAAAGTTTTCAGGCAATAAGTCATAGGATAATAAAGTTTCAAGGGAAAAGATTATAATGAACTTTACATTTAGAAAGAGACAAAATTTTGAGCTAATGATAAGCACCTCTAGGACTTAGTTAAAGGGAGAGGATTTGCAAGTAAAATCTGAAGTAATTTTGGTTCTATCGTTAATATGTATGTTAATCTTTCAGGATGTTCCAGGTGAAATCCGTGTGAAACATATCTTGAGTCAGCATTTTTAGAGTTGAAATGATGAAAGACTATTTTTCTACCATCCAAACACTAATACCATTTGTCAACCCTTTGAGCCATAATATATTTGTCTTTCATTGACAATCCTCTTTTTGAATCAAGTGTTTGTGAAGGTTTAAAATGATCCTTGTTTGAATTTAATATTCAAGAAAAAAGAAAAGAAAAGGTAGAACAAATAAAAGAGAAAAGAAGGAAGAAAAAGGGGGAAAAGAGAGAGATATCCTCATACCATGTAGCTTTTTGAACTACGTTCGACCTGATTCTTCTTACCACAAGATACGTAGGCAGTCTTATGGTTCGGTCACACCAAATAAAATATTTTATAATCCCATGAAGTCAAGACTGGGGCAGTTTTTGAGAAATTCTATCTCAAAAAGAAAAGAAAAAGAAAAAGAAGAAAAAATGAATAAAAAAACTCAAATTCTCTTGTTTCAGAAACTGGGACAAAGTTTTTAAAATGGATTCCAAAAGTTGTAAATAAAGTAACCCTGTCATTATAATTTTTAGCCTCCATGCGGTCCTTTCTTTCTCACCTTGTCCAAAAGCCTTCATTACGGTCCAAATAAAAGTCCTTATCAGATCGATTCCTGAAAATGCCAAGTCAAGTATGTTGTGAGCTTATCAAGATATTTATGGAAATCAATAACGATTGAAGGGGTAGTCAAATAGCCAAGGTAAGAACAGGAAGTGACATTGCTTGAGAACAAAGAGGAAAATGAGAGAGACTTGGTGAAAACCTTCTGAGGCACTACAAGTCGAAATTGTGAGATATGTGTGCAACAAAATATCTTTGAAGAAAACATGCAACGTCCACGGCACATTTGGAGGAGCAAAGTAGACCAACTCTTCAACATCAACTAAGGATTTGATGAGCCAACAAGTTTGAAAAGATGGACAAATCAAGTTATTGGTCTAAATGCATGTCACATTCCTTTGCCTTATTCTTCATTTTAGATAAGTTCTCCTTCTTCTCAGTGGAATCTCATCATACACCACTCTCTTTGATTTTTACTTGTATATTTGTTCTTCTTCTTTTGCTCAAGACAAGCAAGAAATAATTTTCAAATTTGCTACAAAGAGGTCCCAAATTAGGAAGGGAGGTGATCAGTTTGACAATCAATGTGAAAGAGACACTCAATTCGATAATCCAAGTGAAAGGGAAATAACTTGTTTGGCAATACAACTGAAAAGAATGAATTAATTTTGGGAATTTGAGTGAAGTGACGTGAACAAACTTGGCCGAATCCCATGGGCAAATCACTTTGGACCTTCTTTGAAACCAATGCAAATCAACCCTGGCAAGCCAAGTCAAACAACAATGCTTAAAAGTTAGCTTACAAGTTTGTCACGAGTCAACCAATTTTTTTTTATTAAAAAAAGGAAAAAAAGAAAACAAATCTTGTGGTTGTTTTAGTTGAAGCATAGGTTGTTTGAGAATCTCATTACCCCCGGGTATTTTCTTAGTTGAGAAGATCATTTCCTCCTAGGCATTTTTCCTAGTTGAGAAGAACCATACCACCTAGGCATTCCCTCTAGTTGAGAAGAATCTTTAGCTTTCTTTAAGTTCAGGGCCCTGCCTGAAAAATAGGGCCGCATCTTAGTTTTTCCTGAGTTGTCAGTTTCTAGTTTCCTTAAGTTTCTAATCTTTAGTTTTCCTTGAGTTCGGGGGTCCCGCCTGGAGAATAAGGTTAGTTTTATTTTTCTTAAATTGTTAATCTTTAGCTTTTCTTAAGTTCAGAGGTCCCGCCTGGGGAATAGGGTCATTTTTAGTTTTCTTAAGTTGTTAATCTTTAGCTTTCCTGGAGTTCAGGAGTCCTGCCTGAAGAATATGGTCAGTTTTAGTTTTATTAAGTTGTTAATCTTTAGCTTTTCTTAAACTCAGGGGTCCCGCCTGGAGAATATGGCCAAATTTATTTTTCTTAAGCAATCTTTAGCTTTTCTTAAGTTCAGGGGTCCCGACTGGAGAATATGGTTAGTTTTAGTTTTCTTAAGTTGTTAATCTTTAGCTTTCCTGGAGTTCAGGGGTCCCGCCTGGAGAATAGGGTCAATTTTAGTTTTCTTAAGTTGTTAGTCTTTAGCTTTCTTGGAGTTCAGGGGCCCCGCTTGGAAAATAGGGTCAGCTTTTAATTATCTTAAGTTGTTAGCATTCCTTTAGTTCAGGGGTCTTGCCTGGAGAATAGGGTCAGTTTTATTTTTCTTAAGTTTTAATTTTTAACTTTTCTTAAGTTTAGGGGTCCCGCCTGGAGAATAGGGTCAGTTTTAGTTTTCTTAAGTTATTAATCTTTAGCTTTCCTAGAGTTCAGGGGTCCCGCCTGGAGAATAGGGCCAATTTTTAATTATCTTAAGTTGTTAGCATTTCTTTAGTTCAGGGGTCCCGCCTAGAGAATAAGGTTAGTTTTAGTTTTCTTAAGTTGTTAATCTTTAGATTTTCTTAAACTCAGGGGTCCCGCCTAGAGAATAGGGTCAGTTTTATTTTTCTTATGTTGTTAATCTTTAGCTTTTCTTAAGTTTAGGGTCCTGCCTGGAGAATAAGGTCAGTTTTAGGTTTCTTAAGTTATTAATCTTTAGCTTTCCTGGAGTTCAGGGGTCCCGCCTGGAGAATATGGCCAGTTTTATATTTTTTAAGTTTTTAATCTTTAGCTTTTCTTAAGTTCAGGGGTCCCGCCTGGAGAATAGGTTCAGTTTTAGTTTTCTTAAATTGTTAATCTTTAGCTTTCCTGGAGTTCAGGGGTCCCGCCTAGAGAATAGGGTTAGTTTTTAATTATGTTAAGTTGTTAGAATTTCTTTAGTTCAGGGGTCCGCTTGGAGAATAGGGTTAGTTTTAGTCTTCTTAAGTTGTTAATCTTTAGCTTTTCTTAAACTCAGGGGTCCCGCCTAGAGAATAGGGCCAGTTTTTAATTTTTTAATGTTGTTAATGATTAGCTTTCCTTGAGTTCAGGGGTCCCTCCTGGAGAATAGGGTCAATTTATAGTTTTTCTCAAGCTCAATCTCACATCTAGGAGACACACTTCCTAGTTTAAGTCTTTGAGGTTATACCTTTTAGGAGACACACTTCCTAAATTGAGATTTCACCCCTAGGAGATGCACCTCCTAGTTTGAGTTGTTCAAGTTTACCCTAGGAGACACACTTCCTAGTTTGAGTCATTCAATTTTCACCCCTAGGAGATGCACTTCTTAGTTTGGGTCATTCAGGTTCATCCCTAGGAGACGCACTTCATAGTTTGATTCATTCAAGTTTTACCCCTAGGAGATGCACTTCCTAATTTGAGTCATTCATGTGTCACCTCTATGAGACGTCCTTCCTAGTTTGAGTCATTAAATTTTCACCCCTAGGAGACACGCTTCCTAGTTTGGATCATTTAGGTTCATCCCTAGGAGACACACTTCCTAGTTTGAGTCATTCAAGTTTCACCCCTAAGGGACGCACTTCCTAGTTTGAGTCATTCAAGTTTCACCTCTAGGAGATGCCCTTCCTAGTTTGTTTCATTCAAGTTTCACCCCTAGGAGACGCACTTCCTAGTCTGGGTCTTTCAGGTTATTCTTTTAGGAGATGCACTTCCTAAATTGAGATTTCACCACTGGGAGACGCTGTAACATCCCGAAAAATTTCGAAAAGTTTTAAGACCATTAAGAAGATTGGCGGGTGCTAATTATATTAATTCGGGTATGAACAAGACTGATAATTTGAATGATATCAATTGATAATGATGATATATATATATATGAGGTGTATTAAGAATGGTTTATGGTCTAAGAACTAAAGCTAAGTCAAGTAGAAAATTGTATGATGGAATAAAGTTTCAAGTGAGTTCGCACAAGACCTAGCTTCATAACGAGTATAGCTCGCAACATATGAAGAGTTATATGGTTTATAACATATAAAAAGAAATATCTATGTGTCTAGTTTATAATGCTTCAAACCGTTTGTCATTTGGAGATTCCTACAAGAAGTTATGACGTTTTTACTAAAGGATGGCAGAACAGCTACGCGAGTCTTGCGTAGCCTATGCATCATAGCAGCGTAGCCTACGCAGCATTGCATAGGCAAATCCAGTAGCTTCAAGGGTCATTTTAAGAGCTGAAAACGTGGGTTTAGAGAGAGAATGTGTTAGTTCTTCATCTTGGAGTGGATTTCTAGAGAGAATGAGGAGCTCTTCCACCATGGATACACTTCAAGGTAAGTTATTTTGGTACAAAGATGATTATATAACATCATTTAGTGATAATACTAACATTATTATGGATCAAATCCATAGGAAATGGGTTGAATCTTCAAGAACACCAAAAAGAAAAAAAGTTAGATTCTTCCACCAAGAGGTAATCCCTTCACTTGAGCTTCATATATATGTTATATTGGAGTATGGGTATCATGTTTATGAGTTTTATTTGAAGTTGTAATGGGATATTGTATGAACCCTAAAGGAGGGTCTTAAAAATAATATTTTGGGCAAAGAAGAAGATGAATAGTGATAAATTGATATAAAAGAAATTGTTTTGAGTTTCTAATGATTCCAATAGACTTGATAACTTAATTGATGAACGAATTGAATAAGGAATCACCATTTTGACAAGATACAATACTAGTTCTTGAAATGGGTGTTGTTAAACATAGGGTTTTGTTGGAGAAGACAATGAATAGTGACTTAATGATGTTGGATAATTAACATAGTATTATTAATGACTCCAAATGAGTATTAAATGATAAGAATGGAATTGAATAGGCTAATAGATGAGCCTATTGGATAATTTGAGATGGTTGAATGCTTGTTGCAAATTATGAAGCCTAACTGGATATTTATGAATCTTTTCGTATTTATTTTGATGTAGTTGGGATATCTAATGGTAGGTATTGAATTGTGGGTGATATTTGGATATTTTAATCAATTGGAGCATTGTAGTATTTTCGGAGTTTGAAGATTTGAGGGTCGAGTTGAGGTCGGATTTTGGTAAAATTGGTATGGCTAGACTCATGGTTAAATGGGCTATCAGATTTTATAACTTTGTCGGATTCCGGGACGTGGCCCCCACGGGTGATTTTTGGGGTGTAATTTTGAATTTTGTGGAAAATATTAGTATTTTGATATGGAATTAATTCCTATAATTTTGGGGACTGAATCAAATTAACTGTGGCTAGATTCGAGCCGTCGAAAGTTGATACGCGCAGAATGGAATTTCTGGAGCATTGTTTAGCTTGCTCGACATTGGATTCGTCTTGTTCGAGGTAAGTAACTCTTCTAATCTTGGAGCCGAGGGTATGAACCATGAATATATGTATTATGTGAATTTTTGGGAGGTGACGCACATGCTAGGTGACGGGCGTGTGGGCGTGCACTATAAAAATTGTGACGTAATTGTTTCCGTGAAATTTTATAGTCAAATAATCTTGGCATTTTCTATGTAGTTTTATGTGTTGAAGAAATTGAGCTGAGAATCATATTAAAAATTATGTTGAGGCTATGTGCCAATATTATTGAGACTCACAGAGGTCATATTGCTGTGAATTATTTGTTTTAAATTGAAAATTCATACTCAGTCATATTCATGTCATTACATATCATATCTCAGTCTCTGTTGTTATTTATTGATACATCATATCATCATTTTCGAGCTATTTTCATGACATTGTGAGCCCATAAGAAAGAGACTGGTGAGATTGATGACTGAGTGAGGCCGAGAGGCCTGATTGTGAGGATAATTATGGGTTCGGGTTACACGCCGCAGCAAGACATATTGGCTTTATATACTTTATTATTATGGGATCGAGCTGCACGCCGCAGCAGGCCAGATTGGCTTATTATAGCACGTGAGTTGTCCGTGCAGATCTAGATATTGATACTATAGCACGTGAGTTGTCTGTGCGGATCCAGATATTGATATTATGGCACGTGAGTTGTCCATGCAGCACGTGAGTTGTCCGTGCGGATTATAGCGCTTGGGCTGTAGGAGCCCCTCCGGAGTATGCACACCTCCAGTGAGCACAGTCGACTATAAATATGGATCGGGCTGCACGCCGTAGCAGGTATTGTACAGCGCTGAGTGATTGAGTATGCTGAGCATAGTGAGAGAGAATGTGAGACAGTGAGATTGAGTACTCTGAGAGTATGAGTACATGAGCTCATCATTGAGATGCGTTGCATTTGACATGCGTACTTGAGATACATGCATAAAGATATATTTTTCCTCATGTTTATGATATTACATCATTCATGATTTCTCACACATGTTGGCAGATGGGCATAGTGATGCATTTATTTTATACTGGTTATCTGGAAAGAAAAAAATGAAACATCTTATTTATTATTGAAAGGATTTTGGGAAAATTATTGTTTTCAAACTTATTCATATTTTTGGCAACTTTGGTAAATGATTTGGGTTTCATTGATGTACTTGAAAGACAGAACTATTTTCAGAAATCATGTTTTTGCTGAGCATTCGATTGTTGAGTTACTTCTGGTATTACTTGTTTAAGTTGTTATGAACTATTGTTGGTTATTGAAGTTGGGACCCGACCTTGGTACAAGCTCGTCACTACTTTCAATCTAAGGTTAGGTTTATTACTTATTGAGTACATGGGGTCGGTAGTACTCATACTATACTTCTGCACCTTGCGTGCAGATATTGGCTGCTGATGTTGCTGTGTTCGTTGGGGAGCTGGATCTGAAGATGTAACTGCGTTCCGGTTGTAGCTGCCTTTTGTTCATGGTAGCCTTAGATTCACAAAACTCTGTTTATGTACTTTTCAAACAGATGATGTATTTACTTCATACAAGCTTTGTAAACTCTATTCTTAGAAGCTCATGATTTGTACTACCAGTCCTTGGGGAGTGTATTAGAGTCATTTAAATATTAATTAAATCAGATTATTATTATTTGGCTTACCTAGCGGGTGAGGTTAGGTGCCATCATGGCTAGTTGGATTTTGGGTCGTGACAGACGCACTTCCTAGTTTGGGTTATTCAGGTTCATCCCTAGGAGACGCACTTCCTAGTTTGGGTCATTCAAGTTTCATACCTAGGATACGTACTTCCTAGTTTGAGTCATTCAAGTTTCACCTCTAGGAGACGCACTTCCTAGTTTGGTTCATTCAAGTTTCACCCCTAGGAAACACACTTCCTAGTCTGTGTCTTTCAGGTTATTCTTTTAGGAGACACACTTCCTAAATTGAGATTTCACCCCTAAGATACGCATTTCCTAGTTTGGGTCGTTTGAGTTCATCCATAGGAGACGCACTTCCTAGTTTGGGTCATTCAAGTTTCACTCCTAGGAGACGCACTTCCTAGTTTGGGTTATTTAGGTTTTATTTTTAATAGACGCATTTGCTAGTCAAAATTTTCTTGGTTTTACTCACATGTGACACTCATCCTAGTCGAGTCTTTAGTTTTACTCTCATTATTGCATCAATAGCATAGGTGATTTAAAGTTTTGCTAACAACTCACATCCTTCATTAATAGCATAGGTGATTTACAGTTTTGCTAACAACTCACAAACCTTCCTAGTGCAAAATGGGGCAGAAGCGAGGGTCAATGTTTCAGAAATTGGCTTCAGATTCAAGTCAAAGAAGTACCAGGAGCCCGCCTGAAGAACAGGGTTAACTTTCAGTTTCTTTCAAGATCAAGCAGGAGGATCCCGCCTGAAAAACAGGGTCAACTGTTTAGGTGTCTAAATTGCCTGCAAGTTAAATATGAGCACCAGAGGCCAGGTGGCCTACTTCAGCAGATGATTATACTATAGTGGAAATGGGAACGCATCACTATGGACTTTGTAGTTGGGGGCAACCTCAAGTTGGAATCAATAGAAAAGGCAAATTCCTTATGATACACCAGATCCGGCTCCGTTATTGATAGAATGAATAGATCTGTCATTCCCTCCCTAAAATTTTACACATTTTAGAGTTTAAATTTTAACTTTTTGCTTCATTTTTTCTAAAAAACTAAAAACTAAAAAAATATTTTCCTCTATTCTAGCTAATTAGTATTTTGTCTAGCAATTTTTAAGTATTTATTTTTAATAAAAATGAAAATCATGAAAAGAAAGGAAGAACGTGCCAATATTTTTTTCTTCATTTTTGTTCTGAAGTCTCATGCACATTTCTTTTATTTATTGTTTGAGAAAAAGAAAAGTTGATTTATAAGAAAAAAATAAAAACTCTTTCCACTCTTTTAAATGTGGACCCCCCATCTTATCTCTCCATAACAAACTTCACCTGCACCTCATTCCCCACATTGCCTCTCTGATCTCGTCTAATTTCATACCTCAATTCAAGGTTATGAAAACGATCGATACAATAATAATAACCACTAAGAGTCGGGGTCGAATTCCGCAGGGAGCTATAGATGGGAGTTAGTAGTATATATTGTAGCGTGAGAGTTTGAATATCTAAGTTTACTCTTCCACAAAATGAGGTTGTTTTAAAGTCTAATTTAAAACTGCAATTGCAAGTTGGGAAATAAAACAAAGAGATTGTTTTTGTTGTTTTTCAAATATTGTAAAAAGCCTAGGGCTATGACCTTCACCTAGGTGTTTGCCTAATGGGATATAAACCTTAATGCTTGTTTTATTGATCAGGATGTATTACAGCTATCAACACTCTATTACCCACTCAATACCTCTAGGTCAGAGAGTGATTTTGCCCAATTTGGCTTTCTCAAGTCCAAATGGGTATTGAATAAAACGGTTGATAATAGCTCAAGTCGGGTTATTACTATCTCTAGATTGAACCCTTTAATTGGGATTATCAATCTCTCGATTGACCCAACTTCTTGTTAGCCAAGTTTTCCTAGACTAAGTCTCTCTTTGCCAAGTAGAGACCAAGTCAAATAGGCATGAACTAATGTTTGCAACCATTAATTCCACAATAAAAGCAAGAACATGGCTAAATAATAAACACCCAACCATAAATAAGTATTAAATCAAACACCTATTAAGTTTATACACTAGGATTGGGTCACAACCCTAGTAAACATCTAGCTACTCATGCTTGAAATGAAAGAAATAGAAGAAGAAATGATAATTAAACTCATATTGTAAGATTAAAATGATAAAATCTAAGTTAAAACAGCTCAAAATATGAAAACTACTAAAAAGAGTAAAAGGAAACGGCTATTGTAGCAGCTGATGTCAAAAGTTGACCTAAAAATATGAAACTCATTTATTTATACTGGGCTAAAAATTTCGGACAAAAATGCCCTTCGGGAGGTTCTGCGACCGCACAATTCCATGTGCGGTCTGCACTTTTCTTCAATTTGTCAGGATTTGAAGTCTCCGGCCGCATAATTCTGACCTGCGGCCGCAATGCACTCTATCTGTGGTCCGCACTTTTACATGTGCGGCCGCACCTTGCTCTTCTGCGGTCTGCACTCTTTCATCTGCGGCCACATAACTCTTCTTCTGTGGTGGCACAATTATTGTGCGGTCTGCACTTCTGGGGGCCTTGGAATGCACCTTCTCTGAACTTTGCTCTGGCTTAGCTTTTGCGATCGCACAATTCATGTGCGGACCGCACTTTGCACCAAACTTTGATGGCTTTTCCTTCATAACATGCGGCCGCAGATGATATTCTGCGGTTCGCACTTTTGATCTTCTGTGCCTTTTATGTCCTTGAGTTCAGATTACTCCTTTTCGGACTAAAACAAAAGCTAAAAGGCGCTAATAAGTAGTCAAAATCCCCATTTATCAACTCCCCCAAACTTAAGTTTTTGCTTGTCCTCAAGAAAATAAAGTAGTTCCCACCTCCACAAGTTAAGAGCCATTCTAGCTAATCAAAATTGAGTCATTCACACATCAATTGGGACCAAGAATTACCCACACCACTTATGAATTATCAACAAGGCAACAAGTTAAACTTTCATGCACAAATAGTTCTAATGTGACACTTGAGCATCAAGAGTTGACTTTATTCATCTAGGAAGCTCGCTCTTTCATATAGGTCATTGTTGATCCCAAACTCCTCCTCCTATACTCTCCGTTTGCCTATCTCGTTTAAGAATTTAGCACTCAATCCAAAGATTTGCGAAAGGTTAACTCATCTCTCTCAAAAGAATGTCTCAAGTACAGCTTTAAGTACCATAGGCTTGCCCTTCATGTAGATCACCACTAATGTAAGCTCACTCATCTTGAAATCACGTAGGGATTTTTTGGAATGCAATGAAGGATTTTGGACTAAGGTTGGATATGCTATGATAGAACATGTTCATCTTTCCTTATGTACTCCATTTTCTTTTCTAGGCTCATGCTTTGCCAACTCTTTGAGGCATTTTCTTTTCCTTGGGGAACTATAGAGACTTAACATCACTCTTTCTTGATCATGATATTCATTTCCTCCCTCTTTTGATTTATCCATGCTTTGCATCATTACTTTTCTTTGAATTCCATCAACTCTTCAACTTATTCACTTTCTTTTTGCACTTTTCTTTTTTGTTCTTTCCTTTTCTTGCCTTTCCTTCTCATCATTTCTTTTCTTTTTGTTCCTTGATACCTCTTTCAAGTTCCCCGTCTCTCCCCTAAACATACGTTTTTAGCTAATTATTTCACAAGAGTGTTAAGAAAAGCTCGGTTGCCAAGAGAGGGTCATGACAAAACGGGTAAAGGCTTGTAACATGGTTATCAAATGAGAAGGGTTTTTGGCTCAAATGGGTCGACTAGGGATAACAATATTGGTGAGCAATGGAAAACTTCAAGCGGGCCAAGTTCTAGACCATTCGCACGGGTACTTAGACTTGCAACACAAACATCTCACCTCTAACGAAGCTGGATTATTAAAGAGGATAGAGTCGAAGGCCCACAAAGACAATATTCAAGATTGAAAATCATTATGGTTTGATTAAACCACTCGATGATTTCCTAAGTCAACACAAGAGTTAGAAGATCACTAACTAGAGCTATTTCTTTCCAAAAACCTTATTTTTAACCCTAAGCACGTAGTTACGTGTGTTGGTGCCAAGTGAAGAATGTTTGACTCTTCGAGGATGACTCAATTAGGTCTTTTTATTCATTACTACTACTATTATTACCTAAACACCAAAACAGACTCAGTTCCTTAAGAAGGTTGTCACGCCATCCATCGTTGGAAAGAGTCACACGGTTCACACAAAAACTACCTTTCAAAATAACCGTGGCATTAAGAAAACCAAAGGCTCATTATCCACTAAAACATAGAAAGAAGCTATTAAATCTAGAAGAATCTACTAATTCAAAAAGAAGTTATTTAGTTGAACACTAACTAATAAGAAAACAAGCATAAATAGGCTACAAAGAAAAAATTATTGAAAGTGTAACGAATATACATAATGAGAGAGTAGAGAGAATATATACATAATGAGAAAGAAGAAGAAAATAATATTAAGTTAATTATAGGCCAAATGTCTCATAGTTATCAAAATACATAATCATTAAAATGTGTCAAAGAAACTCCACCCCCCCAAATAAAATTAAGCATTGTCCCTAATGCTTAACAAAATAGGAGTAAAATAAAGGTGAGAGTGAAGAAAACTCCCTATGGCTCTGTGGCCATATCTGTGTCCCCAGCAGTGGCACCGACCTCAGCCTCATCCATTTGGATCTCATCATCCTAAAGTCCGGGAGTGGCTGGGTTGGTGAACATCTAACGGACTACCTCAGCAGTGTCTGGCTCCTTAGACTGGCCAACTGGTGCTGCAGGTGCTGTAGGATCTGGGCCAGGGTGGTGCGGGTCTATTAGCATATCAAATAGAATGTCTCCGGCTGCTGCAATCTTGGTAACCTATCGCCGGAGCTTGTCCACTGACTTCTTGGAGGCCTGGGACTTCCGCATCTTCTTCACTTCCTTTCCCAACTCTTCTATCACTGACCCATACTGCACTAGAGTGTTCTGATTTTCCAAGAGCTTCTTCAAGGTTTCTTCAACTGTGGGTGGAATAGATGATTGTGCTGCAACATGACTGGATCTGTCAGACAACATTGCAGTAGCTGTCTGCATCCAGTGTCTGGGAGGCTCGCAGTGCAGAAAGTGGAGTAGAAGGCATAGGCACCGGCTTCAAAGTCGAGATGGGAGGCACTGAGGCTGTCTCAATACTATTGGTTTGTACTTGTCAAGATCTTTAAGTTGGAACTGTCGCTCAAGAGTGAGTGATTTCACCGGACACCATCCATGGAAGCTAGTGAAAGTAGCTAGACTGACGAAACAGTCCTCCCATACATATTTCTTCTTCGACCTCTCAAGGTCGGCAACTATAGTATCACCCCCTTGGCCATCATCTGGAATATCATCAGCAGTATTCGCTGGTGCCTCAGGGACAAGTGTAGAGGAGGGCTCTGAAGCCTAACTGGCACTCTGCGAACCCTCGAAGGTGCTATGTGATGTGGATGACTCGTCCCGGAGTTGGTACCTCCCCGGTGGCTGTGATTAGACAGTTGTCTTCTCTTGAATTGAGTCGCCCTCCGATGCTTCCGGAGATGAGGCATAAGAACTATATTCGGAGGGCTTCACATTTCTTCCTCGGCCGACTGTAGCCTTTGCGATTATCTTTTAGAAGGCGAGGGGTAAAGTACTTTTGCCTTAGCCTATGGAAGGTTCACCCCTCCCCTTTGACGTATCTCCACGGCTTCGAGATCTCACCATTTTCTGAAACAAGCAACAACATGAGTCAGTTGTAAGTCAAGTTCAACAGACAGTGAACACACATTATAGAACAAGCTTGCAGGGTGGGGAAGTGTGGTCCGCATAATTACAAGTGTGGTCGCAGGCTGTGCTGTGCGAACTGCACAATTTGATCTTGTGGCCGCAGAACTAGAACTGTGGTCCTCAAAATCATTAGTGCAACCGCAGAACTGGAGTACGGTCCACACTTTTATCATTATGGATACACATTAGATATCCCAAAATTGCCAACTCTCTGATGATAGAGATTAGGCTGTTTGCGGCCGCACCACTTTTCTGCGGCCGCGATAGGATTTCTGCGGTCCGCACAATTTCAAGTAAGGCCGCATAATCATGCTTCACCAATGAACCCTAATTTCAACTTCTGCGGACCGCACAATTTCTTGTGCGGCCGCAAATTTCAAAACAAGTACGAGCAGACATTCTAGGGTTGTTCAATGATTGTACAAATTCTACATGGTAACAATTAAGCATGAAAATCAATTCACCCATTCCCCATGGAGAAATTACCAGTTGACCCAACACAGTTTAAAGTCCACATGGTAGTAAAATTGAATTCTACTGACAAATGGCCTAAAAGTACCTAACAAATTATAAATTAAACTAAAAAAATTGAAAAATTCTACGAGTAATTGAAGCATACAAGATATGAAGCAATTGCAAATGAGTGATCACATATGTGGATTTAGTGTGTCAGAAGTCAGATGATTGAACAGACGATTTCAATGTGTTAGGTTTTTGAGTGCCCAGAGAGGGAAAAAATATACAGTAACCCTAAGTTCACTATTTATACATACGATCTGAGTAAGGGACAAAGGTGATGAGTACGGCCGCAGAATTCCTTATCAAGTTGATGAGTAAGGCGCTAATAAGTAGTCAAAATCCCCACTTATCAACTCCCTCAAACTTAATTTTTTGCTTGTCCTCAAGCAAATAAAGTAGTTCCCACCTCCACAAGTTAAGAGCCATTCCAGCTAATCAAAAGTGAGTCATTCACACATCAATTGGGACCAGCAATTACCTACACCACTTATGAATTATCAACAAGGAAACACGTTAAACTTTCATGCACAAATAGTTCTAATGTGACACTTAAGTATCAAGAGTTGAATTTATTCATCAAGGAAGCTCGCTCTTTCATGTAGGTCATTGTGGATCCCAAACTCTTCCTCTTCTACTCTGTGTTTTCCTATATCGCTTAAGAATTTAGCACTCAATTTAACGATTTGCAAAAGGTTCACTCATCTCTCTCAAAAGAATGTTGCAAGTATGGCTTTAAGTACCATAGGCTTGCCCCTCATGTAGATCACCACTAATGTAAGCTCACTCGACTTGAAATCACGTAGGACTTTTTCGGAATGCAATGAAGGCTTTTGAAAACTCTTTTGAACTTTTAAAATCACTTTATATCTTTTAAAGGGTTAGTGAGGTGAAAAAAAGGGTGTGACAGTGGTTCTGATTCTGGATTAATGATGTGAGCCAAATAGGTGAGACACTCCTTACCGATCATTCGTTGTGCCTTAAGGTAATAAATAAACTTACCTACAAGCGATGTTGAACTACCCTTCCACTCTACGATTTCTTCATTTGGAAGTTAGAACCTGACTATCTTGGCACGAAAATCTAACATGGCATAGCAGGAAGACAACCAAACCATATCCATGATCACATCGAAATCCACCATTTCTAATTCTATAAGAACGGCCTCGATGTTGTGACCTTGAACTGAAACTATACAACCTCTATAGACTCTTGTGGCTTTCACTGACTCACCAACTAGAGTAGATACTAGGAATGGCTCACTAAGCTGTTCAGGGTTTAGCCTGAGGTTAATTGCAAAGTATGGAGTCACGTACGAAAATGTTAAACCTGGATCAATTATGGCATAAGCATTATGTGAGCAGACTAGAAGTATACCTGTAATAACTTCTGCAGATGCCTCTGCACTATGACGATCAAGTATAGCAAACAAATGGGGTTTCCACCCTCCCTAAGTAACTCGATCTGCACCTCTGCCTGCTCCATCCCAGACCTGATTATGAGAACCACGAGCCTGAGGTGGTGCCACTGTAGTAGCTGAGGAACTAGAAGTATGAGTTGATCCCCTATTGAAATTACGTTGCAACTTTGGGCAGTTTTCCTTATATGACCATTGTCTCCGCAACCCGAGCTTGCACTGACCTGAATGTTGTCGCTTACATGTACCACAAAGACCTTGTTGTTTCTCAACATGACTCTAGCTATATGAGGATGGTGTCCTAAAATTTTGATTCTGGCGAGACTGGTTTTCATAACTCTGAGTACGTTTGAAGGAAGATCCATCACCTGACTGATGACTGGACTAAGCTGGTGCTAATGACTTCTTATTGAAGGAACACTTTCCTCCTCCACTGGATGTACCACTAAACCTGCCTGTTGTCTGGGCTTTCTTGTTATACTCTTTTTCTTCTCTCCTTTGTTGTCTGTCTTTTTCAAAGTGCTTGACGAAACCCACAACAGAGGAGAAAGTTGTCATTCTTACCGCTGCAGCTGATGTAGTATCCTTAATGTGGTAAGCCAAACCGCCAACAAACCTGCGGATCTTTGCTTTTTCTGTCTTAACAAAGTGAGGAACATGCTTAGCTAAACTTATGAATTCCATGTAGTAGTCTTGCACACTTTTATTCCCTTGCTTGTGCTACTTGAACTCTGTAGCCTTAGCTTCCCTATCCTCTTTTGGTATAAAATTAGCCATGAATGCCTCTTCAAATTCTTCCCAAGTAGGCGAATCATCATCTTCATCTCTTTCCTTTTCCCACATCTCAAACCAAGCTCCAGCCACATCTCTAAGCTGGTAGGCATCCAACTCTAGAGCTTCAATCATCAAATGCCTTCACCGCTCAGAGGGCTTTCTTGATTCCCTCCAGCCACAACATTGGATTTTCATCAACTATAGTACCACAGAACAATGAAGGACTCAACTTCAAAAATTCATTCACTCTTGAGGACTCAGAATTGTTCTGTCTATCTTATTGAGGTGGAATCTCAGCTCTTCTCTTGTTCTGGTTGGCCATGAAGGCTTTAAATATCTCCATAGCACTATTGACAACATTAAATATCTGACCCACCTCTGGAGATATAGTTGTCTGAGCCGGAACTATTGTTGGGGTTGGCACTGGATCCTAAGGTACTTGCTTATCATGCTCCACCCCTTCTTCATGTTCAACCCAGGGTACTTGGACCCCTTTTGCGGATTTACCCTTCATTTTCTGAGTTGAAGCCTTCTTAGTTCTACCTTGAGCCATAATAGTAGCAATAGTTTCTTGAGTAGCATCCTGAGTGTCGGTGTCACAGTTGCGAGTATGAGCCATTTCTGCTAGTTTTGGAGAAACAAATACATTAGATAATTTCTTACAGGTAGGCTCTACTGCACGATCTAAAGTATGAAAAAAATGAAACTTTTCATAAATGGTTGTAGCCACCTATTTATAAGTATGACGCGCTTCATACCCATAAATAAGACGCTACTGACACGGCTTCATAGACTCCTAGGACTCCATAAACCTGATGCTCTGACACCAAATTTGTCACGACCCATTTTCTGAACAAGCTGTGACCAGCACCCGATCACTAAACTTGATCGAGCGAACCATATGCGCTTATCAAATCTATTATAACTTCAAATTTATATACAACAAGGCAACACTTTAATCAAATACTTTTAATTAATTTAAATGTCTAAAATAACCAATACCAAAACTTTGTTCGTAGTAACTACTGAAATACTGCTAAGTTATTTTAACCCACCGACTGTGTCTATGAAGCCTCTACAAATAAACTGACGCACTGCTCAGGACTCCTGGCCAGTTCTCTAAGTAAACAAAGAAATAGCTAAATAATGACGACTCAAAGGAGTACTCCGCGAACAAAAGCGGAGCTCACGAATAGCACTGGAAGTGAGGGAAATCCTAATATATAGCATGCTCGCCTACAAAATCGGTTCTTACATTGTACCGCAGACTCCCAAAAGAGAATGTCAGTACCATCCATTGCACTCAGTGAGTATCAACGATAGGGAACAAAACTTTAATAAACTATACATTACAAGCAAAGATTCTAAATGCATGGAAAACATAAAGTTTCTAAGAATAATTCTAAAGTAATTGCATAACAACAGTTTATGAATATTCTAAAAGAAATTCTTTTCTTTTTCTTTCTTATCTAAAAAGAATACTTCACTTTATGCTTCGGGAGTTCCAACTATCCTGGCTTATTTCTGTCTTAGTCATCGTGTGATCGGTACGGGTTTGATCTCAACCCGATCGAATAGGCCCAATCCACGAGTTGCCACTCGCTTCATGGTTCTTAATGCTTATGTATCATACCTTAGCCTCGCTAAGTAAATTCTCAGCAACGAGACTCTCACCTCGTGTACTCCCTACTTTGGCACAAGTAGTTTCAGTAAGTCAACGCCTTGATCAGGACTCTCGACCTGGACGATGACCCCTTCTCAGAATAGAGGATACTCCCAAAAATACTTTAATAACTAATTATTCTGTGTGACCTCGCTAAGATCTAAATCAACTTTCTTGACCATTCAAGTCAAAATATCTTTTGGAACAACCTATACATACTCGTACTGGTATCCTTAAATGTAAAGCATGGTAATTCTAAAGATTCTTGCTTCTTCATGAATTTTCAACATGAAAATGACATATAAGAATAACACAAATGTAATGACCTGACTTGTCGATTTGAGTTATTTCTCTCCCTTATACTATTTTAAGTCTTTAATAGCTTCATATGATGTATTATGACTTGTGTGCAAAATTTGAGGTCAATCGGACTTGATTTGCTATATTTCGACATCGATTTTTCAAGAATACGTGGTATCACATTAAGAAAATGAGCTCCAAATTCGTTTTTGATTGAAGCATTAGATCCGTAGTGACATTTTGGAGCCATATAAAAAAGAATCGTCGAATTCGGACATCGTATGAGAAAGTTATGCCCATTTTTGTGTCAGGAACAATTTTCCGTCGCCGTCAGCGCCCAGGGTAGGATGTTTAAAGGTACTGTAAATAGAGCCACAGGCAGTGCCCCATGCTACATGTGGCGCCCAAAATAGCTGAGGCCCTGTAAACGGGGGTTTTCTACCATTTTTGACAAAAATAGAGTTGGGGAGCTCGGTTTGGGCGATTTTTGAGCGATTTTCATGGGTAAACATTGGGGTAAATGTTACTTATCCTATATTGATTTTATTTCATGATTCCATACTCATTTACATCATGAATCCGTAAATTTATGGAAGAAAAATCAGATTTTTGTAAAGTTTTCCAAAAATATAAAATGAACATTTGAAGGTCAATCCGATATCGGAATTTGATAAAATTGGTATGGGTGAAATCATAATTGAATGGGTTATTGGATTTTGTGAGTTTCGTCAGATTCCTAGACGTGGGTCCCACGGGCGATTTTTGAGTTAAATTTCAGATTTTGTTGAAAAATTTATATTTTTATATGGAATTAATTCCTACGATTCGTGTAGAGTATATTGAATTGTTTGTGACTAGATTTGGAGCTTTTGGACACGAATTTGCGAGGCAAAGGTTTATTGGAATCTTGAAATTGGTTGTGAAACGAGGTAAGTATCTTGCCTAACCTCGAGTGGGGGAATTACCCCTTAGGCATTGAGTCTTATATGGAAATTGTGTAATTGAAAATCATGTACGCGAGGTGACGAGTACGTACTTGGTTTATATGTGCAAATTATATCGGTTGAAATTCGTAGACGCCCTTAAGTATTAAGTTGAAAATTTGTTGTAACTTATTAAATCCCTTATTGTCACGCCTCGTTCCTTTTTTGCCGAGATTATTTTTATATAATAATTTGGTGTGATTGCCACTTGACTTTTATGTGAACTCTGTGTCTGTTTGAGTTGTCATTTTTATGAAAAATACTTTCATTATTGATTTTACCTACAGATAATTTAAATGAAAATTTTAGTTAATAAGATGAATAAATCTATTTATTTCCTGAAGTTTTGATTTTAAAGAGGCGTTGTTCCTGGATGAATTACTTGTCAGTTCACGTTGTTGAAAATTTGGTATTGAATTATAAAGGCCGTGAATCATATTGAGGCAAAGTACCAAATTGTGAAATATTATTCGGTTGAGTTGTTCACTCTCGAATATTTTGTTAAGATGTTGTGTACATTATGATCGAGTCGTGGCTCCTTATTATAGAAATATAATGTGTTGTAAGAATTGAGTACTTGATGTACAATTTGTGATATGTTGTAAGAATTGAGCAATTGATGTGCAATTTCTGATATGTTGAAAGATTTTAGCACTTGATGTGCAATTTGTGATATGTTGTAAGAATTGAGCACTTGATGTGCAATTTGTGATATGTTGTAAGATTTGAGCACTTGATGTGCAATTTGTGATATGTAATAAAATTTGAGTATTTGATGTGCAATTTGTGATATGTGAGCACTTGAGGTGCAAGTTGTATTATGCTGTGATATTTGGGCACTTGAGGTGCGATTTGAGAAATATTGTGATATTGATACGCATGCGGTGAGATAAGGGTGGCTTGAAACACGTGGCTAGTAGGGGAACTACTAGAAGTCATGCAGTGAGATAAGGGTGGCTCGAAACGCATGGCTAGTAGGGGAACTACTAGAAGTCATGCGGTGTGATAAGGGTGGCTAAAACACGGGATGCTATTTCGAAAAAAAACAATATTTTCTTTAAAATTTAATGTGAAGGCTCCCGCGCTGATATAAAGAAATAAAAGATTGTGAATTTATTTATGATTTGGGACTACGAGGCGGTACCTCGGGAGTGCCCTTTTGTTGATATTTCTCTATGGCTGTACTTGCCTTTGGTTATTTTGTTTTTTCGAAATTTGTAAATTCTTGTGTTTTCCGTGATGTATTATTTCACTTAATATTAAGTGTTTTGTATTTCCTGATGTATTGTGTTGACCTTGACTTTTTCGTACGAGACTTTAAGGATTTGTATTTTTGGGTTGTACTTGTTTTTGATGATTGAGTTGTTTTAAATAAAAGAAAAGAATTCTAGTATGTTTTAATTTAATAAATTTTATATCCAAATAAGTAGTTTATCTGATGTTTTATTTTAATTAAAATATTATTTTCTCCACCCAGATGATTTCTAAAATAAATACATTCCTTTGTTGATTTCTTACTTGATTTAAAGATTTCAACGTTACTTTATTAAAAATAAATTGATCCTACGGATCTTATATACATTGATATTTTGGTACGTGAGTTGTCCGTGCAGTTATAAAAATAATATGGGCATGATGTGCCGGGGAAAATATGATGATTTTATTATTGACACGTGAGTTGTCCGTGTGATGGTGATAGAAACATGGGCACGAGGTGCCGTGGAAAATATGAAAGTGGGCTGAGACCCGTAATTTTTATGATTGTGAAATGAGGTGTCACATGGTGACTTTTACTTGAAAATATATTTATTGGAAAGTATTATATCCTAAAGAATATTATTTGAAAAACATATAGGCGAAAGAATTTATATTTGAAGGACTTGATTAATTGGTTGTACTTGTGTTCCTTATTCGTCTGAGCAATAATTATGATGTTCTTGTTGCATTGTTGTTATATCACTGGTTGATTTTGTTGTTATCATTGCTAGTTATTTTCCAGTATTATTTTGTATACTAGATCGCACAGGTTATTAGACTAGTGAGTGTCTTGACTGTACCTCGTCTCTATTCCACTGAGGTTAGTCTTGATACTTACTGGGTACCGACCGTGGTATACTCATACTACACTTCTGCACATTATTGTGCAGAGCCAGGTAGTGGAGGTATCGGACCCGGACAGAGTTAGAGTGTGATCGCAAGGATTCAAGGTAGAGCTGCTTGGTCGTCGCAGTCCCTTGGAGTTTGTTCATTTCATTGTACTGTTAATTTTTAATCAAACAATATTGTATATTTCGTCCTCGTGATCATTCTATGTATTCAGTTAGAGTTCATAACTCAGTATTACCAATCTTGGGAGGTTGTTATATTCATTTTTGTTCCGCTGTTGGTTTTGACACTTGTATTGAATTAAAAAAAGGCTTGAATTATAATTTAAATCGGCTTACTTAGTCTTAGAGACTAAGTGCCATCACGATGCCTGTGGTGGGACTTTCGGTCTAGACAACAAAAATCTAAAAATTTATGCACATATATCATAATGAATCATCTAAACTTTAGTTAGAACAATTCTAAGTTAATAAGTACTCACTCTCTCCAATAAATAAATATTAACTCTTTTAAGCAATTCAGCAAACACCTTGTATGTGTGCTTTTGTGAGTTAAACAACTTTAGTAAATGGTTGTATCAACTCACCTCAAAACTTCTCGAGCCAATACGTAGGGCCCAGTCCAATTTATACCCGTCAAACAATCGATTTTACAATAATCAGTGCATTTTAATTAATTTTAAAGTTTCTCACCTAAACATGGAACTTACTGTTGATACAGAAATAAAAGGGAATTAGCTATTCAATTCTTACCTGCTACTACTGTAGGACAGTTAACAATAGGTAATTTTATATACATGAGTTCAAGAATTATTGATTTATAAAGAAACCTAGAACTTCCCGTTGCCTGCG
This sequence comes from Nicotiana tabacum, assembly GCF_000715075.1. Classification (NCBI taxonomy): domain Eukaryota; kingdom Viridiplantae; phylum Streptophyta; class Magnoliopsida; order Solanales; family Solanaceae; genus Nicotiana; species Nicotiana tabacum. The sequence continues at coordinate 122,823,356 of NC_134098.1, forward strand.
TGTATATTAAGCAACAAGGCGGCCTCTGCTCTGACAATAGGGAATTTTATATACCTGAGTTCAAGAATTAGTGACAATAGGGAATTTTATATATAGGGAATTTTATAGGAAATTTTAAAATTGACAATAGGAAATTTTATATACCTGAGCTCAAGAATTAGTGATTTGTAAAGAAACCTAAAACTTCCCGTTGCCTGCGTGATTATTGAGCAGCAAGGCGGCCTCTGCTCTGTTTCGTAGCATTTTGTTTCTCTTTTTCGTATAAGGCTTTTTAGCCTTCTGCCTTTGCGTGAATGAACAGAACGTTAGTTTTGTATTGTTTAAGGCTTTAAGCCTTTTGCCTTCCCACTTTATGGGCTTTAGGCTTGTTTTTTTTTTCCTTCTAAACTTAACTAATAATTAATGCTACTTATTTTTAATAATTAGTAATATTAAAATTATTAATATTCCCTTACTTGTATACACATTATTTATAAATAGAGAAGTAACTCAAAAGTCAACCATAAGGGTTTAAATCCGTAATAGAAGTAAAAAATTTATGCACTCAAGGCAATATTAAAAAAAAAATTCTATATTTAGTGCGTCTTGAAACTTTTATAGATTTGAGGAGTGTTACACAAGTGAAGGCTGGTGGGATTAGGTTTTATTTAGCGTGAAAATTTTTATTTCAAAATATATGCAATATATATGGGACCAATCAGGTAAGATCCCAAAATATGGGCCCATTTTGGTGGTACGGATGGGTCAGGTGATATACTATGTAAATACAGTCAAACCTTTTTATAATAACCTCGTTTGGTTCGATATTTTTTTGGCTGCTATAGTGAGGTACTGTTATAAAGGACATATATTATAACATAACATAAAAATCGGTTCCGAAAAAATTTGACTTTTATAGTGAATGATTGTTATATAGAGATGTTGTTATAGAGATGTCTGACTATATGTCATATATAATATTTCCTCCTTTTAATTTATGTGAACTTATTTAAATGGTAACAAAAGTTTAAGAAATAATATACTAAAATTTTGGAACTAGTGGTCCAACAAAAATCACAAATATTAGTATGACTATAAATTATTTCAATAAGGATAAAATATGAAGTTTAAAGTTAAATTATTTTCAAATTTAGAAAGTGATTATTTTTTTTAAACGGACTAAAAAGAATAAATTCACGTAAATTGATAGGGAGAAAGTACTATTGGAAGGAATTGAACAGAAAATTGTTCGAACACTAAGTGAAGAATTCGACAGTTAAATTATGTACCAAACATCGGTCTGAGTTGTCGAATCGAAGAGAGCACTTTTTGTAACATACACACCCGAAATAGTGCTCGTGCAAAAATGCTTTTACACAAACCAATCAACCCATAAACAAAAAAAAATTCCTTTACTAATAAATTACTTGGGTCTAAGCTCCATACCTTCAACAATAAGCCCTCCTTTGAGGTGCTCACCTTTGACCTCTCTAAGGCACATTGTTACTTCTTTATCATTGACTCCATCACTATAAAATTCACCCAATTCAATCTCCAACCATCCATCTCCTCTGTCACATAAAGCACGCTCTGTCCCTCCTCTATTATCAACTCTTGATCTCAATGTCTCAGCCCTGTGTCTCATTAGAACCCTTTCCAATTCTTGTTTTCTACTGTTAGTATAGTTACGACGTATTAAAACAATTCCTTTGGATTCATGGTCTCCTCCTACTTTGACAGATATCTCAGATGGTAAGGAGTCTAAGCCGAAAGCACGACCAGCCAGGTTGACAATGAGGTAAGCTCCATATGTTGTACGCGGAGACAACATTCGAGTATTTATCTTTCCTTTAATTTCTAGCCAACATACCATTATAAGCTCCACACCTTCTGGAAATCTGTTGCAACGCATAAAATAGGATATATTTAATTAGGGTAGTTTTGAGGAGCTACCGAAAATTAAAGTCAAATTGTGAGATTATGTCCTTAATTTTCTAATAAATAACTAATATTTGGGATATAGTAGGCATTAATTAAGGACTGAAAGAAACAGGAAATTAAAGGAGAAGGGGACCTTGAGTGAAGAAGGGGTTTCCAGCACCAGTAGAGGGGATTGGTGGACCAAGCAATTGATAGCTCCCTTGCACTCAACATATAACACTTTTTACTTGATATTCTATCAATTGAAAAGGTCTGCAGTAATGTTATAGAAAGGAAAATGAGAAGATGCAAGAGTTCTTTGTCATCAATTTATCATTTGAGATTACTCGCTAATATTGTTGTCGAATAAATATCAATCTATTTGCTTTCTATGAATATGAGCGTGCGAGAAAGATTGTCTTCTTGGAAAAGAACCATCTCACTAGTCTTGTTAATTTACAGCAGGATTACAAAGCAAAGCACGTACATACCTTGCGACCACCATCGATGAGAAGAGGGCTAAAGAGCTTGAGAAACAACTCTTTCTTTGATGCAAAATTAATTGGTAACACTAATCTTGAGATGATTTGTCGATAATCAGATGGCAAGAATTTCTCCCACAACAAGTCTGATATGGCTGCATCACGAACCATAGTCGAGACCAACGACGCGTGACAAACATCATAAGGAGATGTGAAGGAGAGAAGTTGAACGATACAATCTTCCGGCAAGAGGTCGAGCTTCATTATCTCACTTTCATCTGCCATGACTGGGTATATAAGAATGTCAATGAGAAACTTAGAAATGACTCATATATGGAGAGGGAAATGCCAGAAACTAATGTACAAGTTTCCTAAGGATGACGACATGAATTTAACATATGAGGACATATGTTACATGGGCCCAATTTTATAATTCAACTTGTATACATAAGATTTGACCCCTTAAGTAAGATAACGTATAAGTTCTATGTACTGTACATGTTCAAAGAAGAGCAACGAGATTGTACATTAGACAGTAATATGTAGATGGACATGCCAATGTAAAGCTACCTTGTGTTTAATTGGTAAATGCATTTTGTTCTTTGCCTTGGTGTAGCTGCAAAGAGTCAATATTGCTAAGGCTAAGCTAGCTTTGATAAAAGATGAAATGTGTAGATGGGGTTTGCCAAGCCTGTAGGGAGTAACTATCATATGCATTTTATGCCAGCTCAATCTAAGCTGAAGTTTGGCCATAAATTCTCAAATTTGTTTTGAAAAATCTGATTTGGGTGAAATTTGGTTTGAAGATGAAATTGTGTTTGGACATTAGTTTTCAAAACATATTTCACTTTTTTTTTTTGAAAAAAATATGAAACATGACTTATACCCATAAGTTCTAAAAACAATCACAAATACCCAACAATACATTCATCAATAACATTCATTATCATTATCACAAACCATAGTCCTGAACATAAATAAATTTGATACAAAATTATCATTTTTATAATGAACTACATAATACACTATCAGGTGACCAAGAAGACGAAACAACATTGTTACAAAATAATAAATGACAGGCTCTTTTATAAAATACAAAAGTTTGAAGAAATTTTTAAAAAATATAATAGTAATATTTTGGGATTTGGGAATTTACCAAAATATGGATAATATTTATGAACAAATATGTATTTGCCAAAAACTATTTGGCAAATACTTAACAAAATCTATGGCCAAACGGATCCTAAATAGGGCACTGAAGCAATTTACATTTATCATCTATAAAATGTTTCAATTTATACTTCTTCTTTTTTTTATTTTTGCTTGAAATTTGGGCTGAGGTTGCTTGAATGAGTTAATCTAAATTTCGTAATAAACAATATGTAGAAATAATTTGACAACGATGTTGATAATGTAACAATAAATTAAAGTCTCTTGAAAAAACTTTTAGAGATCACTAGATAACGGTAATTTGAAAAAATTACTTACCTTAAAGGTTTCTTATTTAAACCTTAGCGAGTAGAGTTATTTAATATAATAGCCGGCGAATATATATATATATATATATATATATATATATATATATATATATATATATATATATATATATATATATATATATATATATATATGTTAAAAATTCATTATAAGACTGGTTGAGTCAATTTGAGCTCAAACACAATTTGGTTCCTGAAATATACGAAGCAAGGAGTGAACAAAATTGCTTGACCGGAAATTAAAAAAGAAAAAGAAAAAGATTGAACAAAATTGTAGAGGTTATCTATAACAAACCAAACTTCAACATTTCACATCGATCCAAGTAGACCTCATTTTGGGATGTCCCGGAGATTAGGGGTGTACAAATGAAACGAACAAATCGCACCAATTCGATAATCCGAATCAAATCGAGAAAAAAAATTCGACTATGATTTGGTTTGGTGTTGGAAAGAAAAACCCGATCATATTTGGTTTGGTTTGGTTTTAACTAAAAAAAGTCAAACCGACACCAAACCAACCCGACATTATATGTATAGAAGTTTTAAATATATTTAATACGTAAAAATATATATGGTAGTGTAGTTTATAAATATTTCTTAAGTTTTTTCATAGTTTTATCTTTTAACGTATTATTTCAAGTTTGGACTTATAATTTTTGGATGCTCCAATAAGTTTTATAATCCATAAATGTTAGTAACTCAAATAAATCCTAAACCAAAATCAAATCAATACTAATGCTAATAAAAGACATTTAATTCAATTGTACTATGAATGAAAATAGTGTTGGATATCTATTTTTTTAGTTTTTTCATGGTTTAGATTAAATGTATAACTTATTTTTCTTTTAGTGGTTAGTCATGTAAATAATAGTACTTATTAGTCATAATTTTAAATTATGTTTGTTTTCATTATGGCTTATTAATAATATTTATTTTATGCGATTTTATTATCTTTATTGTTGAATATTTTAGTACAATGCCATGACTCATCTCATATTTATGTTATATTATTGAAAAACACCTTATATAGTTCTGTCTTAGTAGGATTAAAGAAATATTTGGAGCACAAATTTTACGTTTTGTGCTATGAAGATTTTAAGAAAATAAAAACCGAAAAAATCCGAAAACCCAAAAAAAATCGAGATTAAAAAATCTGACTTTTATTGGTTGGGTTTGGTATTTAGATTTAATAACCCGATACAATTGGTTTGGTTTGGTAATTAGAAAATCCGAACCAACCCGACCCATATTGTGATGACCCAAAATATCATCTTTAAATGTAATAAGTAATTCTATATTCTAAGACCAAGAAAAGTACCATTTATCATCCTCGACTTGCGTGCGTAGTTCGTACAATTTTTCGGAAAGTTGTTATGTAAAAAATAGATTAAAATGGGAAATAGAGCTTTAAAACTCAACTAAGTTGACTTTTGTCAACATTTTGAGCAAATGAACCCGGATCAATATTTTGAAAATTTTAGTAGGTCCGTATCGTGATTTGGGACTTGGGCGTATGCCCGGAATCGAATTTTGAGGTCCCTAGCCAGAGTTATGAAATTTTGATGAAAACTTCCTTTGATTTGGTGTCTGATTCTAAGAAATTACTGATGTTGGATTTATTGACCTCGGGTCCGTATTTTGGTTTTGGAGCCCGGTATATGTCCACTATAATATTTATGATTTGTCTGCCAAATTTGGTGAGAATCAGAGTTGATTTGACGTGATTCGGACGTTCGGTTGTAAAAATAAAGGTTTTAAAGTTTTCTTGAAAATTTCCTTTGATTTGGTGTCCGATTCATAGTTCTAGGAGTTAGTTTGGCGATTTGATCGAGCGAGCAAGTTCATATGATGTTTTAGGACTTGGGTGCATGTTTGGTTCGGAGCCCCGAGGGCTCGGGTGAGTTTCGGATGGGCTACGGGATGATTTCAGACTTAGAAAATCTGGTTTTCTGCAGACTTCAGGCTTCTGGTGTGTTTTTCTTCGCGTTGTCACTCGTTCACGAAGGCTTGAGGTTCAAAGCTTCGCGTTCGCCACCAAAGCCTCGCGTTGGCGAAGGGAAAGAGGCTGGCCAGGATTATTGCCTTTGCGTTCGCGAAGGGCATCTCGCGTTCGCGAAGGCCAAGCTAGGCAAGCTTCGCGTTCACGAAGTAGCCCTCGCGTTCGCGAAGTGTAAAATGGGACAACACAAATTTAAGCTTCGCGAACGCGAGGCACTGACCGCGTTCGCGAAGGGTAAAAGTCCCAGAAACAGAACTTAAGTTCTAAAAAATCGGATTCGTTCCATTTTCAACCCTTTTCCATTTTTGAGCTTAGGTAAGGCGAATTTTGAGCGATTTTCACGGAAAAATATTGGGGTAAGTGTTCCTTATCCTATACTGATTATATTTCATGATTTTATACTCATTTATATCATGAATCCGTGAATTTATGGAAGAAAAATCAGATTTTTATAAAATTTTCTAAAAACGAAAATTTAAGATTTGAAGGTCCATTTGACATTGGAATTGGATAATTTTTATATGGTTGGACTCGCCTCGGAATGGGTATTCATATTTCGTAAGTTTTTTTCGGGATTTAAAATCTGGGTCCCACTGTCGAATATTTTAATGAATTTTAGATTTTTATCCGAAAAATTTATAAATTCATATGGAATTAATTCCTATGATTCGTATTGAGTATATCGAATTTTTTGTGAATAATTTTCGGGCACGGTGGTTAATTTAAAAGAAAAAGTTGTGGTTGAGTAATTGGTTGGAATTTGCAAAGCGAGGTAAGTGTCGCGGTTAACCTTGACTTGAGGGAATAGAACCTTTAAATTATTTGTTATGTGAAAAGCATGTGAACGACGTATAGGCGAGGTGACGAGTGTTTATACGTCGTGAAATTAATTATTTGCCTGCTCACTTGAAAAATCATAAATTATTTTAAATCATAAATTAATTATTATAATAATTATTTCTCTCCTATTCTTTGTCATATATTAATTCTTGAATTCCTGCATTAATTGTTACATGCTATTTGAATTATGTGTTTTAATTGTTATTTGACATTTAGCATATTAAATATTAAACTGCCTATTTTCTCCCTGATTTTCATAATAATTTGCTATTTGTCACTGTTTGTTTCATAATTAAATCATAATTATTGAATGCTTGTTGTCTTATAATTTTATATTAATTGTTGTATTTATTGGGGAAATTTCTTCTATAAGAATTGATTGAAATGGATATATTGGAGGATCGGGTTGCACGCCACAACAGACTTATTAAAAAGTTCATATTGGAGGATCGGGTTGCACGCCGCAATAGTCTTATCGTTGCACGCCACAACAGACTTATTAAAAAGTCCTTATTGGAGGATCGAGTTGCACGCCGCAACAGACTTATTAAAAAATCAATATTGGGGGATCGGATTGCACGCCGCAATAAACTTATTTAAAAGTCAATATTGGGGGATCGGATTGCATGCCACAACAGACTTATTTAAAAGTCTATATATATACTTGATTGAAATAAATATATGACAGACTTGATTAAAAGGAATGTATTGGGAGAGCGGGTTGCACGCTGCAACAGAATTGAATGTGAATATATTGTGAGAGCAGGTTGCACGCTGCAACAGAATTGGTTGAAATAATAATGGATTATGACTGCTGAGTTGGCTTCAATTATTATAAATGAGTTACCAAATTATTTCTATTATTTGTTATTGTTATTAATATTGCGTACATGTTAATATAAGTGAACCGCCTTAGCCTCGCCACTACTTTGTCGAGGTTAGGCTCAGGACTTACCAGTACATGGGCTTGGTTGTACTGATACTACACTCTGCACTTCTTGTGCAGATTTTGGAGTTGGTCCCAGCGGTGTACCATAGACTTGCTCGGATTCCAGCTACCAGAGGAGACTTGAGGTATAACTGCATGGCATCCGCTGTTCTGAAGTCCCCGTCTATTTTACTTTAGCTGTGTGTTTATTTCTAGACAACATTATTTTATTTAGACCTTTATTTGTATTATTCTAGAAGCTCGTGCACTTGTGACACCAATTCTGGGATGGTATGTAGACACCGTTGTTTTTGTTGATTATTCACTACCTTTCAGACTTTACTTCTGCATTTGTTCTTTGATTATTAATAAATTTAAAAATTATTTTAAAAGTAGATAATATTATTCTAACGTTGGCTTGCCTAGCAAGTGAAATATTAGGCGCCATCACGGTCCGAAGGTAGGAATTTCGGGTCGTGACAGTTGGTATCAGAGCCCTAGGTTACATAGGTCTCACGAGTCACGAGCAAGCTTAGTAGAGTCTAAAGGATCGGTACGGAGATGTTTGTACTTATCTCTCAGAGGCTATGAAGTTTATGAACAATATCATTTCTTTTTATTTTGTCGTGCGATTTTATTTTATCATCGATGATTGAACCATTCTACTCTTATTCTCTCGCAGATGGTGAGAACACGTAATACCTCTACCGATGGACAGGGACCAGTACCCCCGGTGGCAACTATGGTCAGGGGTAGAAGTTGAGGTCGTGTTAGAGGCCGAGGTAGAGCTCAGTCCAGAGCTCGAGCAACTGCACCTGTTGTAGAACCTCAGGTGGATCTTCAGGAGGAGGTTCCAGTTCAGAATGTACCAGTTGGACCAGTTCAGGTCCCGGAAGGATTCATAGCCACTCTAGTACTTCAGGACGCTCTAGTCCGTTTGGTAAGTCTTATGGAGGGCGTGGCCCAGAATGGCACATTTCCAGTGGCATCAGCCGTCTCACAGGCTGGGGGAGGAGCACAAACTCCCACTACTCCCGCTCCGGAGCAGATGGCTCCCCAGAATCAGGCTCCAGCAGCCCCGCCAGTTGGGGTAGTTCAGCCAGTTGTTGCGGCATAGATCGGTGATAGGCCCGCCATGTCTTTTGAGGCCTTATTGAGACTGGATAAGTTTACCAAGCTCTTTCCAGTTCACTTCAGTGGTACACCTTCTGAGGACCCATAGGATTATCTTAAACGCTGCCATGAGGTGTTGTGGAACATGGGTATAGTTAAGACCAATGGGGTTGATTTTGTAGTATTTTAGATGACGGGTTCCGCCAAGAGATGGTGGAGAGATTATACATTGACTAGACCAGTTGGATAGCCTGCACTTACATGGAAGTAGTTCTCTCACCGATTTCTGGAAAAGTTCCTCCCTATCACACTGAGAGAGGAATTCCGCAAGCAATTTGAACGTCTACAGCAGGGCAGTATGACTGTTACTCAGTATGAGTCCCGTTTTGTGGATTTGGCCCATCATGCTCTCCTTTTACTACCTACGGAGGGAGATAGAGTGAGAAGGTTTATTGAGGGACTCACTCACCCTATCAGACTTTAGATGGCCAATGAGACCGGAATTGAGATTTCTTTTCAGGCGGCTGCTAATGTCGCAAGGAGAATCGAGATGGTTCTTGCACAGGAGAGAGGGCAGAGGTCCGATAAGAGGCCTCGTCAGTTTGGTGGTTTCAGTGGTGCCTCGTCTGGAGGTAGGGGTAATTTTGGTAGGGTCATCCTCCCAGACCGTTTTATTCAGCACTTCATGCATCTCCCGGTACTTCAGGGAGTCACGATCCTATTATGCCTTACTCTGGGCAGCCAGTATTCAGTGCACATTCAGCTCCTATCAGTGCACCACCACTCCTGAGTTACTACAATGGTTATCCGGCCCATCTGGGTCAGCTTCAGCAGCCACGGCATCAGGATGGGTGTTGTGAGTGTGGGAACATTGGTCACATCAGGAGGTATTCCCTAGATTGGCGAGTAACAAATGTCACGACCCAAAACTAACCCCTGTCGTGATGGCGCCTGTCGTGGAACTAGGCAAGCCGACTTATTTCCAAAACAAAATGATATTTTCATTTCAAAAAAAATTTCGAGGTTATTTAACATAAAACCTCCATTTAAAGAGTTCAAATTAAAAAAAATGCGGAAAAGAAAAGCCCGACATCGGGGTGTCACTAGTCATGAGCATCTACAATAATCTGTCTAACAATATCAAGGCTAACTCAGCCTGAAAAATAGATAAATACTACTAGAGGAAGATAAGAGGGAGAAGAGCAGGGGTTGCGATCGCCAAATAGCTACCTTGCTATCTCCAAGAAAATCTGCAACCAGAACACTCAATAACCGCTACCGTGTCCAGCTACACCTGAATCTGCACACAAAGTGCAGGGAGTAATGTGAGTACGCCAACTCAGTAAGTAACAACAATAAATAAAGACTGAGCAGTAGTGACGAGCAATTAAGCATATAACGTTCATATCAGGAAATCTCAGTAAAATACCACATGCTCTTAAAAATCAGGATTTGAATCAAACATCTCATTTAAACCCAGTTCGAATAAAAATCATTTTTATTTTCCAATGGTTTTTCAAACAAAGGCTCAATGCAAAGGTGAGCAAAAATGATGAAATCATAAACAGCCACTCGGGCAGACCTCACAGTCACTCGTGCCACTTGGGCATACCTCACAATCACTCTTGCCACTCGGGCATACCTCACAATCACTCTTGCCTCCCAGTCACTCAGCACTCGGCACCCAGCACTCGGCACTCATTAGGTACCTGCGCTCACTGGGGGTGTGTACAGACTCCGGAGGGGATCCTTCATCCCAAGCGCTATAATTTGCACTGACAACTCACGTGCGATAATAATAAAGTATCCTGCAGGCGGGCAGCCCCGATCCACACTCATCCTCACCAATCAGGCCCTCGGCCTCACTCAGTCACAAGTATGCTGCAGGCGGGCAGCCCCGATCCACACTCATCCTCACAAATCAAGCCACTCGGGCATTTCAGTAAAACAGGGCATTCGGCCCAAAACATTTATATGCATCAAAATAGAGTCATAAAATTGAGTTATGCAGTAAACAAGTATAAACATGACTGAGTATAGATTTTCAATCGAAAACAGTGAGAGGATGATACGAAACAGCCCCTAAGGGTCCAAACAGCATTGGCGCAAGGCCCAAACATGGCATTCAGCCCAATTTACATAAAATCTTTCTAAATCATATAAGTATCAATGGTTTCAACAAGGTAAGCAACTTTACAGTTGCTACGGGGCGGACCAAGTCACAAATTCCCAACAGTGCACGTACACACGCCCGTCACCTAGCATGTGCAACTAAAAATAGTAGAATGATACAAAATCCGGGGTTTCATACCCTCAGGACTAGATTTACAATCGTTACTTACCTCAAACCGGTCAAATCTCTACCCCGCAATGCTCTTGCCTCTGGACTCGGCCTCCAAATGCTCCAAATCTATTCACAATCAGTATAATACCATCAATATACGCTAATGGAATGAATTCCACAAGAAAAGCTTCAAAATTAGACCAAAACCCGAAATTGGCTCAAATTTTGCCTGCGGGGCCCACGTCTCAGAACCTGACAAAAGTTATAAAATCCGAAAGCCCATTCAACCACGAGTCTACCCATACCAATTTTACCAAAATCTGACCTCAACTCGACCCTCAAATCTACAAATTTAATTTCCAAATTTCTAAGTTTCAATCTCTGATTTACGCCTCAAAATCATGTAATCTAGTCGGATTACTCGATGATAATTCAATATTATGGAGTAAAAATGATCACAAGGGACTTACCTCAAGTTTTCCTTGTAAATATATCAAAAATCGCCTCTCCCCAAGCTCCAATTTGTCAAAAATGGCAAATGGGACGAAGCCCCCATTTTTATAATTCTGCCCAGACATCCTCGGTTCTGCCTCGATCTTGGCCTTCGATCGAGGTCCTCGATCCTGGCCCTCGATTATGAATTCTTCCCAGCCTTCGACCGTGACCCTCGACCCTGGGCTCGATCATGCCTTCGATCGTAACCCTCGACCCTGGGCTCGATCATGCCTTCGATCGTGACCCTCGATCCTGGGCTCGATCGTGGCCATTGACCCTGAGTTCGATCTAGGCTCGATTCTAGGCAGAAGGAATTTCCAACAGAAGGAAATTGCAGCAGCTGTTCTAGTTCAATTTTTGATCTGTTAACTATCCGAAACTCAACCGAGGCCCTCGGGACCTCAACCAAATATACCAACAAGTCCTAAAACATCATACGAACTTAGTCGAATCCTCAAATCACCTCAAACAACGCTAAAACCATGAATTACACCCCAATTCAAGCCTAATGAACTTTGAAATTTCTAATTTCTACAAACAACTCCGGAACCTATCAAATCACATCCGATTGACCTCAAATTTTGCACACAAGTCCTAAATAACATAATGGAGGTATTTCAATTTTTAGAATCAGATTCTGACCCCGATATCAAAAAGTCAACCCCCGGTCAAACTTCTCAAATATAAAAACTTTCGGCATTTCAAGCCTAATTCCTCTACGGACTTCCAAATAATATTTCGGACACACTCCTAAGCTCAAAATTACCATACAGAGCTATTGGAATCATCAAAATTCAAATCCGAGGTCGTTTACATATAGGTCCATATCCGGTCCATTTTTCTAACTTAAAATTTTCAATTATGAGACTAAGTGTCTCATTTCACCCCGAGTCCCTTCCGGACTCGAACCAACTAACCCGATATAACATAATATAGCTGAATAACACAAAAAGAAGTAGGAATGGGGAAAACAGGGTTATAACTCTCGAAACGACTGGCCGAGTCGTTACAGTAAATGGAATTGTTTTAAGAAATATTATATATACATATATTCTCGAATAGGCGTGGATATCTGCTCTGCATCTCCCGCTCGGTCTCCCAAGTGGCCTCCTCCATAGGCTGACCTCTCCATTGCACCTTCACTGAAACTATATCCTTTGACCTCAACCTTCGAACCTGCTGATCCAAAATAGCCACCGGCTCCGCATCATAAGTCATATCACCCTCTAACTGAACCGTGCTGAAATCCAAAACATGGGACGGATCTCCAATATACTTCTGGAGCATGGAAACATGAAACACTGGATGCACACTCAACAAGCTGGGTGGCAACGCAAGCTTATAAGCCACCTCTCCTATCCTCTGAAGTACCTCAAAAGGCCCAATGAACCGGAGGCTCAACTTGCCCCTCTTCCCAAACCTCATAACACCCTTCATGGGTGATACCTTCAGCAAAACCTTCTCCCCAACCATAAAAGACATATCACGGACCTTCCTATCTGCGTAGCTCTTCTGCCTAGACTGCGTCGTGCGAAGCCGCTCCCGAATCAATTTCACCTTATCTAATGCGTCCTGGACCAAGTTTGTACTTAAGAACCTAGCCTCACCCGGCTCAAACCATCCAACCGGAGATCTACACCTCCTCCCATACAAAGCCTCGTACGGAGCCATCTGAATGCTCGACTGATAACTGTTGTTATATGCAAACTCCGCGAGTGGCAGAAACTGGTCCCATGAACCCCCAAAGTCAATGACATAAGCACACAACATGTCCTCCAATATCTGAATAGTGCGTTCGGACTGCCCGTCCGTCTGAGGGTGAAAAGTTGTGCTTAACTCAACCTGAGTACCCAACTCTCGCTGCACGGCCCTCCAAAACTGCGATGTGAACTGAGTACCCCTATCTGAAATGATAGAAACTGGGACACCATGCAGGCGAACGATCTCTCGGATGTAAATTTTAGCCAACCGCTCTGAAGAGTAAGTAGTACCAATTGGAATAAAGTGCGCGGACTTGGTCAGCCGATCCATAATAACCCAAATAGCGTCGAACTTCCTCGAAGTCCGTGGGAGCCCAACTACAAAGTCCATAGTGATCCGCTCCCACTTCCACTCTGGGATCTCTAACCTCTGAAGCAAGCCACCTGGTCTCTGATGCTCATACTTAACCTGCTGACAGTTTAGACACCGAGCCACAAACCCAACTATATCCTTCTTCATCCGCCTCCACCAATAGTGCTGCCTCAAATCCTGGTACATCTTCGCGGCACCCGGATAGATGGAATACCGCGAGCTGTGGGCCTCTTCAAGAATCAACTCTCGAAGCCCATCTACATTAGGCACACATATCCGGCCCTGCATTCTCAGCACCCCGTCATCACCAATAGTCATATCCCTAGCATCACCTCTCTGAACCCTGTCCTGAAGAACGAGCAAGTGAGGGTCATCGTACTGACGCTCCCTGATACGGTCATAAAGAGAAGACCTGGAGACCACACAAGCCAATACCTGACTAGGCTCTGAAATATCCAATCTGACAAGCTGGCTTGCCAAGGTCTGAACATCTAATGCCAAAGGTCTCTCTGCTGCTGGAAGATAGGCTAAACTCCCCAAACTCTCTGCCCGGCGACTCAAAGCATCGGCCACCACATTGACCTTTCCCGGATGGTACAAGATAGTGATATCATAGTCCTTAAAAAGCTCCAACCATCTCCGCTGACGCAGATTAAGATCCTTCTGCTTTAACAGATACTACAGACTCTGGTGATTAGTATAGATCTCACAATGAACCCCATACAAATAATGACGCCAAATCTTCAAGGCGTGAACAATGGCTGCTAACTCAAGATCATGGATAGGATAGTTCTTCTCATGGGTCTTCAACTGGCGCGAGGCATAGACAATCACCCTACCCTCCTGCATCAAAACACAACCAATGCCTATCCTTGAGGCATCACAATACACAGTGTAAGAACCTGAAGCTGATGGCAACACTAACACTGGAGCTGTTGTCAAAGCAGTCTTGAGCTTCTGAAAGCTATCCTCACATTCATCCGACCACCTGAATGGAGCACCCTTTTGGGTCAATTTGGTCAAGGGCAATGCAATAGATGAAAATCCCTCCACAAAGCGATGGTAGTAACCCGCCAAACCAAGAAAGCTCCTAATCTCCGTGGCTGAGGACGGTCTGGGCCAACTCTACACCACCTCTATCTTCTTCGGATCCACCTGAATACCCTCACTGTACACCACGTGCCCCAAGAATGCTACTGAACTGAGCCAAAACTCACATTTAGAGAACTTTGCATAAAGCTTCTCCTCCTTCAATCTCTCCAATATAACCCTCAAATGTTGAGAGTGCTCTTCCTGGCTACGAGAGTACACCAGGATGTCGTCAATGAATACAATGACGAATGAGTCCAAATAGGGCTGGAATACACTGTTCATCAGATGCATGAACGCTGCTGGGGCATTGGTCAGCCCAAAAGACATCACCATAAACTCATAATGGCCATATCGGGTTCTGAAAGCTGTCTTGAGAATATCTGAATCCCGAATCTTCAGCTGGTGATAACCGGACCTCAAATCAATCTTGGAGAACACCCTCGCTCCCTGAAGCTAGTCGAATAAATCATCAATACGAGGCAAAGGATACTTGTTCTTGACTGTGACCTTGTTCAACTGCCTGTAATCAATACACATTCTCATGGAACCATCCTTTTTTTTCACAAATAGAACCGGTGCACCCCAAGGTGACACACTAGGCTGAATAAACCCCTTATCAAGGAGTTCCTGAAGCTGTTCTTTCAATTCTTTCAACTCCGCCGCTGCCATACGATACAGTGGAATAGAAATGGGCTGAGTGCCCGACACCAAATCAATACAAAAGTCAATATCCCTGTCAGGCGGCATGCCCGGTAGGTCTGCAAGAAACACATCCGGAAAATCACGTACCACCGGAACAGAATAAATGGCAGGAGTCTCTGCACTAACATCCCTCACAAAAGCTAAATAAGATAGGCAACCCTTCTCAACCATGCGCTGAGCCTTCAAATATGAAATCACCCTACTTGGTACATAATCTATAGAACCGCTCCACTCAACCCTCGGAATTCCCGGCATAGCCAACGTCACCATCTTAGCGTGACAATCTAGAACATCATGACATGGAGATAACCAATCCATACCCAATATCATATCAAAGTCAACCATACTGAGCAACAATAGATCTACTCGGGTCTCTAGACCCCCAATAATCACCACACATGACCGATATACGCGGTCCACAATAATAGTATCGCCCACAAGAGTAGATACATGTACAGATGAAACTAAGGACTCACGAGGCATAACCAGAAAATGGGCAAAATACGAGGAAACATATGAATACGTGGAACCAGGGTCAAATAATACTGACGCATCTCTATGGAAAACTGAGACAATACTTGTAATCACAGAATCTGAAGCAATAGCATCTGGTCTGGCAGGGAGAGCATAGAAACGGGCCTGACCACCCCCTGATCTGCCTCCCTCTCTAGGGCGACCCCCAGCTGACTGACCTCCACCCGAGCTGACTGGGCGGATGGTAAGGTAGCTGGGGCTGTAGTCGGAGGCTGACTCCTCTGCTGAGATAGACCTCCATGACGACGAGGACACTTCCTCCATATATGCCCAAGCTCCCCACACTCAAAATAACTCCCTGGTGCTGGCGACGGAAACTGAAGGGAAACCCTAACACCGGGATGACTGGTAGAAGAACCTGGCATGGAAGAGCCCTGAACAGGTGGAGCATGGGATAAACTCTGAACTGGAAGGTCACTAAGTGATGAGTGGCCCTGATGAAAATTGTGAGAACCATGGCCAGATGATGCACCCCGATGAAATGGCCGAGCTGACTGAGCCTGTCTGAAATGACGACCTCTACCGTGCTGGAATTGACCCCCAAAAGGAGCACCACTGAATCCACCCTGACCACGAGGCCTCTTGGCCTCCCGCTCAACCCTCTCCTGACTGCAAACCATCTCAATCTGCCAAGCAATGTCGACAACCTCATCAAAGGTAGCACTCGAAACTCGCTCCCTGGTCATGAGCAACTGTAGTTGATAAGTGAGGCCATCAATAAACCTCATGATCCTCTCTCTATCCGTGGGAACCAACCACATAGCATGATGAGCCAACTCGGAGACCCGCATCTCATACTGCGTCACAGACATATCACCCTGGGGTAGCCGCTCAAACTATCTACGCAGCTCCTCCCTACGGGATCAAGGCACGAACTTCTCCAAAAAGACCACGGAGAACTGCTGCCAAGTAAGGGGTGCTGCGCCAACAGGCCTACGCCTCGCGTAAGTCTCCCACCATCTAAGTGCAGCCCTAGAAAACTGAAAGATAGTGAACGAGACCCCACAAGTCTCCAAAATACCAGCAGTACGGAGTATCCTCTAACACCTGTCCAAAAAGTCCTGAGTCTCTCTGTGCCACTGAAAGGTGGTGGCTGAAGTCTCCCAAACCTCTCCAACCTACGCTGATCATCCTCAGGCATATCAGGAAACACAAAATCCTGAGCAACAGCAACCGGATGGGCTGGTGGTGCCTCTGGTGTCTGAAGTCCCTGAATAACCTGCTTGGGTGTGCGAGCGATGTGAGTCTGAGTGCCTCCCCTGGCCTGAGAAGTGGTTGCGGCTGTCGAAATAGAGACCGCCTGAACAAGGCCAGTACATGCTGTCAGAATCTGAGCTAAGGCCTCCTGAAGGCCAGGAATCACAATAGGCACATGTGGTGCCTGAGCTGGTGCATCAACAACCAGAACTTGGTCCTGATCTGGGACAACTGGTGGATCTGTAGGTACTGTCCCAACTGCTATACGTGCTGCACCTCTGCCCCTACCACGGCCTCGGCCTCTACTGCGGCCTCGGCCTCTCGCGGCCCTGGCTGGTGGTACTGGTAGCTGGCCTTCCTGACCGGTAGCACGAGTCCTCACCATCTATGAGATAATGAAACAACAGATGTTTAGTTACTAGAATCAACAGATTTGCACGACAAGAATTCAAGAATATGGAGTTTCCTAAAGGATCTGCAGCCTCCTGAAGATAAGTACAGACGTCTCTGTACCGATCTGCAAGACTCTACTATACCCGCTCATGACTCGTGAGACCTATGTAACCTAGGCTCTGATACCAATCTGTCACGACCCAAAACTAACCCCTGTCGTGATGGCGCCTATCGTGGAACTAGGCAAGCCGACTCATTTCCAAAACAAAATGATATTTTCATTTCAAAGATAATTTCAAGGTTATTTAACATAAAACCTTCATTTAAAGAGTTCAAATCAAAGAAAAATAGAAGTGCGGAAAAGAAAAGCCCGACATCGGGATGTCACTAGTCATGAGCATCTACTATAATTTGTCTAACAATATCAAGGCTAACTCAGCCGTGGAAAATAGATAAATACAACTAGAGGAAGATAAGAGGGAGAAGAGCAGGGGCTGCGATCGCCAAACAGCTACCTTGCTATCTCCAATAAAATCTGCAACCAGAACACTCAATAACCGCTACCGTGTCCAGCTACACCTGAATCTGCACACAAGGTGCAGGGAGTAACGTGAGTACACCAACTCAGTAAGTAACAACAATAAATAAAGACTGAGCAGTAATGACGAGCAATAAAGCATATAACGTTCATATCAGGAAATCTCAGTAAAATACCACATGCTCTTAAAAATCAGGATTTGAATCAAATATCTCGTTTAAACCCAGTTCCAATAAAAATTATTTTTATTTTCCAATGGTTTTTCAAACAAAGGCTCAATGAAAAGGTGAGCAAAAATGATGAAATCATAAACAGCCACTCGGGCAGACCTCACAGTCACTCGTGCCACTCGGGCATACCTCACAATCACTCTTGCTACTCGGGCATGCCTCACAATCACTCTTGCCACTCAGGCATACCTCACAATCACTCTTGCCTCCCAGTCACTCAGCACTCGGCACTCGCACTCAGTAGGTACCTGCGCTCACTGGGGGTGTGTACAGACTCCGGAGGGGATCCTTCATCCCAAGCGCTATAATCTGCACGGACAACTCACGTGCGATAATAATAAAGTATGCTGCAGGCGGGCAGCCCCGATCCATACTCATATCACAAATCAAGCCACTCGAGCATTTCAGTAAAACAGGGCATTCGGCCCAAAACATTTATATGCATCAAAATAGAGTCATAAGACTGAGTTATGCAGTAAACAAGTATAACCATGACTGAGTATAGATTTTCAATCGAAAACAGTGAGAGGATGATACGAAACAGCCCCTAAGGGTCTAAACAGCATTGGCGCAAGGCCCAAACATGGCATTCAGCCCAATTTACATAAAATCTTTCTAAATCATATAAGTATCAATGGTTTCAACAAAGTATGCAACTTTACAGTTGCTACGGGGCGGACCAAGTCACAAATCCCCAACAGTACACGCCCACACGCCCGTCACCTAGCATGTATGTCACCTCAAAATAATAGAATGGTACAAAATCTGGGGTTTCATACCCTCACAACTAGATTTAGAATCGTTACTTACCATTAATATACACTAATGGAATGAATTCCACAAGAAAGCTTCAAAATTAGACCAAAACCCGAAATTGGCTCAAAATTTGCCTGTGGGGCCCACATCTCGGAACCCGACAAAAGTTACAAAATCCGAAAGCCCATTCAACCACGAGTCTACCCATACTAATTTTACCAAAATCCGACCTCAACTCGACCCTCAAATCTACAAATCTAATTTCCAAATTTCTAAGTTTCAATCTCTGATTTACGCCTCAAAATCATGTAATCTAGTCGGATTACTCGATGATAATTCAATATTATGGAGTAGAAATGATCACAAGAGACTTACCTCAAGTTTTCCTTGAAAATATATAAAAAATCGCCTCTCCGCAAGCTCCAATTTGTCAAAAATGGAAAATGGGACGAAGCCCCCGTTTTTATAATCCTACCCAGACATCCTCGGTTCTGCCTCAATCTTGGCCTTCGATCGAGGTCCTCGATCCTGGTTCTCGGTCCTGGCCCTCGATTATTTCTTCTTCCCAGCCTTCGACCGTGACCCTCGACCCTGGGCTCGATCATGCCTTCGATTGTGACCCTCGACCCTGGGCTCTATCATGCCTTCGATCGTGACCCTCGACCCTGGGCTCGATCATGGCCATCGACCCTGAGCTCGATCTGGGCTCGATTCTGGGCACAAGCAATTTCCAATAGAAGGAAATTGCAGTAGCTGTTCTAGTTCAATTTTTGATCTGTTAACCATCCGAAACTCACCCGAGGCCCTCGGGACCTCAACCAAATATACCAACAAGTCCTAAAACATCATACGAACTTAGTCAAATCCTCAAATCACCTCAAACAATGCTAAAATCATGAATTACATTCTAATTCAAGCCTAATGAACTTTGAAATTTCTAATTTCTACAAACAACTCCGGAACCTATCAAATCACGTCCGATTGACCTCAAATTTTGCACACAAGTCCTAAATAACATAACAGAGGTATTCCAATTTTTAGAATCAGATTCTGAACCCGATATCAAAAAGTCAACCCCCCGGTCAAACTTCTCAAAAATAAAAACTTTCGGCATTTCAAGCCTAATTCCTCTACGGACTTCCAAATAATATTCCGAACACTCTCCTAAGTCCAAAATCACCATACGGAGCTATTGGAATCATCAAAATTCAAATCCGAGGTCGTTCACATATAGGTCCATATCCGGTCCATTTTTCTAACTTAAATTTTTCAATTATGAGACTATGTGTCTCATTTCACCCCGAGTCCCTTCCGGACTCGAACCAACTATCCCGATATAACATAATATAGATGAATAACACAAAAAGAAGTAGGAATGGGGACAACAGGGTTATAACTCTCGAAACAACTGGCCGGGTCGTTACAACAGATCTCGGCAAGATTCTCGTGCCATCATACCGGCACCGGTTGCTTCACCGCCTACTCAGCCAGCTAGAGGTAGGGTTCAGGCAACTAGAGGTGGAGGTCAGGCCATTAGAGGTGTAGGTCAGACCGTTAGAGGGGGAGGCCAGGTAGTTAGAGGCCGTCCCAGAGACGCAGTTCAGAGTGGCGGGGCCCAGCCCCGATTTTATGCTTTTCCAGCTAGGCCTGAGGCCGAGTCATCTGATGCTGTGATCACAGGTATTATTCCAATTTGCCATAGAGATGCTTTAGTTCTATTTGATCTAGGATCTACTTATTCCTATGTTTCCTCCTATTTTGCTTCATATTTGGTTGTGCCTTGTGATTCTCTGAGTGCTTCTGTGTATGTATCTACACCGGTGGGAGACTCCGTTGTAGTAGATCATGTCTATCATTTGTATGTGGTTACTATTTGTAATCTTGAGACTAGTGTGGATCTTCTACTTCTTGATATGGTAGATTTTGATGTCATCTTGGGTATGGATTGGCTGTCCCCTTATCCTGCTATATTGGATTGGCATGCCAAGACAGTGACCCTAGTTATGCCGGGGTTACCTCGGTTAGAGTGGAAAGGAACTCCTGACCATTCTGCCAGCAGGGTTATTTCTTATATGAAAGCTCGACGTATGGTAGAGAAAGGGTGTCTAGCCTATTTGGCTTATATTCGCGATCCCAGTACGGATGTCCCTTCTATAGACTCAGTACCAGTTGTTCGTGAATTTCCAGAAGTATTTCCTGCAGATTTGCCGGGGATGCCACCCGACAGAGTTATTGACTTCTGTATTGATTTGGCTCCGGGCACTCAGCCCATTTCTATTCCACCATACTGTATGGCCTCTCCAGCAGTTGCAAGACTTGCTTGATCAAGGATTCATTAGACCTAGTGTCTCGCCCTGGGGTGTACCAGTATTATTTGTAAAGAAGAAAGATGGCTTTATGTGGATGTGTATAGACTATCGGTAGTTGAACAAGGCCACTATCAAAAACAAATATCCGTTGCCAAGAATTGATGACTTCTTTGATCAGCTTCAGGGTGCCAAGGTATTTTCGAAGATCGATTTGAGGTCTGGTTACCATCAGTTGAAGATTAGGGCCTCTGATGTCCCTAAAAATGCTTTTCGAACACGGTGTGGGCATTACGAATTCCTAGTAATGTCATTTGGGTTGACAAATGTCCCAGCAACATTTATGGATTTGATGAATCGGTGTTCAAGCCTTATTTGGACTCTTTTGTGGTTGTATTCATTGATGATATCTTAATTTACTGCAGCAGTCGAGAGGAGCATGAGCAGCATCTTCGAAGTGTGCTTCACACTTTGAAGAATAATCAGTTATATGCCAAGTTTTCAAAATATGAGTTTTGGTTAGACTCAGTTGCCTTTTTGGGGTATGTGGTATCGGCAGAAGGCATAAAGGTGGATCCTAAGAAGATAGAGGCTGTTCAGAATTGGCCTAGACCTACTTCAGTTACAGAGATCCAGAGTTTCCTGGGTTTGGCAAGTTATTATCGTTGGTTCGTGGAAGGGTTTTCATCTATAGCAAGCACATTGACCAGACTAACCCAGAAAGGTGTCCCATTCAGATGGTCAGACGAGTGTGAGTTGAGCTTTCAGAAGCTCAAGACCGCTTTGACTACGACGCCAGTGTTGGTATTACCCACAGGTTCAGGATCGTATATGGTATATTATGACGCATTTCACATTGGGCTTGGTGCAGTATTAATGCAAGATAGCAAGGTAATTGCATATGAGTCGCGGTAGTTGAAAGTTCACGAGAAGAATTATCCTGTTAATGACTTAGAATTGCAGCCATTGTTCATGCGTTGAAGATTTGGAGGAATTACCTCTACGGTGTCTCGTGTGAGGTATTTACTGATCATCGCAGCCTTCAGTATTTGTTCAAACAAAAAGATCTTAATTTGAGGCAGAGAAGATGGTTGGAGTTGTTGAAAGACTATGATATCACCATTTTGTATCACCTCGGAAAGGCCAATGTGGTGGCCGATGCTTTGAGTAGAAAGGCTGTGAGTATGGGCAGTCTTGCGTATATTCCGGTTGGTGAGAGGCCATTAGTTGTAGATGTTCAGACTTTGGCTAATCAGTTCGTAAGGTTAGATGTTTCAGAACCCAGTCAGGTTCTAGCTTGCACAGTTGCTCGGTCTTCTTTATATGAGCGCATCAGAGAGAGGCAGTATGATGATCCTCATTTACTTGTCCTTAAGGACATGATGCGGCACGATGATGCCAAACAGGTTGCTATGGGGGAAGATGGGGTTCTGCGAATGTAGGGTCATATTTGTGTGCCTAATGTGGATGGGCTTCGTGAATTAATTCTTGAAGAAGCACACAGTTCCAGGTATTCTATTCATCCAGGTACCGCCAAAATGTATCAAGATTTGCGGCAACATTATTGGTAGAGGAGAATGAAACAGGATATAGTTGCATATGTAGCTCAGTGTCTGAATTGTCAGCAAGTTAAGTACGAGCATCAGAGACCTGGTGATTTGTTTCAGAAGTTAGAAATTCCTGAGTAGAAGTGGGAGCGTATCACTATGGATTTTGTTGTTGGGCTCCCACGGACTTAGAGAAAATTTGACGCAGTTTGGGTCATTGTGTACAGATTGACCAAGTCAGCACATTTCATTCCAGTGGTAGTTACCTATTCTTCAGAGTGGTTAGCTGAAATTTACATTCGTGAGATTGTCCGCCTTCACGGTGTGCCCATGTCTATTATTTCAGATCGAGTTACGCAGTTTACCTCACATTTCTGGAGGGCTGTACAGCTTGAGTTAGGCACACGGTGGAGTTGAGTACAACATTTCATCCACATACAGACGAACAATCAGAGCGCACTATTCAGATATTGGAAGATATGCTCCGCGCTTGTGTTATAGACTTTGGAGGTTCTTGGGATCATTTCTGGCCACTTGCGGAGTTTGCTAATAGCTACCAGTCGAGCATTCAGATGGCTCCATATGAGGCATTATACTCGGTTGTTGGGTACCGATTTGGTACAGGATGCCTTGGATAAGGTCAAGATTATTCAGGATCGACTTCGCACAGCTCAGTCTAGGCAAAAGAGTTATGCCGACCGTAAAGTTTGTGATATTCCATTCATGGTTGGAGAAAGAATATTGCTCCGGGTTTCACCTATGAAAGATATAATGAGGTTCGGGAAGAAGGGCAAGTTGAGCCCTAGGTATATCGGACCCTTTGAAATTCTTGAAAGGGTGGGTGAAGTAGCCTACAGGCTTGCATTACCACCTAGTTTATCAGCGGTTCATCCGGTGTTCCATGTGTCTATGCTCCGGAAAAATCATGATGATCCGTCCCATGTGTTAGATTTCAGCTCAGTCCAATTGGACAAAGATTTGACTTACGAGGAGGAGCCGGTGGCTATTCTAGCCCGGCAAGTCCGACAGTTGAGGTCTAAGAATTATCCTTCAGTTCGGGTGCAATGGAGAGGTCAGCCGGTAGAGGCATCTACCTGGGAGTCCGAGTCGGACATGCGGAGTAAATATCCACACCTTTTCTCCAGCTCAGGTACTTTTGTTTTTTCTAACTTTGTTCGAGGACGAACATTTAATTTAGAGGTGGAGAATGTGATGACCCAAAATGTCATCTTTAAATTTAATAAATAATTTTGTGTTCTAAAACCTCAAAAAGCACCATTTATCATTTCTCAACTTGCGTGCGCATTCCGTACAATTTTCCGGAAAGTTGTTATGTGAAAAATGGATTAAAATGGGAAATAGAGCTTTAAAACTCAACTAAATTGATTTTGGTCAACATTTTAAGCAAACGGACTCGGATCAGTATTTTGACAATTTCGGTAGGTCTGCATTGTGATTTGGGACTTGGGCGTATGCCCGGAATCGAATTCCGAGGTCCCTAGCCCGAGATATGGAATTTTGATAAAAAATTAAAAGTTTGAAAGCTTAATGATTTCTAAGAAATTACTGATGTTGGATTTATTGACCTCGGGTCCGTATTTTAGTTTCGGAGCCCGGTATAGGTCCACTATAATATTTATGACTTGTCTGCCAAATTTGATGAGAATCAGAGTTGATTTGACGTGATTCAGACGTCCGGTTGTAAAAATAAAGGTTTTAAAGTTTTCTTGAAAATTTCCTTTGATTTGGTGTCCGATTCGTAGTTCTAGGAGTTAGTTTAGCGATTTTATTACGCGAGCAAGTTCGTATGATATTTTAGAACTTGGGTGAATGTTTGGTTTGGAGCCCCGAGGGCTCGGGTGAGTTTCAGATGGGCTACGTGATGATTTCGGACTTAGGAAATCTGGTTTTCTGCAGACTTCAGGCTTCTGGTGTGTTCTTCTTCGCGTTCGCGAAGGTACTCTCGCGAACGCGAAGAGCAATTTGGGGCTGGCACGTTTTGTGCTTCGCGTTCGCGACATAGCAACCACGTTCGCGAAGGCTTGAGGTTCAAAGCTTCACGTTCGCGACCATAGGCTCGCGTTCGCGAAGGGAAAGAGGCTGGCCAGGATTATTGCCTTCGCGTTCGCGAAGGCCAAGCTAGGCAAGCTTCCCGTTCGTGAAGTAGCCCTCGCGTTCGCGAAGTGTAAAATGGGACAGCACAAATTTCTGCTTCGCGAACGCAAGGCACTGACCGCGTTCGCGAAGGATAAAAGTCCCAGAAACAGAACTTAAGTTCTAGAAAATGGGACTCGTCCCATTTTCAACCTTTTTCCAATTTTGAGCTCGGGTAAGGCGATTTTTGGGCGATTTAAACGGAAAAATATTGGGGTAAGTGTTCCTTATCCTATATTGATTATATTTCATGATTTTATACTCATTTATATCATGAATCCGTGAATTTATGGAAGAAAAATCAGATTTTTATAAAATCTTCCAAAAACGAAAATTTAAGATTTGAAGGTCCATTTGTCATCGGAATTGGATAATTTTTGTATGGTTGGACTCGTCTCGGAATCGGTGTTCGGATTTCGTAAGTTTTTCCGGGATTTGAGACGTGGGTCCCACTATCGAATATTTTAATGAATTTTGGATTTTTGTCCGAAAAATTTATAAATTCATATGGAATTAATTCCTATAATTCGTATTGAGTATATCAAATTATTTGTGAATAGATTTAAAGCTTTTGGAGACAAATTTAAAAGGAAAAGTTGTGGTTGAGTAATTGGTTGGAATTTGCAAAGCGAGGTAAGTGTCGTGGTTAACCTTGACTTGAGGGAATAGAACCCTTAAATTATTTGTTATGTGAAAAGCATGTGAACGACGTATAGGCGAGGTGACGAGTATCTATACATCATAAAATTAATTATTTGTCTGCTTACTTGAAAAATCATAAATTGTTTTAAATCATAAATTAATTATTATAATAATTGTTTCTCTCCTATTCTTTGTCATATATTAATTCTTGAATTCCTGCATTAGTTGTTACATGCTATTTGAATTATATGTTTTAATTATTATTTAATATTTAACATATTAAATATTAAACTGCCTATTTTCTCCATGATTTCCATAATAATTTGCTATTTGTCATTGTTTATTTCATAATTAAATCATAATTATTGAATGCTTATTGTCTTATAATTTTATATTAATTGTTATATTTATTGGAGAAATTTCTTCTATAAGAATTGATTGAAATGGAAATATTGGAGGATCGGGTTGCACGCCGCAACAGACTTATTAAAAAGTCCTTATTGGAGGGTCTGGTTGCACGCCACAACAGACTTATTAAAAAGTCAATATCGGGAAATCGGATTGCACGACGCAATAGACTTATTAAAAATCAATATTAGAGGATCGGATTGCACGCCGCAACATACTTATTTAAAAGTCTATATATATACTTGATTGAAATAAATATATGACAGACTTGATTAAAAGGAATATATTGGGAGAGCGGGTTGCACGTTGCAACAGAATTGAATGTGAATATATTGTGAGAGCGGGTTGCACGCTGCAATAGAATTGGTTGAAATAATAATGGATTATGACTGCTGAGTTGGCTTCAATTATTATAAATGAGTTACCGATTTATTTCAATTATCTGTTGTTGTTATTAATATTGCGTACAAGTTAATGTAAGTGAACCGACTTAGCCTCGTCACTACTTCGTTGAGGTTAGGCTCAGCACTTACCAGTACATGGGCTCGGTTGTACTGATACTACACTCTGCACTTCTTGTGCAGATTTTGGAGTTGGTCCCAGTGGCGTACCATAGACTTGTTTGGATTCCAGCTACCAGAGGAGACTTGAGGTATAACTGCATGGCGTCCGCAGTTCTGAAGTCCCCGTCTATTTTACTTTAGCTGTGTGTTTATTTTCAGACAGCTTTATTTTATTTAGATATTTATTTGTATTATTCTAGAAGCTCGTGCACTTGTGACACCAATTCTAGGATGGTATGTCGACACCGTTGTTTTTATGGATTATTCACTACATTTCAGACTTTACTTCCGCATTTGTTCTTTGATTATTAATAAATTTAAAAATTATTTTAAAAGTAGATAATATTATTCTAACGTTGACTTGCCTAGCAAGTGAAATGTTAGGCGCCATCACGGTCCGGAGGTAGGAATTTCGGGTCGTGACACATGTACACCCCTAGCGGAGATCCATTGCTTACTTTAAAGAGGAATTTTCAGAAACCACTATTGTTTAGTGGCTATTAGTTTCATATAGCAACCATTTACATAATTACTTCCTATAGCTACTATTCAGTTGTTACGGTAGTATATTCACATGTATTCGCGCTACTGTATTCATGAATACATCAACAAAAAGTGCCTAAAATCAGGGCAGTCCAGCTGTACGCGCATGTATTCACATGTATTTGCGCCATGTATTCATGAATACAACAGTAAAAAGCGCCTAAAATAAGGGCAGTCCAGTTGTACGCGCATATAATCACATGTATTCGCGTTGCTGTATTCATAAATACAGCAATAAAAAGCGCCTAAAATCAGATTAGTCCAGTTGTACGCTCATGTATTCACATGTATTCGCGCAATGCATTCATGAATATAGTTGTACGCGTATGTATTCACATGTATTCATGAATACAGTAACGGCAATCTCTTAAAAATAGGTATGTCCAGCTGTCTAAGAGAGAGGAAAAACATAAATAACGTATTTCATGCCTCAATGGTAGTATATACCATAAAATACTTATTTTGCTATAAAATATAAAAGGTAGCTATAAAAAATAACATGTTAAAATGATTTTGGTTTATAATAAATAGGGTGTAGACCTTTGATATAAGAGGTTAAATTTCCTACTTTAAATTCCTTTTCTCATCGACCCAAGTAGAGGCTTCGAGCACATCTTCTTTATTAAAAATAACTAAATTGATTTAACAAGCTCTTACTAGAGATGGGACTATTTTATAGACTGAACTATTTGATAAAAAATTCGGTATTTCTAACCAACTGGCAGCTTTATAACAAAGAATTAGGGTAGGCAAAGCTAAGAATTAGGCCGTAATTAGGCACTAAGAAATATAGAAAAGAAAATTTTGCTGGGGCTCTTTGAAGTTATATCGTGTAAAAGGGTACTTAAAAATGAACCCAATGCCCCTGCTATTTCAAAATATGATGGTGCTTCTTACTCCTCAGATGCCAAACTCTTTCCTTTTATGTTCTTTTTTCCTTTTTTAATTTGCTCAACTCTAGTGGTGCCTAATTATTCAGATGCCTAATTGTTCAAATCATTTATACAGATGCCTAACTTTTAATACAAGACAAACGGGCAATTATGTCAACTCTGCCTAATTATGGCTGGTAAGGATCGAAAAGAAGATACTAGTAATGGATCTCCACGGCACTCCAAATTGTGGTCTATTTGGGTCGATGTAAACAATTTCCTTATTTGAGCAAAACAAGCTTTCAGTTTTGACCACTCTTTGCCAGTTTTGTTTATTTCCCAACCAAGTGGAGGTCATGAGTGCTCACTAAATCGTTTGTACTTTTATATGAGATGTCTTTGTCAAGGAGAGTATATAACTTGTGAGTTCGATTTAATTCACTTGAGTAGCTTCCCGGAGCTTGATGTTATCAAAAGAATTCCATGATTAAAGAGATGTCCCATTTTCCCTCTTTTTAAATTGTTTAATCCTTTGTACAGAATGACTAATTTGTAAATTGCATTGCATATAGACACTTTCATCTTTTGTTAACACTAGCTTTTAGGATCGTTTTAACGTTTATACTTAGTGACTTTCCGAGAATTTTAATTGAAAATGTTAGTTTGAGAGAATGATGATGTTAATATCACTCTTAGAGTAAATACCCCCTTAAGGCATTAACGTTTTCAATTTGAATAAAAATACTTCCTATAATTTTGGGATATTATTGATGTGGACTATAAATTACTTTATCAAAAAAATGTGGACTATAAATTGGGCTTCCCAATTGTTGATCTAGACTTACTAAACTGAGTATTAAATATGATGATTAAACTTATACCTTAAATGTCGTGTTTAAGTAAAAATTAAATATAGAAGGTTTAAATTAAATGAAATGCCTTAATAAAGAGGAAGAGAATACTACTTTTGAATTACTTAGCAGTCACTTTTGATATATGACACATTAAACATTTACTATGTAAATTTTATAGCAAATCCATAAAATAAGAGATTAACTGTTTTGAACTGAAATAAGAGAGCAACAAGCTTTTGTACCTCAGTTAGTTAGAGCGCCCGCTTAGTTAGCGGGGGTCTTGAGTTCGGCTCTCAAACAAGAACATTTTATGTATTCATTCGTTGCACGAATGAATACAACTGCACGAACAAATACAGTTGATACACGTTATATTCGTTGCGTGAATGAATAGTGACACAAGTTGTATTCGTTGTTCGTTTAAATACAAATAGTTGATACACGTTGTATTCGTTGCGCGTTTAAATACAAGTGATACAAGCCTTCAAAGTTAGAGGGTCAAAAGTTTCCTTAGGCCTATATAAGTTGGATTAAAATAAGTCAAATAACATATCATAACCCAATCCACCCAATATGTCTTCCTTTATTATGTTTTGCTTTGAATTCAAGAGAATCAACCTGCTCAAAAAATCATAAGGGAAGATTCAAACCAAAAAAACTTCAAACTAAAATCTAATCCAAATAATAATTAAAAATAGAAAAAACACCAAATCCATCATAAATCAAATAACGTCTACTAATAAAAGAACCAAAAACAATGAAAGTTTGTTTGAAGAAGCTCTTAGGAACATTCTATTACTACAAGCAATCATTTAAGTTCAACAAATTAAGAGTTGCACATTGTCCTTATAAGAAGGGTTGATTTGTACAAAAATCAAAGTATTCGAATCTTTCACCTGCAACAAAAAAATAGCAAATTTAGAGGGGGAAAAGGAATCCTATGTAAAATTTAGAAGAAAGAAAAGGAATTCAAAGTAATCTTATAAAAAAGGAGCGCACCCTTCACACTACCCTTTCATAAAGTGAACGAATTTGTACTACATATAAGTGAGAAAGGCAGGAACGAACACAACTAAAAAATTGCTACTGTATGTGTCATGCGCAAAGACATAATAACTTGAACATCAAACAACTTAAAGCCATACAATTCCCATTGAAACATCTCTGGTTTCTTTCTTTCCACAAAATGCATGCAACAAATGGTTTGGATTACTCTGTTTAAGCATCTTGTGTATTTTTAGAAAACTACAGTTTAACTAAGTAAATGAAAGTGCATTGAAGCGGGGAAGGAATATGGGGTCATAGTTCACGGACATGGATAGTTTCCGGTTCACTCCTTTACTGGAAAACCATTGCAATAAATTAATTGAAGAATAATATTTTTTTAACAGTTCCCTTATGTCGACCCGACCGGTCGTTTTGAGTATCACAGCCCCGTTCCCTATTTACTGCTCAATTTATGCCTTACAGTTGATTTATGACTTCTCGGGTTAGTTGGTTCGAGTCCGGAAGGATTTCGGAGTGAAATGAGACACTTAGTCTCATAATTAAAAGCTTAAGTTGAAAAAGTCGACCGGATGTCGAGTATGTATAAACGACCTCGGATTCGAATTTTGATGATTCTAATAGTTCTGTATGGTGATTTTAGACTTAGGAGCGTGTCTGAAAAATTATTTGGAGGTCCGTAGTAGAATTAAGCTTGAAATGGCGAAAGTCGATTTTTTGAAAAGTTTAACGGGGAGTTGACTTTTTGATATCGGGGTCGAAATCCGATTCTGAAAATTTTAATAGGTCTGTTATGTCATTTATGACTTGTGTGCAAAATTTGAGGTCAATCAGACGTGATTTGATTGGTTTCGGCGTTGTTTGCGGAAACTTAAAATTTCAAAGTTCATTAGGCTTGAATTGGGGTATGATTATTATTTTTAGTGTTGTTGGATGTGATTTTAAGACTTGACTAAGTTCGTATGATATTTTAGGACTTGTTGGTGTATTTGGTTGAGGTCCCGAGGGCCTCGGGTGAGTTTCGGATGGTTAACGGATCAATTTTTGGACTTGAAATTTTGCTGGAATTTTCTGATATCTATATCTGGTTTCCTTCTACGCGATCGCGTGAGAAGGTCTACGATCGCGTAGGGTTAATTGGGGGCTACTGAGTTTTGTTGTATGCTATCGCGTGGGAACGACCGCGATTGCGTAGCTCAGAAGAAGGAATGCATCGCTAACGTGTGGATCAAGCCGCGTTCGCGAAGTGGAGGTGAGGTAGCTGGGGTTCGCGAGCATTGTTCTATGCGAACGCGTGGGCTGTCCGCGATCACGTAGGTGTGGGAAGCTCGTGCTTCGCGTTCGCGTGTGTTATGGTGCGGTCGCGTAGAGAAGTTTTGGGGACAGTGTATTTTGGTCTTCGCGATCGTATAACTTTGTACGCGATCGCATAGGGTTATTTTGGGCAGTGAAAATATTGTACTTCGCGATCACAGGACTTGGACCGCGATCGCATAGAAGAAATGACTGAGCAGAGAGTTTAAGTTCTGAAAATTGAACTTCGTCCCATTTTCTATTTTTACCGATTTGGAGCTCGGGAAGAGGCGATTTTTGAGAGATTTTTATGGAAATAAACGGGGTTAGTGTTCTTAACTCAATATTGGTCAAATTACCCGAATCCATGGTTATTTTTAATATTTAATTGGTGAATTAAGTTGAAAGATTGTGAAAACCCTCTTAGTTTAATTTGGAGATTTGAGGGTCGAGTTGATGTCGGATTTGAGTAAAATTTATATGGTTGGACTCGTGGTTGAATGGGCGTTCATATTTTATAACTTTTGTCGGGTTCCGAGACGTGGGCCCCACAGGCAATTTTTTAGTGTAATTTCGAATTTTATGGAAAAATTAGTATTTTGATATGGAATTAATTCTTATAGTTGTGTGGACTGAACCAAATTAATTGTGGCTAGATTCGAGGCGTTTGGAGGCAAATTCACGAGGCAAAGGCTTACTGGAGTAAAGAATTACACGGTTTGAGGTAAGTAACATTTCTAAACTTGGTTCTGAGGGTATGAATCCCCTAATTTGGTATGATATGAATTGTTTTAAGGTGACACACACGATAGGTGACGAACATGTAGACGTACACCACGAAAATTGTGTCTTGAATAAATCCTGTGAACTTGTAAAATTAACGAATCATGTTATTATCTGAACATTCTCTATGTGTTAGAGAAATTGAGCGGAGGCTCCTATTAAAGATCGTGTTTAGGCTACGTGCCAATATTTTGGGACCTATGGGGTCGTGTTGCTGTTGAATTAATTGTTCAAAAATATGCATTTCACACTCAGTAATAATTTTCCATTGTGAGGATATTTATGGGATTGAGCTGCACAACGCAGCATGCCATATTGGCTTTATATATGTTATTATTAAATGGATCGGGGCTGCCCGCCTGCAGCAGGACAGAATGGCTTTATACATTATTATTGTTCTGGATCGGGGCTGCCCGCCTGCAGTAGGCCTTATTGGCTTTACTATTTTATGGATCGGGACTGCCCGCTTGCAGCAGGCCTTATTGGCTTTATTATTATACGGATCGGGACTGCCCACCTGCAGTAGGCCATATCGGCTTTATATAACGCTTGGGCTGAAGGAGCCCCTCCGAGAGTCTGCACACACCCCTAGTGAGCGCGGTTGATTTATAGCACTTAGGTTGAAGGAGCCCTTCCGGAATCTGTACACACCCCCAGTGAGCGTAGATGATCATATATATATTCAGGATGGACTTCTTAGGGCATGGACTTGCCTTACTTACTGCTTATATAAATATTTGGGATGTATTTTTCCAGGGCATGGACTTGCCTTACTTATTTATATTGTAATGAATTTACCTGGACATGAATCTTGTCCGTATCATTTGCATTTGGGGATAAATTACCCCAGGGCTAGATTGGCCTTATACGGTACTGAATGACTGACTGTCAGTCGATGTGTATATATATACGGGTTGGAACACCCCGAGGCTGTACTGGCCATAAACTATACCGAGTGACCGAATAATTGGTGACTAGTATCTACATGAGGTCTTGCTACTGAGATGTCATATTCCTCATATCATGCTGTATTGATCTATTTCACTTGTACTGAGTTTAACTGTTGAACTTGAAAGCATGCTTATATTTCTGTACCATTATTTTTACTGGAATGTACCTGCGGAGCTCATCATTTCTTTTAGCCCAGAGGTTAGTCTTGTTACTTATTTAGTTAGTTGTACTTATACTACACTCTGTACCTCATGTGTAGATCAAGGTGCTTCCGGATACGGAGACTGTTAGATTTCAGAGTACGGTCAGTGGAGACTATCAAGGTAGTTGCTTGGCGTCTGCTGACCTTGTCTCTCTTTTCTATTCAATTATTGTACTGTTCTATACTTTCGGACAGTGGTTTTTATCGGTCAGTTGTATTCATATTAGATGCTCATGTACTTAGTGACACCGGGTTTTGGGAGTGTGATATTTTAAATTGTGAGTTTCTTCCGGTGGATTTAAGTATTTTGTTCTCAAACTTGAAAGATATGGTGGTTTATTTAAATTGTTGGCTTGCCTAGTATTGAGATAGGCGCCATCACGACAGGTGAGATTTTTGGGTCGTGACAAGTTGGTATCAGAGCTTTAGGTGACATAGGTCTCACGAGTCATGAGCAGGTTTAGTAGAGTCTTGCGGATCGGTACGGAAACGTATGTACTTATCTTCGAGAGGCTGCCGAACCCTTAGAAAAATTTCACTTTCTTGTATTCTTTCGTGCAGAATTGATTCAACTTGAAACATAATTCTTTGAATTCCTTCCATGCATTCATATGCGCACATGAGCGCTCGGTATCAGTTGTGCATTGCCGACTTGTGATTTCATGAACGATGTTTGAGATGTGTATTCTGTATTTTAGTGATGGGCCAGTCTGGAGGACTTGAGGCCAGGTTTAGACCGTAGCTTAGGCTCGGTAGCTTCAGTTGTAACCTGTACATTTGGACTCATATGTCCGGTAATGCCCCTACGAGTGAAATTTGTGGCTCGATGAGCGGTGAAATGGCTTTGTGATGAGTATGATGTAACTACGAGATGTGTTAAGATGATTTGAATGTGACGAGAAGTGTTTCCTTAAAAAGTAAAGGAAGGCCATTGGGTGCTTATTTTCTTTTTGATGTGGCATACAATCTCGAGTATGAATATTTTGAAGGATCTTTCACGTTGTTAAATTTTGGGACAAATTAAATTCTCATGTCTTGTTAATAAGTTTGGACTTGGAAAGATTAAGTGATTGCATAGTAATTGTGACTGCAAAAGGGTATAACAAGATACCAATTTGAGGCTAAGTAGGTGGGTTATCCCCTGCGAAGTAATCTACGTAGGTATGTTCCTTATATGTGAGTGGAGAGTTTCTTTTCTGCTAGCAGGGCGTATGTGTGGAGATTTGAATTGGATTCTGGTTGAGAAAGTTGACTTGAGTGTCAAGAGAATGATTGCGAGCTTAGCGGATTATTTGGGATATTTTTATGGTTGGCGTTGCATGAGTTTGAGAAGAAGTTTCGTTGAACTGACTGTGGCATTATGACAGTAATAGAGTATGGGTATTGTGAGTTATAAAGTATTTTAATCTACGGCTTTGAGCCAAGTGGGGGAGTCTGCTATGGACAAATCAATTCGTGGGTATGTGTCAAAATTTTGTTTTGGTCTAAAGTATACTTAGGAATCAATGATGACTTGCAGAGGTGGACTTCGAAAATGACTCGAGTAAGGAAATTTCTGGATATGGGTTATATTGCGCTTTATGAGTATATGAAAATCATGGGATGAGTGAGTTGTTATTTGTGAAGGATGTAGTGTGCACGGAGTATGAATTTGATAGGTGGTATTAAAGTAGAGTTACTTCTTTGAGTATTGTTGTGCTAATTGGGCACATGTCTTTTGGCCCATTTGGGCGGTATAATTTGGATTTGAACAAAGGGGGTGACTCTTGAGAAAGTTCTAGTGGATTCGAGATTAATATGTAACAATTGAGAATTTTTGGCAGATTTATTTATGGCTAAAATATGAGATTTAAGTTGGATAGTGTCGAGACTTGTGGCATTTTTTGTATATCATTATGGATTTTATATTTCGGTATCAGGAAGGTGAATGAAATGGCCTTAGACTCAAATAAGGTATTTTCAGAGTGGGTTTTTTGATTGTGGTATTTATAGGGGTAATTATGATGGGGTGAGACTCTACAGATGTTTTGGTGGCAATATTCTTCGATTTTTGGTGACCTACATGGTTTGGTCGAGTTAGAGAAATTTAGTTCTAATAGATTGGTTATGTGCAGATAGATTTCAAAGTGTTCTTGATGGTTTCTACCATGGTTTGAACCGGATATTTTCTACTTGTATGGGAAACATGTTGTGTATTGTGATTTCCTCCTGGAAGGAAGCAAAATGAAGGTTTCTAACTAACCGGGTGTGTAATTTGCTAGTGACTCAGAGTTGATAATGGGATTCTTGTGCTTGTCACATGATGGCATAATAGATGTGGTATGTTGTGCGGGATTAGGATTTACATGTACAAGGTGACAGTTCAGTCTTGAAGAGAAGGTAACGAATGTTGGACAACATGGTCAGTTTCAGATATTTTGATGAATGTTATAACTGCTCGGTAATTCCTGAGAAGGGTTTGCATTTCAGAAGGCACGTTGTGTTTTGACTTATGGATGTTCATCGGTATTGCAGTACTCACCTGGTTGATAGACTGTTGATATTCAAATTATTTCTATGTGACACAGAAGAATTATGAAAGTATTCCTCATGGGATTATCGTGAATGGAAGATGTGTTAGTCATTTTAGTGCTGGAGTTGAGATCAGTTACGGTGATTCATGTGTTCGATGAATTTGGAGACTGGGAGTTCTCAGAAGTATATTGTTTCGGGGTTGCGACCTATTTGAGGTGACTATTGTATTTAAAACTCAGTGGAGGCACTAGTTGTGTTAATTAATTATGATAGCTACGCATTATAAGTGTGCATATATGTGAGGTTTGAGCCAATGTTCGGGCATTGGGGCAGGTATTTATACTCGAAAGAATGCTTAGGCTATTATATGCCTAGAGTTAACTGTTAAGCGTAAAGTTATAATGTTTTCCGTATTCGTACCTTTGTTGAGAACTATCTGGGCTACACTTGAGGTTACAAGGAGGCTAATTCCTTGAATAAATGGGGTAGTTACTATTTCTGCATTAAATTGCCGATTTGAAGTGTGATAGTCGACTTTAGACATGCTTACACTATGACGTGTTATCTGTACCAGTCTAGGATCATGAGAATCTTATTTCATTATCATATACAAGTGTACTTGTTTAATTGCTCCTGTATGATATGCTGGGATTGGAGGCCTGTGACCATGCCAGGCGATTCATATTATTGGCACGTGAGTTATCCGTGTCGTATGTAGAAATTCTATTTCTATAATAATTTATCTGATCTATTGATTTCCTTCCTCTACAATTGTGCACATGCACCTATGGTTATCCTCTTCACGAAACTTGAGGAGTTAGTTGTAACATTGCAGTTGTGGTAGTGCTTGTTGAACTTGCAATACGGTTCTCTTCCTTGAGACATCTCCCATATTTGGGTACACAGATTGCGCAGTTGTGGCTTGAGTTATATTGATGTGGCGTGTATGTGGGATAGTTGTGTTTAATAATATAAGGTCACTGGACCTAGAATAGGTACTATCAGGCTTGATTTTGGTATATTTGGGAGGATAATATTGAAAGTCGGCTTAGGAGAGGATTATGGTTCTAGTTGAGGTGAGAGAGCTCCATGGCTAGTTGATCTGATGAGTAGTTATTGTGATCAGAAATGGTACTACGAGTATGCGAGTTGTGTAGTATGTTATGTAATTATATATGGGATTATGGTTATGGCTGGATACAACTTGTTCAGGCTTATACAGTATGTAGATGTGAGATTCGGGTCTTAAAAAGAGTTCTGGATGTTAGAAATTTGACTCCAAGGTTTTTGGGCTAAGGTTAAATTAATGATTTTCAGTTATGTTGTGTGGTCAGGCCTATATAGAATAGGGTGATGTGAGATCACCCTCGGTATGTGCGTGATAAGGTGGAATAGAGATTTGAAGGTTAAGAACAATTCTTGGAAAGTTCGAGGACAAATGTATGTTTAAGTGGGGGAGAATGTAACGACCCGACCGGTCGTTTTGAGTATCACAGCCCCGTTCCCCATTTACTGCTCAATTTATGGCTTACAGTTGATTTATGACTTATCGGGTTAGTTGGTTAGGGTCCGGAAGGATTTCGGAGTGAAATGAGACACTTAGTCTCTTAATTAAAAGCTTAAGTTGGAAAAGTCGACCAGATGTCGAGTATGTGTAAACGACCTCGGATTCGAATTATGATGATTCCAATAGCTCCGTATGGTGATTTTGGACTTAGGAGCGTGCCCGAAAATTTATTTGGAGGTCCGTAGTGAAATTAGGCTTCAAATGGCGAAAGTCGAATTTTTGAAAAGTTTAACCGAGGGGTTGACTTATTGATATCGGGATCGAAATCCGATTCTGAAAATTTTAATAGGTCCGTTATATCATTTATGGCTTGTGTGCAAAATTTGAGGTCAATCGGACATGATTTGATAAGTTTCGGCGTTGTTTGTGAAAACTTAAAATTTTAAAGTTCATTAGGCTTGAATTGGTGTATGATTCGTGTTTTTAATGTTGTTGGATGTGATTTGAAGACTCGACTAAGTTCGTATGATGTTTTAGGACTTGTTGGTGTATTTGGTTGAGTTTCGGATGGTTAACGGATCAATTTTTGGACTTGGAATTTTGCTGGAATTTTCTGATATTTGTATCTGGTTTCCTTCTACGCGATCGCGTGAGAAGGTCTGCGATCGCGTAGGGTTAATTTGGGGATACTGAGTTTTGATGTATGCGATTGTGTGGGAACGACCGCGATCGTGTAGCTCAAAAGAAGGAATGCATCGCTAACGCGTGGATCAAGCCGCATTCGCGAAGAGGAGGTGAGGCAGCTGCGGTTCGCGAGCATTGTTCTATACGAATGCGTAGGCTATCCACGATCGCGTAGGCCTGGAAAGCTCGTGCTTCGCGTTCACGTGTGTTATGGTGCGGTCGCGTAGAGAAGCTCTGGGGGCAGTGTATTTTGGTCTTCGCGATCGCATAGGGTTATTTTGGGCAATGGAAATATTGTGCTTCGTGATCGCGGGACTTGGATCGCGATCGCATTGAAGACAAGACTAGGCAGAGAGTTTAAGTTCTCAAATCCATTTTTACCTTGGAGCTCGAGAAGAGGCGAGTTTTGCGAGATTTTCAAGGAAAATAATGAAGTAAGTGTTCTTAACTCAATATTGGTCAAATTACCCGAATCCATAGTTGTTTTTAACATTTAATTGGTGAATTAAGTTGAAAATTTGTGAAAACCTTTTGTGGTTTAATTTGGAGATTTGAGGGTCGAGTTGATGTCGGATTTGAGTAAAATTTATATGGTTGGATTCGTGGTTGAATGTTCATTCATATTTTGTAACTTTTGTCGGGTTCCGTGACGTGGTCCCCACAGGCAATTTTTGAGTGTAATTTCGAATTTTATGGAACAATTAGTATTTTGATATAGAATTAATTCCTATAGTTATATGGACTGAACCAAATTAATTGTGGCTAGATTCGAGGCGTTTGGAGGCAAATTCACGAGGTAAAGGCGTACCGGAGTAAAGAATTATACGGTTTGAGTTAAGTAACATTTCTAAACTTGGTTCTGAGGGTCCGAATCCCCTAATTTGGTATGATATGAATTGTTTGAAGGTGACACACACGATAGGTGACGAACATGTAGACGTATACCACAAATATTATGTCTTGAATAAATCCCGTGAACTTGTAAAATTAGCGAATCATGTTATTATCTGAACATTCTCTATGTGTTAGAGAAATTGAGCGGAGGCTCCTATTAAAGATCGTGTTTAGGCTACGTGCCAATATTCTGGGACCCATGGGGTCGTGTTGCTGCTGAATTAATTATTCAAAAATATGCATTTCACACTCAGTATTAATTATCCATTATGAAGATATTTATGGGATTGAGCTGCGCAACGCAGCAGGCCATATTGGCTTTATATATGCTATTATTAAATGGATCGGGGCTGCCTGCTTGCAGCAGGCCAGAATGGCTTTATACATTATTATTTTTCTGGATCGGGGATGCCCGCCTGCAGCAGGCCTTATTGGCTTTACTATTATATGGATCGGGACTGCCCGCCTGCAGCAGGCCTTATTGGCTTTATTATTATACGGATCTGGACTGCCCGCCTGCAGTAGGCCATATTGGCTTTATATAACGTTTGGGCTGAAGGAGCCCCTCTGAGAGTCTGCACACACCCCCAGTGACCGCGGTTGATTTATAGCGCTTGGGCTGAAGGAGCCCCTCCGGAATCTGTACACATCCCCAGTGAGCGTAGATGATCATATATATTCAGGATGGACTTCTTAGGGCATGGACTTGCCTTACTTACTGCTTATATAAATATTTGGGATGTATTTTTCCAGGGCATGGACTTGCCTTACTTATTTATATTGTAATGAATTTACCTGGACATGAATCTTGTCCGTATCATTTGCATTTGGGGATAAATTACCCCAGGGCTAGATTGGCCTTATACGGTACTGAATGACTGACTGTTAGTCGATGTGTATATATATACGGGTTGGAACACCCGGGGGCTGGACTGGCCATAAACTGTACCGAGTGACCGAATAATTAGTGACTAGTATCTACAGGAGGTCTTGCTACTGAGATGTCGTATTCCTCATATTATGCGGTATTGATCTATTTCACTTGTACTGAGTTTAACTGTTGAACTTGAAAGCATGCCTACATTTCTGTACCATTATTTTTATTGGACTGTTCCTGCAGAGCTCATCATTTCTTTCAGCCCAGAGGTTTTTCTTGTTACTTATTGAGTTAGTTGTACTCATGCTACACTCTGCACCTTGTGTGCTGATCGAGGTGCTTTCGGATATGTAGACTGTTAGATTTCAGAGTACGATCAGTGGAGACTATCAAGGTAGCTGCTTGGCGTCTGCTGACCTTGTCTCTCTTTCCTGTTCAATTATTGTACTGTTCTATACTTTCGGACAGTGGTTTTTATCGGTCATACATTGTATTCATATTAGATGCTCATGTACTTAGTGACACTGGGTTTTGGGAGTGTGATATTTGAAATTGTGAGTTTCTTCCGCTGAATTTAAGTATTTTGTTCTCAAACTTGAAAGATATGGTGGTTTATTTAGATTGTTGGCTTGCCTAGTATTGAGATAGGCGTCATCACGACATGTGACATTTTTGGGTCATGACACCTTATAGCGCAGAGTAGATTAGTGTGCAATGTCTTGCTCCCTTTTTCTACATTACCTAAAATATAAAAGGAAGCAAGCAGAGACAACTTCTTCCCATTTCAATCAAATAAACAATTATCCAAAATCTTCAATTTGAAATCGAAGCCATAAAAGTATAGCATGTTCTTTCCTAAATAAATTAGCAGAATGAGAAACTCAAAGTGCAAAGTGGAAGCTTAGAAAGAAAGTAGCACAAACCTATAGAAGTGAGTTAAGTCTCTTTATATAGCAGTTTACATATTTATTGCTTCATGAAAATCCATATTGCCTGTATACGGTCGAAATAGATTTCAGCCTTTGTACGTTTGATGGAGTTCGAATGGTAAGTGACTGAAGTGAGACTTTGAGACGAGTTCTGAATATAGTACAAATAAGCTTCGAGCTCCAAGACAGATCGAGGAATCGGCTCGGTATCATTATCGAGGCCATGACCAAATCGAGCCGCAAGGCAACGTAAAGGTTGTCAGAGATGCACAGACCGATTGACACTCACCCCGAATGTCAAACTCGAATCAAGGCTGAGGGCTCGACCCAATACCAAGCTCGAGCCCGGATCGAGCTCGCAGACAAGAGCCGTTGCAACCGCACTAGGGGAGAGAATCTTGGCGGGAATCGAGGAAGAGACAATTCATCATGGGTTCTCCACTGTATATTTTTTATTTATAAATAAAGTAAGATCTCTCTACTATAAAAGGGGGAATCCTTGTAAGCACAAATGAGGTTCACACATTATAAGAAAAGACTACTTCTCTTATTGAAGAATAAATCTCTTGAGCTTGTTTTACTCAGCATACTCACTCTTCTTGTTCAATAATTTATCTCCCATTTTTATAGCCAAGAATCTAAATATTTCCACTTATACGTACGATTTATGTCAAGCTATATCACATATCCTTAGAACTACTTATAAATTCAACTATATCCGATTTTTCGGGTAAACAGTTTGGCGCCCAGCGTGGGGCTAAGGGTAACAATGGTTGTTTGATACAAATCTGCAATACACACTAGTATACAACTTCGAATCAGTAATGGCAAACCCTCGATTGATGGCTTTACCTATCGACCACGAAGCTGGCCTTCAAGATGAAACCAACAACTTGATACCCAGGGCCAAAAGGCCACTCAACGATGTCACTGAAGCTCGAGTCGAAGTACCTGAAATTCGAGTCGAAGTACCGCTAGATGTCAATTCACAAGTGGCTCTTGAGGCGAACCAACATTCCGAACAGGAAAAGAGCATTCAGGGCGGTACTCGATCCGTAGCTCAAGACACCCATAACGTGGAGGAGATCGGAGTCAGCTTATGGATGATCTTCGAGATGTTACAATCCCAGCAAATAAATATAGCTCAGTTGCAGAGCCAAACTCAGGTACAAAGTAGGCCGGAGCCCAATTCGCTTCGAGAAATCACCCACAGAACGGAGCCAGCCATAGTGAAGTCAAACAATCAAGAATCGGGGACTACTCCCGAAATTACTAAATTACTCGAGGAACTCACAAAATGAGTCGAAGCCAAAGATAAAAAAGTAGAAACATATAATTCCAGGGTCGATCCGATCCCGGGAGCTCCACCAATGATAAACGGGCTGGATTCGAAAAAATTCATACAAAAGCCTTTTCCCTCGAGTGCAGCCCCAAAACCAATCCCCAAAAAATTCCGTATGCCCGAAATTCCCAAATATAACAGTACGACCGATCTTAACAAACACGTCACCTCTTACACGTGTGCCATCAAGGGTCACTATTTGGAAGACGATGAGATCGAATCCGTGTTATTGAAAAAGTTTGGAGAGACCCTCTTGAAGGGAGCGATGATTTGGTATCATAATCTGCCACCAAATTCCATCGATTCTTTTGCCATGTTAGCGGATTCGTTTGTAAAGGCACATGCTGGTGCCATAAAGGTTGCAACAAGGAAATCAGACCTCTTCAAGTAAAACAAAGGGGTAATGAAATGCTGAGGGAGTTCGTGTCCCGATTTCAATTGGAACGCATGGAATTGCCACCGGTCACAGACGACTGGGCCATCCAAGCTTTCACCCAAGGGTTGAACGAGCAAAGTTCAATAGCATCACGTCGGCTGAAGCAAAATTTGATCGAGTATCTAACGATAACTTAGGCGGATGTACACAACTGATATCGGTCAAAAATTAGGGTCGAAGACAACCAGTTGGGAGCTCCTTTCGGATCCATGCATCAGAATAGGACAGCTATTAAAAACCAGAGGGACATCGATAGAGAGCAAATGCTGAACAGAGACCGATATCAACCGTACGTTGCAGATTGAATGAACAATGGTTCGGCACGCAATGCCGCTCGGAACAATCGAAGGAGTGATCGAGGACAAAATTCTTGGGGGCTTATGAGCAAGAGTGGCTTTGATAAATATGCCTATCCTATAGAGGCACCTCGGATATCGGAGTACAATTTTAGCGTCGACGCATCAGGCATTGTATCGGCGATCGGAAGAATCAAAGATACTAGGTTGCCCAGACCCATGCAAACCGACCCTTCCCAAAGGAACCCGAATTTGATGTGCAAATATCATGGTACGCAATTTCAGACAATTAAGAGAAGAGGTAGCCCATCTATTCAATGAGGGCTACCTTCGGGAGTTCCTCAGTGACCGAGCCAAGAATCTGTAACACCCCGAAAAATTTCGAAGTACTTAAGTGTAAAGCCCCATAAAAGTTTGCAAAAGAAAGTAATGTTTCGTGGTGCCGAATTAGTTTTACGTGTTGAGTATTATAGAAATTCTTCGCGGCGAGCTTGCTCTCCGCGGCTAGGACATTTTGGGTTGAACAATGCACCGAAAAGTAAAGGAAAATTTTTGCCAGAAAAGTGCATTTCTGCGGTCCATTATGCGACCGCAGAACCACTCTACGTACCGCATAATGGCCACAGAGTGAGGCAGTTAATTGGGTCAGTTGGAAGCAACTATGCGGTCGACTATGCGACCGCATAACTGTTATGTGGTGCATTATGCGACCTCATAACAGTTATGTGGACCGCATAGTGACCGCATACATAGACAGTTCTTTTGGCTATTTTGTAACCAATTATGCGACCGATATGCGGTCACATATGCGA
Source organism: Nicotiana tabacum (assembly GCF_000715075.1). NCBI lineage: Eukaryota > Viridiplantae > Streptophyta > Magnoliopsida > Solanales > Solanaceae > Nicotiana > Nicotiana tabacum. The sequence goes on from NC_134098.1 coordinate 122,866,821, forward strand.
CCGCAGAACCTATTCCGGAGCTTCATTTTTGGATTTTTAAAACCCGACCCTACTTCGTTAAATACTCATTTTGGGCCATTTTTGAGACATAATCTGATATTTTAGAGTGAGAGAGTGTGTCCTAGAGTGAGAATGTGTTCTTCAATAAAAAAATTTCAATTCTTGCTCAAGTTTTGGAAGATTAAGAAGGGAAGCTCACTAGGTCTTCATCCTAGAGGTAAGATTCTACAACCTAAACCCTAATTTCGAAATCATCTGAAAATGGGTAATTAGCAAGATAATTTTTGGGCATGAGAGTTGATTATTTTACATGCATGTGATATCAAGGGGTGTAGGAAGATTGTTGAACTAAGCATGGTAAAGATTGGATTGTGGGATGATAGAATCCTCCATAAAAAGACCTTGAAACCTTGTGCATATCTAGTGTTTGATAAAATGCTCAAATGAGCTAGAACCATGAACATCTTCTTAATTTTTATTCAATTTGTTATATTTCTAAAATAGATTGAAGTTGCTAAGAATTCCGGAATGTTTTAGAGTTTAAGGAAGCTCAAATGAGGTATGTTGGCTAAACTCTTCTCTTAGAATTGAATCCCACGATATTCATGTAAATTATGTAAGTCCCGAGTGATTCATTATGAAATTGGCTATTCCGAGTAAGATTGGGTTGAAAGATATATGTTCAAAACGCATCCCAAATGCTCTATTCATGTTATGTTACCAATTGAGGATGTGTTAGAATATGGGCTGTGCATTAATAATGTTTCGACTTTAAGTCAAGTTCAAATGAAGGCTATTATGCCAAATTTTGTGAAATATCTCTATGTGCATTAGACTCTAAATTGCTCACATGTGTACTACACACTTTGATTGAATTGTGTTTGTTGTTGATAATGAGGATGATATTTGAAATTGATAATGTGAGCATGAAATACTGAATATGGCCAACGTGCCAAGAATGATCTTATAATTATGGCCACTAGTGCCAATGAAATGAAAATATGTGAAAGTATTATGAAATGCGATGATTGATATAAAAAGGTTGATGTCTCAAATAAGACAGCCTAGCCGATCGGGTCGTGATCGGACACCATGGCGCACACATAGAGGTGATTGTGCTGGAAATTATAATTAAAATTGTGTTTGTGGTCGATGTCCCTAATGGATAGCCTAGACGATCGGGTCGTGATCGGACTCCGTGTTAAAGACGGTGGTATTGATATTGAGAGAAATTGTGGTTGATGTCTCTACTGAGATAGCCTAGCTGATCGGGTCATGATCGGACTCCGTGCTAAGAATGCGGTGGTACTGGTTTTGTAAATAATGGTATTGTGAATAGTGGTATTGGTATGGTGAATAATGGTACTAGTATTGTTGACAATGGTATATCGATACTAAAAATCTCCCAATGTGAGATATGAAAATTAATTTGAACACTGTCTTGATCCTAAACTGAGGTTTGATGTTGATTAAGGCTTTCATTGATATTATGATAATCTTGTTGATTATTTATCATTCTATTGAGAGGATATTTAGTTATACATGCTAGTGCTATTCAACGGTACTAACGTCCCTTTTGCCGGGGGTGCTGCATCTTTAAATGGATGTAGGTGGTTCCATAGTAGGAGATATTGATCAGTGATAGCAGTGCACCTTTTTCCGAGCTGACTTGGTGAGCCCCACTTCATTCCGGGGTCATGAATCTTTTGTACTTTATGTATTCTGTTTGAGGTATAGTCCGGGCCTTGTTGCCGGCATTATCATTGTACTCTTCTTTATTTATAGAGGCTCCGTAGACATAGTGTGGGTTGTGTATTGGTGCTGGGAAAGTCAAAATATATATATTATGTTGTGGTTGTATTACTTGTCCAATTGAGACTTTAAAAATGATGAAACTATTGGAAATGAATTGGTATTGTAGACGTGAACACCTTTTGTCTAATTAAGGAAAATATGCATTATCTCCATTCGTGGATGAGTTTGGGTAGAATGAAATCTAACAGGCTTGCTCGGTCGGGTTCACTCGGTTAAGCGTCAGTCGCGCTCCTCGGTTTTGGGGGCGTGACAGAATCACTTCGGAGAAAGGGACACTAGCAAAAAAGATAAACAAGAGGAACCTCTGCATAACATTCATATGATAATCGGCGGGGTCGATACTCCATAGGGACCCATGCTCAAATACGGCAAGATACCGGCCACAGGGGAAAAACGAACTCGAGGTTATGTACCCGAGGGCACTTTATCATTCGGAATTGAAGAAGCCGAGGGCATCTCTCAACCTCATAACGACGCTTTGGTAATTTCTATCCTATTAAATAAAGTTCAAGTTAAGCATGTCTTAGTGGATCCAGGTAGCTCTGCGAATATCATCCGGTCTTAGGTAGTGAAGAAGCTCGGTTTACAGAATCAAGTTGTGTCCGCAACTCGGGTCTTAAACGACTTCAATATGGCTAGTGAAACAACTAAAGGGGAAATTATTCTGCCCGTAAATGTGACTGGAACCATCCAAAACACCAAGTTCCACGTAATCGAAGGCGATATGAGGTACAATGCCCTACTCGGAAGACCATGGATCCACAATATGAGGGCAGTGCCTTTGACTCCACACCAAGTGATGAAATTCCCTACGTCGGATGGCGTAAAGACAGTATACGGGGAGCAACATGCATTGAAGGAAATGTTTGCGGTCGATGAGATAACACTGATACCAACGTTATCGGCCTCAGAAAGGTCAAGCACAAAAGATAGGCGAGAAACCAAATAGCAATCATAATAGCCAGTCTCGACCGAATCGGTGAAGCAGGAAATAGAAGATGACGAGGAAGAGTTTTCAACACCTCAAGCTCTCATCGTCCCTGACGACTCCAACGCCACCAAGTGGACAATCGAAGAATTGGAGCAGGTTATATTAATCGAACGTCTGCCTGAGAGAAAGGTATACCTAGGTTCAAACCGGTGAAGCAAAAAAGAAGACCTCAATCCAAGGTAAAACACGCATTTGTAAGAGATGAGGTAGATAAACTTCTCAAAATAGGGTCAATTCGGAAAGTAAAATATCCCGAATGGTTAGCCAATAAGGTTGTAGTCCCCAATAAAGGGAACAAACTTAGAATGTGTGTAGATTATAAAGATCTAAACAAAGCATGCCCTAAAGATTCTTTTCCACTGCCTAGCATCGATCGCTTGATCGATGCCACAGCCGGCCACGAGATCCTCACTTTTCTCGATGCCTATACCGGGTACAATCAAATTAGCATGAACCGGAGGACCAAGAAAAAACTTCATTTGTCACTAAGTATGGAACCTATTGCTATAATGTAATGCCATTCGGGCTAAAAAATACAGGGGTTACGTACCAACGCCTAGTGAATAAAATGTTCTAAGAACAAATAAGATCGATGGAAGTTTACATTGATGACATGCTAGTTAAGTCCCTGCGCGCAGAGGACCATTTGACTCATTTGCAAGAAACCTTAAAATTTTTAAGGAAATACAACATGAAGCTCAACCCCGAGAAATGTGCTTTCGGGGTTGGATCGGGTAAGTTTCTCGGGTTCATGGTGTCGGATCGGGGGATCGAGATCAACCCCGACAAAATCAAAGCCATCGAAGACATCACCGTCGTGGATAGTGTGAAAGAAGTGCAAAGGCTAACCGGATGGATAGCTGCCTTAGGCTGATTCATTTCAAGGTCGTCAGATCGAAGCCACAAATTCTTCTCTCTGCTCAAAAAGAAAAACCATTTCACCTGGACCCCAGAATGCCAACAGGAACTTGAACAACTGAAGCGGTACCTATCGAGACCACCATTATTCACACTCCGAAGACAGATGAGAAGCTTTACTTATACTTAGCGGTATCGAAAATCACGGTAAGTGGTGTCCTAGTTCGAGAAGAGCAAGGTACGCAGTTTCCTGTTTATTATGTAAGTCGGACCTTAGGAGAGGCAGAGACTAGATACCCACACTTAGAGAAATTGGCGCTTGCATTGATAAGCGCCTCTAGAAAGTTAAGACCATACTTTCAATGTCACCCCGTATGCGTTTTAACAACTTTCCCACTTCAAAACATTTTGCACAAGCCCAAACTATCGGGCCGACTGGCCAAATGGGCCGTCAAACTCAGTGGGTACGATATTGAATATCAGCGTCGAACGGCCATCAAATCCCAAATTTTAGCAGACTTCGTGGGCGATTTCACACCAACCCTCGTACCCGAAGTTGAAAAGGAACTCTTGTTAAAATCAGGTACATCGTCGGGGGTTTGGACCCTCTACACAGATGGTGCTTCAAATATGAAAGGATCCGGGCTTGGCATCGTATTAAAACCTCCCACAAGTGGCATTATTAGGCAATCCATCAAAACTACTAGATTAACTAACAATGAGGCCGAGTACGAGGCCATGATTATAGGTTTCGAGCTAGCTAAGAGGTTGGGAGCGGAAGTCATTGAAGCCAAATATGACTCTTTGCTAGTGGTGAACCAAGTGAACAAAACTTTCGAAGTTCGAGAAGATAGGATGTAGAGGTATTTGGACAAACTACAGGTAACTCTACACCGTTTCAAAGAATGGACCCTACAAGATGTGCCTCGAGAACAAAACAGTGAGGCCGACGCACTTGCAAATCTAGGGTCATCGGTCGAAGAAGATAGAATTGACTCGGGGACTGTCGTTCAACTTTCGAGATATATAATCAAGGGAGGGAATACCGAGATAAATTCCACAAGGTTAACCTAGGATTGGAGGAATAAGTATATTGAATACTTAAAGAACGGAAAACTCCCATTGAACTCTAAAGAATCGAGGGTTCTATGAACCAAGGTTGCTCGGTTCACGTTGGTTGAAGATGGAACATTGTACAGAAGGACGTTCGACGGACCACTGGCAGTATGCTTGGGACCAGGGGACACCGATTATGTTTTATGAGAGGTCCATGAAGGCACCTGTAGAAACCACTCCGGCGCCGAACCACTAATTCGCAAAATCATCAGAGCAGGATACTACTGGGATAGCATGGAAAAGGACACTAAGAAGTTCGTTCGTAAATGCGATAAATGTCAAAGGTTTGCACCAATGATCCATCAACCCGGAGAGCAGCTTCATTCAGTCATTTCTCCATGGCCATTCATAAAATGGGGAATGGATATCGTCGGCCCTCTACCATCGGACCCAGGTAAAGCTAAATTCATTTTGTTTATGACTGACTATTTCTCTAAATGGGTTAAAGCACAGGCGTTCGAAAAAATGAGAGAGAAAGAGGTTATAGATTTCATCTGGGATCACATCGTGTGTAGATTTGGTATACCAGCAGAAATAACATGTGACAATGGTAAGAAATTTATCGGCGGTAAAGTGACAAAATTTCTCGAAGATCATAAAATAAAAAGGATACTGTCAACACTATATCATCCTAGTGGGAACGGACAGGTCGAATCAACGAACAAGATTATCATCCAAAACATAAAGAAAATATTGAACGAAGACAAAGGAAAGTGGAGAGAAATTTTACCTGAAGTCCTTTGGGCATATCGGACAACATCTAAATCCAGTACAAGAGCGACTCTATTTTCCTTAGTGTATCGCTCCGAAGCTTTAATTCCGGTCGAAGTTGGGGAACCAAGCGCAAGGTTCCGACATACATCGGAAGAATCGAACTACGAGGCAATGAATACTAGCCTCGAGATATTAGATGAAAAATGAGAAGCAGCACTAGTTCGAATGGCTGCACAAAAACAACGAATCGAAAGGTACTACAACAGAAGAACCAACCTCCGCCATTTCAAGATCGGGGACTTGGTCCTAAGGAAGGTCACCGTCAACACTCGAGATCCTAATGAAGGGAAGCTCGGCCCAAATTGGGAAGGACCCTATCAAGTCCTCGATACAGTCGAGAAATGGTCTTACAAACTTAGAGCAATGGATGGAAAACCATTACCAAACAATTGGAACATATCGCTTCTCAAACAATATTATTGTTAAGGTAAAATTTTCTCTTCTCTATCGTCTATATACGTATATTCGACACTAACTCATTGCAGGAATTCGACAAAAAACATCAAGACCTCTGGTTTCAAAGCACGCGTTATACTCTTTTTTTCCTTAGTTCGGCTTTTATCCTAAATGGGTTTTTCCGGCAAGGTTTTTAACGAGGCAACAACTATGTGCTACCCGAGGAAAAATCAATAGTATCCGAGGCTCCTTCGTAATCAAGCTCGAATACTGGGGGACTACCAATTGAATAAATCAAGTTCGGCACAAGAAAGTTATTTCATATCAAATTCATGTCGAACAGGGTCTCGATAGAGAAAAGTGTAAGGGCTAAATGGTCAAAACGAACCATGCCCATATAGTTTTGCTCGAACTCTAGCACAAGATACAAACACATATATAATGACTTATAAAGGAGAACTTCTTCTTTTTTCAGATATCTCACACTTTGAAAAGATCTTCCTGGTTTATGATTCAAACAGGCTTAAAGGCCAACCACCATCAAGAGAATTTTTGATACAAGCCTACGAGCTAAGATACATTGAGTTCGAGTTCGAAACAATTGCTCACTCAATTATTAAAGCCTAAGGGCTATCTTACTTCAAGTTCGGGCAATTACTCACTCGATCATAAAAAGCCTATGGGATAAGATACTTTGAGTTCGAGTTCGAAACAATCACTCACTCAATTATTAAAGCCTAAGGGCTATCTTACTTCAGGTTCGAGCAATCACTCACTCATAAAAATCCTACGGGCTAAGATACATTGAGTTCGAGTTCGAAACAATCGCTCACTCAATTATTAAAGCCTAAGGGCTATCTTACTTCGAGTTCGAGCAATTGCTTACTTGGTCATAAAAAGCCTACGGGCTAAGATACTTTGAGTTCAAGTTCAAAACGATCACTCACTCAATTATTAAAGCCTAAGGGCTATCTTACTTCGAGTTCGAGCAATCGCTCACTCGGTTATAAAAAGCCTTCTGGCTAAGATACTTTGAGTTCGAGTTCGAAACAATCACTCACTCAATTATTAAAACCTAAGAGCTATCTTACTTTGAGTTCGAGCAATCACCCACTCGATCATAAAAAGCCTACGGGATAAGATACTTTGAGTTCGAGTTTGAAACAATCACTCACTTAATTATTAAAGCCTAAGGGCTATCTTAGTTCGAGTTCGAGCAATCACTCACTTGGTCATAAAAAGCCTACGGGCTAAGATACTTTGAGTTCGAGTTCGAAACAATCACTCACTCAATTATTAAAGCCTAAGGGTTATCTTACTTCGAGTTCGAACAAGCACCCACTCGACCATTATGCCTATGGGCTACTTTACTTCGAGTTCGAAATGTTCACTCGACTACTAAGCCTGTGGGCTACTTTTATTTTTCGAGCAAACACTCACTCGGCTATAAAGGCTACGAAGGCCGAATTCGATGAAATCACCTAAATCCTTATGAAAACATTCGCAAGGCATGAATGAAATCTTCACAAGGCAAGAAAGCAGAAGTAAGTCAGTAAAAGAAAAAGATATTAGTATAAATATACAAAGATTGTTTACATGAATAAATACAACATAGAAGCTAAGGTCTAAGCTTCTGGGTTATCATCGAGAGCGGTCTCTTCTCCACCGGGCTCCCCCCCGTTATCGGACCCGCTCTTTCTACCATCATCATCATCATCATCATCATCATCATCGTCGTCGCCATCAGAAGCCAAGGCTTCAGCATCAACTTCGAGTTCTTTGGCCCTTTTTATTTCTTCAGCAAGATCGAAACCTCGAGTGTGTATCTCCTCGAGGGTCTCCCTCTAAGATCGACACTTAGCAAGTTCGGCAACCCAATGTGCTCGAGTGTCGGCAGTATCCGTTGCCTCTCTTGCCTCCATTTGAGCAGCCTCGGCATCGGCTCGATACACAACAATAGACTTGTCCGACATGACTTTCGATGACTCAATCTCCGCCTTGGCCTCAGCAAGCCTTGTTTCAAACTCCTCGATACTCTTAGCCTGAGCCGAACCTTTTTGCTTGACGCTTGAAAGCTGAACATCGGCCGATGATAATTTGGCCAAGATAGTTTCTTTTTCTGCAGCCAGGCAGTCGATAGTCTCCTTCCACCGATCACATTCGGCTTTGATTTGATTGACTTCTTCCCAAAGCAACCCGATCTTTTAAACCTTTTGCTGCAGTTGAGATAATGAAGGGTTAGCTTCCACAGTTGGGTCAAACCCATACTTTAACAGAACGAGGCTCAACTACTTATCTAGTTCGGCCTCTTCTTCACGAGACTTAGCCAAATCTACTTGGAGGTCCCTTATAACCTCTTCCTTTTGGCCGCAAAGAAGCCGCAGAGCATCTCTCTCCCCCGAGACCTTCTGAAGCTCGGCCTCACACTGGCTGAGGTCGGCTCGAAACTTGCTAATGGCCTACACAGAAGGGAAAAAACACAAGTTGGGTTTAGAAAAGAATGAAGAAACCAACCGCAGTAAAATCATTACCCGAGAAATGAAACGTTGGGCCTCTTCTAGGAGAAAAGAAGCGTCACTAATATCAGAGGCATCACCGACTCCAGTAAAGTAATCCCGAAAAGGATCCCCTACACTAGAGCCTCCGCCCATATCGGGGGTCTTCAATTCTCGAGCTTCCTTTAACGCCTCCTCAGAAAAGGGCGGAAGAGAAGGCAAATGACCTACTATCATGGTCCCGAGCGAATCGCTCGGGACGCTCTGATAGAGACTCGGGGTATCGGAACCGGCCCCGACCGGTGTAGCCGTCACCGGCTCGGAAGGTTTGGCGACCTCGATAGCTTTCGCAGATCGAACCACCAAAGCCAAAGCATCATCTTCTTCTTCTTCTTCTTCTTCTTCTTCTTCTTCTTCTTCTTCTTCTTCTTTTCTCAGTCGTTGGACCGAGTCCATCGAAAGGGTGATTGCCTTCCTACTCACCCTTCAAGTTTTGGGCTTGAGGTCCTCTGACCGAGAGACAACTTTTCGCATTTTATCAAACCCAGTTTCAGGACCGGGGACTTGGTTCCTTCCTCACCACTCGAAGACCTCAAAATGACATCCTTGGTTACGCCTGCATGAAAGGAAGTCAGTAATGAATGGAGCTTAAAAAATGTTTCGAAAAACATGAGAAGTGACTTACCGTGATTCCTGGTCTCCCACCTACCTTTCGCCAAATCACGTCAAGTGTGTTCGGCATAAGAGGAAGTCAAGGCTAACTTCCAAACCCAATCCTCGAGGTCGGGTACCGCTTGTGGCATCCAAGGGGCAGCTGTACATCGGAGGGAGATAACAGATAGAATCAGAGAAAGATACGAAAAGCAATGCCTTATGAAAATCACTTACGGTCGAAATTCCATTCCTCGGGGAACGACATCTTCTCTTCCGGGATAAGGTCACGGGTCCTCACCCGAATGTAATGGCCTGTCCAACCCCGATCCTTGTCTTCGTCGATGCTCGACATTAAAGCTTTCGTTGCCCGACGATGGAGCCTGATTAGTCCTCAAAAGATTTGAGGCCGATACAATTGTATGAGGTGATTTAGGTTAAAATCAAGCCCCCCGGCCTTGTTGGAGAAGAAGCGAAGTAAGATTACTATGCGCCATAGAGAGGGATGAATTTGACCGAGGGTGACCTGATATCTTTTGCAAGAATCAATGTTTACTGGGTCGACGGGACCCAACATGAAGGGGTAAGTATAAATACTTAAAAGCCCCTCCACATGAGTGATGATGCTCTCTTCGAGAGAGGGAATTTGCAACACGATCTCGGGACCCCAGTTGCAGTCTTTCCTCACAGCCTCGAGATGGCCCTCTGTTATCAAGCACATGTACATCGACACATGCTCACATCGACCCGGAACCGACGAAGGATTTTCAACCTTAAAATCGATCTTTAGAGTACACGGGCCAGGAACATACTCGTGGGGAGGCGGCTCCACCGGCGCCTTATTGCAGGACGGCCGTGAAGAGGAAGCTTTCTCCTTCTGAGGTACAGTTTTTGAAATTTTTGCCATTGATATAAGAAAAAGAAAAGCAAAGGAAGATGAAAGGTTGATGGTGCCAAACACTGGTGAAGGTAGCTCTACAAGCGGCGAAATAGAGGCAGAAAGAGTAAGAAAATTTGGGAGATTGAAGATGTAAAAGTGGCAAATGATAAATGGAAGGGTTATTTATACATTTATACCGTGGCAGTTCAGTATCAGCGGTGGCTGGCCACTGTCTGACATGCATTAAATACCTTGAAAGACTAAATCAACAAGACAACTATCACGTACGTCATAATCGAGCCCAATGAAAACGTCAGCTTATAATCTGATCGAGCCGTTGAAAATCATATCGCTTCTCACCACATTCTTCCTGAGAAACGAGAGGACTATCCGTATACGGTAGAAATAGATTTTGGCTTTCGTACGTTTGATCGAGTTCGAATGGTAAGCGACCGAAGTGAGACTTCGAGACGAGTTCCGAAGATAGTACAAACAAGCTTCGAGCTCCAAGACCGATCGAGGAATCGGCTCGGTATCATTATCGAGCCCATGACCAAATCGAACTGTTAGGCAACAAGAAGGTTGTCGGAGACGCACGGGCCGATTGACACTCACCTCGAATGTCGAACTCGAATCAAGGCCGAGGGCTCGACCCAATACCGAGCTCGAGCCAATATCGAGCTCGCAGACAAGAGCCGTTGCAACCGCACTAGGGGAGAGAATCTTGGCGGGAATCGAGGAAGATACAATTCATCATGGGTTCTCCACTATATATTTTTTTATTTATAAATAAAGTAAGATTCCTCTACTATAAAAGGGAGAATCCTTGTAAGCACAAAGGAGGTTCACACATTGTAAGAAAAGACTACTTCTCTTATTAAAAAATAAATCTCTTGAGCTTGTTTTACTAAGCATACTCACTCTTCTTGTTCAATAATTTATCTCCCGTTTTTATAGTCAAGAATCTAAACATTTTCACTTCTACGTACGATTTATGTCAAGTTATATCACATATCCTTAGAACTACTTATAAATTCAACTATATCCGATTTTTCGGGTAAACATTGCCTTCTCAATCTTTTACCTATACGACAAAGAACCTTAGTTTGAAAGCCTTCTCAATCTTTTACCTATACGACAAAGAACCTTAGTTTGAAATAAAGCATATGCTTGATAGTGTATAAATCTCTTCAAAATATTAGCAAATAGCATAAACACACTAAAATTTGAACAAAATATAATTAAAAGAGGTTCTTAGAGAGCAACCTTCTGCAATAGGTGTAGCACTAAAGAGAGAGCTTGTGAATGTCTTTTGATCTTCCATCAACTTTCCCAACTCTTGCTTCTATTTTTTTAAGTTTTGGATTATGTGCAAGATTGTGAATTTGAATCAATATAACAAATGATATTGCTTCTGGTGTTGCCTTCTAAAATCAATATTTCTTTCCAAAGTACAAAACATGCACATACACAATATATTATAAAAGTTAAATTTCAGTTGAGGGAGAAATAGAAGCAAAGTTTAAAATAAGTTTAAAAAACTAAACCTTCAAGACAATTCTTTAATTTACGGTAATTATAGGCGTCATGATTGGACAATGTTACAGTATTGGAGCACATATGTTGTCATCAAATAATTTTTGAAGAATCTGGGAGCCTAACATTAAGTAGAACTCAAGGGATAAAACTACAGCGCTTTCAGAATAAAGGAAAATATTATCAATTTCTTGAAATTAGACACAAATTCGGTGTTTCATAAAATGACAATAAATTAATACTGTGTCAAATGAAAAAAAATACAAAATAGTAATGGACTTTATACAGGAGGACTGAATGATATCCTTATCAATGCCTACTTGTCCATTGAATAGATTTGGTATAGAAGATAGTGGTAATGGACTTTACATGACATGTATATATTAATGTATTAAATAGCCATCCTAAAAATTATTTCATTCTCTCAGATAACCATGTGCATATCTTCCATTCTTATTCTCTTGTTCAGTTTCTTCAATTTTCTATCTTTACCCTTTAACCTCCAATTTTACCTTATACAATTTGATGCACCAAATCACAGTGGTATGCCATTGAAAAGAACATGCGACTATTACCGGCTGCAACAAAAAGATCATGCAGCTCTAACTGACTTTCATCTGGCAGATGGGTGTTAATTCTCAATGTTATTCATTGAAATAAGGCTATCTAGAATCTAGAAAGTGTACAAAGGAAACCGACAAACCACACCAAACCGATAATCCGAGTCAAACGGAGAAAAAAAACCCGACTATGATTTGGTGTAATTTGGTTTGGTGTTAGAAAAATAAACCCGACCATAATTGGTTTGGTTTGGTTTTAACTAAAAAAAGTCAACCCGAAACCAAACAACCCGACATTACGTGTATACAAGTTTTAAAAATATTTTATATATAAAAATAATTATGGTAATGTAATGTATAAATATAATTTAAACTCTTTAATAGTTTTCTCTTTTAATGTATTATTTCAAGCTTGGATTTAGAACTTTTGAATGGTCAAATATGATTTATAACCCGTAAAAGTTAGTAATTCAAATAAAGCCCAAAGCAAAATCAAATCAATATTAATGCTAACAAAAAAAATTCAATTCAATACTAGAAATGACAATAGTATTGAATATTTATTTTTTTATTTTCGCATTGATTTAGATAGTGAAAATGCATAACTCACTTTTAATATTATTTAGTCATATAATTAATACTTAGTACTTATTAGTCGTACTTATTTTAACATGACTTAGTACTTTTAGATTATTTGTATTTTTATTATGACTTATTAATTAGCAATATTTATCTTATGTGATTCGTTGAGTATTTTAGTATAATTATGACTCATCTCACATTATTTTATATTATTTTATTGGGTAATATCTTATATAGTTTTATCCTACTAAGACCTAAGAAATATTAGAGCACAAATTATAAATTTTATGCTATGAAGATTTTGTCGGAAAAAAAATCCGAAAAATCCGAGAAAAATCGTGATTGAAAAACCCGACTTTTGTTGGTTTTGTTTGGTTATAAATTTAAAAATCCGAGACAATTGGTTTGGTTTGGTAATTGAAAAATCCGAACAAACCCGACCTATGTACACCCCTACCCTCCATATTTTGTTTATCCTTCCTTCACATCATTATTAGTTTCATTTTAATCAATTGAGAATTCATCAATCCTTTATTGAATTCTCAATTTTAATTTGATAATCCAGTCAGAATAAGAAAGAGAGAGAGGAAATAAGATGAAGAAAGAGAAGTGACGCACTGAGGCTCATCTAGAACTGGAATGTCTTTCCATGACTCATTGAAGTGTCGAATTGTGGTAAACTAATCTCACCAAAATTAATCAGAGAAGAAGGTGAATAAAGTCATGTATCATTAACAATTACATTAATAATAAAAATACATGTAGTGGAAGCTTAATATGGAACATAGAGAAGAGCTACTTTGATTAGAGAGAAAGGTGTGGTAATACCAAGATAGAAAACAAATTCCACCTAATTGTCAAGTTCCCACATCCGTAACAGGTAAGTTGTAACACTTAAGTCATAAGGCAACAACTCGGGATCTAATGGAAGTCAGTATCCAACCAAGCAAAAAATGCTTAAAAGAAATTTTCACAAACCATATTGTTTAGTGGTTATTAGCTAGTTGTAGCTATCATTTACTATATTACTTCCTATAGCTATGTTTTTAATTTTTTTAGAGTGTATTCGATGTATTTAAGCTACTGTATTCATGAATACAGTAGCAAAAATCGGCGTGAAACAGGGAATATTCCAGCTAGACAATTATTGTATTCGACTGTATTCACGATATGTATTTTTGAATACAGTAACGTAAATAGCGTAATTCATGGTCTATTCAGATGTTTTTAAACGGAAAGTGAATCAATTAACATAATAAACTCCTAATATAACTTAACTAACTCAATTACATCACCCATAATCTGTATTTGACGCGAATATGCTGAATATTTTTCCCAGATGATAAATACAACAAAACAGAGTAATCGCCGAGTTTCTAATCCTTCCCTTTTTTGTTGATATCATTCGTGGGTGTTTCTGTTTTCAACCAATAAAATTCAAGATTCATACAATTATATACAGAAATCGGTATAATTCGATTTTACATATGGCAAGTTTAACCGTGCTACTGCATTATTCTGGCAAGTGAGACAGTGAGAGCAACTATGTCGATTATTCGATTGAGGAGATACTTATAAAGGAGTATGCGTCGTACAATGATTTGGTTGCTTCAATTTCGAAACAACTCGACATAGATTTGCGCTCAAAGTCAATCAAAATCGAATACAAAGTAGATGGAAATTGCACGCCAATGAAAATACATAACGACATGGGTTACATGGTATATGTAGAGTTAAAAAAAGTGAACAGAGAATTCAGGATATATCCTTTGTCCATAACAACAATTGACAAAAAAGTTATAGCTGGAGGAAGTTTAATTCAAGGCGACATTGTGCAAATTGACGAAGCAAATCAAAGGTGTAATTTTGATACAGATGATACACTTGCTATTGAGTCTGTCAATTCAGGAGAACCAATTGAGGTGTTCGAATTGGACACTGATTTGATTATTTCAAAAACTAATCAAAGAGAGGTTATGGCTGGACAAGTATATAAGGATAAGGCTACATTGAAACAGGTGATGGAGCATTATGCAATATCTGAAAGATTTCAATTCCGGGTTGATAGGTCTAATGCTATCAGGTTTGAACGTTCTTAACTACAACTTGTTAAACATCATGTTATATTCAAATGTATGGTTATGTATATTGAATATGAAATTGTATATTGTTTCCATGGCAGAATTTTTAAATTGTATTTAGATTTATTTAGATTTGTTTGGATGTATTTACATCACTTTCAAATATTAAACATATAATAATTATTAATGTGACTTTCAAATACATGTATTCGTCTGTATTTTACTGATGAATATTTATTACAGTGACTTTCACTGGTTGTTCCTTGATGTATTTATACGTACTTAATTGTGTATATATATAATTACAACCGTACTCACATGTATACTTGTGTATTTTGAGATTTTTTATATATTGTATTCATGGTAGAATTTTTAAATTGTATTTAGATGTATTCAGATATGTTTGGATGTATTTACATGACTTTCATTGGTGTACCTATGTATTTCGAACACATGTATTCATCTGTATTTTACTGATAAAATAGATATTACAGTGGCTTTCACTGTTTGTTTTTAGATGTATTTATACATATTTAAATGTATATATATAATTACAGACTTATTCACATGTATATGTGTGTATTTTATAATAATGTATATATATATTTAACAATGTATTCGCATGTATATTAATGAATTGTTAATCATTTATACTCATCGTATATATTGCGAAAAAATTATTTGCAGCTATACATTATTATGTATGTCAGAGGATTGAGAATGGAGGTTTAAGGCTTCTAGCATTAACAAATCACAAATGTTCAAAGTGAGAGAGTTCAATGATAAGTATACATGTCCGTTGAAGGATAAGGTGTATGAGCAAAGCAAGCAAGTAGTAGTATTATCGGTGGTATGATTAAGTCCAAGCTTACTAATCATAAGAGAAAATACACCCCAAAGGATATGATTGATGATGTGAAATCAGATTTTGGTGTAGATGTTAGTTACATGTTGGCGTGGCGGGCTAAAGAAAAGGCAATGAATTTTTTGAGAGGTGAACCGGCTGATTCATACAATAAATTACTAGGGTACTTATATACAATGGATATGACATATCCTGTTTCGCACATTAACATGGTAAAGTCGCTAAAAATGAGTTCATGTATGTGTATATATCTTTGTATGCCTTTATAAAGGGGTTCGATCATTGTAGACCCATTGTAGTTATGGATGGAAGCCACCTAAAATCGTATTACACCGGGACATTCGTCTCGGCCAGCACGTTGGATGGTACAAGTGAGTATGAGGATTATAATAAAATTTGTTAATCTTACTGCCTATTAAAGATTGAAATACATATTTTTAATATGTATGCAATTGTCTTTACAGGTCATATACTACCACTAGCATATGGTGTTATTGATTCAGAGAACGATGATGTTTGGTCATGGTTCTTTGAGAAATTCAAGGAAGCATATGGTGAGAGGGAAAACATGTGCATCGTTTCAGATAGGAATGAGAGTATCATCAAATCTGTATCGAGAGTGTATCCAGCGGTATCACATTTTGTTTATATATTGCATCTATGGAACAATGTATATAAGAAATTTAAAAAGAGTCATTCAAAGTTGAGCGAGATATACTTCTCGATGGCAAAAGCACACATACAGACTGGATTTGAAAGTCTAATGGAGAAGGTGGAGAAGGTAGATATTAGGGTAAAAAAATACTTGAAATTAGCTGGATACGAAAAGTGGGCTAGGTTGTATGCACCTGTTAACAGGGGATGGACCATGACGTCAAATATTGCTGAGTCAATCAATGCCGCACTTGTATCAGCAAGAGAATTGCCAATATACGACTTCCTCGAAGAAGTTAGGAAGATGTTTGGACGTTGGAACTGCAGCAATCGAAAAGAAGCTTCACAGACATACATAACGCTTGGAAAAATAATACCAGGAGATGCTTACTTTGAATGAGGCAATGTCTACACGCATGACTGTAAGTTTTTTTTAAGTCATTGTATCATATATTTAGTCCTGGTACAAGGTGCATTTATTTCTCATATAATTTTTACTATTCGAAATATAGTCCATATGCTCATTGTATCGTTAGTTGAATTTAATGGTTTTGTTTCTAACCATATGCATTTCATAAGAAGATAATTACTGTATATCATTATATTCATCAGTTAAGATGTCATCATCTTTAATATTCTTCCAGCCTACATATAGAATGTATTCCACTGTATTCAATGTATTTCATTGTATACAGCTGTATGTCTTTGTATTTTATATATACATATATGTTTGTATTCAATACATATTTGTTTGAATTCAATATATATGATGATTATGAAAGATAAATAAAAGTTTATTGCTATATATTTAAATTATATTTTAATTGTATATATCTATACTGTAATTAATACGTCTATTCTTTGATATATATATATATATAATTTTTTTTTTAAATGTTCAAAACTTATAGGTCTATGTTTAAATGTAGGTGGTACCATCGACTGAATACTTGCATACAGTGAACGATGAAGGAAGGCATTACACCGTGTGCCTCTTAGAGAGAAAATGCAGTTGTGGGTGGTTCTAAGTTGACGAATTACCATGCACACACGCTTGGGTTGTCTTGAAGAGCAAGTTTCTAATGCCAGAAGATTATTGCTCTGACTATTACAAATCAAAGTCTGTTGTAATGACATACGAGGTGCCCGTGTATTCGCTGCCGGACCGAAATGAATGAAATATACCAGTACATATATCAGAGGAAGTTGTCTTACCACCCAAATGAAAAAGACCCCCTGGAAGGCCAAAGAAGAAGCGCGATAAGTCGTTCAGTGAATTACTGCAGAAGAAAAATCAACATTCATATAGCATATGTGGGCAGGGAGGACATAATAAGCGTACTTGTATAAATGCTCCACGTAGGACTTAGTTCACATTCTGACTTGTATTAGTGCTATAACGATGTGTCATAGATTCCGGTGACATTTTGAAATAATACATATTGATTAGTTGGTGTATTTGGATTTTTGCGTGAATACATTCTGGATATAGTTAGTTGGTGTATTGGATTATTGCGTGAATACATTCTGCTGAATATAATTTAGTAAACTGCTGAATACATATTGCATTTATATTTTGAATACATAATTACAATATGTTGAATACATATCAATACAAAATGACTTACACAAACAATACAATCTGGAAACATTTGAATATTTATGAATACAAAATGCAGTACACATACAACATAATATGAATATATTTGAATACATCTAAATACAAAGTGTATATCACATACAGTATGATCTCTTGAATATATATAAATACATATATACATATCTATACAATCTGCTAAAGGACCATTTTTAGTAAACTGATGAATGTATATTGTATATATACATCTGTTGAATACATATGAATACTGTTGCACAAAACATTGAAACATCGACTGAATACTTGAAATTATTATATATAAACATTGTGGGTAGAGTGAAGAAAATGAAAACATAATTTTTTCTTAACTGAACACCATCTTTACCAAAATAATATTCAAAAAATAGTATTCACATAAAACTACCTTCCAAAACTACATTCACCTAAAACTACTCTAAAACTATCTTCACTGATGTATCCGAATCCGTGATTTGCCTAACAATCTTTGAGGGTGCTTCGTTCTCGCTTATGGCATGATCGTCTATCTTCCGCATAGCATAGTCCCAAAGGAGGGCACAATATCTTTGACGGAGTAAATTGGCATCAAATGTTATTTGTGGAACCAAACCAAAAGTGCTCAGAAACTCTGCGTATGCCGCGACATGCAACCCACAATCCCTAAAAATGTAGATTGAAACAATTAAAAATAATTCATATTATTAGATTTATTAATGATACAAGCAAGAGGATTGAATACATACATGCTCCCAGATTTTTGTTGAGATAGATTTGAAATGAAAACAACATCAAAGGGATCAATTTGTGCCTTGTCACTGTATGCTGAGTCATGAGACCAATCTATGCCTTGCTTATCTCTGTAAAAATCATTGATCGATAGATATAGCTTAGCAAGCTTATCTATCTCAGAAGCCACATAGGCATCATGACTTGTTGATCTGTATGAATCATACACTTTGATACATCTCTCCTTGAATGAGACAACTACCAATATCCAATGAAGTTTGTCCTTCAAGTTGACTAATATCAAGACATTATTAACAGTATGCCACGGTACATTAGCTAGCAATCTGTAGCCCCTTATGTACTCACATACCACATCCTCTTCTTTGGCTACATTTGCATTACTATCTGTATCAGCATACCTGTCAAAGATTTTAGCGATTCTTTTCTTGAATATATAATCAACAGTTGTATACTTGAAGTTGGTTGTTTGGTTGTACTTTCCTTTCTTTCTCAAGTAGTAAAATATGACACCAATATGCTATATATAAAATTGAATACATAGCGTCAGTACATTGAATGAAATCAAGGAAAACAAATTGAATATAGAAACTGAATATAGAAGTATCAACTGCTGAAAATAAATTGAATTTACATAATTCTGTTAGATACATACTGATACATAATTGGCATACTGAAACAAACTGAATATAAATTGGCATCACCTGTTAGATACATAATGCTGAATACATAGATGTATTTAATATTGAATACAATTAAATACATTCTGATAACTAAATACATATTGATAACGAAACATACTGCTCTATATCAGTCGTACAGTTAAGAAACTAATCCAGAATACATACTGCTTTTAATAAATTGCTAGAGAAAATTATGAAATAAATATAAATCTGAATACAGTTAAATACACAAAATACTCATAACTCATTGGTTGACCCCAGTAGCAGATGTATATTAACAGCAATAGAGAACAAACAGAACTCATAAAAAATATCTGGTTACATAGCACATCAACAATATAAATACAAATGCATACAAAATTTGTATGAGTTCTCAAATTATGAAATATACAATTAGACAAACCAAACAGAAAAAAATGAGTTAAACTGAATTTGGAAGGGGTATATCTTACATTGTTATTCCATAGTTTACCGTCAAATGAGAGAGGGTAAAACCAATTTTTTGAAGTGACTTGATCAACTCCAAAATCCAACGGTATATGCAGTGTTGACTTGTTCTTCTTGTAATGGTCTTCCAAATCACTTCTACAAGGAATTGGAAAAAATATTATATCCACTTTCTAAATTATAAATACATATTAGATATATCGGGTAAAAACTTACTTTTGATCATGTTTAGCGAGAAGAGCATCACGAACCCATTTCTCGTATTCCTGAATGACTAATGTAGGATGTGGCCGGAGTAAGTTTTACTTTGAGGTCGGAGACTATGTCTGTGTTAGTATATGAACTGATATGTGGTGATGAAATAGGCGGGTGTTTCACAAATAGTTTAATTTCCTGCATACAACAAGAATTACAAAAAGATTTCATATGTCAACAGCAACACATAACTCATTAATTATTTTGAATACATATAAATACAACTAAATACAATATCCAAAATACACCGGAGTAAGAAATCAGTGATGAAAATAGTTGTATACATATAAATACATCCATATACAACAATCAAAAGTCATTGTAATGAGTACAAAACAATGAAGGCACCTTTGAAATACTTATGAATACATCTACATACAATATGCAAAGGTCACTGTAGTAAGTACAAATACAGTGAATGAACTTTTAAAAACATATAAACACATCTAAATACAATATGCAAAAGACACTAGAATAAATAAGCACAAATCAGTGAAGCCAAATTTTGTATACATATAAATACATCTACATACACACATGCAAAAGTCATTGTAATAAGTACAAATCAGTGATGGAATTTTTGAATACTTATGAATACATCTAAATACGATACGCAAAAGTCAGTGTAATAAGTATAAATATAGTGAAGGCAATTTTGAATACTTATGAATACATCAACATACATATAAATCAAATCAACAAATAAGAAAAGGAAGTTATGTATCCACTATTGCACACATATAAATACAATAACATACAATAATAGAAACCCATTGGAGAAGGTAATACTCAATGTATGAGGACTCAAATACATATTGATACATCAACAATTACCTTTTCGTCCCTTGTATCCGAGCTATTTCTTGCATCGACCTCCTTTCCCTTGACACTTGAAGCATCATCCATAGGTTTTTTTCTCTTTTTCGCAACGGGAAGTGTTGATTCTTTCGAAGATTTCTCAACTTGGGCTTTTTTCAATGTGTCATTGCGTATTTTTGTTCTCCTCTCTGCAGTTGTATTTGCTGCTGAACCTGCAAATTCCAATTCCTCTTGAGTGATTTGCAAAGAGAAAGAGGGTCCATCGAAATTGAGTACTTTGGTGGGTATACCTCTGGTAACCCTCTTCTGGGATGTTGAATCAGCCATTGGAGAGAAAATCTCAAGTTTTCTGTTGAATACAATAACAATGGTTATTGTTTATAAAAACTTAGTAGAGATAAACAGAATAAACAAAATACAAGCGAAATTCTAACAAGTCAAATACTTACCACAACTATTTGTAGAAAAAAATAACGAAAGTTGAGAGAGACAATGCAGATGACGTGTATGAAATTAGTGTGGTGACTGATAATAGGGAAGAGCTAGGCGATGTGGGTGAGAGAGATTTTCAGTTGCAAAATCGTGGTTTTTGGGAATGGGGAAAGAGAATGGCCTGTATGAAATTAGAGAGAGAGAACGTGGAGAGAGAAGTTTACATCAAATACGGTAATTATATGAGAGAAAAATCTGAAAAAGGAGAGAGAAAAATAATAAATAGCGTATATAATGGCTTAAGGGTAGGAGGTAACCATAAATAGATATTTTACTATAAACATTAAAAGGTAGTTATAGAATATAATTTTTGAAAATGGTATTTATTTAAAATAAATAAGATGTTAACCTTTGGTACAGGAGGTAAAAATTCTTAAAAGAAATCGGAACACCACGGTGTGCATTGCCCTCGATAGAAATTTCCTTGATTAAATTAATTCTTGTAACAGAAAAAGGCATTGTGGCTATTATACAACCTTTTATGAGGCTGTTAAACACGATTAAAACTTGAGCTAATTCAATCACAACTACATACCGAGTAGCAAAATGGAAGCCACAGAAAAAGAACTCCACGCCAGATTGGACTGTATCTGACTTTCACTGTTTATTTAGATAAACAATAGCAATAATACAATAAATATATAAGCAAGTTAAATGCATTTTAAACAAATATAATGCATATTATTGTTCAGTATTTCTTTCCGATAGGAGTAAGTAATGTACCTTTAATATTGCTGGATGATAGTGTTGGAAAACGTGTTAGACTAATAAAAGAGAAAAAAATTGAAAGAGAAAAGTAATAAATTGCACAAGATAAGACAAGAGAAGATTTACGTGGTTCGGCAATTTTTGCCTACTCCACAGCCACACAAAGAATAGCTTTTTTTTTTAATTGAAGAGAGAAAGAAGAAGTTGAGGGATGATATGCAAATGAAAATGCATACCCCTTTTATAGGCATTTGAATGCCCTACCGACGTAAGCGGTTAAATCATAAGAATGCTGATGTAAGCGCATACATCATA
This sequence comes from Nicotiana tabacum, assembly GCF_000715075.1. Lineage (NCBI taxonomy): Eukaryota > Viridiplantae > Streptophyta > Magnoliopsida > Solanales > Solanaceae > Nicotiana > Nicotiana tabacum. Next base: position 122,889,153 of record NC_134098.1, read on the forward strand.
TGAATATCGATGTAAGCGCATACATCATAAGATCATCTTTTTCTGACTTTTTTTTTTTTTTGTCTACTTTTTTTTTCTTTTACATACAACAACAGGTTTGCTACTATCAATCTCCCCCTCAAACCTATGTTACATCAAGAAAGAAATTAAAAAAAAATTGTTATTCTCTGGTGGCGCCTTCACGCTATCAGTCTTGAAGGCTAACTGAGGTAGTGCACAACCTCATTTTTTTAACACCGACAACTTTGGTCAACATGTCTGACGGGTTCTTTGATCCTGGTATCTTCTGCAGGGAAAAAGTTTCTTCACTTATCAACTCTCGAATATGATGATACCTCAACTGGATATGCTTCGATCTTGAATGAAACACTAGATTCTTGGCAAGATGAATTGCACTCTGGCTATCGCTGAAAAGCTCACAATTGTCATGCTTTTTACCTAGCTCTTTAAGAAAATTCTTGAGCCAAATCATCTCTTTTCCAGCTTCTGAGATTGCCATGTACTCTACTTCAGTGGTAGATAGAGCAACACTTTTCGGAAGTCTGGACATCCAGCTAACAGCAGTACCACCCAAGGTGAACACGTAGCATGTGGTACATTTTCGACTATCCAGATCGCTGCCTAAATTTGCATCAGCAAAACCTTGTAAGATAATATTGCTCCTTTTAAAATAAAGTGTCATACCTGAGGTACCTTTGAGATATCACAATATCCATTTTACACCTTCCCAATGCTCCTTTTCTGGATATGACATGTATCTACTGACAACTCTAACTGCATGGGCTATGTCAGATCTAGCGCAAACCATAGCATACATTAAACTTCCTACTGTTGAAGCATATGGAACTTTGGACATGTACTTCCTTTCTTCATCTGTCTTAGGTGATTGGTCCTTCGACATATTAAGATGGCTTCCGAATGGAGTGCTTCTCATCTTTGCATCATGAATACTGAACCTGCTTAGTACCTTTTGTATGTACTTTTCTTGAGATAATTTTAAGGTTCCTTCAGACCTGTTTCTGCTAATCCTCATCCCAAGCATTTGCTTAGCTGGACCTAAGTCTTTCATTTCAAACTCCTCAGCCAGTTATTGCTTAACCCTGTTGATCTCATTCATGCTAGATCCTGCAATTAGCATATCATCAATGTACAACAGTAAAATAATGTAGGATTTATCGGGATTTTTTATATAACAACAATGGTTCATCTCACATCGTGTGAAACCATTATTATGCATGAATTCATCAAATTTCTTGTACCATTATCGGGGTGCTTGTTTTAAACCATACAAACACTTCTTCAATTTACACACAAGGTTCTCTTTACCAGAAACTTGAAAACCTTCAGGTTGCCTAATGTAGATGTCTTCTTCAAGGCCACCATGCAAGAAAGCAATTTTAATAGCTGGTCCAAATGCAAATTTTTCGCAGCTACGATACTTAGCACCAACTTGATAGTAGTTAATTTGACTAAAGGAGAAAAGATCTCGCTGTAGTCAATCCCTTCCTTCTGCTAAAAGCCTTTTACTACTAATCATGCTTTGTATCTCTTCTTACCATCATGCTCTTCCTTGACCCTGTACACCCACTTATTTTGCAATGCCTTCTTTCCTTTTGGTAACTCTGTAAGTATTCATGTTTTATTCTTTTGAAGAGAATTCATCTCTTCTTTCATGGCTAGCTTCCACATATCAGATCTTATCACCTGCATTGCTTCAACAAAATGCTTTGGTTCTCCTGCATCAGTGAGAAGTAAATAGTGGAGAGAGAGAGAGAGAGAGAGTTAACCTATCTGGAGCATTCGTGACTCTTTTAGATCTCCTTAATGTAGGTTCAGGATTAACTGATCCCGAATTTGATTCAAGTCCTGACTCCAGATCTGGTTCTCCATCTGATTCTATCTCTAGTTCTGGTTCCAATTCTGATCCAGATTCGGCTTCTGGTTCGGTATCTTCAATTTCAGATCCAGTTGTAGTCTCTCTAGTCACTTCATTTTCTGCGATTTCTTCTAACTCAACTGTTTCAGATGTCTGTCTACTGGTGCTGGTTGGTTCTACTTCAAGCTTGTCTTTGTACATCACATTTTCATTAAATGTGACATTTCTGTGTCTTAGGATCTTTCTATTCTGATCATCCCAAAATCAATAACCAAAATTATCATCACCATAGCCAATAAAGAAATATTTCCTGGCTTTAGGATCAAGTTTATCTCTATCATTAGAGTTTACATTCACATAAGCAACACAACCAAAACATTTCAGATGTGAGAGACTTACCTCCTTTCCTGTCCATACCTCCTCAGGAATTTCAAAATTCAGCGGTACAGAGGGTCCCTTATTTATGAGGTAAGCTACTGTGTTAACAGCCTCGGCCCAAAAATACTTCGGCAATCCAGAATGTATTCTCATACTTCTTGCTTATTCATTCAGGGTTCTATTCATCCTCTCAGCAATGCCATTTTGTTCCGGTGTTTCAGGAACTGTCTTGATCATTCTGATCCCATTTTCAGAGCAGAATGCTTTAAACTCTTGACTATCATACTCTCATCCATTGTCAGACTTCAAATATTTTAACTTTAGACTTGTCTGATTTTCAACTTCAACTTTCCATCTTTTAAAGGTAACAAACACATCAGATTTATTTTTCAGAAAATAAACCCATACTTTTCTTGTGGAATTATCAATGAAGGTGACATAATAGTGTGAGCCTCCCAGAGAAGTTATAGGAGCTGGTCCCCACACATCGGTATGCACTAGTTCTAGCTTCTCTTTCTTTGGCGTCCTTCGCACCTTTGAGAAACTAACTCTCTTTTGTTTCCCGTAAATGCAATCTTCGCACAAACCTAATTCAACATGCTTTAGGTTTGGAAACTTTTCTTTGGATGCCAACAACTTCATTCTCTTCTCACTCATATGCCTGAGCCTCCGGTGCTACAATGTTGTATCACGACCATGATCAACTATTACTATAGTATCTCTTTGTATTGCAGCTGCATACAATGTTCCCTTCTTGAAGCCTCGTGCCACAACCAAATTTCCTTTGGTTATTTTTCACGATCCGTTATCGAATGTTGTTGTGTAACTTTCACCGTCAATCTGACCCATATATATCAGATTTTTCTTGAGGCCAGGAACATGTCAGACATTTTACAATTTCCATAGCGTGCCTTGTGAAGTCTTTATATAAACTTCACCTTTCCAGACAATGTCCAGAGGTTCGCCGTCTAATAGATAAACCTTCCCAAATTTTCCAGCAATATAATTATGCAATTATTCTTTGCATGATATAGAGTGAAAGGATGCACCTAAGTCTAGAATCCAATATTCGACTGGACTGTCTGTACAATAAATTAGTGCATCACCAACTTGTTCAGCAATTGTATTTGCTGAATTATCATCCTTGTATTTGCTGAATTATCATCCTTGTATTGATCATTCTTCTTCTTCTTTGGCTCTCTACACTGACTACTATAGTCACCCTTTTTATCGCAATTCCAACACGTAATGTCTTTGCGATTTTTGGATTGCCCTTTTCTCCTTGACTTTGATCTGCAACGACTATGACTTTGTCCTTTTTGGCTACTTCTCCCCCTGCTTTTGATATTAAAAGCAGATCCTGAGATTCACTTGATTCTTTTCGGCGAATATATTCGCTTAGAACCAAGTCTCTAATATCATCCAATTTGAGTTTGGTACTTCCTGATGTGCTGCTAACTGCAGTTACTATTGCAGACCAACTCTCCGGTAGAGATGATAGTAGAATCAACGCCCTGACTTTGTCATCAAATATTATATTAACAAAACTCAACTGAGTTAATATTATATTAAACTCATTGATATGTTCCGTAACAGATCCACCTTATGTCATCTTTAAGTTGAACAATCGACGCATCAAATAAACTTTATTTGAAGCAGATGGCTTCTCGTACGTATTTGATAATGCCTTCATCAGGCCTGCAGTGGTCTTCTCATTAATGATGTTAAACACCACATTTCATGTTAGCGTCAAACGAATCACACCAAGAACTTGGCGATCTAATAGATCCCAATCCACTTTGGCCATATTCTCTGGTTTTACCTCGGTCAGAGGTAAGTATAATTTTTTTTGATACAAATAATCCTCTTTTTGTATTTTTCAGAATCCAAAATCTTTGCCATTGAACTTGTCAATCTTCACCTTCCCTTTCGATGCCATTTTTCACCAAAATAATTTATGTGAATAGTGCATGTGAATTGTAACGATAATCAATAATGTCGCACTATTCTTGTGAATAGTACATGCAGCGATACCGTACTTTTTTACCAAAATTACACTGTATTGCTCTAATACTAGTTGTTGGAAAACGTGTCAGGCTAATAAAAGGGAAAAATATTTGAAAGAGATAAATAATAAATTTCACAAGACAAGACAAAAGAAGATATACGTGGTTCGATAATTTTTGCCTACTCTACGGCCACACAAAGAATAGCTCTTTTTTTAATTAAAGAGAGAAAGAAGAAGTTGAGGGATAATATGTGTTGTGATAGAGAGTTCATTTTGGGGGTCAGTTTATAAATAGATAAAGTTAGAGGGTTAGAAAAATTAGTCAGTTAGAGACGGTTAACACTGTTCTATATAAGAACAGTGTACGTATGTATTACACACACTGAAAAATGAAATATTCTCTCTTTTCTTTTCTCTAGAATCTTCCTCCCATTGTTAATTCATTTTATTGCATGTTTCAATTACTAGTGATAAACATAGAATCTATGTAAATTGACATGGTATTAGAGCAGTGAAACTGAGGATGTTAGCTCCGATGAGGAGTTCCGGCAAGGCAGCTAAAATTTGGGAAAATTCACCAGAGGCGAAGTAAAATTTCAGTCCGTCATGGCAGAAAACGAGGTAACCTCACTCGAGCACAATCATCCTCTATTTCTTCAAGCAGCAGATGCACCAGGTCTAGTTTTAGTTCCAATTAAGCTCACAGGGCCAGAACATTATACCTTGTGGAGTAGGGCAATGAAGCTAGCACTTATGGGGAAAATCAAGCTTGGATTTGTAGATGGAATGTGTGTAAAAAGCTCGTATAAAGGAGAATTAATAGCACAATGGGAAAAATGTAATGCGATTGTACTGTCGTGGATTGGAAGCACAATTTATAATGAATTGATGCCAAGTATAGTTGTTGCACCTAATGCTAGGAAAGTATGGAGTGATTTTAAGGAAATATTTGATAAATATAGTTTGACTAGAATATATCATCTCTAGACAGAGATTGCTAGTATTAAACAAGGCACTGACTCTGTAACTACTTACTATACAAAGATGTCATATTTATGGAGTGAATTGGATGTGTTGCTGTCTCTGCTTTCATGTGATTGTGAAGAATCGAGGCCTTCATTAGAACACCTGAGAAATCAGAGACTTTTGCAATTTCTCATGGGCCTGAATGAGAGCTACATCAATGTGAGAAGCAATGTTCTTCTCAAGAGGCCAGTTGCGACTGTAAATGAAGAATATGCTATAGTGACATAGGAGGAGAGTCAAAGAACACTAGGTGTAGTTGACACAAATAGAGATCCATTAAATATGCTTGTAGGAAAAGGATAGACTTTTAAACCTAAGAAATTTGGGCTGATTTGTGAACAGTGTGGTTACAAGGGACATTTGAAGGAAAACTGTTACAAAATTGTTGGCTATCCAGCTGATTTTAAAAGCAAAAAGAAACCTCATCCAGGAGAAAATAGAACTTTTGCTAATGCTGCAAGAACTGAAGAAACAGGAGGGACAAGCACTCAGCCACAAGGCCATTTCCTCACTGAAGAACAATATCAGCAGTTTATAGAGCTTCTGAACAAACAAGGAGGTGAAGAATGCTCCACTAACATGGCAGGTATTATGACTTTACTATCCAATATTCCTATTACTAGTTGGATAGTAGACTCAGGGAAAACTCATCATATTGCTCATGATAAGAATATAATGAGTAATACAAAGCAAGTTGGAGGTCAAGGAGTTCAATTGCCAATAGGAAATAAAGCAGAGATAATGTATACCGGAAAGGCTATTATTTTAGGAGACAAATATATAAAAGATGTATTACATGTGCCAGATTTCAAGTTTAATTTGTTGTCAGTATCAAAACTCACTAGAGACCTCACTTGCACAGTGAAGTTCTTCCCTAATTTTTGTGTGTTGCAGAGACTGTACAGTCGCAAGGTATTGGGAATTGGTAGAGAGTCTGATGGTCTATACATACTAAGGGAATATGCACAAACATCATGCATAACAGTAGGAGCAATAATAAAAGAAAGTTAGAGGGGGTCAGTTCATTGTGGGGGTCAGTTTGTAAATAGAGAAAGTTAGAGGGTTAGAAAAATTAGTCAGTTAGAGGCGGTTAACACTGTTCTATATAAGAACAGTGTGCGCATGTATTACACACACTGAAAAATGAAATCTTCTCTCTTTTCTTCTCTCTAGAATCTTCCTCCCGTTGTTGATTCATTCTATTGCATGTTTTAATTACTAGTGATAAATACATAATCTATGTAAATTGACAATATGCAAATGAAAACACATACCCCTTTTATAGGTATTTAAATGCCCTGCCAATGCTAGCGCTTACATCATAAGAATGTCAACGTAAGCGCTTACATCATAAGAATATCGATGTAAGCGCATACATCATAAGATCATCTCTTTTTGACTTTTTTTTTTTGTCTACTTTTCTTTCTTTCACATGCAACAATAGATTTGTTACTATCAGATAGATCTCTGCGTTATAGAGCATCAACAAAAAAAAGGAAATAAAAAATAATTATTCAGTACTTGAGGAATATCGTCAAACTTCTTCGCTGCATCCAAGTTCTTCCCTTTTTATTACTATTTTTTCGTCGTGGTAAATTCAGTGTACTTCTATAGAAGAATTTGAACAATCAACTACACGCATGTACAAATTTACTAAGAGAATGTTAAGAAAGAGTAAAGACCATATTTTAAGAATCAAATAGTAACAAATATTATACACGATTTATTTAAAACAAAAATGAGGCAAAAATGCAAGGAGAATTTCAGAGGCGGAATGAAGATTGTAGATCAATATTATCTAAAAAAAGAAGATAGAATCACATGTTTACATGTCCATTAAGAAATAACAGATAAAAGCTAAGCAAAATTCAGAGTTGGTCCATCACCTTCACTGCCATCTAGCACTTCGTATAACCACCCCAACTTTTCTTTTTCTTCATTTCTCTCTCACCCTTTCCTATTGATGCAGGAGAAAGTGGGAATGCAGGGTATATGTAATGACATGCACCTAAACTAAGGACATTCACAGTCTAACAACAGAATTTTGCGGGGACTTCACATAAACTCGCTACGAAACTTAATAATGACAACACAATAATAAAATAAATTAGCTTACCCTATACAATTTTAAGTACCGATTATTGTTTCAAAAAGGATCATCTTGCCTTATCGCAAAGAGTATCTACTTCAAACTTAATATGACTTTTCTCAATGCAATTCCAACTTCATCGTGAACATCTTATCACACCAATCAAGGTTCATTAAGCTGGTGCATACTTCAACTCCTTGTGAAAGAGAGTATACACCTTCCAATCATTGTAGATAAACGCCTGAAATCCTCCAACATTAGAGAGTGCTTCACAAGTTCAGCGATAGAACATCTTTATCTCCTCTCATGCTATTGTAAAAATGAAGGGCCCGTAGTTTGCAAGTTGAGGGAATTAGTTCGCGCATGCTGCATATGCTATAAATTTTCGGATAATTTATCCTGTTTATCTTATCGTACATCGTCTGTTTTATAAAAAAAAAAAAATTCTTAAGGACTTATTTGACCTGAGTATCAATGTTGATCATGTCTAAACATTAACCATGTAAAACCCCTGGTAATTTTAAGAAAGCTATATACCAAAATACAAGAAAAAATGTGAACAAAGTAATATAAAGTTAGAAGAACAGTAGAAGAAAGGGGAGAAGGAACTAAACAAACAATATCCATGGAATATTAGATCTATGCAAATTAGTGACAAATCAGAACTGTATAGAAAGAGGTAGCGAAATTGTAACAACCCAGAAAAGTTTCGAAATACTTAAGCGCTATTAAGAAAGTTGGTGTGCGCTAATTAAATTATTTTGATTGACCATCTATCAAATGAAAAATTTTCGAGTCTAGTTTCTAAAGCTTCAAACCGTCCGTCATTTGGACACTCCTATAAGAAGTTATGAACAAATTCCCAAAGGCTGGCTCTATGGTCAATTTCGCGACCGCAAAACAGTTTTGCGGACCGCATAAGCATCGCAAAGTGGAGCAGAGACGGACAAATTTTAAGAAAACTATTATGCTATCGCATAATTGATTATGCTGCTCACATAATCAATTCTACTGCTCACAAAACGATTATGCTATAGCACAACTGCACCACATAATTAACTTCGGGGGTCAGTTTTGGAAATTTTTATATCCGATCCAATTTTGATATAACTTAGGGGGTCATTTTAGAAGGTAAAATGTGATTTTTTTAGAGAGAGGATAGAGCTATCTTAAAGAGAGAAAGAGAAGACCTAGCTATTTTGTTCATCAATTCTTGCTCAAGGCTTGAAGATTTCACAAGATCTTCATCTAATAGGTAAGATTCTACTCCCTAACCCTAAATTTCAGGATTTGGATTAAAAATAGGTCATGAAAAGTATGATTCTTGGGTGTGAGAGTATTATGTATACATGTATGTATCAATAAGGTTTGTGGGAAGATTGTTGAGCTTAAATAAGTAAAGATTGGGTTGTGAAATGAAAAAAATCTTGTAGCCAAATTTGCACACCTAGTGTTTGATAAAATGCTCAAATGAACTGAAACCATGAATATCTTCCTAATTTGTGTTCAATTTTGTTATGTCTCAAAATAGATTGGGATTGCTAGAATTTTCGAAACGTTGTAGTAATTAAAGGAAAGCTCAAAGCGAGGTATGTTGGCTAAACTACTCTCTTAGAATTGAATTACATGATGTTCCCGTAAGTTTCAAGTATGGTTGGCTCAAGTTCCTTATTCTCATAATTCGAGTTGTTCCCTATAAATTCGATTGTCGCGAGTAATCAAAGTATCGAGAATTATGTAATCAAAATGTGTTCCGAGTGTTCCTATCTCATTATGTTATCCTTTGGGAATATGTTCAAGAATAACATGTATATAAAAATATTATGGCCTTGAGTAGTATTTCAAATAAAAATTATCATGCCAAATTGTGGGAGAAAAATTCGATATGCTTAAGACTCTTAATTTCTCATATGTGTACCTAAAGTCTTGATTGGAAATGCCTTGTTGTTGATAATGTATAAAGATGCTCGAAAGTGAAAGAGGTGAGTTGGTGATAGAAATTGTGGCCACCGTGCCAAGAATGAAAATTATACTTGTGGCTAGTGGTGCCAATGAATAAAGATGATGTGAGAAAGATTATGAAATGAGTCTCGACTCAACTGTTTAAAAATGATTTCGAAAATAGAATTGCCTAAAAGCTTATGAACTCAAGTGATGCACATATGTGGTTGTTTTAACTAATGCTATGCTTTGTAAGTAGTTTCGATGTGTTTTGCGTTCTTACATATTCGTGAGTTGAAATTGTGTATTTCCCTTTTTGGGAAAAAGTATTTCAAGAATAAATGATGTGTTACTTGTTTATGATTTTAACTTGTGCTTCGATTGCCAATCATTTTACTCCATTTCTTGAAAAGAAATCTATCCAATACTAAAAATCCGAGCAAAACCGAACAAAGTGGGTCGGTAATGGTCAATAACCATCCAAAACGCGACCATTTACGTGTGGACGGTATTTTGAAGTTCGGAAGGGCATACCGACCAAAGTTAGTCGGAAATTACCGAACAACTTTGGTCGGTCAATTAAATTTAAAAAGAAATCGGTTTTTTCCGACCAAAGTTGGTCCGTATTTTAAATATGTAATTAAAAAATACACCATCTGAGAATCGAACCGCGATCTGTACTGTGGCAAGATACTATTCTACCACTAGACCATTGGTGTATTTTATTTTAAGACTGTCTTTTATTTCATTTATACTCTTTAATTGTATTTTCGCACGAAACAAACCGACCAAAGTTGGTCGATTTTATTAAAAAATAAAATTACAGACCGAATTCGGTCGGTTTTTTAAAATGACCGGCCGAATTAACCGACCGATTTTGGTCGGTTTTTTTAATATTAATTTTAATTTATTTTAAATGAAAAACCGACCAAAGTTGGTCGGTTTCTTGAAAAATAAATTTCGCGAGACTCAAAAATAATTTCCCGCATTTTTGCGCCAAAAAAAACTGACCAAAGTTGGTCGGTTTCGTAAAACAAAATTAAAAAATAAAATATTTTGAAAAATCGACCAACTTTGGTCGACTTTTTGGCCGGTTTTTTTACCGGCCAAAATTGGTTGGTCGACCGTGGTCGGTTTTGCCGAATTTCTAGTAGTGATCGTTTTTAAAACCATCATTACTAATGAACCTAAAGTTGTGATTTTCGGAATATTCTATTTGTTGATATTTATGATGATGATCCATGAAAGGGAAGAAATGAAAGTGTGGAATATGAAATACGACCACTGTGCCATGAATGAAGAATTATATGTATGGCCAAGAGAGCCAATAAAATAATGATGTTGAAAGTTGTTGAAAGTGCCAATGAGGCTATATACGGTATGAAAGGTTATGAGATAAATGCATTTGTATTGTTGTTTCCTTTGTAAGCAAATCAATAATATTTTTGGGAGTATCGATAGTCACCAAGGAAGGGTAGGTCGAAATAACCTAAACCCGAAACTACACGTGCCGGTATAGGAGTGGATTGTGATTATTCCCCTTATTTGGAATGAGATTGATGTAATAAAATTATTCCCCTTAATTGGGATGAGATGATTGATAGAAATGGATGATGTCAATCCACACGGCATTGTGGTGAGATGGCCTAGCCGATCGGGTCATGATTGGACACCATGTCGCACACATGGTGGTGATTGTGCTGGAAATTGTCATTAAAATTGTGATTGTGGTTGATGTCTCGGATGAGATGGCCTGGCCGATCGGGTCGTGATCGGACACCATACCGCACACATGGTGGTGATTGTGCTGGAAATTATAATTGAAATTGTGATTGTGGTTGATGTCTCAGATGAGATGGCCTAGCCGATCGGGTCGTGATCGGACTCCGTGCTAAAAGTACGGTGGTATTGGTATTGTGAACAGTGGTATATCAGTGCTAAAGATCTCCCAACCAAAAATAATAATATTATCATATTTTGATTATCACTTCACAGTGTTATCTTCATATTTTGGGAATTATTACCTTTTAACTTGGCGTTTGAATATCATTGATTGTTGATTGTTGTTTTCATGGTTTTTCCTTTCTTATATTGGCATTCTATTTTGAAAGAAGACAGTTAACTTTACATACTAGTACTATTCTATATGTACTAATGTTCCTTTTGCCGGGGATGCTGCATCTTTAATGGATGCAGGTAGTTCATCAGCGGGCAACTTTGGTCCCCGTTAGCAGTCACTCTCTATTCAACAGGTTTTGGTGAGCCCTACTCTATTCCAAGCCTGATGTTATTTGAGTTGTATATTGTGTTTTGAGGTATAGTCGGGGCCTTGTTGCCGGCACTTCCATACTACTCTTGTGTTGTACTTAGAGGCTCCGTAGACAGGTTGTGGGTGGTAGTCGAATGTTCGGAATTAAACTAGAAATATTGATATTTGGCAAACATGTTTTTCATTATATCTATAAACTTGTAATATTTTAGAAATTATGAATGAAGATGCTAATGTAAATGAAATGGGAGTTGTTAATGAAATCTTTTCAATGTTTGATTAATGGAGTACATTTCCTCTTTATTCATGGATGAGTTGGGTAGAAGGAAATCTAATAGGCTTGTTCGCCCGAGTTCACTCGGTTGAGCGCCAGTCACGCTCCCCGATTTCGGGGCGTGATAGAAATAGGGGGAAATATATTCATAAGCACGCAAGAAGAACATACGAAGAGGGCATGACGAAAGTAGAAACCGAATTGATACCTAATTTTAGCCCTTAAAAAACTAAAAGAAGCATTTTGATAAGGTTATCATCCAGGAATCATTTCCTAATTAATGAAATACCAATGTGTCTGAAATCCGTAGGTACACCATCCGCTTCTTTTTACATATACTACTATAAGCATTGAAATATAAATTAACGAGAACAAAAAATTGAAATAACCCAAATAAAGGATCTTAATATGTTATGTACTAAAATGAAAATGAGAATTAATGGAAGAAGAACAAGAATTTTATTGAACAATCACTCTCAATCGATTACAATATGGCCTAATTAGCCAATCTATGCAATTGACCTAAAAGAAGAGAAGAAAAGAGAAGGAGAGAGGTTAGAGAGAAGGAAGATTTTGAGAGAGGAGAGAGTAGACAGATAAAGTGGTTAGGAAATGTACTGGGCGGTAAAAACTAACTACTTCAGCTCCTATTCAGTTATTTATCTAACTAACTATCACTAATTGGGTCTAATGGGTAATTGGTGTAGTGGGCTTCCGTCCTTATTCTAATAGGCCCAATAGGCGTATCCCATTAAGACTTGACCCATTCTTCATAAGTGTTGTAACCCTACTTTCCTTATTTGTATCGAAATTTCCCTTTGTAATACTTTGTAGGGACCAAAGAATCGAGCATAGAGCTTGACATGTCTTCTCACCTCGATAGAGGATTGTCGATAGAGCTGTAGTTTGAGGTAGACTAGGTCCCCTACCTCTAAGGTCCTTTTAGTTTTGAGTCATTCTGCGTAGAACTTCATTCTGGATTGTGCTTGTACGAGATTGTCACGTAATGTCTGTAATACATGTTGTCTTAAATTCAACCCAGCTAGACCCTGGTGTGTATTAGGCAGAGCTCCCAGTGATAGTTGAGTTGGGGTGACCATATAGAGCTTTAAATAGAGTGACTTTGAGGGAATTTTGAAAGTTGGTATTGTACCACCAATCTGCTAGTGGTAGCCACCTAGCCTAGTGCTTGGGATTCTCAAACACCATAGCTCGTAAGTAGGTTTCTAGAGATCGGTTTAGTCTCTCAGGTTGCCCATCGGACTGTGGGTGATAAGCTGAACTCATGTTGAGTTTAGTCCCCATTGTCCTGAATAAATGTTTCCAAAAATAACTAGTAACGATAGTCTCTGTCTGAAACAATAAACCTAAAAAGTCCATGTAGCCTATACACCTCCTTCATGAATAAATTTGCAACCTCATAAACTGAAAAATGATGTTTTAAGGCTAAAATATGTCCATACTTGGACAACCTATTCACAACCACTAGCACAACACTTTTGCATGTGGAAGAAGGTAGTCCTTCCACAAAATCCACAGATATGTCTTGCCACACCTTGTCTGGAATGGGGAGGGGTTGTAATAACCCTAGGGTGTGCACATTTTTAGACTTAATTCTCTGACAAACATCATATTCACTAACCTATTTGAAAATATTTGACTTCATGTTAGGCTAATAGAAAATCAATTGCAGTCTTATGTAGGTACCTGTTGTCCAGAATGACCCCTTATGGGTGATTGATGCATTGCCTCTAGGATTTTACTCCTGAGAGTAGCCCCTCTACCTATATAGGGTTTTGTGTTTATATCCGATGACACCCTACTGTAAGGAATAATCTAGATTGATGCCTGGAGTGGAAGCTAATTCACCAAACAGTGTTAAAGAAATGAGGTCATAACCATAGTTGTGACTGATTTCCTGTAACCAAATGGGCAGAACAGTAGAAATTGCAAATAGAGTGGACTCTTGTTCCTGTCTCATTGACAGGGCATCAACTACCCTGTTTTGAGTATCCTTCACCTCATAGTCTAATCTTAGGAGTTTAGTAAGGCCTTTCTGTTGCAAAGTAGTGGTAATTTTCTGCTCCAACAAATACTTCAGACTTTGGTGATCTGTCATTACAATAAAAGTTTCCCCTTGTAGATAGTGTCTCCATTTTTTCACTGCAATTAATATTGACATATATTCCTTCTCATAGGTTGATAACCCCATATTCTTTAATGAAAAAGCCTTGCTTAAGTAAGCTATTGGTCTCCATTGTTTCATTAAGACAACCCACATTCTTGTAGAACATGCATCAGTTTTCACAATGAAAGGCTTGGTGAAGTCAGCTAAGGTTAAAACAGGTGCTGAAGACATTGATGTTTTTAGCTGATTAAAAGTTATTTCACCCTCTTCAAACCACTAGAAGAAATTTTTCTTTAGAAAATTGGTCAGAGGTCTACTGATAATTCCATAAGACCTTACAAACCTCCTATAATAGCCAATGAGACCCAAGAAACTCCTTAAGGCCTTGATAGATTTAGGAATAGGCCAGTTGAGCATGGCCTCAATCTTAGTAAGGTCAGTAGCCACTACTTGTCCTGAGATAATGTGACCTAAGTACTCCACCTTGTTTTGAACAAAAGCACATTTAGAAAATTTAGCATAAAGTCTCTCCTTCTGAAGCACATCCAACACTTGTCTGAGGTGAATAACATGGCTCTCCACTGAAGGAATGTACAATAATATATCATCAAAGAATACCAGCACAAACTTCCTAAGAAATGACCTGAAAACATGGTTCATTAGGCTTTGAAAAATAAAAGGAGCATTAGTTAACCCAAATGGTATGACATTGAACTCATAATGCCCCAAATAAGTTCTAAATGCAGTCTTGTATATGTCAGATCCTCTCATTCTAATTTGATGATATCCAGTCGTTAAATCAATTTTTGAATATATGCATGAACCACTCAACTCATCCATGCGATCATCTACTATAGGTATAGGGAATTTATCCTTAACATTCATCTTATTTAATTCTCTATAATCTGTATAAAATCTCTAGCTACCATCCTTCTTTTTAACCTGTAATACTGGTGATGAGAATGGGGAGTGACTTGGTTGTATGGTTCCATTGTTAAGCATATCGGTTACTTGCTTTTCTATCTCATTCGTTTGGAAATGATTATACATGTAGGGTCTAATGCTGATTGGAGATGCATTAGGATTGAGGGATATGAAGTGATCATGACTCATCTGTGGTAGTAGAGACTTTGGCTCAGCAAAGACTCTTGGAAACTCAGCCAATAACTCCGTAATCTGCTCATGTATGCTTTCACCTTATGTATTTGCTTGGGATGTAATGATAAAGAGATGAGCCCATAACAGTTGACCCTTCTTAAGTAACTGCTTTACTTCTACAATTGACATGATTTGAAACCTACCTTCTTCAGAGAAACCCTTCAGTTCAACTCTCTTCCCTTTCACACTAACCTGCAACCTATACTCAATAAAGTCAAACACGATAGGGTTATGTTTCCTCATCCAATCCACTCCTAATACTATATCAAAGCCCCCAATGTCTAACAATCTCAGCTTATGTTCAAAATCAATGCCTTGCATTTTCCATTTGAACTGGGGACAAGAGTAATAACTCATCAAATTACTCCCATTAGCAGTTGTGACTCTCATTGGCGCATCCAACTGAATCACACACCCTAACTGTTTTGCAGTTTCACTTGCTACAAAATTGTGAGTACTCCCACTATCTGTGAGGATCACCATGACCTGCTTGCCATACATCCCTTTCAATTTGATAGTGGTAGATGTAACTGTAACGCGTAATTTTTGACCCGCACGATTTTTAAAGATTATATTTAGTATTTGTAGTATTTTTAATATTTAAATGAGTTTATAGATATTTTTATCTTCAATTTTAGTTTTAAAATATAAAATTGAAAACGCAAACAAAAAAAATAGTTTCATTTTTTCTATTTAATTCAAGTATTAGGTATTTTTAGAAAGATATTATTTTTAACCCATTTTTATTTTAGTATAATCCTGAAAAATACCAAAAATAGTTTCATGTCATAATATAGTTATTTTAATTAATTTGGATTGATTTTATATTTTTATGGTGTTATTTTAGAAAAGAAATTAATATTTTTAGCCAAATTGCAAGAATTGTAGAATTAAAGGGCCAATTTTATAACCCAATGCCCTTCAACTTGGCAAGCCCAATCTTCTTAGACTATAACCCATCAGATTTCTTCCTTCCCAAAAACCCTATTTTGGAGAACTCTTGAAATAAGGCTCTGATTTTCTCTCATTTCAGGGGATCGGCCGCTGCTTTACCCTTCTCCTCTATCCCATCTTTTTCTTCTGATCTAGCCATAACCACCACCTATACACCACCTTAACTCCATGGAAATAGCACCCTTTTTACACATGAAATCAAACCCAAAACTAGCTGAAACGCAGCACCAAACAACCCCAAAAATAGTCGTCGTCGCACCATGTTTGCCGACAAACAGAGGTTCGTTTTAACTGTGTAAGGCCACTGTAACGATCCGGTCGGTCGTTCCGAGAGTTGTAGCTCCGTTTTTCCTATTTCTTCTTATTTATGTGTTGTTTAGCTGTGTGAATTGTATCGAGTTGGTAGGTTTGGGTTCAGAGTAGTTTTGGAGTGAAATGAGCACTTAGTCTCTTAGTTAGAAAGTTAAGTTAGAAAAGTCAACCGGAAGTTGACTTATGAGTAAACGAGTTCGGACTTGGATTTTTATGATTCGGTTAGCTTCGTTGAGTAATTTTAGACTTAGGAGTGTGTCCGGAATATAATTTGGAGGTCCGTGGTAGAATTAGGCTTGAATTAGCGAAAGTTAGAAATTTGGCGATTTTGGTCGGCAGTGGTAAAATTAGGTATCGGGGTCGGAATGGAATTCTGGAAGTTGAAGTAGGTTCGTAGTATCATTTGTGATGTGTGTGCAAAATTTGAGGTCATTCGAACGTGGTTTGATAGGTTTCGGTGTCGTTGGCGAATTTTGGAAGTTTAGAAGTTCTTAGGCTTGAATCCGAGGTTGATTTGGTGTTATGGTATTGTTTTGGGTATTCCGAAGTTTTGACTAAGTTCGGGTATTGATATATAACTTGTTGGAATTATTGATTAAGGTCCCGAGGGGCTCGGGATAATTTTGGATGGGTATCGGGGAGTTTGGAAGTTGGAAAATGCAGCTGAAGCTGCTGCTACTGCTATTTCTGCACCTGCGGAAGGAGGAGTCACAGGTGCGAGGTCGCTGGTGCACAAGGGAGTTCGCAGGTGCGGGCAGTGCTGGGCTAAGCAGGATGCACAGGTGCGAGAAGTCTATCCATCTGCGAGCCCGCAGGTGCGAGACCTGGGGCGCAGATGCAAAAGAAAGGAAGAAGGCTGGCTTCGCAGATGCGGCGTGGCACATGCAGGTGCGCAAGCGCAGGTGCCACAGGTTGGCCGCAGATGAAGAACCTGGGCTCATAAGTGAGTTTCACACCTGCGATGGATTTTTTCGCAGGTGCGGTTGCACAGAAGCGAAGAAGAGGGTCGCAGGTGCGGAACCCCTGGGGCAGAACCTATAAAGTAACCCTTCGCGAATTTGTGCCCTTTTTCCACCATTTTTGAACGTGTTTTGAGCTTAGGGCATATATTTCAAGGGAGAATCACGAGATATCAGTGAGGTAAGTCGTTTGGGTTTAATTACACGCATTTATGATGTTTTTCTACTGATTAGCTATGAAATTAGTAGGGGTTTAGGGTGAAATTGAGGGAGTTAGGGCTTGAGTTTTGGAGAGTTTTAAGTGAGGATTTGAGGGACCAAACGGAGTCCTATTTTGATGAATTTTATATGGTTAGACTCGGGAGAGAACGAGAATTATTATTCTGCCATTTTTGACTGATTTCGAAATGTGGGCCCGGGGGCCGGGTTTTGGCCTATTTCGGATTTTTGGCCTATTTATGTAGTTTTTATTGTGAAATTCGATTCTTTAGCCTATGTTGATAGTAGTATTCTGATTTTGATTAGATTCGAAGCTTTTGGAGACCAAGTCCAGAGACAAGGGCATCCCGGAGTAGGATTTTACGTTGTTAAGGTAAGTAACAGTTTTAACTCTGCTTTGAGGGTATAAACCCGGAGATTTGACACCACGTGATTGTTTGGAAGTGATACCCACGCTAGGTGACGGGCGTGTGAGGGTGCACCGCGATGAATTGAGACTTGGTCCATCCCGAGAAGCTGTGAGGTATAATGGCTATTATCTATGGTTATGTGTTTATTTGTTGTTGAACTTGTTTTCCTTCATATTAGAGATCATGCTTAGGCGTTATTCATGCTCACATTAATTGAACTCAGTCATAGATATTATTGTACATGTTTACCTCAGTCCCTATTATTTTGTTGATATGTTGTGATACTTGACGTGGGCTGTGTTTCCCTTATTTGTTGATGATGGTGAGGCTAGAGAGGTACATGACTCAGTGAGGCCAAGGGCATGTTGTGAGGTATTTGATTGAGGCACGTGAGTTGTCCGTGCAGATCCAGGTATAGATACCATAGTGCTTGAGTTGTCCGCGTAGCACGTGAATTGATCGTGCGGATCCAGGGATTTGATATTATGGCACGTGAGTTGTCCGTGCTTAGCGCTTGGACTTTGGGAGCCCCTCCGGAGTCTGTACACACCCCCAGTGAGCACAGGTACCTATTGAGTGTTGAGTGCTGAGTGCGAGTGCCGAGAGCCAAGTGCTGAGTGATATTGCTGTGAGGTTTCATTGCTTTTGCTGTTGCTGCACTTTACCTGTTAATTTCTTTGTAGCATTTATTGAGTTGACGAAATTTACCTGTTTATTTTTGTTTATTTTCAATTATGATAAAGAAATAATTAAATTGTTTTACTTAGGTCGTCACTACTACTCAGTTTCTTAGTTATTTCTGTTACTACTCAGTCGGTTGTACTCATACTACACCCTGAATATTATGTGCAGATCCAAGTGAGTTAGAGCGCAACGATCGTTGAGTTCAGGACGGCTATCGTTGGAGACTGCAAGGTAGCTGCTAGCGTCCGCGGGACCTTGTTACTCCTTTTATCATTTCTTCTTTTGGACTATATTGATAGTTAGATAGTTTTACTTCTTAGTTCATAGATTTAGACGCTCATGATTTAGTGACACCCCGATGTTTGGGGCTCGTTTTCGTATTTTCTATAATTATATTTAGAGTTGATTTAGTTTATGAAAAATTCAAATATTGGAAATGTTTTATTAAATTCTTGTAATCAATTTAGTAGTAATATTTTGGGAAATAGGCTTGCCTTGTAACACGATAGGCGGCATCACGACCATGGTTAGATTTTGGGTCGTGACATCCACCCACGTTCAGTCGAATTTTTGAGTTGGGTTCAAGGTTTCTGGCGTCGGCGCAGGTCTCGATCGGATCATGGTTTGTTTATAATGAACATGAAGTTTGCTTGGTTGAGCTCCAGTCGAAGGCGTGAGCAGATTTTCATTTTTGTTTCGAGTTAGTTGTTAGATTTTGCTTCGCGTTGTAATCAAAGGCTTATTTTTGAATAAAGGTTCAGAAGGAACTTTGGCTGCAAAAGGTCCATTCTATCTTCTTTTCTTTACCATTTTAGCTCGACATCATGCATTAGTTAATTTGTTAGTCTTTTACTGCTTGTTTATTGATTGTTTGAGCTAGTATTTCATTGCTATATTTTGTGATTATTTTGTTTACTTGGAGCTTCTCATAAATGTGTATGTTACTATTGCACTGAGATAAAGGAAACATGCTGGAGTGCTTGTGTGTTTTGCATGATAACTTGATAGTTCATGAAGTTTTCTTTTCTAGTCTATTTGGGCGCTGCTAAGTTTGATTAGTAGATTAGGCCAAAATTATGTTACTTTGGTATGATGGACATATAATGGATTCCTTTGGGCTATTTGGTTTGATTGAACTATAAGAGTAAGTAGGCCATTGTTGAATTCGTTGATTTGATCGTGAGGAGGTCTAATGAATTATATGGATTTGAGATTAGAAGTTGACCCAATTTTGTTTTCCATAACTCATTGCCTCACAATAATCTCAAATTAGTTTAGATAAAAAATAAATAATTCATGAACATTCGTAGCATGCATTATGCGCGATTAATAAATTATCATGGCCACGGGTACGGTTCTCATGGCATGGTCACGATACGTAAATCCTAATTCTAGTGTGCGTTTCATGTGACTCGACCATAACTTCAAATAATAATAAAAATCAACATATTGTAGATCGCGGGTGCGTTTCACGTGACACGATTCGCAATATGTAAAAAGCGGTATTGCACAAAAGGTTCTAAAACATATAAAAATTCAGATAATTAGGCCAATTATTAATAGTTGAGTGACAGTGCTAAAACTACGGAACTCGGGAATGCCTCACACCTTCTCCCGGGTTAATAGAATTCCTTACTCGGTCTTCTGTGTTTACGGACCAACATCAGAGTCAAATTTCCTCGATTTGAGATTTAAAATAAATCCGTGACTTGGGACACCGTAATAATTATTCCAAGTGGCGACTCTGAAAAATTAAATAAATAATCACATTTCAAATAATGTCACTTAAATTGGAAAAAACTCCCTATCCCTTGGGGAAAAAAAGGTGTGACAACTCTGACGACTCTACTAGGGAGATAGCCCAGAATCTTCTATTCAGGGTTCAGAATTCGAGCTTAGAATAACTATGATATTTGGCTTTTGTTTATTATCTGATTTTTACGTGTTTGTGCCTAATGCGCTAAATGCCGCTTCTTTCCGCTTTGATATTGTGTGAACTGTATATAAACTGTTACGAAACCTTTCTTCTCTCTGAGTCTTCTAAATCTTTTGGGAAGCGTGTGCTTCGCGTGGCTTCTTTTCTGTTAGAGTCATATCTTAATTTTAGAACGAGGATCAGACAAGTTGCAAAGCCGGTGAAGCTTCTATATTCCCTGTATGCTACCCCCCTCGGCTTGAATTGTCCGCGCGGGTAAGCCAGGTCTAGAATAATTCAGCCAAGATTTAAACTTAGAATAACATAACCTCATGTCGGATCCCTAATAGGAATGTTTGTTTGCATCACGTCCATCTGACTTTGGGGACTCAACACAGGGGTTGGGTCCGTCTAGGACAGGTGTACCCAAATTAAAAGATCATCATGATGCATCTTATGTGCTACTTGCGCATTTATTTGTTTCGGCTTGCATGTTGACTGGCTTCTAGAATAGGAAAAGAAAATCCCAAAAAAAAAAAACAACAAGAGTGAGAGGTAGTTATTTGAAAAACTCTGAAACTCTGCCGAAATGTTGAAAAAGAAGATAAAGAAAATAAGCCAATGTTTTTAAAAAGTCATGTTTCCCCTGTTCCGTCAAATTTGACCGAACTACGCGGGTCTGATTCTCATCGGATGTGAGATATGTAGGCAAATATCATCGGTTCCTGCCCCCAATTTTCAAAAAAATCCAAAAATATTTTTTTTTAAGTCCTCCTTTAGAAGTCTTTCCTTAGAAAATTCCAAATAAAAAAATTTTAAAACCAAAAATAGTTTCTTTCTTTATAGAAGTCTTTTATTCGAAAAAGAAAATCAAATCAAAATCCAGAAATATTTTTTTCCATTTTTAGAAGTCTTTCTCCAAAACAAAAAACTTCGAAATTAAAAACAATATATTTTCTTTCTTCTTTAAACGTCTTTCTTTTCAAAAATTCTAGACAAAAAAAAAATAAAAAATAAATCAAATTCCAAAAATATTTTCTCTCTTCTTTGTAAGTCTTTCTTTTGAAAATTAAGAAAAAAAAAATCAAAATCCAAAAAAGAGTTAGTTTATTTCCTTTATTCCTAATCTTCCCGAACTATGCAAGATCTAATTCATGTTCCCACATGATACGTAGGCAACCCACATCAGGTTCGATCGACTACTTAAAAAAATAATAAAAAAAACCTTGATAATAATAAGGACTGACTGAGTCCATTCTAACGTGTCTCTTGTTTTGAATTGTAAAGAAAGTTTGAGGTGGTCAGTTTGTGGTAAGCTGGAGACACAAAATCCAAGGGGAAAATGCCATTGACAACTGACATCGAAGCTGTTACAAGTGCTCAAGATACTCAGGGTCAGAGGGTTCAACAAGAGTCTACTGTGGTTGAGGAAAATAGAGCACTGAAGCAGCAAATGACTGAAATGTGTCAAGCATGGGCCGATGGCCAAGGACTGCCTTTTTCTATTCATGGTTTCCCAGAGTTCACATCCATCTCGTCTACTACCATTCTGGTCTCAGTGTCTGATCAATCTTATCCACCTGGATTCAGTCTTTATCCCAAATGTACGACTACAGCTAGAACTTCTGTTGCGTGCTCCCAAAGTGTGTCATTGACAACCAATCAGATAACCACAATTGTTATGCCCGTCTTCACTATCCCACAGCCGACGGTGGTGCAGAGGAAAACTCATGAGTCACAATTTTCTACCCAGCAAGAACACCACTCTCCTAAGTACCACTCGTACCTATTTGATCTTCCTGCAAAGATTGAGAAGCCTACCTGAATGATGGCACAGGAAGAAATGACCCGAAGAATGAAAAGCTTAGAACAATAGTTGAAAAACATGCAAGGGTTGGCAGGTCAGAAGAGTATTGCCTTCAAGGATCTATGTATATTCCCCGATGTTCGTTTGCCACTTGGTTTCAAGACCCCCAAATTTGAAAAGTATGATGGACATGGAGACCACATAGCCCACCTAACAAGGTATTGCAATCAACTAAGAGGTGCGGGAGGAAAGAAAGAATTACTGATGGCTTATTTTGGGGAAAGCCTTACAGGAGTAGCCTCCGAATGGTTTATAGATCAAGACACCTCTCACGGGCATGTCTGGGATGACATGGCTTGGGCCTTTGTCAAACAGTTCCAATACAACATCGACATCGCCCCAGACCATAATTCCCTTTCAAACATGAAGAAGAAACCAACTAAAAGTTTCAGGGAATATGCCATTAAATGGAGAGAGCAAGCGGCTAGAGTTAAGCCACCCATGGATGACCACGAGCTAATCATTGTTTTCCTTGAGGCTCAAGAGCCAGATTATTTTCAAAACATGATGTCCGCAGTTGGAAAATCCTTCTCGGAAGCAATCAAAATTGGGGGAATGGTTGAGAATGGCCTTAAGACAGGCAGAATTATAAGTCAAGCAGTTCTCAAAGTCGCAACTCAGGCTGTCCAGATTGAATCTGTTAATTTTAGTGAAACGAATGAGAAGGATGAAGAAACCATGATGACATTAGGGTCGAGAAGAGGTCCTAGGAGAACATCTCGAAGGTATGACCAGCCTCGTCTGGTTTCCGATGATTTCCCTGAGCACTACTATCCACCTCAGAACGCACATAACTCTGTTGCTCCACCTCAGAGCCCACAATACTCTGTTGCTCCACCTCAGTATGTTGTCCATCCACCAAGATACCCCAGAAGGCGAGCAACAGCACCACAAAATCTCCACCAGCCTACACAAAATTTTCAAGTGCCCCATAACCCACATCCAAGCCAGAGGTATAGAGGGGAATAAAGGTTAAAAGATAATTTTACACCAATAGGAGAGTCCTATTCAAGCTTGTTCGAGAAGTTAAAGTATTATGACATAATTACACTTATTCCTCCAAATCATGTGGACCCACGTGCAAGAAGCTTTGACCCTTCTAAAAGGTGTGAATACCATTCCAATACCCAGGGTACAATGTTGAAAGCTGTCAGGAATTGAAAAGAGAAACTGAAAGGATGATCCAGGAAAAACTGATTGTGATCCAAGACAGTGACACCCAGAATATCGCACAGAATCCTTTACCTTCACATGATGATGCACACTTTGTGGAGATGATACGTGGTGACATGGAACATGAGTATCCTCTCGGGAACTTGCTGATTGAAGTTAATGATATTGATATTGGAGAAGACCCTGGTGATTCTGATGAGCAATTTTGTGGCTAAATGTCAGGCTTAGTAATTGAAAAGTCATTCCTCCCTCAAATAGATGGATCTGGGATTGATTGTGGAACCGAGCATAGAGAACCGGGGGCGGGCTCCTCACTAGAAAGGAATCTTGGTAGCTTGTTTTGATATTTTTTCTATTATCTGGGTTATTTCAGGATTGTGATCCAGATTTTATTTGTTTTATTGAGTCAAACCTTCTATCCCTCTATTTTGTTTGTGTGAGTCTTGTTTGTCTGTTCTGTTGCTATTTTCATTATCCGAGTTATTTTAGGGTTGTAACTCGGATTTTAGGTTATTTGTCTTGTTGTTAAACCCTCCCATCCTTTACTCAATGAAATACAGTTTGTCCTTTTGTGTCATTCCATGCTTAGTTCTTTCGCCACTAGTTCTAGTTACATGACATGCATGCAAAATTTTTGGCCAGATCTTAGAAAATTGATTTAAGCATTAATTGGATAACTGGGAAAAAGACATTTTTGAGGATGAAAAAGAGTTGAAATACCTTGGAATTAAGCCCGAGTAAAATTCAAGTGGAACTAGAATAGTCATACCCGTGGAGGTTAAGGATCTTTACCTTCAAAATCATTGTGAAGATCAGATTTGAGAATGTTGAATCAATTAAAATTGGTGAAAAGTTTGACATCAATGGATGGGAAGTGTCTTTCGACCACGACACACTAAGAAGACATACATGCTCATCAATGTTGTGATCATAAAAGGATACTATGATTGGCATTCTCGAGGCTGGGAGGCCCTTTTTCAGCTATCCAGACACTTTTATATATATATATATATATATATATATATATATATATATATATATATATATATATATATATTATCCTTCGTTACCCCTTTTGAGCTTGTGTTATTTTCTTTGACCACCTCCCTTCTTGGAATCAAGTTTAGAGTTAAAAGTCAAAAAAATGAAATAAAAGAAAAAAAAAACTCCATGCCCCAAGAGTACAAACTGGGGCAATTCTTAAAGTTCAAGAGAAAAAAGAAGAAGAAGAAGAAGAAGAAGAAGAAGAAGGAGAAGAAGAATAAAAGAACAGTCAAAGGCCCATGCCCCCAGAAAAATAAAGGCTGGGGCAACTTGCTTTGAAAACAGAAGAGAGAAAAAAGAGAGAAAGAAAAAAAAGAAAAAAAAATGAAACAGAAATAAAGATGAAAAAACAATAGGTCAAAAGTTTGAACTACGTTCGACCTGATTCCTTTAAAAAGGATATGTAGGCAGCCTTACATGGTTCGGTCCAACCAAATAAGAGTTAAAAAAAAAAAAAAAACAAATTCCAGTATCTGAAACTGGGGCAAATATTTTATTTCGTTTTTAAAAGAGTCGATTCCAGGAGTTGTAAGTCTACAACCCCTCATTTTGAATGTACTTTGAGCCTTATGTCGTCCTTTCTTTCCAACCCTATCCAAAAACCTTCCAAATAAAGACCTCCCGATATGCCTTCAAGAATGCCAAGAGAAGCATCCAATGAGCAACGGTTGTCACGCGACATAGAACACTGTCAAGTTGCTCACACAAGAAAAAAAGGAAAGAAAAAGAAAAAGGAAAAAATGAGAGAGTCTTACTAGTGAAAAGCTTCACAGGCACTGTAAGGTGACGATAAGTAGAGATAAATAAATGAGAGAGACTTGTTAGTAAAAACCCCTCGGGGCACCACTAGTCGGAAATGAGTCGTGAAGCTGATGCAAAGAATTGGCATAAACAAGCCCGACTTCAAAGATCATAGGAATGGTAAAAGGAAAGATTAGACCAGTTTGATAGATGAGGTCGTTGAGTCCAAAATGCATGTCATGATCATTAAGGCTAGCTATTAAAAAAAAGTATTCTTTCTATCCTTCCCGACATGGGCACTTCTTGTTAATATTGTTTCTTTGCATCATTGTGTCCTTCACTCTGAGTCAGTCCGTGTCAAAATAAGCAAGAAAAGATTTTAAAATCTTCTACCAGCTTTTCAGTAGCACAAAGTTAATTTGGCCAGCACACTCAGTTGTTATAGTATGCATGCCTTGAGGATTCATGCAAAAGCTCCTTCCCAAAAGACTCTTGTCAACCCATTTGGCTAAAGCAAGAGAAGATAACCTCAAGGTTAATCAGGTATTCTCTATAGTACCGAACAAGGACTATGAGATGTGCACATCGTACAAAAGGCACTTACCAGTTGTGATTCTCTCTGACAAACAAATTGCCCAAAAAGCAAGAAGTCGTTCAAGATATCAGAAAAGGTCACCTAAGCAAAGATCTCCAGTTGGGATAAGGCTGATTGAGCCACAAAACACCAATGGCATTGGGAGTGAAACAATCAGGATAGATACAGAAAGTAAAGGTCCCTTGAAAGTAACAATAGAGTCTCCCGGCAGTGCAGCCAACTACCAATGCAGTCGGTCTTCTAAAAGAGAATGAACACAAAGCCAAGCTGCCAAAGACATCAAGGCCACAAACCGACCACCACTTTCAAAACTGACAAAATTTTCTTTGTTTGAAACAGGAACAAAGCAGTGCAAGGATAGTGGTTTAAAAAAAGAAAAAATGAAAAAGGAAAAAAAATAGGATGAAAAAAAAGAAGAAGAAGAAAAGAAAGAAAAAGAAAAGAAGAAAAGATCCGACAAAGGAAAGTTTCTCAAATCTTGCCTTTATCTGTCTTGCTAGTGTGCATAAAAGTTTTGCCATTGCTTTTCACATTTTTCCTCCTTGGATAAAAAGTCCTAGTCTGATGGATTTTTCTCCCAATAAAAATCTTAGTCTGATGAATCTTTCTCTTAAGATAGAAAACCTAGTCTAATGAATTTTCTCCTAGGATAAACGTCTTAGTCTGATGAATCTTTCTCCTAAAATAAAACGCCCTAGTCTGATGAACTTTCTCCTAGGATCGAAGTCTTAGTCTGATGAATCTTTCTCCTAAGATAACAAAAATAAATACCTAGTCTGATGAACTTTCTCCTAGGATTGAAGTCTTAGTCTGATGAATTTTTCTCCTAAGATAAGATAACCTAGTCTGATGAATCTTTCTCCTAGGATAGAAGTCTTTGTCTGATGAATTTTTCTCCTAAGATAAGAAAACTTAGTCTGATAAATCTTTCTCATAAGATTTAAAAAAAAAAAAAAACCTAGTCTGCTGAATTTACTCCTAGAACAAATATCTTAGTCTGATGAATCTTTCTCCTAAGATAAAACAATCTAGTCTGATGAATTTTCTCCTAGGATACAAAGTCTTAATCTGATAAATATTTCTCCTAAGATAAGAAAACCTAGTCTGATGAACTTTCTCCTAGGATAAAAGTCTTAGTCTGATGAAATTTTCTCCTAAGATAAGAAAACCTAGTCTGATAAACTTTCTCCTAGGATAAAAGTCTTAGTGTGATGAATTTTTCTCCTAAAATAAGAAAATCTAGTCTGATAAATCTTTCTCCTAGGATAATAAATCTTAGTCTGATGAATTTTTCTCCTAAGATAAAAATCAAAAAAGACCTAGTCTGATGAACTTTCTCCTAGGATCGAAATCTTAGTCTGGTGAATTTTTCTCCTAAGATAAGAAAACCTAGTCTGATGAATCTTTCTCCTAGGACAAAAATCTTAGTCTGATGAATCTTTCTCCTAAGATAATAAATTAGAAAACCTAGAATGATGAACTTTCTCCTAGGATAAACGTCTTAGTCTGATGAATTTTTCTCCTAAGATAAGAAAACCTAGTCTGATGAATTTTCTCCTAGGATAGAAATTTTAGTCTGATGAATCTTTCTCCTAAGATAACAAAAAAAGACCTAGTCTGATGAACTTTCTCCTAGGATCGAAGTCTTAGTCTGATGAATTTTTTTCTAAGATAAGAAAACCTAGTCTAATGAATTTTCTCCTAGGATAGAAATCTTAGTCTGATGAATTTTTCTCCTAAGATAACAAAAAAAACCTAGTCTGATGAATCTTTCTCCTAAGATAGAAATCTTAGTCTGATGAATCTTTCTCCTAAGATAACAAAAAAAAAATCCTAGTCTTATGAATCTCTCTCCTAGGATAATAAATCTTAGTCTGATGAATCTTTCTTCTAAGATAATAAAAAAAAAAACCAGTCTGATGAATCTTTCTCCTAGGATGGACGTCTTAGTCTGATGAATTTTTCTCCTAAGATAAGAAAACCTAGTCTGATGAATTTTCTCCTAGGATAGAAATCTTAGTCTGATCAATCTTTCTCATAAGATAACAAAAAAAAACCTAGTCTGATAAATCTTTCTCCTAGGATAAACGTCTTAGTCTGATGAATCTTTCTCCTAAGATTAAAAAAAACCTAGTCTAATGAATTTTATCATAGGATAATTTTTTTTTAAAAAGTCTGGATTTTAAAAAAAAAGGATCATTTGTTCATGCCCTCAAAAAATAAGCGTTGGGGCAATTTGTTTAAAAGAATGATTTTCTCAAAAAAAAATGATTTTTCTCAAATAAAAAAAAACAAAAACAAAATCCTTCTTGGTTCGTTTTAGCATAGGGTATACAATTACCTAGTCTCATTTTTTCAATATAGGGTCTCCACTCCCTAGTTGATTGTATTTTAGACATAGGATCTCCACTCCCTAGTATCTTTTTCCAACATAGGGTCTTCACTCCCTAGTTGATTTTTATTTTAGACATAGGGTCTCCAATCCCTAGTCTTCTTTGCCAACATAGGGTTTCCACTCCCTAGTTGATTTTATTTTAGACATAGGGTCTCCACTCCCTAGTTATTTTTCTAACATAGGGTCTTCTTTGCCAACATAGGGTCTCCACTCCCTAGTTAATTTTATTTTAGATATAGGGTCTTCATTCCCTAGTTATTTTTCCAACATAGGGTCTTCACTCCCTAGTTGATTTTATTTTAGACATAGGGTCTCCACTCTCTAGTCGCTTTTCCAACATAGGGTCTCCACTCCCTAGTTGATTTTATTTTAGACATACGGTTTCCACTCCCTAGTTGAGTTGATCTTAAATGAAGGATACACCATCCCAAAGAATCATGTTTTCCCAGGGTTCTCCAATCCCGACCTTTTATTGTTTTCAATAATGTAGTATAGAATTTTGTTATCAATAACTCACGAAATTTTCCTAGTGAAAACTCGGGCAAAAAAAGTTTGTTTGTTTGTTTGTTTTGGTGCATGACCAGGTTATACCTCGAGGCACAGGGTTCGAGATGACCAAAAAAGAAGTCTCAATCCAGAATTAAAGAAAAAAAAGAAGAAGAAGTGAACCCAAAATGCAGAAGCAAATCAAAGATGTGAACCGCTCAAGACATAGCTGAAGTCACGAGCACTGTATTCCCGTTTTTATCAGAAGAAGCCATGGAAGAATGAACTAGCACCTGCAGCTAGCAAGCATCAAGGTTCAAATCAAAAGTTTGCATGAAGAACCATTCAAGACTCAAGATCAAGCTTCAAAAGACTTATAGATAGGAATCTTGTAACTCATAGCTGATAGGCTTGTTTAGTTTCTTTAGATTTTGATCTTGATGTAATAACAGGACCACGGACCGGAGCCGCAACGGAACCTCACTCGACTCTCGAACTCATTATTCCATCATTCTCCTCTGAACTACACGTGGCCTGATTCCTTTATAGCCAAGGATATGTAGGCAGCTCAGATACCAGGGCTCGGTCACAATCTTTTATCCATCTCTATCTCATTTGAATAAGTGTCGGGTCAGAAGTCAATTACGTTGCTTACTTAATTCTTTGCTCAAAAACCCTTTGAGTTTCCAAGCAAAGAGGGGCAGCTGTAAGCACGTAATTTTTGACCCGCATAATTTTTAAAGATTATATTTAGTATTTGTAGTATTTTTAATATTTATTTGAGTTTATAGATATTTTTATCTTCAATTTTAGTTTTAAAATACAAAATTGAAAACACACACAAAAAAAATAGTTTCATTTTTTTCTATTTAATTCAGGTATTAGGTATTTTTAGAAAGATATTATTTTAATCCATTTTTATTTTAGTATAATCCTGGAAAATACCAAAAAATAGTTTCATGTCATAATATAGTTGTTTTAATTAATTAGGATTGATATTATATTTTTATGGTGTTATTTTAGAAAAGAAATTAATATTTTTTTAGCCAAATTGCAAGAATTGTAGAATTAAAGGGCCAATTTTATAACCCAATACCCTTCAACTTGGCAACCCCAATCTTCTTAGCCCATAACCCATCAGATTTCTTCCTCCTCAAAAACCCTATTTTGGAGAACTCTTGAAAAAAGGCTCTGATTTTCTCTCATTTCAGGGGATCGGCCGTTGCTTTACCCTTCTCCTCTATCCCATTTTTTCTTCTGATCTAGCCATAACCACCTCCTGTACACCACCTTAACTCCATGGAAATAGCACCCTTTTTACACCTGAAATCAAACCGAAAAGTAGCTGAAACGCAGCACCAAACCACCCCAAAAATAGTTGTCGTCGCACCATGTTTGCCAAAGAACAGAGGTTTGTTTTGACTGTGTAAGGCCACCCATGTTCAGTCGAGTTTTTGAGTTGGGTTTAAGGTTTCCGGCGCCGATGTAGGTCTCGATTGGATCGTGGTTTATTTATAATGAACATGAAGTTTGCTTGGTTGAGCTCCAGTCGAAGGCGTGAGTAGATTTTCGTTTTTGGTTTGAGTTAGTTGTTAGATTTTGCTTCGGGTTGTAATCAAAGGCTTATTTTTGAATAAAGGTTCAGAAGGAATTTTGGCTGCAAAAGGTCCATTCTATCTTCTTTTCTTTACTATTTTAGCTCGACATCATGCATTAGTTAATTTGTTAGTCTTTTACTGCTTGTTTATTGATTGTTTGAGCTAGTATTTCATTGCTATATTTTGTGGATTATTTTATTTACTTGGAGCTTCTCATGAATGTGGATGTTACTGTTGCACTGAGATAAAGGAAACAGGCTGGAGTGCTTGTGTGTTTTGCATTATAACTTGATAGTTCATGAAGTTTTCTTTTCTAGTTTATTTAGGCGCTGCTAAGTTTGATTAGTAGATTAGGCCAAAATTATGTTACTTTAGTATGATGGACATTTAGTGGATTCGCTTGGGCTATTTGGTTTGATTGAACTATAAGAGTAAGTAGGCCATTATTGAATTCGTTGATTTGATCGTGAGGAGGTCTAATGAATTATATGGATTTGAGATTAGAAGTTGACCCAGTTTTGTTTTCCATAACTCATTGCCTCACAATAATCTCAAATTAGTTTAGAGAATAAATAAATAATTCATGAACATTTGTAGCATGCTATAGGCGCGATTAATAAATTATCATGGCCATGGGTACGATTCCCGTGGCATGGTCACGATACGTAAATTTTAATTCGAGTATGCATTTCACGTGACTCCACCATAACTTCAAACAATAATAAAAATTAATATATTGTAGATCGCGGGAGTATTTCTGTAACGACCTGACCGGTCATTTCGAAAGTTATAGCGTTGTTTCCCCCATTTCTGCTTTTTTATGTGTTATTTAGCTGCATTGTGATGTATTGGGTTGGTTGGTTTGGGTTCGGAGTATTTTCGGAGTGGAATTAGACACTTAGTCTCTTATTTAGAACCTTAGGTTGAAAAAGTCAACCAAATGTTGACCTATATGTAAACAATCTCGGAATTTAATTTTGATGTCTCCATTAGCTTTGTTAGGTGATTTTGTACTTAGAAGCGCGTCCGGAATGTGATTTGGAGGTCCGATGTGGAATTAGGCTTGAATAGGCGAAAGTTGGAAAATTGGGGATTTCGGTCGGCAGTGAAAAATTTGATATCGGGGTCGGAATGAAATTTCGGAAGTTGGAGTAGGTTCGTAGTATCATTTGTGACGTGTGTGCAAAATTTGAGGTCATTCGGACGTGGTTTGGTTGATTTCGGTATCAGTTGCCGAATTTGGAAATTTAGAAGTTCTTAGGCTTGAATCCGAGGGTAATTTGGTGTTTTGATATTGTTTTGAGTAATTCGAAGGTTCGACTAAGTTTGTATGTTGATATATGACTTGTTGGTATTTTTGGTTGAGGTCCCGAGGGCGTCGGGGTGATTCCGGGTGGTTAACGGATTTGTCGAAGTTGGAAAATGTAGCTGAAGTTGCTGCTACTAATATTTTCGCACCTGCGAAAAGGGAGGCTGATGTGCATGGGGGTTCGCAGGTGCAGGCAGTGCTAGGCTAGGCAGGATGCGCAGGTGTGAGAAGGCTATCGCATCTGCGAGCCCGCAGGTGCGAGACCTGGGGCGCAGATGTGGAAGGAAGAAGGCTGGCTTCGCAGATAAGGCGTGTCACGTGCAAGTCCACAAGCGCAGGTGCGACAGGTTGGCCACAGATGCGGAACCTGGGCTCATAAGTGAGTTCCGCACCTACGATGGATTTTTTCGCAAGTGCGGTTGCGCAGAAGCGAGAAATGGTCCGCAGGTGCGAAAAAGCCTAGGCAGAAACCATAAATAGAACCCTTCGCGAATTTGGTTCATTTCCACCATTTTCAAGTCGGGTTTTGGAGCTTTTGGAGTGATTTTTGAAAGGTGATTCAAGGGCTATCAGTGAGGTAAGTTGCTTGAGCCCTAATACTCGTATATATGGTGATTTGCCATTGTTTAATCATGTAATTAGTGAAAATGAGGGGTTAGGGCTTGGAATATTTGGAGAGTAATTAAAGGATTTGAGGACCAAACGATGTCGGATTTTGATGAATTTGGTATGGTTAGACTCGTGAGTGAATGAGCTTTCTAGTTTTTCAAATTTTGTCGGATTTTAAGTCGTGGGCCCGAGGGCCGGGTTTGAGCCAATTTCGGGTTTGTTTGGTCTAAATTGGTAGTTTTCTTGTGGAATTCATTCCATTAGCGTATATTGATGGTATTGTACTGATTGTGAATAGATTTGGAGCATTTATAGGCCGAGTCCAGAAGCAAGAGCATTGCAGGGTAGAGAAAATGGGCGTGCACTGTTGGGGATTGTGACTTGGTCCGTCCCGTAGCAACTGTAAAGTTGCATATTTTGTTGAAACTATATGATACTTATATGTTTTAGAAAGAGTTTCTGTAAACTAGGTTGCCATGTTTGGGCCTTGTGCCAATGCTGTTTGGATTCTTAGGGGACTTTCTTACTATCCTCTCACTGTTTTCGATTGAAAATCTATACTCAGTCATGGTTATACTTGTTTACTGCGTAACTCAGTTTTATTACTCTATTTTGATGCATATAAATGTTGTTTTGGGCTGAATACCCTGTTTTTACTGAAACGCCTGAGTAGCTTGAGAGGTTTATGACTGAGTGAGGCTGAGGGCCTGATTTGTGAAGATATTTATGGGATCGGGATGTACGCCGCAACATGTTTGATATAGGCCGAGGGCTTGAGTGATTTATGCCATGATTTGGCTTGATATAGCGCTTGGGCTGAAGGAGCCCCTCCGGAGTCTGTACACACCCCCAGTGAGTGCAGGTACCTACTGAGTGCGAGTGCCAAGTGCTGAGTGACTGGGAGGCAAGAATGATTGTGAGGTATGCACGAGTGGCAAAAGTGATTGTGAGGTTTTCCCGAGGGGCTGTATATGAGTGATGCTTTGCCCGAGGGGCTGTTTATGATTTCATCATTTTTGCTCACCTTTGCATTTTTCCTCTGTTTGAAAACCGTTGAAAAATATCCTTAAATGATTTTTATTGGAATTGGGTTTAAACGAGATATTTTGATTCAAATCCTTATTTTAAAAGCATGAGGTATTTTACTGAGATTTCATGATATAAACGTTATATGCTTTATTGCTCGTCACTACTGCTCAGTCTTTATTTATTTTTGTTACTTACTGAGTTGGCGCACTCACGTTACTCCCTGCACCTTGTGTGCAGATCCAGGTGTAGCTGGACACGATAGCGGTTGTTGATTATTCTGGTTGCAGATTTTCTCGGAGATAGCAAGGTAGCTATTTGGCGATCGCAGCCCCTGCTCTTCTCCCTCTTATCTTCCTCTAGTTGTATTTAGCTATTTTCCAGGCTGAGTTAGCCTTGATATTGTTAGACAGATTGTAGTAGATGCTCATGACTAGTGACACCCCGATGTCGGGCTTTTATTTTCCGCACTTTTGTTTGATTTGAACTCCTTTACAAAGGTTTTTAAGCTAAATAGCCATGGAATTATCCTTGAAATGAAAATACCGCTTTGTTTTAGAATGAATCGGCTTGCCTAGTACCACGATAGGCGCCATCACGACAGGGGTTAGTTTGGGTCGTGACAGATTAGTATCAGAGCCTAGGTTACATAGGTCTCACGAGTCATGAGCGGA
Source organism: Nicotiana tabacum (assembly GCF_000715075.1). Lineage (NCBI taxonomy): Eukaryota > Viridiplantae > Streptophyta > Magnoliopsida > Solanales > Solanaceae > Nicotiana > Nicotiana tabacum. The sequence goes on from NC_134098.1 coordinate 122,923,270, forward strand.
TTTAGTAGAGTCTTGCGGATCGGTACAGAGACGTTTGTACTTATCTTCGAGAGGCTGCTTAACCTTTAGGAAGATTCCACATTCTTGAATTCTTGTCGTGCGAATTTGTTGATTCTAGTAACTAAACATTTGTTGTTTCATTCTCTCACAGATAGTGAGGACTTGTACTATCGGTCAAAAGGGCCAGCCGCCAGTACCACCAGCTAGGGCCGCGAGAGGCTGCGGTAGAGGTGTATCCCGTACCGCAGCTGGGGCAGTTCCTATAGATCCACCAGTTGTCCCATATCAGGACCAAATTCCAGTTAATGATACACCAGCTCAGGCACCACCTGTGCATATTGTGATTCCAGGCCTTCAGGAGGCCCTAGCTCAGATTATGACAGCGTGTACTGGCCTTGCTCAGGCAGTCTCTATCTCGACGGCCGCAGCCACTTCTCAGGCTGGGGGAGGCACAGGCACTCAAACTCCCATCGCTCGCACACCCGAGCAGGTTGTTCAAGGACTCCAGACACCCGAGGCACCACCAGCCCAGCCGGTTGTAGTTGCTCAAGGATTATGTGGTTCCTGCTATGCCTGAGGATGATCAGCGTAGGTTGGAGAGGTTTGGGACACTCCAGCCACCACCTTTCAGTGGCACAGAGAGAGAGAGAGAGGATGCTCAGGACTTTGGACAGGTGTCAGAGGATACTCCGTACTGATGGTATTCTGGAGACTTGTGGGATCTCGTTCACTACTTTTCAATTTTCCGGGGCTGCACTTAGATGGTGGGAGACTTACGAGAGGCGTAGGCCTGTTGGCGCAGCACCCTTAACTTGGCAGCAGTTCTCCGTGGTCTTTTTGGAGAAGTTCGTGCCTCGATCCCGCAGAGAGGAGCTGCACAGACAGGTTGAGCGGCTTCACCGGGGTGATATATCTATGACGTAGTATGAAATGCGGTTCTCTGAGTTGGCCCATCATGCTATATGGTTGGTTCCCACGGAAAGGGAGAGGATCATGAGGTTTATTGATGGTCTCACTTATCAGCTATAGTTGCTCATGACCAGAGAGAGGGTTTCGGGTGCTACTTTTGATGAGGTTGTCGACATTTCTCGGCAGATTGAGACGGTTCGCGGTCAGGAGAAGGTTGAGAGGGAGGCCAAGAGGCCTCGTGGTCAGGGTGGATTCAACGGTGCTCCTTTTGGGGGTCAGTTTCAGCACGATAGAGGTCGTCATTTCAGGCAGGCTCAGTCAGCTCGACTATTTCACCGTGGTGCATCATCTGGCCATGGTTCTCACAGTTCTCATCACGGCCACTAATCACTTAGTGACCTTCCAGCTCAGAATTCGTCCCGTGCTCTCCCTGTTCAGGGCTCTTCCATGCCAGATTCTTCTACCAGTTATCCCGGTGCTAGGGGTTCCCTTCAATTCCCGCCACCAGCACCAGGGAGTTGTTTTGAGTGTGGGGAGTTTGGGCATATGTGGAGGCATTGTCCTCATCGTCATGGAGGTCTATCTCAGTATAGGAGTCAGCCTTCGACTTCAGCAACAGTTACCTCACCACCCGCCCAGTCAGCTCGGGGTGGAGGTCAGTCAGCTAGGGGTCACCCTAGAGGGGGAGGCAGATCAGGGGGTGGCCAGACCCGTTTCTATGCCCTCCCTTCCAGACCAGTCGCTATTACTTCAGATGCTGTGATTACAGGTATTGTCTCAATTTGTCACAGAGATGCCTCAGTATTATTTGACCCTGGTTCCACGTATTCATATGTTTCCTTATATTTCGCCCATTTTCTGGATTTGCCTCGTGAGTCTTTAGTTTCATCTGTTCATGTATCTACTCCTGTGGGCGATACTATTATTGTGGACCGCATATATCGGTCATGCGTGGTGACTATTGGGGGTCTGGAGACCCAAGTGGACCTTTTACTGCTCAGTATGGTCGACTTTGATGTGATATTGGGTATGGATTGGTTATCTCCATGTCATGTTGTTCTAGATTGTCATGCTAAGATGGTGACATTGGCTATGCCGGGAATTCCGAGGGTTGAATGGAGCAGTTCAGTAGATTATGTACCAAGTAGGGTGATTTCATATTTGAAGGCTCAGCGCATGGTTGAGAAGGGTTGCCTATCCTATTTGGCTTTTGTGAGGGATGTTAGTGCAGAGACTCCTGTCATTGATTCTGTTCCGGTGGTACATGATTTTCCGGATGTGTTTCCTGTAGACTTGTCGGGCATGCCGCCTGACAGGGATAATGACTTCGGTATTGATTTGGTTCTAGGCACTCATCCCATTTCTATTCCACCGTATCGTATGGCACCGGCGGAGTTGAAGGAATTGAAAGAACAGCTTCAGGAACTCCTTGATAAGGGGTTTATTCGGCCTAGTGTGTCACCTTGGGGTGCACCGGTTCTTTTTGTGAAGAAGAAGGATGGTTCCATGAGAATGTGTATTGATTACAGGCAGTTGAACAAGGTCACAGTCAAGAACAAGTATCCCTTGCCTCGTATTGATGATTTATTCGACCAACTTCAGGGAGCGAGGGTGTTCTCCAAGATTGATTTGAGGTCCGGTTATCACCAGCTGAAGATTCGGGATTTAGATATTTTTAAGACTGCTTTCAGGACTTGATATGGCCATTATGAATTCTTAGTGGTGTCTTTTGGGCTGACCAATGCCCCAACAGCATTCATGCATTTGATGAACAGTGTATTCCAGTCCTATTTGGACTCATTCATTGTTGTATTCATTGATGACATCCTGGTGTACTCTCGTAGCCAAGAGGAGCATGCTCAACATTTGAGGATTGTATTACAGAGATTGAGAGAGGAGAATCTTTATTCAAAGTTCTCCAAGTGTGAGTTTTGGCTCAGTTCAGTAGCATTCTTGGGGCACGTAGTGTCCAGTGAGGGTATTCAGGTTGATCCGAAAAAGATAGAGGTGGTTCAGAGTTGGACCAGACTGTCCTCATCTACAAAGATTCGGAGCTTTCTCGATTTGGCTGGTTATTACCGTCGGTTCGTTCAGGGTTTCTCATCTATTGCATCGCCCTTAACCAAATTAACCCAAAAGGGTACTCCATTCAGGTGGTCGGATGAGTGTGAGGAGAGCTTTTAGAAGCTTAAGACTACCTTGGCCGCAGCTCTAGTGTTAGTTCTGCCATCAGCTTCAAGTTCTTACACTGTATATCATGATGCCTCGAGGATAGGCATTGGATGTGTTCTGATGCAGGAGGGTAGGGTGATTTCCTACGCCTCGCGCCAGTTGAAAACCCATGAGAAGAACTATCCTGTCCATGATCTTGAGTTAGCAACCATTATTCATGCCTTGAAGATTTGGCGCCATTATTTGTATGGGGTTCATTGTGAGATCTATACTGATCATCGGAGTTTGCAGTATCTGTTGAAACAGAAGGATCTTAATTTGCGTCAGCGGAGATGGTTGGAGCTTCTTAAGGACTATGATATCACTATTCTGTACCAGCCGAGGAAGGCCAATGTGGTGGCCGATGCTTTGAGTCACCGGGCAGAGAGTTTGGGGAGTTTAGCATATCTTCCAGAAGCAAAGAGACCTTTGGAATTGGATGTTCTGGACTTAGCGGGCCAGTTTGTCAGATTGGATATTTTGGAGCCGAGTCGGGTGTTGGCTTGCGTGGTCTCCAGGTCTTCTCTTTATGACCGTATCAGGGAGCGTCAGTATGATGACCTTCACTTGCTCGTTCTTCAGGACAAGGTTCAAAGGGGTGATGCTAGGGATGTGACCATTGGTGATGACAGCGTGTTGAGGATGCAGGGCCGGATATGTGTGCCTAATGTAGATGGGCTTCGGGAGTTGATTCTTGAGGAGGCCCACAGCTCGCGGTACTCCATCCATCCGGGTGCCGCGAAGATGTACCAGGATTTGAAGCATCACTAATGGTGGAGGCGGATGAAGAAGGATATAGTTGGGTTTGTGGCTCGGTGTCTCAACTGTCAACAGTTTAAGTATGAGCATCAGAGACCGGGTGGCTTGCTTCAGATATTAGAGATCCCAGAGTGGAAGTGGGAGCAGATTACCATGGACTTTGTAGTTAGGCTCCCACGGACTTCGAGGAAGTTCGATGTTATTTGGGTTATTGTGGATCGGCTGACCAAGTCCGCGTACTTCATTCCTATTGGTACTACTTATACTTCAGAGAGGTTGGCTGAGATTTATATCCAAGAGATTATTCACCTGCATGGTGTCCCAGTTTCCATCATTTCAGATAAGGGCACTTAGTTTACCTCACAGTTTTGGAGGGCAGTGCAGCGAGAGTTGGGTACTCAGGTTGAGTTGAGCACAACTTTTCATCCTAAGACGGACGGGCAATCCGAGCGCACTATTCAGATATTGGAGGACATGTTGCGCGCTTGTGTCATTAACTTTGGGGGTTCATGGGACCAGTTTCTGTCACTCGCGGAGTTTGCATATAACAACAGTTATCAGTCGAGTATTCAGATGGATCCGTATGAGACTTTATATGGGAGGAGGTGTAGATCTCCGGTAGGATGGTTTGAGCCAGGTGAGGCTAGGCTATTAGGTACAGACTTGGTCCAGGATGCATTAGATAAGGTGAAATTGATTCAGGAGCGGCTTCGCACGGCGAAGTCTAGGCAGAAGAGCTACGCATATAGGAAGGTCCGTGATGTGTCTTTTATGGTTGGGGAAAAGGTTTTGCTGAAGGTATCACCCATGAAGGGTGTTATGAGGTTTGGAAAGAGGGGCAAGTTGAGCCCCCGAATCATTGGGCCTTTTGAGGTGCTTCAGAGGATAGGGAGGTGGCTTATAAGCTTGCCTTGCCACCCAGCTTGTCGAGTGTGCATCCAGTGTTTCATGTTTCCATGCTCCGGAAGTATGTTGGCGATCCGTCCCATGTTTTGGACTTCAGCACGGTTCAGTTGGAGGGTGATATGACTTATGATGTGGAGCCGGTAGCCATTTTGGATTGGCAAATTCGGAAGTTGAGGTCAAAGGATATAGCTTTAGTGAAGGTGCAGTGGAGAGGTCAGCCTGTGGAGGAGGCCATCTGGGAGACCGAGCGGGAGATGCAGAGCAGATATCCACGCCTATTCGAGACTCCAGGTATGTTTCTAGACCCGTCCGAGAACGAACAGATGTTTATGAGGGGGAGGATGTAATGACCCAGCCGGTAATTTCGATAGTTATAGCCCCGTTTCCCCCATTTTTGCTTCTTTATGTGTTATTTAGCTGCATTATGATGTATCAGGTTGGTTGGTTCGAGTCCGGAGTACTTTCGGAGTGGAATGAGACACTTAGTCTCTCATTTAGAACCTTAGGTTGGAAAATTCAACTGGATATTGACCTGTGTGTAAACATTCTCGGAATTTAATTCGGATGGCTCTATTAGCTTCGTTAGGTGATTTTGTACTTAAGATCATATCCGGAATGTGATTTGGAGGTCCGGAGTGGAATTAGGCTTGAATTGGCGAAAGTTGAAAATTTGGCGATTTCGGTCAGCAGTGGAAAATTTGATATCGGGGTCAGAATAGAATTTCAGAAGTTGGAGTAGGTTCGTAGTATCGTTTGTGACGTGTGTGCAAAATTTGAGGTCATTCGGATGTGGTTTGCTTGGTTTCGGCATCAGTTGCCGAATTTGGAAATTTAAAAGTTTTTCGGCTTGAATTCGAGGGTAATTTGGTGTTTTGATATTGTTTTGAGTGATTCGAAGGTTCGACTAAGTTTGTATGTTGATATATGACTTTTTGGTATTTTTGGTTGAGGTCCCGAGGGCGTCGGGATGATTCCGGGTGGTTAACGGATTTGTCGAAGTTGGAAAATACAGCTGAAGCTGTTGCTACTGATATTTTCGCACCTACGGAAAGGGAGTCACAGGTGCGGGGCCGCTGGTGCGCATCGGAGTTCGCAGGTGCGGACAGTGCTGGGCTAGGCAGGATGCGCAGGTGCAAGAAGGCTATCGCATCTGCAAACCCGCAGGTACGAGACCTGGGGTGCAGATGCGGAAGGAAGGAAGAAGGCTGGCTTCGCAGATGTGGCGTGTCACGCGCAGATACGGCAGGTTGGCCGCAGATGCGGAACCTGGGCTCATAAGTGAGTTCCGCACCTGCGATGGATTTTTCTGCAGGTGCGGTTGCGCAGAAGCGAGAAATAGTCCGCAGGTGCAAAAAAGCCTGGGCAGAAACCATAAATAGAACCCTTCGTGAATTTAGTTCATTTCCACCATTTTCAAGTCGGCTTTTGGAGCTTTTGGAGTAATTTTTGAAAGGTGATTCAAGGGCTATCAATGAGGTAAGTTGCTTGAGCCCTAATACTCATATATATGGTGATTTTTCGTTGTTTAATAATGTAATTAGTGAAAATGAGGGGTTAGGGCTTGGAAGTTTTGGAGAGTAATTTAAGGATTTGAAGGACCAAACGATGTCGGATTTTGATGAATTTGGTATGGTTAGACTCGTGAGTGAATGAGCTTTCTAGTTTTATAAATTTTGTCGGATTTTGAGTCGTGGGCCCGGGGGCCGGGTTTGAGCCAATTTCAGGTTTGTTTTGTCTAAATTGGTAGTTTTCTTGTGGAATTCATTCCATTAGCGTATATTGATAGTATTGTACTGATTGTGAATAGATTTGGAGTATTTGGAGGCCGAGTCCAGAGGCAAGAGCATTGCGGGGTAGAGATTTGACCGGGTTGAGGTAAGTAACGATTGTAAATCTAGTCCTGAGGGTATGAAACCCCAGATTTCGTATCATTCTACTATTTTGAGGTGACGCACATGCGAGGTGACGGGCATGTGGGCGTGCACTGTTGGGGATTGTGACTTGGTCCGTCCCGTAGCAACTGTAAAGTTGCATATTTTGTTGAAACTATATGATACTTACATGTTTTAGAAAGAGTTTCTGTGAATTGGGCTGCCATGTTTGGGCCTTGTGCCAGTGCTGTTTGGACCCTTAGGGGCTTTTCTTACTATCCTCTCACTGTTTTCGATTAAAAATCTATACTCAGTCATGGTTATACTTGTTTACTGCGTAACTCAGTTTTATTACTCTATTTTGATGCATATAAATGTTGTTTTGGGCTGAATACCCTGTTTTTACTGAAACGTCCGAGTGGTTTGAGAGGTTTATGACTAAGTGAGGCCGAGGGCCTGATTTGTGAGGATATTTATGGGATCGGGCTGCATGCCACAGCATGTTTGATATAGGCTGAGGGCCTGAGTGATTTATGCCATGATTTAGCTTGATATAACGCTTGGGCTGAAGGAGCCCCTCCGGAGTCTGTACACACCCCCAGTGAGCGCAGGTACCTACTGAGTGCGAGTGCCAAGTGCTAAGTGACTGGGAGGCATGAGTGATTGTGAGGTATGCCCGAGTGGCAAGAGTGATTGTGAAGTTTTCCTGAGGGGTTGTATATTAGTGATGCTTTGCCCGAGGGGTTGTTTATGATTTCATCATTTTTGCTCACCTTTGCATTTTTTCTTTGTTTGAAAACTGTTGAAAAATATCCTTAAATGATTTTTACTGGAACTGGGTTTAAACGAGATATTTTGATTCAAATCCTGATTTTAAAAGCATGAGGTATTTTATTGAGATTTCATGATATGAACGTTATATGCTTTATTGCTCGTCACCACTGCTCAGTCTTTATTTATTGTTGTTACTTACTGAGTTGGCGTACTCACGTTACTCCTTACACCTTGTGTGCAGATCCAGGTGTAGTTGGACACAATAGCGGTTGTTGATTATTCTGGTTGCAGATTTTCTCGGAGATAGCAAGGTAGCTATTTGGCGATCGCAGCCCCTGCTCTTCTCCCTCTTATCTTCCTCTAGTTGTATTTAGCTATTTTCCAGGTTGAGTTAGCTTTGATATTGTTAGACAGATTATAGTAGATGCTCATGACTAGTGATACCCCGATGTCGGGCTTTTCTTTTCCGCACTTTTGTTTGATTTGAACTCCTTTACAAAGGGTTTTAAGCTAAATAGCCTTGGAATTATCCTTGAAATAAAAAATATCGGTTTGTTTTAGAATGAGTCGGCTTGCCTAGTACCACGATAGGCGTCACCACGACAGGGGTTAGTTTGGGTCGTGACAGTTTCACGTGACGCGATTCGCAATATGTACAAAGACAAGCGAGTGCGCGACACCACGACTTGTTTAAATAAACTCCATAATTGTTTAAAATAATTAAAAGCGGTATAAAACCGGTAATGCACAAGGTCCATTCTATCTTCTTTTCTTTACTATTTTAGCTCGACATCATGCATTAGTTAATTTGTTAGTCTTTTACTGCTTGTTTATTGATTGTTTGAGCTAGTATTTCATTGCTATATTTTGTGGATTATTTTATTTACTTGGAGCTTCTCATGAATGTGGATGTTACTGTTGCACTGAGATAAAGGAAACAGGCTGGAGTGCTTGTGTGTTTTGCATTATAACTTGATAGTTCATGAAGTTTTCTTTTCTAGTTTATTTAGGCGCTGCTAAGTTTGATTAGTAGATTAGGCCAAAATTATGTTACTTTAGTATGATGGACATTTAATGGATTCGCTTGGGCTATTTGGTTTGATTGAACTATAAGAGTAAGTAGGCCATTATTGAATTCGTTGATTTGATCGTGAGGAGGTCTAATGAATTATATGGATTTGAGATTAGAAGTTGACCCAGTTTTGTTTTCCATAACTCATTGCCTCACAATAATCTCAAATTAGTTTAGAGAATAAATAAATAATTCATGAACATTTGTAGCATGCTATAGGCGCGATTAATAAATTATCATGGCCATGGGTACGATTCCCGTGGCATGGTCACGATACGTAAATTTTAATTCGAGTATGCATTTCACGTGACTCCACCATAACTTCAAACAATAATAAAAATTAATATATTGTAGATCGCGGGAGTATTTCTGTAACGACCTGACCGGTCATTTCGAAAGTTATAGCGTTGTTTCCCCCATTTCTGCTTTTTTATGTGTTATTTAGCTGCATTGTGATGTATTGGGTTGGTTGGTTTGGGTTCGGAGTGTTTTCGGAGTGGAATTAGACACTTAGTCTCTTATTTAGAACCTTAGGTTGAAAAAGTCAACCAAATGTTGACCTATATGTAAACAATCTCGGAATTTAATTTTGATGTCTCCATTAGCTTTGTTAGGTGATTTTGTACTTAGAAGCGCGTCCGGAATGTGATTTGGAGGTCCGATGTGGAATTAGGCTTGAATAGGCGAAAGTTGGAAAATTGGGGATTTCGGTCGGCAGTGAAAAATTTGATATCGGGGTCGGAATGGAATTTCGGAAGTTGGAGTAGGTTCGTAGTATCATTTGTGACGTGTGTGCAAAATTTGAGGTCATTCGGACGTGGTTTGGTTGATTTCGGCATCAGTTGCCGAATTTGGAAATTTAGAAGTTCTTAGGCTTGAATCCGAGGGTAATTTGGTGTTTTGATATTGTTTTGAGTAATTCGAAGGTTCGACTAAGTTTGTATGTTGATATATGACTTGTTGGTATTTTTGGTTGAGGTCCCGAGGGCGTCGGGGTGATTCCGGGTGGTTAACGGATTTGTCGAAGTTGGAAAATGTAGCTGAAGTTGCTGCTACTAATATTTTCGCACCTGCGAAAAGGGAGGCTGATGTGCATGGGGGTTCGCAGGTGCAGGCAGTGCTAGGCTAGGCAGGATGCGCAGGTGTGAGAAGGCTATCGCATCTGCGAGCCCGCAGGTGCGAGACCTGGGGCGCAGATGTGGAAGGAAGAAGGTTGGCTTCGCAGATAAGGCGTGTCACGTGCAAGTCCACAAGCGCAGGTGCGACAGGTTGGCCACAGATGCGGAACCTGGGCTCATAAGTGAGTTCCGCACCTACGATGGATTTTTTCGCAAGTGCGGTTGCGCAGAAGCGAGAAATGGTCCGCAGGTGCGAAAAAGCCTAGGCAGAAACCATAAATAGAACCCTTCGCGAATTTGGTTCATTTCCACCATTTTCAAGTCGGGTTTTGGAGCTTTTGGAGTGATTTTTGAAAGGTGATTCAAGGGCTATCAGTGAGGTAAGTTGCTTGAGCCCTAATACTCGTATATATGGTGATTTGCCATTGTTTAATCATGTAATTAGTGAAAATGAGGGGTTAGGGCTTGGAATATTTGGAGAGTAATTAAAGGATTTGAGGACCAAACGATGTCGGATTTTGATGAATTTGGTATGGTTAGACTCGTGAGTGAATGAGCTTTCTAGTTTTATAAATTTTGTCGGATTTTGAGTCGTGGGCCCGGGGGCCGGGTTTGAGCCAATTTCAGGTTTGTTTTGTCTAAATTGGTAGTTTTCTTGTGGAATTCATTCCATTAGCGTATATTGATAGTATTGTACTGATTGTGAATAGATTTGGAGTATTTGGAGGCCGAGTCCAGAGGCAAGAGCATTGCGGGGTAGAGATTTGACCGGGTTGAGGTAAGTAACGATTGTAAATCTAGTCCTGAGGGTATGAAACCCCAGATTTCGTATCATTCTACTATTTTGAGGTGACGCACATGCGAGGTGACGGGCATGTGGGCGTGCACTGTTGGGGATTGTGACTTGGTCCGTCCCGTAGCAACTGTAAAGTTGCATATTTTGTTGAAACTATATGATACTTACATGTTTTAGAAAGAGTTTCTGTGAATTGGGCTGCCATGTTTGGGCCTTGTGCCAGTGCTGTTTGGACCCTTAGGGGCTTTTCTTACTATCCTCTCACTGTTTTCGATTAAAAATCTATACTCAGTCATGGTTATACTTGTTTACTGCGTAACTCAGTTTTATTACTCTATTTTGATGCATATAAATGTTGTTTTGGGCTGAATACCCTGTTTTTACTGAAACGTCCGAGTGGTTTGAGAGGTTTATGACTAAGTGAGGCCGAGGGCCTGATTTGTGAGGATATTTATGGGATCGGGCTGCATGCCACAGCATGTTTGATATAGGCTGAGGGCCTGAGTGATTTATGCCATGATTTAGCTTGATATAACGCTTGGGCTGAAGGAGCCCCTCCGGAGTCTGTACACACCCCCAGTGAGCGCAGGTACCTACTGAGTGCGAGTGCCAAGTGCTAAGTGACTGGGAGGCATGAGTGATTGTGAGGTATGCCCGAGTGGCAAGAGTGATTGTGAAGTTTTCCTGAGGGGTTGTATATTAGTGATGCTTTGCCCGAGGGGTTGTTTATGATTTCATCATTTTTGCTCACCTTTGCATTTTTTCTTTGTTTGAAAACTGTTGAAAAATATCCTTAAATGATTTTTACTGGAACTGGGTTTAAACGAGATATTTTGATTCAAATCCTGATTTTAAAAGCATGAGGTATTTTATTGAGATTTCATGATATGAACGTTATATGCTTTATTGCTCGTCACCACTGCTCAGTCTTTATTTATTGTTGTTACTTACTGAGTTGGCGTACTCACGTTACTCCTTACACCTTGTGTGCAGATCCAGGTGTAGTTGGACACAATAGCGGTTGTTGATTATTCTGGTTGCAGATTTTCTCGGAGATAGCAAGGTAGCTATTTGGCGATCGCAGCCCCTGCTCTTCTCCCTCTTATCTTCCTCTAGTTGTATTTAGCTATTTTCCAGGTTGAGTTAGCTTTGATATTGTTAGACAGATTATAGTAGATGCTCATGACTAGTGATACCCCGATGTCGGGCTTTTCTTTTCCGCACTTTTGTTTGATTTGAACTCCTTTACAAAGGGTTTTAAGCTAAATAGCCTTGGAATTATCCTTGAAATAAAAAATATCGGTTTATTTTAGAATGAGTCGGCTTGCCTAGTACCACGATAGGCGTCACCACGACAGGGGTTAGTTTGGGTCGTGACAGTTTCACGTGACGCGATTCGCAATATGTACAAAGACAAGCGAGTGCGCGACACCACGACTTGTTTAAATAAACTCCATAATTGTTTAAAATAATTAAAAGCGGTATAAAACCGGTAATGCACAAAAGGTTCTAAAACATATAAAAATTCAGATAATTAGGCCAATTATTAATAGTTGAGCGATCGTGCTAAAACCACGGACCTCGGAAGTGCGTCACACCTTCTCCCGGGTTAATAGAATTCCTTACTCGATCTTCTGTATTCGCGGACCAAAACCAGAGTCAAATTTCCTCGATTTGGGATTTAAAATAAATCGATGACTTGGGACACCATAATAATTATTCCAAGTGGCAACTCTGAAAAATTAAATAAATAATCTCATTTAGAATAATGTCACTTAAATTGGAAAAAATTCCCCATCCCTCGGGAAAAATGAGGTGTGACAGTAACTGTCCCATATAAAGCATTGAGGCTTATGTCCTTATCAATTATTGCCTCGTGTTGGTCCTGACACTCCTCCACACCATCTTTTATAGTTTCTAGTTCTATTTCCCCTTGTTCAATAATGCCAGATAATGCATTTAACTCTCTGTTCTTGCATTGATGACCAGGGAAGTACTTTTCTCCACACCTAGAACATTCACCTCTTGCCTTTCTAGTTTCAAACAACTTATTGTCCATATTGTTGGAAGTAGAACCTCCATCTTTTTGAGAAAAATCAGAGGTTTTAAATCCTGCCTGGCTGTTATTGTCGTTATACTGTCCCATGTATCTTACATTATTTCCTTTTCCTTTCTTAACTACTGCTTCTAACAATTTTTCTTTGTGTTTAGCCTTCTCCATAGCTTGACTCAAGGAGAAAGGATCAAGCATTTTAACTGTGTGCTTGATTTCATTCTTGAGTCCTTTAACAAAGAATCCCAGAAAGAATTCCTCAGGAATAGAGGATGTTTAATCAAGACCCAAGCCTTTAAGTCTTCGAACCTCGCTAGGTATTCATTTATTGATCCTTGTTGCTCAAATTTTTTGAATTCTCCTAAGAGGTTGAGGTTACTATTATCATATTTCTCAAATCTCTTGCTAATTTATTCTACAAATTCAAGACACCTCACAGTACCCCTGCTCAGATGGTAAGAGAAATACCATGATTCTGCTCTCCCATTGAGATGGAGAATAGCAGCCTTTAATTTCTCCTAGGGATCAGTTATGTGATTATAGAGAAAGTACCTCGCGCATTTTCGAAGCCAAGATCTGGAATCGCCCTCCTCAAAATAAGGAATTTCGAACTTGTGACCATGCGTGTTTCGCTGCCGCCTACCAATGGAGTACTCATTCTGCTCCGCAAATCTAGGTCGACTATTGGATCCATCGAAATGATTGACTTCTACTAGAGCACTACCCAAAATGCCATCTTTGCCCGCGAAAAGCCTTTCCATCATCACATCCAATTTCTTCCCTACTTCATCTATCTTTGAATCATTTGCTTCCAATTTTTTACTCCTTTTCCGCCATGTAAATCTGTAACTGATTTTCTAGTTTCTTCACGTAATCTTTAGTAGATTTAGAACGAGTTTCTGGAATCGTCATTATGGCCAGGATAAGCTCTTATACCAATTTGCTATGTACTAAAGTAAAAATGAGAATTAATGAAAAAAGAACAAAAATTTTATTGAACAATCACTCTCAGTCGATTACAATATGACCCAATTAGCTAATCTCTGCAATTGACTTGAAAGAAGAGAAGAAGAGAGAAGGAGAGAGGTTAGAGAGGAGAGAGTAGAGAGAAAAAGTGGTTAGGAAATGTAGTGGCCGGTAAAAACTATCTACTTTAGCTCTCATTCTGTTATTTATCTAACTAGCTATCACTAATTGGGTCTAATGGATAATTGGTGCGGCTTCCATCCTTATTCTTATAGGCCCAATAGGCGTAGTCCAATAAGACTTGGCCCATTCTTCATGTGTTGTAACCCTAATTTCCTTATTTGTATCAACATTTCCCTTTCCTTGTCTGAATATTATTAATAGTTTTCTTAGAAAGTAAGAAGTTCATCCATTACCTCTTAATATGAGTCGCCCACATATCACTATGGATAAGATCACTATGGATAAGATGGGTAAGATAAAAGAAAAAAATAGTCGTTTGTCTCTTGCCTCATCTTATTCACATGCATTTGCAAAATCAGTCAGAAGAGCCGAAGACACAACAATTTCTTGAATTAGCCATAAGAAAATCTGGCAGCTTCACCGGAGAATCAGTTGTACAGAGAACATTGATGGAGAACAGGGATAAAGAGAATAGGGTATCAATCTTATGTTTAGACGGTAAATTACTTTTACACAAGTGTAGTACACGTGCTTTGCGGGAAAAAGAATTTAAAGAATTATCAATTTACCCCTATTTAATTCATATTTACAAAAGTGCCCATGTTCGTACACCCCCAACTCCCACTTCTATTAATTATAAATAATAGTAAATTCTTACGAATTGACATAATTTCTCAATCTTCAAATTTATATAGTTTCCAAATTCTATCAAATTGATATAATCTCCAATCTCAAAATTATTTTGTATGCTCGAGTTTACATTGAATTTGACATGTCAGGTTAGTTTTTTTTGACTTATTTGGATGCATCATATCAAATGTACAATCTATCGGGTCAAGCCAATAAGCGAGTGGTAATTCAACCTATATAAACTTAGACCAGTTACAAATAAATCGATTTTGCCCCCATCTAAACTCGAGTCACCTCGGAAGAAAATCCATATAAGTATTTCATTATCGAGAGTAGTCTAATCATTCATTATCTAACCTTTTTTGTTTCACACCAATCTTTGACATGGACGAGATAAATAAATCAATAAATTTATAATATTATTGCGGAAAAAAAATCAAAGATATTGGTGAGTGAGTAGATAAGAATCTTTGAATTTTGCTTAGTGTTTAGGCCTAAATTCAATGCCTTGAATGATTAGTCCACCCTTCACATGGCAACCCTTCACCTCCATCAAACTTACTGTAACTTCCTCCTCATCTCCACCATTGTACAACTCTCCAACCTCAATTTCCATCCATCCATCTTCCCTTTTATATGGCAGTCTTTGATCCCTCTGTTTCTCTTCAAAATTTGTCATTCCCATCGAGTCCAGCACACAATTTTGAACTACTTTCCGATTGCCTATTTCTACACTAATCTCAGCAGCCACTGAATTCAGACCAAATGCCTGATCAGATATTTTCATAATGAAATAAAATCCATACTTTGTGTTTGGAGATAGTATGTTTGTTTTTAGGTTGGCTTTTATTTCTAGCCTGCATATTACTTTCAGTTCAGCCACTTCTGAAAACCTGCGAAAAACAGAGTATGTTAACTTTCAAGAATGTAGGAAAAGATTTTTTGATATTGTGAATACCAATTATTTCTAAGCTAAATGGAAGGAAAGCGAGTGATCAAACCTTGATTCAGGTACAGATTTCCAAGTCCAATGATCTGGTTCTTCCCCATATAAAATGGAAAGTTCTTTTGCTGAGATTACATATGATTTTCTTCCACTTGACTTCTCTAATGCAAAGCTCTGCAATTGGATCGTAGAACCAATTTTAATATCAACTACCAAAATGAAGATTCACAAAAATGATAAAGTATAGTACTATAACATTTGTGTTACTGTATACATACCTTGTTACCACTATCAATAAGAATGGAGTTACAGAGACGAATAAAAAGCTCTTTTTTAGAAGAATACTTCAAGGGTGTTACAGATCTGTCAATAATATGCTTGTAATCGGAAGGCAAGAATGTTTGCCACAGAAAATCAGATGCTGCCACTAAACGGAGAGAGGAAGAAACCAACGAGAAGCTAAATGTATCCTTAGGTGAAGTAAGAGAGAGAATTGAACAAATGATATCCTCTGGCAATTGATTGAATAGCTCTGCCCCAGACATTGCCTTCAACTTTATCTTGTTTAAACAAAAGGTAGCACAATTGAAGATGCTAGAAAGAGTAAGGCTTTGCCTTTTTTTCAATGTACTGCTTCCTTTTCTTCTTTTTTTTTGTTGGTTTCCGCTGCTTTTTTTGTTTGAAATACGAGTGTTACTTTGTTGGAAATGTTGGGTTTGGTTCTTTGCATATATAGTGGAGTTGTCTTTAACTTTAAGGTCTAAAAATACGGAACTTTGAATTGTTCAAATTAAACGAACCTTCCGTTGAGTTGGTGTGTTAAAAGTGATATTTCCCTCCATTCACTTTTACTTGTTCTCTAGTATTCTAAAAATAGATTTTTACTTTTACTTGTTATTTTAGTATATCAAGAGGAGACAATTTCTTTTTCCAGATATACCCATAACATTAATTACTCATTTTAAATCATTTTTTCAAAATCATTTAAAATATACATCAATTAATATAGGTATCATGGTAAATTATATACTTTATCTATTATTTCTTAAGTGTCGTGAAATGTCAAAACATGACAAGTAAAAGTGAAGAGAGAGAGTACTACGGACAATCAACCATTTGTTCCTCTCTACGCCTTTTGGATATTTTTGGATAATGACTTGAATTTGTGGTAGAATGAATACTGTGAATCGATAGAAAAATGTTATTGGCTCAATTGAAATTTGAGACTTTAGGGGTCGTTGTTGCTTCTATTTTCTGTGTTATATTTGAGACGGTAAATTTGTGAGTAATTGGGGGGGGGGGGGGGAATCAAGCGGACTGAAACGACTTACCCATTAAACGAAAGGTACTTAATTAATATCGTTGATTAAACGAATGTTGAGGAGGACAGTAATTAGAACGTCAAAAATTCTAGGAACTTTCTTTCGAATTATGACAGTCATATTAAAAGTAATTAACCAAAGAAATTTTGGCAAAAAGAGAAGGTGGAAAAGGGGAAAACCCGTGAAAAGTAAACGTGTGAAAATTAAGTTCCCCATAATCTTAGTTGTCAGTCAATTTTGGTTGCTTCCATTATCTTTCGTCAATTTTATTTGACTCGTCGAGGACCTATACAATAACATTTGAAAGGATAAAATTTGAGCACGTGTTTTTAGTTTCGAATGGTATCAAACAATGGGCTGTCAACATAATGGTTGAAGGATTTGATGGCTTTTGAATGGTTTGAATTTTGACTAATGCTTGTATTGCTGTTATTTTGAAAGAAATTTCCTCTTTCTTCACATTGTTGCGAGTTTAACTTTTAATTGTGTAAAAAAAAATGTACACTATTAAATCATACGAGATATAGTTACACATAACTACTAGTAATATGTGGAATTAGTAACTTAAACAATGAGTCATATAACCTTGTACAACATGTTAAAATATATTGATAACAACTTTTTTTACATTATTTGTGTATATTGCAAAAAAAAAAAAAAAAAAATGTGATAAGCGAAAAAAATACTTTATGTGGGCTTTGGAGAGTTTTACTGAAAATGTTTATTATCTTTTGGAGAAGTTTTCGAATATTTATTCCGGAACAAAATTTCTGAAAACAAAATTGTGTATGAAGATGGAGCTGTACTTTAAGACCAAGTAGGAAGGGTTGTTTTAATCCAAGAAACAAGTCGCCCTGTATTTTTTTGCATTTCTAATTATTACATTTGTATTTCTGTCACAAAAAAGAAGCGACCTTAAAATCTTTCTTGTTCTATTTGTTGCCCCATATATCTTTAAAGCTGCAACTAAAAGGACTCTAAAGTGGTAGAACAAACTCCTCCACACGGATATAAATAACTTTTAACTTAACAGTATAATTTAATCTGCTATGGCAAGAAATTATTTGCATGTTATTTTTTAGGTATTTATTATGAATAATTAATTATCTGACATTATCTTTTAAATAATCTAATAGTAAATTTTTTTACATTATCGGTGTATAAAAATTTAATTGTTTGATGATGTCACTTTTCTGTCGAAAAAAGAAGAAAATAAATGAAAGAACGTGTTGGTTTACACAAAAAAGGTATAAATAACAATTGAATAACAAAAGAAAACAAAAATACATCCTATCCTACAATAATAACACTCATTTACCCTAGTGTACGTTTAGGCCTTAATTCAATGCCTTCAATGACAAGCCCACCTTTAACATGATAACCCTTTACCTCCATCAACCTCATTGTGATCTCTTCATCACCATTTCCTCCATTGAAGAACTCTCCAAGCTCAATTTCCAACCACCCGTCCTCCCTTTCACGAGGCAGTCCTTCTTCCCCTTTGTTTACTCTTGACTTCAAAATCTCCATTCTGTTCCTGTAAAACAAAGACTCTAGTTTCTCTTTCTTACTCCTTGCCCTTGGATGGCGTATATACGCAGTGTTGACGAATTCTTGATTCCCCACTCTAACACTAATCTCTGTTGGAATAGAATCCAACCCGAATGATCCATCTGAAATCTTCATGAGTAGATAAGCTCCGTATATTGTGTTTGGAGATAGCTCCCCTGTTTTCATCTTCCCCTGTATTTCTAGTCTGCATATTGTTCTCAGTTCAGCTACCTCCGCAAACCTATAAATAGCATTTTATTAAATTTAATCTTTTATACTCTGCTAGGAAATGTGGAAAAAAGAAGAAGTGTATTTACCTTGATTCTGGGATAGTTTTCCAGTTCCAATGATCTGGTTCATCTCCATATAAAATAGAAAGCTCATTTGCAGAAATTACATATGACTTTTTCCCGGTTGATTTATCTAAAGCAAAGCTCTGAAACAAGAAAATAAAATGATCAATTATACGTTTTAATTGTCACAAGAAAATGGTTACCAATATATATATATATATATATATATGAGTCATTTAAGTCTTGCCTTATTGCCACCTTCTATTAGAATAGAATTGCAGAGACAGAGAAAAAGCTCCCTTTTTGTAGAGTACTTCAAAAGGGTGACTGATTTTCTTGTAATATCTTGCCAATCACAAGGCAAGAAAACATTCCAGACATAGTCCAATGCTGCCGCTGACCGAAAAGTTGAAGAAACCAACGACAGTTTTTGTACGTCCGTTGGAGAAGTGAGAGATATTATGGTACAAATGCAATCTTCTGGCAGATCATGGACGTGCTTCTCTGCTGCTACCATTGTTGTAAAGTTGCACAAAAAGAAAATGACCAAATTTGAAGTAATTAAACCAATGAAGGATTTGGTCCAATTTCAAAAGTCTGTTATCTGAACAAGGCTAATTGTTTTGGCTGGGGTATATATAGGGAGGCCTTGTGATAATGGAACGAATTCTTTAGCGAAAGTTGCCTGTTTTGTTCACTTGGTCTTTGTTTATATATTAACTACTTTCTTTTGTACATTTATTTACTAACATCAAAGTTGGATCACTGTCACCTAAATAAAGGTCGTCATACTTTAGTTGTACACCGAACGCATTAGGAATGCCTTCCCAACTGGTCAAACTCAAAACTGAGGGCGTCATAATCTTAGGTACTCCTATTATCGTATTATTTTTCCAAATCCCATTACCCGCTGACTTGATTTTTCTAATTTCTCAAAATTTGAAGTGGTCAACATTTTATACGCTTGCTTATTACAAAATGTGAAAACAAAAGTTTAGAAAGTAAAAGAAAAAGAAAGAGAGTATATATTGACATATTTCAGCTTAGAAATATGACTTTTGAAAACCATCAAAATATTATCAAACGGAAAGTGTATTATTATCCCACTATTCTTTATTAGTACTCCTTCGGTCTACTTTAATAAAAAAAAATTATTTTTTTATGATCCACAATATTTAATTTTTTTAAATATCAAGAAATAATTAACTTTTTTTTTTTTCAAAATTGCTCTTGGAATAAAGAGACTAGGAGTATTTGTTGTATTTTCAATAGACAAATTAAGGTTAATATGATCAGTTAAATTGTTAATTAATACTAAAAAGTAAATTTTTTAGTATGTGTAAAAATAATCAAAAATTAATTAAATTGGACAGTACGTTTTTTGAGCGAATTAAATGACAATCACAACTTGCTCAGCAGGTAATTGAAAGATGAGCTAGTTGAATCATAAATCCAGTGGCAAGGAACCGTGACAGGTGAAAAGGCAAGTCAACGAAAGCTCGTCTATTTAATGCATATTCAACTTGGACACCAAAGACTTAAAAGGATTACTTTGGTGTGCTATACAAGACTACCACTTGAACCACTTGAGGAACTAAATGACTATTATAGCTGTTTTGGCCGAACCAGAGAAATCAATTTATTTTGATAAGTGTTTTTTCAAACTTTTTAAAAAGTGTTTTTAAGTATCAAATTACGAATAGGGTATGAATAGATTTATTTAATAGTTAATATTATAAGTAAATAAATAATTTTAAAAATTTGTTATTACAGAAAATAATTAAATTTTTTCATTTTATTTAAGTAAAATATGAAAATAAAATTTAAAAGTACTTAATTCTTTTAATATAAGTTAAATATATTAAAAATCATTCAACAAATATAAAAGTATTCACCCCTAAAGTCACTATATATTAGAAAGATATCCTAAAAATAATAAGAAATATTTATACATTAATATCCTAAGTATTAGGTTTAACGGTTATTTTGGTCTATACTATATTTTGTTAAGGATATTTTTGGTAAGAAAAAAAGTCAAAACTGCTTCTGTTTCTGCTTTTGGGAAGAAGCTATTTTTTCTGCTTCTCATAAACTGTTTGTACTTCTTCCCAAAAGCACTTTTTTCCCCCAAAAAAGCTTGGCCAAACACCTCAAGTTAGGAAAAAAAGTGTTTTTGAGAAAGAAAAAAAATCACTTTTGACCTCTTGAGAAGCTTGGTCAAGCAGGCTATTAGTTTGTTTGGTCAAGTGTTTTTTGGGGTCAAAAGTATTTTTTTAGGCCAAAAGTACTTTGAGCCAAAAATTGAGGTGTTTGACCAAGCTTTTAAAGAAAAAAAGTGCATTTGAGGTGAAGCAAAAGCAGATTTTGAGAAGCAGAAAAATGTATCTTCTCTCCAAAAGCACTTTTCTGAGAAGTATTTTTGAGAAAAATACACTTAGAAGCAGTTTTCAAAAGCTTGGTCAAACACTAATTACTGCTCAAAAGTGCTTTTCAAACTAATTAGCCAAACACAAATCGATTCTCACCAAAAGTGCTTTTTTGAAAAACACTTTTGAAACAAATATTTTTCAAAATAAACAAATTTTAGAAGTTTGACCAAATAGGCTAATACTTGGTTCTGTCTTCCTCACTGGCAATTAAAACGGAAAGAAAAATATATAAATCGACTTAATATATGAAAATTTGGTATCAGGTAAGTCATTTTATATGAAAATATCTTCCCTCATAAAGCAAATATTTGGTGTCTGATTCTCAGAAAATTGAAAATTTGGCTTCTCTTATTAATATACTAATACTAAAGTCATTTACTTATAGCTATCTTAACCTATAATTTGATTATTTGCTCCATCCTATACTTATTATTACCACTCTTTTAGTAAAAATACTTCCCAATCACCAACCAACCATCCTATCATCTCGTAAGAAATAGTTTCTATGGTAAATAAGTTTTATGGAATAGGGCGGGATTGAAGTCAATAGTATAATTTATGTTCACTGCTGAAATGTTTAATTACAAAATGTTTAATTACAAAATGCAGTTGGTTCGCTAGCTAACAAGATGCTTGTAGGTATAATACGTGTACTGAAAATGTTGCTATCATGGAGTACAGATATACCGTGATTACAGAAATGAAATCTTCACTTAATAATAGAAAATGAATTATAAACATTTACTCCACTTTTAGGGCCTTGGTAATTGGGGTGCTTAGAGGGTGTGTGTATTTGGTTTTGAGATGGTCAAATCAGTTTTTAAGCTCTTTTTAGCTTTTTTCAATATTTGTCAAAGTTAGAAAGTGCTTAAAATAAATTAAAAATTATTTAAAACAATTTAAAAGCAATGAGTTGGTCAACCTCAACTTATTATCTTTTGACTTAAAAATGTTATTTCTGATGAAAAATCACTTTTTTTAAGCGAATCCAAACGGTTTCTTAGTAATTGAGGTGCTGTAATTAAAAGATCTACTCTATAGACTTTTTCTAAGAGGATCTGTGTGAACTTTAAAGCCCAATCCCAAATGTTTTAATTCTAAAATCAAAATTATCAAACAACGTGGGGGGTTGGGGGGATGAGGGGAGAGTGAAGCCATTAACTTAAAATTTTCCCAAGGATATTCTTTTCCTAATGAAGAACTGGGAAAAAGAGGGGAACATAAGCATGAATATGCTAAGGGTCCGTTTGGAAAACCACCATGTAATTGGAATTGTTGTAATTGCTAGGGTAGTAATAATACAGCCTAGTAATTACACAGTATTATAATTACGGCAACTTGTTTATTTGTCATAATGTAATTACAATTGTACTGTTTGGTTGCACAAGTATAATTACATAATTAGATTAAATTTTAAATATAAAGTTAATTATCAAAAATTTAAAGTTAAGATTTAACAAATATGTCTTTATAAATGATATTAAATTTGACATTTAAGATAGATATTGTTTCTTGTAAGGTACATGTTTTGTAGGAACATCCTGGACCGCAAACTTAATAAAAAGATTGATATTTATAAATATAATGTCATGACATCACTCAAATATTTTACGAAAAAATAATCTATCAATTCTAACTGAAAAAATGAATGGCATGCAATATGAATTAATAAGTCAATGCTACTAAAACAAATAAAATGGAATCGAAAATAAAACATAAATTCAAAATAATAATAATATAATACTCTTATGTAAAACTACAACAACATAAAATAAATTTTAACATAATTTAAGTAAATATAATTTAAAAGAAAAGAAAAATACAAGTCTATAACCTCATTCAACAATGAGATTCTACTTTAATGATATCACTCATTATATACCAAGTTTATTAATGACTAATTATTTCTAATACTATGAGGTGTAGTTTCAAAACTAATAATAGCACAATTATGATAAATGACGAAAATAAAAAAATTATAAAATATATGAGCAACTACATAGAATAACAAGAAATAAAGGTTGAAAAATAAGAATATTATTTAAATATTAAAAGGTAATCTATCATCTTAACATAGTTAAATTTGCATATAACCTCATCTAATAATAAAGTTCAACTTTAATGACATTATTCATTATAAGTCAAGTTTGTGGATGACTCATTGATCTTTCTAAGATTACGAGGTATAATTGTTTAGAAAATTAGAATAATAACATAGCTAAGTTTAATAAAAAAGGAGAGAAAAATAATTAGGAAAGAAATAAAATATGAGAAATTATGCAGAAACATGTGAAGTAAAGATTGGTAAAAGAAAAATAAGGAAATAAAAGATAAATAATGTAAAGAATAATATTTGAAAAAAGAACTAAAAAGGTTAAAATAAAAAATAAATTAAAAAGAATAAAAGTAAAAAGTAAATTAAAAAGAAAAGAGATTCAAAAAACAACCTTGTTATTACACCATGTAATTACCAGCAATTCTGAACATCCCCCTTGAGAATTGTAGAGTATAATTACACCCTCTCAATTACATCCAATTACATGTTAACTAAGTTATTACTAATTACATCTAATTACCCTCTCAATTACTAATTCCCTGATAACAGCTAGTCAATGAACTTTAGTTTCTAGAAAAAGATCTCGTATTCACATTATCATTTTTGTTCGCATTACATGACCATCTCCTCTTTTACTTTTCCAATAAGCAGTTCAAGTGGCGCTTAGTGAAGAAGGCCTCACAAGTTATTTATTTGCACTTTGCATTGAGGAAACGTGCAATAATTGAGGAACTCCATGAAAAACAAGAGCAGGTTTCATCTCTCTTTGCTTTCACAAATATGAGACGTTTCTGCGCCTTCTTTATTTCTTCATGCTATGAGTATAATAATGCTAACTTTTTAAGAGTCTTACTGTCTCATTCTCAAATCCTTTGTCAAAAGGTTAAAGAATGGCTTCACCACATTGGTATAGGAGAACAAACAGCTGTCATACATGATGATGCTGAACCCGATGATGGTGCTGTGCAAATTTACAGTGAAGATAGTATTAGAAACAGGTGTCAAAAGGTTTCTGTGTGAATATTGTTATGCTTAGCAGGTGGGACCTTGCATACGTTCTGCAAATAGCTTATATGATTCTTGCCCGTGGGTTATTTGCAGGTATGTTCCATCCCGGGCTGCTTTATCAATCATTCGTCCAGCATTGGGCAGGCAGCAAACCATTACAGAAAAAGGGAAAATTGCTATGCAAAAGTATCTGAATCATTTTTTGGGGAATTTGGACATTGTAAATTCTCGAGAGGTGTGTACTGTCTTCTGCTTCAATCTCCAGTAGTTTGTTCTTAGACAGATACCTTTTGACTAGAAAAGTTTGACTGGGATGTTGACATTTGTTGCAAAAGTAAACTGTTGGCAGGGGTACTCACTACCATCTTGGAGGCCATAGACTAGTTAATCTCTGAAATTACATGTTAATACAAGTTATTATGCCTGAATCTTGAATTAAGCATGGGGACAACTTACATGTCTATGTAAGTTATTACGTCATATACTTCCTTTGGATTAGCATCTACCTCTAAGTGATGATACATTTTCTATACGCTGAATCTGGAATTATCTCGGGGAGCAATTTTTGGTATTCATAGTTAAGAAACGGTATATTTGGTTCTTTGAGATTTTCTGCTGTTAATGCTTATTTTCCTTGGTTGTAACATATAGAGAATTCTTAAACTTCAGGTGTGCAAGTTTTTGGAGGTATCCAAGTTATCATTCTTACCAGAATATGGCCCAAAGCTTAAAGAAAATTACGTAATGGTTAAGCATTTGTTGAAAGTTCCCAAAGAGGAGGAGGATGCGGGATGTTGCATTTGTTATTGGTCTGGCTGTTGCATGAGCAAGTGGCAAAAGGTAAACAATCACCATAGTAGTCTGCTGACAACATTTGTGGATATATGTTAATGCACACTATACAAAAGCTTTTATGCACATAAGGTTTTCTGTCTCTCTGAAAGTCTATTTATTGACACGTACTATCTTACAGAGGTACGGTAGAAGAGCTGATTTTTTTCTTGAATGAAGATGGACATACCTCATTTTATGTTGCGTTCAGATTCGACTAATGGTATTACATTTAGAATGTATCGCTTCCTCAATTTCCTTCCAGACAGACACAAATATAGAAACCTGAAAAGCATACGTCCTCTTTACTGACGAGATGAATTGACACTTGTTTTGTCAAGAACAAGACTGAAAATCACTTTTGTTACTTTTGAACTCAAAGTAAAATAGTAAATGAGGAATGTCATGAATGAGTGGAGGTGGTCAGACAATAAAGATAAATAACCACAGATGCATTTTAAGAACTCATCTTGGCAACCTTCAGGTCCTGGGTCTCCATGGTTCCGTGGTTGTTATCATGTTGTATCTGACTAAGATTCTGCATCTACTAACATTGTCCGCTTTCAGTACCAATTTGTCCATGTCCAATCGAGAAAATCCCAATAGTTGGATTAACTCATTATTTAACGCTGCATGAGCGAACATTTGTTAACTGAAAATTGGGAGTTGTATTTTTGATGAAAAAAATTGCGACTATTGCAGACGCATATTGGGTATACATAAGTGTAAGGCCAAGGCGATCTTTTATCTTTTGTGCTCTCCTGAATCATTAACGTGTCTGTGAAGCAAGTGTTATCTGAATATGTTGTGTCCTCCACAGTGGTTGACTCTCTTAAATTTTTTTTGCTTCCTTGTCTTAACTATTCATACTATGTTATGCAGGTTTGGGCTGTTTTAAAACCTGGTTACTTGGCCTTACTAAACAATCCCTTTGATGCAAAACTACTGGACATTATTGTGTTCGATGTGCTTCCAACGTCTAATGAGAAGGGAGAGAATCCAGTATACTTAGCAGAGGAAATAAGAGAAAAAAATCCTTTGCGATATGCATTTAAGGTCTGCTTCCATTCAAACTGTCTAATCTCAATTTTCATCCATTACAATTTCTTAATTCTTGGTTATTTGTTCATTTTATGAGTGCTCTACTACTACACAGTGCTAATTTTATTACTAAAAACACATGCAACAAAGTTGTGTATTTCGGGTGCTCATCGTGCCACGCTCACCTGAATATGCCTGAAGCTGAGAGTTATCTAGTTTTTGAAATTCAAGCAAGTGATTTCGTGACACTTACCGAAGTACTAGTTTAAGTTTAATCAATTAGATGTTCTGTCCCTGGACCAGTAAGTTACTTAAAAAGGAATTTGTCAGCTGGAATGGAGATTATAATAATTTAGATTCAATCAGCTCTGCTTTATATAACATAAGGCAATGATTGAGCTTGTTTCACAATTTGCACTGTTTGCTTCTTTCTTCCCATAATTCCACCATTCAAGTTGATGCATTGACAGATTCTACTATTTCTTAGGAAGTTTGATTCAGGAAAACTGCGAAATAAATTTAGTCAAGTGTTCAGTAACTTCTTGGTTAACCAAGATTTGTGGAAAAATCACCTTTTTCCTCGACGTACCTTTGCCATTCTCTTGGGAAATCCATTTTCTGTTACTACACTCTCAACCAAATAAATTCATAATGGATCAGTGTGACAAAATATGAAGTTACATGTTGAGTGCATCAACTACATCTTTCTGTATTTATTAAGTTAGCTCATAATCACTGAACTTACTTCTCAACGAGTGCATCTTGTTTTTGTTTCCTTTTACATAAAACTGACAGTTGTAATGTCTGAAAGGTTTGTTGTGGGAACCGCATCGTAAAGTTTAGAACCACGAGCAATGCCAAAGTCGATGATTGGATATCTGCAATCAATGATGCTGTTCTTAAACCTCCGGAGGGTTGGTGTAACCCTCACCGCTTTGGTTCTTTTGCTCCATTGAGGGGGACAAATGATGATGCCACTCAAGCTCAGTGGTTTATAGATGGTAAAGCAGCATTTGAGGCAATTGCTTCTTCAATAGAGAGTGCAAAATCTGAGGTTGATCTCTCAACTTTTTACTCTCAATCAAATATTTTCTTGCTGCAGATAGTTTCACCTAATTTAATTTTTATGCAGATCTATATAACTGGATGGTGGCTTTGCCCAGAACTGTACTTGAGACGTCCATTTCACAACCATAGCTCATCTAGACTTGATGCATTACTTGAGACTAAAGCCAAAGAAGGGGTCCAGGTGCATATGCAACTGATCTCTTCTAACATGTTTGACTTTACAAATAATTGAATAGAATTTTGCAAGTATAATTCTTATTCTGTGATACTCGCCCAGTCTTATAAGTCACACTTTTGTTGAGAGATATTACTCAAATCATTATGCTCAGTCACTTGTGATAAAGATTAGGAACCGGGCATTTTGTCTTGTGTCTAGACACATTGTTTCTAACAGAGACACAATGAACCTAGAATGTATAATATGTAACAAGCTGTACCAAATGATTTTAATATGCATTCTGCTGATACTAAGACTTTTAGTGCTTTACTTGCCTTTTGAAGTTATAACGAATATAATGGATCGACTTGAGTATCTTGCGGAGATAGTCAACAATTGCCATTTGCTTAATCTTAAAAAGATGGTATATCGAGAAGTTAATAGCAAATGTCTGTGTATTTTCTTTCTTTATTTTTTGTCCAGTGAAAGTAGTATCTGTTATTATATTCTACATTCAAAAAGTAAATAAGTACTTTATGTGTTTTTTGACCAGAGAAAAGGTAGATGGTAATGGGTGCAATAAATGGTTGACCATATTCGCTTGATAATGATCTTGACTTCTCTTGTTCTTATAAAAGAAGAAATCATGCTTACTCTTTTCCAGTGTTCGCTACGAGATTTCTTTAAGTTAGAAGGGATACCAAGAGATGTGCTTTTTCTACAGATCTTCCATTATGATTTTTAAGATGGAATCTAACTTTTAAATATATGTTATGCAGATTTATATTCTTCTCTACAAGGAGGTTTCTATTGCTTTAAAGATTAACAGTTTATACAGTAAAAGACAGCTTCTGACAATTCATAAAAATGTTAAAGTCCTGCGATATCCGAACCATTTCTCCGCGGGGATCTACTTGTGGTATGCAGTTAAATTTTTTTATACAACATAAACTCTGATGTAATCATGATATAGAATAGAGTTTCCATCAGATCTACGCTCTAAATTCTTTTTTCCTTCTACTTGATAAGTTTATTAAACTAAAACGTGTTTGCCACATGCAGGTCGCACCATGAAAAGATTGTCATTGTAGACAACAAGATTTGTTATATTGGAGGTCTAGATTTATGTTTTGGCCGTTATGACACAAGAGAACACAACTTGGCTGATCCGCCTCCTTCTATTTGGCCTGGGAAGGACTACTATAACCCAAGGTAATCCAGCTTCAATATGTATACGACCAGGTCATGAACTTGACGTTTCCTTTGGCAAGTTTGGATTTATATTGATGCCATTATTTTGTCAACAAGAGTTCTTCTCGAACTCCGTAGTTGGTATGTGTTCGAGTAATAGGTTTCCATTAGCATTCAGGTGATGGACTATGTAGATTTTGAAAAGATTCCACCATGACATAGTTGAAAGAAATAATGCTATCCATCCTGAGATTGTGTTAACGGAAACCGGATTAGTTATCTATTTTTCTACTTTGTCCCAGACAATGTGATAGTGTGAGAGATTACATTATCGTGTGTGGTAATGAGGCAAAGGTAAACTAGTGAAAAGTTAAATAATTTCTGTCCCTTCCATGAAGAGGAGAAAATTACTTCCCTCTAGGACTCACGCAGTTTAATGTGAAAGAAGGAGGTTAAGTGAAGAAGCAAACACTTCTCTTCACTTTGTCCCCAAGTTTCCTTTTCTTACTCTTCTTTTCCTCATTTCCTAACAAACCGTGTGTAAAAAATTGAGATGCATTTTTAGTGCTATGAGCACTATTGAAGTGGGTGTGTGTGTGTGTGTGTGGGGGGGGGGGGGGGGGAAGGGGGGAGGGGGGGAAAAAAGAGAACGAAATATTGAAGCAATCGATTGAGTTACATGATTGTACTTTACTTCTCTCCGTCCTATGAGCGTGCAGTTTAGAATGTTGATGTGAATTATATTATATCAGAGATAATGAAAGAAAATGTTAAAGTAATACCAAATTTTAGTTTAATAGAGAAAGCATCTTATCAAAATTTGAATTTGATTGATTAAATGAATTTCAATTCCTGTAACTAGTGAAACTCATATCAATAATGTTATTAGTAGTGTTGGCAACGATCTTGGGATGTCCTAAAATATAAGAGTATCATGTAAGAGTAATATTCTAGACCTCCTTTAGATAATTTAGTTTGATTCAATCAAAGCTTCTTGTTTAGTGGGTGTTCTATTATAGCTCATATTTGTCCAACTAATTCAAATGAAAATCTATTTTAGTGTGAGATGCTTCAAGTTAGAATCTATTTCATAGATGGAGAACGGAAAGCATTAGAGCGTTCTCTCAGGTTTGACTGCCTATAGAAGGTATTCAAACCAATATGCAGCAAATGTGATGTTGAAATTTGATGAATAATCATTATTATGCAGAGAGTCCGAGCCAAATTCTTGGGAAGATGCCATGAAAGATGAACTAGATCGAGAGAAATATCCCCGAATGCCATGGCATGATGTCCACTGCGCTCTATGGGGACCACCTTGCCGAGATATTGCCAGACACTTCGTTCAGCGCTGGAATCATGCTAAGGTTCTTTTCTGGTCTTCAGTGTACTTCTTTAAGAAATATCAAGTTGCTAATATTTCCGACCGTTGCTGCAGAGAAGCAAAGCTCCAAATGAACAGACAATACCACTGCTTATGCCACAGCATCACATGGTTCTTCCGCACTACATGGGGAGAAGCAGAGAAGTTGAGGCCAAAACTAAGACAGCTGAGCGGAACTCTGAAGATCTGAATGGACAAGATCCATTTCCGTCTGGGTCACCACCGGAAGACATCCCATTACTTTTACCCCAGGAAGCTGATTGTGACGAGGGGGCCTCCAGTGAGGATGAGAAGTTGACTGGTCTGATGTCTAGTCTATTGCTTCAGCTTGATTTATTTTCAGCTAGCACTTAGACATTAGATCTGAAGATATTTTTTTTGCAGATGATCTTCATCGCCAAGATCTCCAAAGCCAAGTGAAAACTTACCAACAAGATAATTGGTGGGAGACAAAAGAGCGAGTAGCAGAAGTGATTTCAACTGATGAATTAGCAGATGTTGGTCCTCGGACCCGTTGTCACTGTCAGGTTAGCTCTAACAATATAGTACAAAGAGGATGTGACAATTTTAAGTAGCTAGCCTTTATTGCTGAAGGATAACAAAAACAAGGAGAAAATATCAGCTAGTATTAGAACCTTCGAAGAAATTCTGAAATACAAAATCAGGTGGAGGATAATGATATTGAACAAATGAAGGTAGAGATTAGTAGCAGCTATTTAGCTAAACAATACTTCGAATATTTTGTACTTTCTGCTGATAGTGTTTCGGTTCATAGTATTCCTTCAAACTATTTCCTTTAGATGATTCGCAAATACGATTATCTTCTTGTTTTTTCAGTTTCGCATATGTTCAGTTAATTTTCCACTGCTAATGACATTTCTTATTGCTAAAATGTCATAGGTCATTAGAAGTGTCAGCCAATGGTCTGCCGGAACAACTCAAACTGAAGAGAGCATTCACAAAGCTTATTGTTCTCTTATTGAGGAAGCAGAACATTTTGTGTTCATTGAGGTAACCACTAAATACAGCTGATAATTAACCACAAAGATAATACTGATTGTCAGAGCTTTTCTCTTTGAGGTACTATAGGGCAACACACATTATTTCCAGCTATGCCGAGTTTGATAATGCTTTCTTCTGATTCTATCTCTAGACTATGGAAAGGTAATCTCCATCTGTTGTCAACATTAGCTTGACCACATCAGTGACTTCAGTGGGTTTCCTGTTGTTACTATCAAGTCACAAAGTGTACACATCTTGTTCAGACTGCACCATTACTCCATTCAGCAGTTGCTAGAGAAAAATATTGAGAAAGGACTATAACAAGTTTGTACATTTAAAGTGAGTTTGCCATGGAAAAAAACAAACTGATGGAAATCTGGAAGCTAGAATAAGGTACAATCATAAATAATTATGCTAAACACTCCCAGTAACTTGGAAAAGAGGTCGTAAGGAACAATCTGGTCTTTCCTTCAAAATTTCAGTCAAACACCTTTATGTTTTCCCTGATTGCTTAAGTATTGACAAAACACTCTGTGGTCCCAAAAGAATCAAGTAGAAGGTACAAGCAATAAAAAGTAATTTTAAAAGAATAGCCTAATATTACCAGGAAAACGTTTTCCTAAAGTTACCCCTACACTATAGTCAAGCTGGATCAACCTTTTACTGATAGAGTTACACAAAAGTATGTGGTTAACTGTTCTTACTCCTTCGAGAGGGGATGTCAAGATAGCATGACACCTTTATTTGGAAGCACATGTCTGAACGTGCATCTGCAAGTCATTACAATTTCAAGAAGCTTCACAAATAAGAGTCAATTGACGTTCTCTTCTGTGTTCATTGATCTTCTTCAGCCCCAGAAAGTGTGTGCTTTTATAGGAGACTCCTCTAACTTTCCAAGTAATATGGGAGGATTGCTGGACATAATATTTGCTAATGGCCTTTATATACACTCTGTCACATATAGCCACTAATTAAATAGTACAACACCTGATAGCTTCTGACTGATTAATACATACCTGTTTTCACACGTGCTTGCTATCGTATTATAGCAGCCTATACATATCAAACAATGAGAGCATGAGTTGACCTGATCTTCCAAATTTGCTTCTGTACTTTTTCCAGCAATTTCTTTCTCTCAGCTTGTTGAATTAGTGATGACGAACTTTTGTCATTTTCTTTTTCCAGCTGCTAGCTTACTCAAAGTTTTAGCTAGTAGTTTATGAGCTGGAACCTATGACAATTATGGTTGACGTCAATCGTGATTCAAAACTGATTCTTTTGTTAACCAAGTAGCTACGTCAAGCCACAAATGTGGAAGATTACATTTATCGTTTATTTTCATTGAGAAGCAATATGAAATTGTGATTTGTTTTCCTAACTACTGATAACAATCGAATTTAGAGGGTTCCTGTTGTCTTCTCTTAAACTTTTTGTTTTTCTTAGTTCTGATGTTTTATGATTTTATGTGCAAAAGTCTAGTAAAGAAGCTCACTTAATGGTGTTAAAAGAAACTCCTTTTTTTTTGTTGCAAACTTTCAGAATCAATTTTTTATCTCGGGTCTTGCTGGAGATGAAACTATACGCAATCGTGTAGCTGATGCTTTATACAGACGTATACGGCGAGCACACAAAGAAAATAGATGTTTCAGGGTTATAATAGTCATCCCACTATTACCTGGTTTTCAGGTTGGCATCTTCCCTTCACATCGGGGACTGACTATAAGTTGGTTTTGGTCTTTCACATTTCATATCTAGCTTCAAAATTACAGGGAGGTCTAGATGACATTGGGGCAGCAACTGTGAGAGCCTTAATGCACTGGCAATACCGGACAATTTCCAAGAGCAACAATTCAATATTGCACAATCTTAATGCTCTGTTGGGTCCAGAAACCCGTGATTACATATCTTTTTATGGTCTCAGGACATATGGCCAGCTTTCTGATGTTGGCCCCATGTTCACCAGTCAGGTAATTCTTAAAGAGCTAACAATTACAAATCAATTAACTGCAATTCACTTGTATAGTAAGATTGTCCATAGATTAGCAATTATTGTCTTTGAATTGCTAAGAGCCAGTCAATGCAATATTTGTAAGATCAACTTTAGCCTCCAAGAAAATTAGTGCAAATACTAGGCCAAAGTTTGAAAATGAATTTTTTTCCGATTCTTGAATATCAGTTCATTCTACTTATCCGTAGGAAATGTTCATCATCTTTTCTCAATGTTTTCTCTTGACTTTCTAACATGCATCATGTAGTATTGCAAGTTCTCTTGATATTGATTGTTTGGACTTCGGAGATTTGGTGTTCCATTGCATCTAAAGTTCTCAAATTTCACCACAGGTCTATGTACATAGTAAAGTGATGATAGTGGATGACCGTATAGCCTTGATTGGATCATCTAACATAAATGACAGAAGTTTGCTTGGATCTCGCGACTCTGAGGTAAATCTTTTTTCTGTAGGACAACTGTTCTAGGCTTTTAGGATTTGAAGAACATGAAATCTTAGTCTCTATAAGATAGTCTTTTCCTCTTTGAAGAAGAAGAGAAACAAGCATTACTCCCTGGAATAGCTTGTCTAAGTTCATAAAGGTGGTAAGACAAATAAATATGGGGATAATTGTTAGTCAAGCAGTTATAACCCTTGTGGACTTTTGTTTTGCTACCAGTCTAATGTAGTGTACTAGAACTTGTCACTTAGAATTTGTAGACTTTTTTCTTCTTTGAAGGAAACTTTTTAAATAGAACAACAGGAATGAATACAGCTTTTAGGGCTAACCAATGCTTTTATCCTGTAAGTAGAAGTAAAACTCTAGAAGCTGCACAAAAATAAGAAAGCACATATGGCGTTTACCTGCATAAATTCTGCTTTCACTTGTGAATTTGTTCATCTATCACGGGAAACTGTAAATTCATCCCATTTCCACCTTGAATTGCTGGCTGTCGATTTACATAGTTGGTTCATTCATTTACGCTGCTTATACCATGCATGCTGCTAGTGAATGAAAGTTGTCCATAGTCAAAAGATAAGTATGACCTTTCCATATTTTCAATTGCATGAGGCTGCACATATTAACTTCGACATTGGATATCTGCAGTTGAATTCTTTCCGCTAATTATCTGCAAAAGCAGCATCTTGTTCTTAGATGCTTTTAAACATTTGATTAAAAAAAAGTATTTTTAGAAAAAAGGAAAATTCTGAGAAAATCGGTGATTCCAGATTTGTGTAGTCATTGAAGATAAAGATTTCGTTGATTCATCCATGGACGGAAAGCCTTGGAAGGCTGGAAAATTTGCTTTTAGCCTTCGGATTTCTTTGTGGGCAGAGCACCTTGGTTTACATGCTGAAGAGGTAAGTGATGTTGCAGAGTCAGACTTTGAATGCTGTTAAAACTTCCTCTCTTGGATGTCGCCATATCTTCCTTAAAAATTAGCAATGTCTGAGGTCCTTGGCACTTGCCATTGTTGGCCCTGACATGCAATACTTTTATTTGCATATGTTTCGAGATATAGCAACTAAAGGCCATCCTTTCTTTTCCAGATTTGTCAAATCAAAGATCCCGTAGCTGACTCTACTTACAAAGATATATGGATGGCAACTGCAGATGTGAGACTGGTGTTTCTTATGTTACTGTATATTAAGTGTTAAAAGAAATACGAAAACAAGATTGTACTACTTCTTGAAAAGGAAAAAAATAAAATAAAATTCTGCCCTATGCCTATCTTTTGGTAGTGATGCATGGACATACTAACATAGGAAGAAAGCTTTCTGGTATAACAGCAGTTTCATTATCACTCTTCTTTTCTGGTTTAGTTATTTAGTTGGTCTTTCTATAACTGCCCATTAACAGATATCATTTCTATGTATGCCATGCGCGAAATCTTGTCCAGACTTGCACAATTTGGTCACCTAGATTTTCATCTCAAAGCTTCAATAACTCCTTTTGTATTTTTGACGTTACAGTCGAATTCCACAATTTACCAAGACGTGTTCTCTTGCATCCCAAATGATCTTGTTCACTCAAGGTACTTGACAGCCACACTATGACTTTCCACCTCTATCTTTTTCTCTTTTGTGGGGGTTGGGGTGTGGGTGGGCGATATAACTCGTTGATCATGCTCAATTGCTTATGTTATCTAATGTCATCCTGGAATGCAGATCTGAACTTCGACAATGTAGGAATCACTGGAAAGATAAGCTTGGGCACACTACTATTGATTTAGGTGTCGCTCCTGATAAACTTGAATTTCACGATAATGGGCTAGCAGCTGTAGTGAATACGAATGAGAGGTTAAAGTCAGTCAAAGGACATCTTGTTTCTTTTCCTTTGGAGTTCATGCGTGAAGAAGATCTGAGACCGGGTTTTATCGAGACTGAGTTTTATACTTCTCCTCAAGTATTCCATTAAGCTACAAACTTAAGAAATGAAGCTCAAGCACACGTAGAGCAACAGCACGTAGATATAGGCTTTGTATGTATATTAGCAGCCATTGTAAGACGGAAACTAGACTGAAAATTCTTTTGTATCAAGATATCAAGCTATAAGGCTTCCCAGAGCCTCTCCTGGGTATTTTAGAACCAACCTTATTCTTTTAGAGTTAGTATCGGACTGCCTCCAATATATTCTTAGTATTGTTTGTAACTTTGTATCCTACATTTATATGTGAATTGCTGTTCAGATCTTCTATACAGTTTATGGCACACTATACATTATGCTTTCTCATCTAAGATGACAATGTCCCTTGTAAGTTGTAACTCAACCCCCCCACCCCCCCCCACCCCCAAAATCTTACCACGTTAACTTGCTTGCCGTAAATTGAGCTGCTATTGGTTTTGGTTCTATTTTACTCTTCTTTTATTTCCTTTTCATGGGGAAAAAGGAAGGAAATAAATTGCTCGGTTAAAGACCAAAAAAACAAGAGTTTGATTTGATATTTTCCGAGGTAAAGTGAGATTTATAATAGGAATTGATAAATTCGTTTTTTTTTAATCTACAAGGACACTAGAAAAGCAATATGACGTCCCTTTGACCAAATAAATATTAAGTGCTTCTACTTACAAACAAAAACGTTTGTACCATGTTTTAAGTTACTTGAGCATACCAGCTTTAGAGATTGAGACTTTCAAAAAGAAAAAAAAAAGAAGGAACAAATTAAGGCCTTTGATTGAATATTATATAGAGTTCGAAGCAGCCTCAAAATTTAATTGCAGTTTCATTTTGGTTTATGAATAAAAAAAATAGTACTACTCCGTAGGTGGAAATTGGAACAAATGGGATTTCCCTATACAGAAAAAGGCGGGAATATTTGGCGCCATTCCAATTTTCTCGGATAAAATTCCCCTACATAAACCTCCCGCTCACTCTTCAAAACCCTTGCATTTTCTCTATTCTCAGAAACTCTTCTTCTACAAACCAAATTCCAAAAAATGGCAGAAAATGATATAAACTCCCCTGAGATCAAAGAGCCTTGTCCCAAAATCCAGAAATTGGACCAACCCCAGAACGGTGTTGTCCCTGAAATCCCCTTTTTCCGAGTCAAGAAACTCTCTGAAAACGCTGTTTTACCCTCCAGAGCTTCCCCTCTTTCTGCTGGTTATGATCTTTCCAGGTTCGATTTCAGGTTTTCACCCAGTAACTTTGTGAACCCATTTAGCAAAATGATTTATCTTTTTACTAAATTGTTTGTTTTCTCGGTATACAGTGCTGCAGAGACTAAAGTACCCGCTAGAGGCAAGGCGTTGATACCCACAGATCTCAGCATAGCTGTTCCTCAAGGAGCCTATGCTCGTATTGGTAATTTCCTCGACGTTTTTGAGATATTTTTCAGGAAAACAATTTTTGACGAAATTAATTTCCAATATTTGGTAACTTAACTTGTACACATTCTTTATAAAACACTATTGTTATTTCCTATATTACTTTGTAATCATTTCCTCCATTGCACCCTCAAAGAGCTGATTTACCAGGACTGATACTTGTGTTTTCTGGTGTTTTTTATTCTTTGTTTGGTAATAGCGCCTCGATCTGGTTTGGCATGGAAGCATTCGATAGATGTTGGAGCTGGAGTTATAGATGCAGACTACAGAGGGCCAGTTGGGGTTGTTTTGTTCAACCATTCCGATGCTGATTTTGAAGTCAAGGCTGGTGACAGGATTGCACAGCTTATTATTCAGAAAATTGTGACTCCAGATGTTGAGGAGGTGGATGATCTTGATTCAACTGTGAGAGGATCTGGTGGATTTGGATCCACTGGAGTATGAAAAAGTTTGGCCTTAACTTTGAAAATGGTGATATTTTAGTTTTATCTAGTTTTAGATTTAGTAGGTTTTGGTTGTTATTTGGGTTCTACCTAGTACTAAAGCCAACAGTTTGGTTAGTGGGAGATTTTGGAAGGTATATTTTGGATCGAATGTATATCTCACTCATCTTAAATATTACTTAGTAATCTACTCTTTTGTTCTATGAGCAGCCAGGTTCAACTCGAGTACATCTTTTTTTAATCAGAAGTTCTACATTTGTTATGCATGTAGTTTGGTTCATTTCATTTTCCTAGTTAACCATTGAGTGAGAAGTGCCCTTTGCTCTGATTCTTGGCTCCAGCTGTTGCCTGCCTGCTAAATATTGCAATTAAGAGCCATGTTTGCAATTTCAACAGTTGAGATAAGAACATCAAAGCGAAAATATGCTTCTTGAAGAAAGTGACGTTTTATAAGTTGCACATCGAATTAGCAACTTGATAAGCAAATGGGCTCAGCATTAAATTCTCCCGCAGCTAATGTGATTGAATCAGGCGGGTTGCTTGTAGAAGTTAGTGCCCTAATAGGACTTTTTGAGTTCTGATT
Source organism: Nicotiana tabacum (assembly GCF_000715075.1). NCBI lineage: Eukaryota > Viridiplantae > Streptophyta > Magnoliopsida > Solanales > Solanaceae > Nicotiana > Nicotiana tabacum. Next base: position 122,960,639 of record NC_134098.1, read on the forward strand.
TTTCACCTTAGCTTCTAAGATACCAAGTTGGATATAGGTATTGATATTATTGGCTGTGTAAAATGGTGTAAGACAAATAGTATCACTGTCATGGCTGTTCGATTATAGGCCTTAATTTCCATGTTTACAAAAGAGTGTAGCAAAGTTGGGTTTATTTTCTTGGGCAAAGACTTTTCAGCCACACGTGGATTTAACTCTTTGTTTAGTCCGGTCCTATGTTAGGGTTGTTTGGAAGTCTTCCCTGAACTTGTGGAGCTGGAAATTTTGGCACTTCTCCAATTGCAGTTAGTCTTCATTGAATGTCTGTTCTTTAAACTTTAGCTTACTTGGAAGTATTCTTAATCTGAAAAGAGAGTGTAGGTAGAACATGGCAGGACGAATTAGGAAAGCCTAGCAATGTAAAGCCGAAATGACAGGGAAAAAGTCGGAAGTAAACTCAAGAACATAATCAAGGAGGTTGAAGGCCTAGTTCAAATCTGCCTTAATCAGTGCATGATGGTTTTTTTTAATTAAATGGAGAACAATGGATCTGATCCATATTTACATGGCCATTTAGAATTAATATATACAATCTTAACTCAATTAATACTGCTCGGGGACTATGTCTAGTGACGGATTCAAAATTCAGATGTAATGGATTTTGAGTTGGGAGAATGAGTTTTGAAATTTATAACAAACTCTATAAATATTTTTTTTTCACACACACACAGGGTACAAGCCCAAAACTTGGGGTTTTGCCGACCAACGACCCTATATTTGGATCTGCCGCTAATGGTGTTTATGCTGCAATTTTTCTTTCTGTCAAAAACTATGTGGACTAGGAGTGGAGTGCGTCCTCTACAACAATATCTGAGTTACATCCGATCGGGTTAAAGATTCAATTAATTATTACTCCAAACGGAAACAATAAATGATTCATTTTTTCCCCCATACTTCATGTAGTTAAAGAGCACCTAAATCTAAGGTTTTATGTTATTTCCAACATGTAAGCAAGAGAGAGAGAGAGAATAGCTTTTGCTATTAAGTTATTTTGGTGCAGTTACAGGGTAAATATGGTGACAGAAATGATTAGAATGAAAGAAGAGTACAATAGCAGAAATATCATCCACAGCTATCCCTCTTCTCTTGCGTTTCCAAGCGCGGACAGCGCATTGAACCAGACACTTGGCCGCCTTTGCTCTATCTGGAGTTGTGGATACAATTTCTACAGCCTCTTGGTTGGAGACTACATCCCATACCTGCAAAAATAATAATAATAATAATAATACAATATTTGTTTATTGTGGCCAAGCCCTTGTGTTAAACTGATGAATCTTAATCAATTTTTATCTCGGAAAAATCTACTTTGGGCTTCTGGTGCGACTTTACTTGAGACTCAGGACCCAAACTCTGGCAACTATGAGAACGCCCCTCTATCATTTTCCCGGCTCAATACTGATTTTATCCGCAGAACAGTTTGAGCTCGTGACGTGCGTCTAACCAACACCACACAAGTTCTTTTTAATTTCTTTGAGAAAATCAAAGCCCTAGGAGCAAAAACTGACGATCTATTGACTTATGCTTACAATTGTTGACCTACCTACTTTTTGTTCTATGTGCCTAATTAAGAAATACGGTATTACTATTAGTGATGAAGACATGATTGTCCTTGTTAGACTAATTCTAAAATTAGGAACAACCCAGAATGCACAAAACATACCCCATCAGTTGCCAGCACAACAAATTGGTCTTTGCTTGTGATATGCCTTTGAGTCACATCAGGCACTGAAATTAGACCAAAATCTTTAACGCAATAGTCCCCAAAGGCTCTAGACATCGCCAATCCAGGGGATTCTTCATCAGGCAGCCATAATCGATGCACCCCGGATTCATCATCTAAGCAAAATACTCGACCATTACACTGTATTATCCTCTCAGTTTCCTCTGCAAAACAAACATTAAAATAGCTTATATATGGCTGTTTTCTGTCTAGTAGAGCAGAGAAAGGTATACAGAGGACTCACGAGGTAGATTTGGCTTGAAATCAATAGTTAGCTGAACTGGTACCAAGTTGCCATCATCACAAGTGGTAGCCAATACAGCACGCGAGTCACCTACATTTGCTATAAAAATAATCTCACCCTGCAACACAATGAACACTAATCTAATTAGAATTTAGCCTATATATATTGGCAATATAAATAAAAAAGCAGATTTTCTTGATCACAAAACTATGGACTATATTTTGCTATAGAGACATAAAAAGATAGTAATGAATTTTCTTGATTCCCATCATTCAAAAGCTAAAAAGAGGATAAAGTAAAATATTTAAAAGAAAGGATGCTGGCTTCTTGGAATTTATCAGGCTTCAAACTCATACACAATTTGCTATTTCAGGGTGAACATGCCAAACAGTTATAGTGAAAACATCATTTCCGCACTCAAAAACAGAAGGGGAAATACAAGTGAACTGCCATTGTAAAAGAACTCCCTTTACACATTGAGAATACAATAATTCAGTATATTTCTTATATCGAGGAACACCCAAAAGCACAGTACGTTTGAAAAACAAGGTTAGTGGCTGACACTTTACAAAGCCAAGTTGGTAAAGAAAAGGATAACCACACAAGAATTACAACACTGATGATTCCCAAAAAGGAAGAGGAAAAAAAAACAAGAGCTAACAGAATTACCTGTCTGACTATTGTCAAAGCAGTGGTTCCACTGTAAAATGTATCTATCTTAGGATGGTGTTCCAGCTCCTGATCTACAGCTGCACATGCCTTTAGGTATGAGTCCTTCCATATGTTAAACCTTTGAAGCTTCTTATCAGAATCTAAATCTAAATCGGGATCAACTGAAGCCTCGGCTAGACTCTCTTGCCAATTGCAAAGCAACGAAGATACCATCGATTCTCGAACCTTCTTCGCCACAAAATGACCCCATGGACCATGCCCATCAAATATACCACAGAATATCATATCTTCTTGGCATCCAAATTCCTGTCATTCCCACAATGCCAAAAACAATCTGTTACGATATAGTGTTGAGACATAATTAAGTAAATAAATGTCTGCTCTCGCTAACAAATTAAGCTTTTAAATGAATTGGTCGCACACTTCAATATAGTTTCAAGACATAGGTCCTGAGCTTGATTATTTACTGTCACCCATTACCAAAAAAAGAATTTACCAAAAGCTACTGCTACAATCATAGATATCACAACTAAAAAGATCCACAGACTAGTATAGAACAAAGAGGAGATTTAGTAATCATAAATAGGCTAATAGTGGAAGCATACCTCCCAAACAATGAAGCAATCTTGATTCACTCCTTTTTCACCTCTCCTAGAGAATAATGAAGCAAAATTTTTAGAGCCAACAACATTTACAGTTCCAGAAGACCTTAATATCAAGTCATTTTTCTTGGCTTCTTTAGCCATAGCCTCAACAGCTTCTCTACCATCATATTTCCCATTCCCAGTACAATTCCTTCTTTTCTTTAAGGAAAAAGACCTTGCCAATCCATTAAACATTGAAGAGAAATGCCCCATTTAGAGCTTAATCCTTAGCTACCCAAATATGAAATACTCCTGCAGCAGATAGACAAAATTCTTGAGCTTTATAGGTACAACAACCCTCAAAATATGCATATCATATTTAGTAAAAAGTGATTTAACATACACATAGACCATCACATGAAGCCAAGTAATTGGATATACTTAGCTGAGGTAAAAAGAGATGTGATCTGACTCAGAAAGTTAAGCATCTGAGGGTTTTAAAATACAGAAATATCCAAAAATGATGAATCTGAAGTGAGATTAAAGAACCTTTTAACAGTGCAAGAAAAGCAGAGAATATTCAAATTCCACTTGGAATTCCATCAGCAGAAAAATGTCAGAAGAATGAACAGACACCCATCAATCCACTAAATCTATAGAATTCTACCCATGGAATTTTTTGCATAAAAAGGACAGACAAATGCGTAACACTTTAAAAAGTTTGTCCTTTTTTTACCGTTTTCTCAATTACCAAACAGAATTAGATAAGAAGAGGACTTAAATAACTCCTATAACAACCAAAACCCAAAAAGCTTTGGAACAGACTATAGGAAATTTCAAAAAGTTATCCCTTTTCTTCATTTTATTGGTAAACAAAGAAAAAGAAATTTTCCCTTGAAATGAATAAAACTTGATTAACCTAACACCCGTATGTTATTTGAACTGACAAAAAGGAAAGACCATGTGAACCACCTTGGTTTTACTTCCGGTGGAATATGGTCGGAGAAATGAGTGTTCAACTAGAATCAGAGACTTATCGAGAAGCCTGAAAAGCTGAAACAGATTGCCGGAAAATGACGAAATTCCGAGCTGAGAAATCGAGAGAAAAGATGAGAATCCATTAGAAGATTACGTTAGTAGATCCTTTTAAGGGAAAGAGAAGACAAGTTAGAGGAGTTTGGTTATTGTGTACAGTGACATACACGGAGTGTACGTTAAACATGTGGTGTCCAACTTCCTTCGTTCCTGTAGTTCTTTCTTAAATTATTTATGCACATTTACTCAAATGTCTATATTGACCTGGATTTCGTTAAGATTTTTTTTTCTCCAATTATTTGGCCATGACTCACTTGCAAATACTTTTTTGAATTCATACTATTTAGGTAAGCATTTTATTTTTTGAAGCTCAAAAAAGAAATGATACAAGTAATGAGGATCAAATCTTATTTTACCCGTTCTAGTGCGAGGAGGACGAGCACTATCCTTTTTATACATGTTGAGGATATCAAACCGTCGTATCCTATTACAACAACAAATCCAATGTAATCTTACAAGTGAGTTCGTGAAAGATAATGTGTACACAGACCTTACTCTTACCTTGTGAAAGTAGAAAGGATGTTTCCAATAGACTCCAGTCATATTCATTTGTAAATATTAAAGTCATTATTTGTAAGCTGAATCCTAACTATCTGTATATCAATATTTGAAATAATGGTAAAAGCTTATTTTGAGGAATATTTCGAGTGAAATAACAATGTTTTCCTAAAAAAACCTTTAGCTTTTTAAAAAGAAGTCATGTCCAAATACATAAGATCAAATGCTATGCAAACTCATACGTACAAGTAATTTTCCCACAAAAACAAAAATTCAGTTTTCCCTTCTTTTGATTTTATGTGATGATATTTAAATGCACAAGATATTAAAAAGAACCTTTGACGCTAAGTACTTTTCTTTCATCTAAAAAATTAGATAAGATTTTGATATGCATGTATCAACAGTTGATGCCTTTTGCGAAGATTGAGTATCATTTATTGAGTTTTAACATTCTCGTTAACAATAATGGAAATCTCATTTTTAATAACATGATGGAGTCATGTAGGTTGTCAAATACTTTGTAATCAGCAGAGAATTATTGAATATGCATTATTTTCTAATTATTTAATTTGTTATTCAACTAACCATGTGAGGTAAGGGCTGAGATACAATTCTTTTAATCCTTGTAAGCTGTCAAACTAAAGATTTTTCTCTTAAAACGAAAGAACAATTCTAACTAATGTCGAACAAACAATTATATAATGATTAAAAGATTAAGATGTTCTGTAAATAAAATACGTGGATAAACTTGGAAGGCCTAACAAGATTGAGTCAATTAATTGATTATTTGGCGGTCCACATCGCAGAGTCTTCTATTATTATTTTTTATAGTTCCAGAATAACGCAATTATGTTGATATGATTAATTATTAGTTACACACCTGATCCTTTTTAACTATTATTTAAAAAATTAGTATCATTTATTGTTTATTCCATAAAGAATATTTTTTTTTCATTATTAGCATATTACAAAAATTAAGCCAAACATTCATCTTCTTCACTCCATTTTTTAAAATCTGATGCATATGTGAATGCCACCTAAATTCAAGATGTATTGATTTATACGTCTTTTATACTTTGTATATCAAGTATCACTTTAATTCAAAATATATTTTTATGTATATAATTTTTGTATATTTATTTGTGAAGTGCCATCTTATTTTAAGATGTATTTTTAATGTATATTTCAAATATATTTTATATGTCAAGTGACATTTTAATTCAGGATGTATTTTTTATATATATGTTTTTTGTATATTTATATTCTATCTTAATTAAATTTAAGATATATTTTTTTATGTATATTTCACATGTCTAAGTGTCATCTTAATTTACGTTTTGTATATATTAACGTATATTATTATCGAAGTAAGATTTTTATGTTAAGAAAGGAAGAAAGAAACAAGAGAAAAATTTACGAAAGATAATTAAAAAGAAAATGATTGGAACAACTTTAGAAAATATATTGGTTTCGACAGAAAATAAAATTAAGAAGATGAAGAAAAAGAAGGAAAACTAATAGATAAAGAGAAAAAAAAAAGGCATGATTTTGTACCAAGAATTATTGACTTTCCATTCAAATTGCTTATGTTTAGAGATTAATAATTAATATTCCTATTTTAATGAAACTGTGTGCTACAAATATAAATATTTTCCTTCCACAATTGTAATATTGGATTTCATGCTACGAATTTATTATATTTCTTTTAAATTGTGACAGTTATGTAAAGTTCACATTATTTAAGCACAAACTTAGAGTTTTGTCTCCAGATGGCATCCTTAGAGATAGCTGAAGGTTAGCTAACAATTTGATGAGTTAGTAAAAGTTGTCCACAATAAGTAATTTTTTGGCCTTTATTTTGTGGCCCAAAAATATCTGATTTTTTCATATTTTAAGAATAAATTAATTATTTTTTTCTTACATTGCTCTTGGAGTAAATAGTGTTGGAGTATGTGTTAGGAGTTTTTCTTTGAAAAGATAGTAAAGGATAATATGGTTAATTTTATTGTTAATTAATGTTAAAAGGTAAATTTTTTAATCTGTGTGAAAACAGCCAAAACATCACTTATTGTGGACAGGATAGAGTACTATAAAAAAGAAATAAAAGGTGTCCAAGTAACAGTAACTGTCTTGGCCTAGGAAATTATACTATAAAATGTAAATTTCATTGCATCCAATCACAGGGCCGTGTAATAGGCGAACATATAATTGGTCGAAATAATTAAATAAACATTTTTAATTATTTATGTTCTATTGAATGGGATAGTCGTGGTCTCGCGTGGAGGGAAAAATGAAGAAAAAGAAAGAGCTTAGTAAGATTTAAATTTTACAGCTGCAGCTAACATATTCGTATATAGTAATAGTAATAACTACGTAGTAGTAGTTTTACAACTAAGTTTCCAGTCAACCCTTGTTTTGTATTGCGCTTCTGACATAAGCAATACGGGCGGAGGAATGAAAATCTAATGCAAAAAAAGAAAGAAATAAAAAAGGGAGTCATGTTCATTGAATTAATCCGAAGAAAAAGTGATATAGCTACATTATCTTCATGCTTAAACTTCCATATTAAGTAAAATGAAATATGATGAAAACATTATTAATCCAGTAAACTTAAGGATATTACACCAGTTAGCATAGGGGGAATTGGGGTGAGGTTTGCGTAACAAAATGAAGCATCCCACAATTAATCAAAATAGGATAGTAAATGTAACATATTAAACCACAATGAAGATATGTGCTATAAAAACAAATCTTAAGCAAAATCTCTAAAATTATTTTTGTATAATATATAGTTTTGTATAATAACAGTGGTGTCCGAGCCAGTTTGCATGCACCTCGACTAATTTCAGGAGATACATGCTACCTCGCACCAACAATAGTTATTAGGTAACTCTGTCCACCAAAGACTTGGACAAATGAGAAGAAATAACCTAGTGTTTTTTGTCTCTGCTAGGGTTTGAACATGAAACCTCATGGTTCTCCACCCACTTCATTGACCACTAAGCTACACTCTTGGGTGTATAATATATAATTTTATTTTTATCAAATTTAGTTTTCTAATCTCGATATGTTGAGTCCCACGTCGGGTGGGAGTTAACAAATAGGTCTCCTTATAGTGTCTGTGACAGTTCTCACCTCATGAGCTAAATTTTGGGATTGAACTATTGGGATCGAACTAGACACAAGTTTCATATTTTATGAAATAACCAAAACACCCAAGAGTAACGTCCATAATAATAATCCTAATATAAAATTAAATAGGGAAACAGTAAAAACATGTAATACGCCAAGGACTGAAATGCAATTAGTCCCAAGATCTGGACTGAAGCGGGTAGCGGTGGGGTCGGGGACCCGGGATGAGATCCGACAATAACATAGGACCCTCTTCTTGAATGAGTAGTATTATTCATTATGTTTGTAGTATTGTTTTAAATGTGCAAATTTTGCATGTGGTTTAGGACCACAATAATGTTCGAACATGTACAACATCTTTGACAATTATTCAGAATTTCAAATATTGAGGGCCTCCAAGATCGAAGATATTAATGGCCTGCTAAAACAAGAAATCAGTTGTTTCTTATTCAAAATTAATAAGCAGTTCAAATAAATAAATATAAGCACACCGAACAAATGGTGCAAGAATTGATAATAATAAGGGAAATTGAAGACTAGAAATCAAAATTTTAGTCTTAAATTTTTTCAATTTTCTTCAATCGGGAATGTTAAAAAAATTGCGTGCACATTCTATAAAACCTTTTCATCAAACAATAGAAGTATATTTTTGATATCTATGCAATAGCAATTATTGCACAACTACACTATACTTTGATATGCGAAATACTGACTAACACTATTTTTTATTGAACAAGAAAGATGTGTGCCAAAAAGGTGAGACATGACATTTAATCTAAACTCCTCTAAGAACTTCTAATTAGATTATCTTTCCTTAATAGTATATACTTCATTTCGTGAAGAAGTACAAAAATTACAAATGGACATACTATAGTTGTCAAAGGGGAAATACAAAATGGGTCGATAATGAAGAAAGAGATATGATCAACTACTAAATGTGTGGAGGAAATAGAAAGGTCGGAAAGAGGGCCCAATGTGCTTACTTTACCTAAAAACTAATTTAGTAGTTAATTTAATTGATGTCCCTTTGACGACCAATTAAAGATTTTAAATTAAAAATTGATGAAAGTGCAATTCCTTTTATTTGGGTTAGATGGTCACACTCTCCCATCAATGATTTATCGTGGACCCTAATATTTGTCACTAGATTCGGTGGGTCGGTAACAATTAATCCAACCCAACCCTATACACAGCTCAACAAATTAAAACTTTTATACTTTCTAAAATCATAATGAGAAGTGTTTGTTCCAAAATACTCGTAGGAATAAATAGAGGAATTTCTTTGTTTTGTCTTTTCTTTTTAATATTTTATGCCCATGGGTACAATAACTATTTCCTTTAATCCACAAGAGAAAAATACCAAAGTAAAAGTAACTTTTTGTGCGGACGAAGAATAGTGTGTGTTTTTTTCTCACAGTGGAATTGTCAAGTTTTTTTTATAACACAAAAATAATTCAAACGATGTATTTTATGGACAGAAAATAATATGTTTAAAAGTAATTTTTTTGTGTGGATCCTGATTGCGGATTGATTGGAATTTGGAAAGGAGAAGGAGATGGTGAAACGTAAGCTGCCAACAATCAAGTGTGGGGCGGCAGCGGCACTGCAAAATTCACCTTTCTCTGCGTCTTTCCAGCACTGCAAAATTGACCCTTCACCCTCATCCTCTTTCAGTTTGGTCAGTTTGAGAGGTGTGAAGCTGTGAACACCGGGACGGAGCTAGCCTTCAACGTACGATTTCGTCGAACTCAATAATTTTGGTCCAAATTGTATACGGGTGAATTCGGGGTTAGTGCACATCCTAACTTCTCGGTAAGTCAAACAAAGTAAGAGTATGAATGTATGAGATCGGGACCGAATCCGATAACTCTTCGAATCGAGACTGGAACACGCCAGCAGATCTGGCAAGACAACACTCCCCGAATCCAGAACGAGCTCCAAGACCTCGAAAAGCACTACAAACGATTGCACAAGACTAACAAAGGGTCGTGATATCCGCACCCAACCGGATATCACAGCCGGATCTCGCCCGATGTCGGCAGCGGATCAGTAATTGACGAGAAAGGAGGATTTTTACCTTTTTTAGAATTGTACTAGGGATGAAACTCTCCTACTAATAAATGAGAAAGTTTTTCTTTGATAAGACACATTGTAACACGCATACCAAGACAATACAAACTCATTTCTCTACCCACTGCAAAGTCTTTACTTTATTTTTGTTCTTTGTTCTTGTATGGCTTCGAGCCTAGGACCCGATCGAGGGCAAAAATATATATATATATATATATATATATATCCCGCCTAACGTCGCAACTAGTTTGGTTATTTATTTTATCTTTAATTCGCTTATATAACATTCTTGATTACTTGTGTTGAATCAATTCACGTATCCTTAAAACCGCGTACAAATTCAATTGTTATCTGTTTTAAGGGTAAACAATTTGGCGCTTACCGTGGGGCTAAGGATAATAGTGGTGGTTTGATACAAAATCTCCATAACACACTCTATTTTACACTTGTTCTTTGAGGTCTCAATTTCAAGTCAACTTAAAAATGTCAAATACTCAGTTTTGCCACTTGAACGTTGAGGCTGAGTCTGGCCATCATGGCAAAAACAACAATCTGGTGCCTAGCAACGAGGTGCCCCTGCTGATCCCAACGGTGTCCCAGTTGCAAATTCAGTCGATGCTAACTCGCAGCTGGCCATCGACGCCAACCTGTCTACCGATCCCGAGAACAGCGTTCGAGAAGGAGCCCGACCAACGGCTCGAGGAGCGCCCAAAGGCAAGGGCGAAGGGGTTAGCCTACGGTTAATCTTCGAAATGTTCCAGCCTCAATGGGCGGCGATAATGCAACTGCAAAATCAAAGTCACGCCGCCAGCAGAGTTGAACCTGAACCGTTCCGGGAAAACACCCGAATAAATGAGCAAATCACCGAAAGACCGGGTGAAGCTGAGTCCGGTGTCAGTCCCGAAGCGATGAAGATGTTGGAAGCATTAATGAAACGGGTGGAATCAGGTGAAAAGAAAATTGAAGCAAACGACAAGAAGGTGGAGACATACAATTCCAGGGTCAATCAAATCCCGGGAGCACCCCGATATTGAAAGGAGAGGATTCCAAAATATTTGTCCCAAAGCCTTTCCCTCCGAGCGCGACACCAAAGCCAATCCCGAAGAGGTTTCGTATGCCCGACATTACAAAATATAATGGAACCACAGATCTGAATGAGCATGTGACCTCCTACACATGCGCCATCAAAGGCAACGACTTAGAAGACGATGAAATCGAGTCGGTGTTACTAAAGAAGTTCAGGGAAACTCTTTCAAAAGGAGAAATGATATGGTATCACAACTTACCCCCAAATTCCATTGACTCATTCGCTATGCTCGTAGATGCTTTTGTGAAGGCTCATGCCGGGGCCATCAAGATCAAGACCAGAAAATCGAACATTTTCAAGGTTAAGCAAAGAGACAGCGAGATGCTCAGAGAGTTCATGTCAAGGTTTCAAATGGAACGGATGGACTTGCCTCTATTTGCGAATGATTGGGCCGTTCAGGAATTCACTCAAGGACTTAACCCCTGAAGCTCCTTGGCTTCGCATCAGCTAAAACAAAATTTGGTAGAGTACCCGACGGTAACTTGGGCCGACGTCCACAACAGGTACCAGTCAAAGATTAGAGTCAAGGACGACCAACTCGGATCCCCTCTGGGCCTGTTTATCCCATCAGGACCGACAACAGCTTTAAAAGAGTCATCGATCATGAATCAAGGCCAGTCCGAGATCGGTATCAACTATACAGTGTAGATCGAAGGAAAAACGGGTCCGGGCGCAACTCTACAAGGAATGAAAAGAGAAACGTTCAAAGGCCAAATAGTCGAGGCTTGATGAGCAAAAATGGTTTCAAAAAGTCGCTCGGGGGAAGGGAAGCACCAAGATTATCAGAGTATAACTTCAACGTTGATGCAACCATCATAGTATCAGCCATTGGGCGCATCAAGGAAACCAAGTGGCCTCGACCATTGCAGTCTGACCCTACCTAGAGAGATCCTAACTTGATGTGTAAGTATCATGGCACCCATGGCTATAAGACCGAGGACTGCCGACAATTGAGAGAAGAAGTTGCCCGGTTGTTTAATAACGGGCATCTACGAGGATTTCTGAGTGATCGAGCCAAAAACCACTTTAGGAACAGGGACTCCAACAAAAAAACCGAACAAGAAGAACCTTAGCACGTCATCAACATGATCATTGGAGGGGTCGATGTCCCCAGGGGCCGTTGATAAAGCGCACTAAAGTATCCATCACGAGGAAAAAACGCACACGAGATTACGCCCCGGAGGGAACCATTTCGTTCAGCGACGAGGATGCCGAGGGCATCGTACAACCTCATAATGATGCATTGATGATATCTGTACTTATCAATAAATCTCGAGTTAACCGTGTATTGATTGATCCAGGCAGTTCGGCCAACATCATCAGATCGAGGGTCGTAGAGCAGTTGGGGTTACAAGACCAAATAATACCACTTGTCCGGGTGTTGAACAGATTTAACATGGCATGTGAAGCTACTAAATGAGAAATAACTATGCTAGTACGATCCAATATACAAAATTCTACGTGATCGAAGAAGACATGAGGTACAATGCCATATTCAGAAGGCCATGGGTTCACAACATGAGGGCGATGTCCTCGACCTTACACCAGGCATTGAAGTTTCCTACACCGAGAGGAGTCAAAACGGTCTACGGAGAGTAGCCGGCCGCAAAGAAAATGTTCGCAGTCGACAAGGTGACCCTGGTGCCCGTGTTCTCGTTATCAAAGAACACGGAGCCAACTAGGAAGGAAGAAATTAAATAGCAATCACCGATACCAGTCCCGATAGAATCGGAAGGACGAGTAGTTGACGAGGAGGATGATTATGGAGTTCCTAGATCATTCATAGCTCCTTATGATTCTGATGCAACCAAATCAATGGTCGAGGAGCTGGATCAAGTTATATTGATCGAACACTTACCCGATTGGAAGGTATACATGGGCACGGGGTTAACTCCCGAGCTCAAGAAAAAACTCATTGAATTTCTTATAGTTAACATAGATTGTTTCGCTTGGTCCCATCTCGACATGACAGGGATCTCGCCGGAGGTAACCACTCATAAACTGAGCTTGGACCAGAAGTTCTATCCGGTTAAGCAGAAAAGGAGACCGTAGTCCGAGGTCAAACATACATTCATCAAGGACGAGGTATATAAACTCCTTAAAATAGGGTCCATTCGGGAAGTTAAATATTCAGACTAGTTAGCTAACGTAGTGGTAGTACCTAAAAAAGAAAATAAGTTAAGAATGTGTGTGGATTATAAAGATCTGAACAAGGCATACCCTAACGATTCTTTTCCTTTTCCTAACATCGATCGGATGATCAACGCGACGACCGGGCACGAGATACTCAGTTTTCTCGATGCTTATTCCGGGTACAACCAAATTCGGATGGATCCGAGCGATCAAGAAAAGACTACCTTTATCATTAAATTCGGCAACTATTGTTATAACGTGATGCCATTCGGATTAAAGAACGTCGGTGCCACCTATCAATGCCTAGTAAATCGGATGTTCGAAGAACAGATAGAAAAATCAATGGAAGTTTACATTGACGACATGTTAGTCAAGTCCCTACGAGCAGAGGACCATTTAAAATATTTACAGGAAATATTTGACATATTGAAGAAGTATAATACGAAGCTAAACCCGAAAAAGTACGAATTTGGGGTCATATCCGAAAAATTCCTCGGGTTCATGGTATCCAATCGAGGGATCGAGATCAATCTCGATAAAATCAAGGCCATAGAAGACATCACCGTTGTAGACAATGTCAAGGCCGTTCAGAGGCTGACCGGGCGTATAGCTACCCTAGGCCGGTTCATATCAATGTCCTCGGACAAAAGCCATCGGTTCTTCTCACTATTTAAGAATAATAACTTCTCTTGGACTACGGAATGTCAACAAGCTTTGGAAGAACTCAAATGGTACCTTTCGAGTCCGCCCTTGCTCCACACTCCAAAGGCGGATGAACAATTGTACCTTTACTTTGCGGTTTATGAGGTGGCAGTAAGTGGAGTCTTGGTCTCGGAAGAGGAAGGCACGCAATTTTCTATTTACTATGTTAGTAGAACTCTAGGTGAGGCCGAAACAAGATATCCTTACCTGGAAAATTGGCGCTCGCTTTGCTAAGCGCCTCTAGAAAGTTAAAACTATATTTTCAATGTCACCCAATTTGTGTGGTAACCACTTATCCTCTTCGCAATATTTTGCATAAGCCCGAACTCTCGGGCCGATTGGCCAAATGGGCCGTCGAAATCAGCGGGTACGATATCGATTATGGAACCCGAACCACCATAAAATTTCAAATTTTGGTAGACTTCGTGGCCGACTTTACGCCGGCCTTAGTGCCCGAAGTCAAAAGGGAATTATTGTTGACCTCGGGGACTACCTCAAGAATTTAGACCCTTTTTTACGAACGGTGCCTCGAACGCAAAGGGGTCCAAGCTCGGCATCGTGCTGAAACCACCTACGGGGAATGTAGTTAGGCAGTCTATTAGAATTGTGAAATTTACTAACAACGAGGCCGAGTATGAGACCATGATTGTAGGTCTCGAATTGGCTAAAAGCCTTAGGGTCGAGGTGATCGAAGCTAAGTGTGATTCCCTCATCGTGGTAAATTTAGTCAATAGGACGTTCGAAGTGAAAGAGGAACGAATGCGAAGGTATTTAGACAAGTTACAGGTGACGCTGCATCAATTCAAGGAATGGACCCTACAACACGTACCCCGAGACCAGAATAACGAGGCCGATGCTCTGGCTAACTTGGGGTCATTGGTTGATGATGGTGAATTCAGTTCAGGAACAGTCGTATAGCTCATGAAGTCGGTGGTATAAGAAGGCCACGCCGAAGTAAACTCAACAAGTTTAACCTGGGATTAGAGGAACAAGTACATAGACTACTTGAAGACCGGGAAATTGCCCTCAAATCCTAAAGAATCGAGAGCCATATGTACTAAGGCTGCCAGATTTAGCTTGGTCGAAGGGGCATTATTTAAGGGAACGTTCGATGGCCCACTAGCTATATGCTTGGGACTGGGAGATACCGAATACGCCTTGAGAGAAGTTCATGAAGGTACTTGTGGGAACCATTCGGGGGCAGAATCTTTGGTTCGGAAACTAATCAGGGCCGGCTATTATTGGACCGAAATAGAGAAAGATGCGAAGGACTTCATACGAAAATACGATGATTGCCAGAGACACGCACCGATGATCCATCAACCGGGAGAGCTACTACACTGGGTCCTGTCCCCATGGCCATTTATGAAGTGGGGAATGGATATCGTCAGTCCCCTACCGTGGGCACACGGTAAAGCTTAATTCATACTATTCATGACCCATTATTTTTCCTAATGTGTCGAGGCTCAAGCATTTGAAAAGGTCTAGGAGAAATAAGTCATTGATTTCATCTAGGACCACATAATATGTCGATTTGGGATACTGGCCGAAGTCATGTGCGATAATGAGAAAAAATTCATCGGCAGCAAGGTCAATAAATTTTTCGAAGATCACAATATTAAGAAGATACTATCAATACCATACCACCCTAGTGGGAACATACATGAAGAATCAACAAAGAAGACGACCATACTTCAAAAACTAAAAAAGATGTTGATCGTTGCCAAAGGAAAATGGAAGGAAATCCTGTCCGAAATCCTGTGGGCATATCGTACGACCTCGAAGTCTAGTACTGTGGCCACTCTATTTTTGTTGGTTTACGGGGTCGAAGCCTTAATACTAGTCAAAGTGGGAGAACTGATCCTCATGTTCCAATATGCAACCGAAGAGTCGAATAGCGAGGCCATGATCACGAGCCTAGAACTATTGGATGAAAGGAGTGAGGCCGCCCTAGTCTGGTTGGCCGCCCATAAACAGCGTATAGAAAGATACTACAACCGAAAAGCCAACTTCCGATACTTCAAGATCGGAGACATGGTGTTGAGGAAAGTAACATTACATACCGGAAACCCGAACGAGGGGAAGCTAGGACCGAATTGGGAAGGACTGTATCAAGTCGTTGAAATTACCGGCAAAGGCACATACAAACTCGAAGCAAGAAACAATGTGCAACTACCGAAAAATTGGAACGTGACACGCTTAAAACGGTATTGTTGCTAAGGTACGGTCTCAATTACTCTTTAATAATATTATGAACTGAACTAACACTTGCAGTCAATGACCAAGGATGGATGTGGCTATTAGGTTTTTTCTTTTTTAAATAAATCCACTAGGCGAGGTGCCTAGGGATGGTTTTTATATATATCTAAAAATAAAGAAAACATAATGTCAATGAGTCTAAGTAGTGTAGCTGCCTATGTAATGAAATTACATAATCCCTATTATCAATCTTGAGTGATGTGCTCAAAATCGATATCACATTATGTACTAAACATTGGCTAAAGATGGCCACAATTCGCAATAATTCTTGTGTGTTTGCCATATTGGCCCTGCTTGTTTGTGATTTTTGACCTTGTGGTAATTATATCCTTTTCATAAAAGAGTGCATTCTCATGTGTTGAGTACTTGCAAATATTTGCGATACCCAGATCTGCAGCCAGGCTATTAGGTTTGAAAGCAAGCATTGCATTCTTGTTCCCTTGAACCGGTTTTGTCCCAAAATGGATTTTTTGGCAAGGTTTTTAATGAAGCAACAGTAAAACGTGCTAACTTAGGTTTGAAGACCGATCTTAGACCGGAGTCAATGATCGTTTACTTCATGTCGACGGTATCCGAGCCCTCTCAAGCTCGACCTCGAATACTGGGGGCCATTACCCTCGGATTAAGGTTTTTAGCAAGGAAAAGGAAAAATAATTGTATGAACCGTGCTCACATATTCCACCCTAGCTATTACACATCTTCTTGCCTCTTAAATTTTGGATCCTAAGAGCCCATGGGCTACCCCTACTCGGGGACTATCGAGCCCAAGGGCTACCCCTATTCAGTGACTGTCGTCCGAAGAAAGTTCGGACAACCCGGGCTACCAAATCCCGGAGGCACCAAACTTATTAGGCAGTGCCCAAATACAAAAAGCTGCGGCCACCCTAAAAATGGCTCGAAGACGTCCGAAACCCGTAATCAGAAATTAAGGACTTTATAAGAACTCGAAACCAACTAAAATGTTACCCTTGGCAAAAGCATCGACTAAAATCACTTAAGCATCTTGAAAAAACTTTCGCTCACACCGAGTTTTCAAAGCCTCGAGCAAACAAAGTTATATCGAGGACGGGCTCCATTCGGGCCTCTAAAAAACGAATGCCCCATGACTACATTTGATTCTATGCTAAGGCATTAAAAACATTACATGAATAGAAATTAGGAAATGATGCTGGAAAAGTAAAGACACAATCTTTCCAGAAGGGAAGACATCATACTCATAGTTTGGCCTATTTCCTTCAATATTCCATAAGGCCTAATGTGACTACACATACTTTACCTTCCTTAACAATTCACCCAATATATTCATAAAGAAAATCTTAAGAATAGCCCGTTAACATTTTTCAACTCTAAATCCCTACGCCGAACACCCAAACTAAACCTTTTGGCGCCCTCCTACAATTACTCTAAGATGTACTAGCTTGAATATTACCATAAAACTTCCTATCCAATATATTTGATCACGGGATGATGCTTCTTATTTGACATGTTTGAACCTTCAACCCCCATAGGTTACTATAAATAGGAACAACGAGGTCCGAGATTGGGCTGGAATTGTTTTCAAGAATCCATCAATATGCCGAGCAGGGCATTTCAGGAGGTTATATCCTAAGATACATGAAGGTTACTACCAATAGTGCTGACATGGTTAATCATTGTGATGACATCATTGGTTTGACAAATGAGGCATAGAGTTGCCTAGTAGGCATTGATAATGTAGGGACCGTGTTCATGATTCTGAGATTTAAAGGAAATGAGTCATTTTAGACACGTGACATATGAGAGGCATGGTCGGGAGGATAAAGACATTAGCGTCAGTTATTCTTGGAAGACTAAGAGTCATGAAAAGGACAACAACAATTGTTTCATTCCATATGTGCCTTGTTCGGCAATAGTAGGCCTCAAAGAGAAATAGCCAAGTACGTGACACCAGTCGCCTCTTGGAATGTAGAGAAAAGCAGTTTAACTAGAAATGAGAATATTCTGGAACCCTAAATGTGGTATGGGTTTCAAAATACATGTAGCTGCATTACACTCTTAACATTAACTAACACAAGGAATAGATATGCCACAAGCCCGTGAGGATGAAAAAAAAAGTTGAACACTTGTGAGATTATTATCATTCTGACAGCTTAACTCTTCACAATAGTTGATCCTATATAAGAGGAATAGAGATATAATAAACTTGTCTTTCAAATCAATATGCTCATCATATGTGTCAGAATCTGAAACATCCACCTAAAGTGGGGGAGGAAATATCGTTGTAAGGCTGCTTAACTTTCAACCACAGACGAGTGAAAACATGTAGCTAGGACATCTTAATGTTTGGATAAAATCATGTATTGGTTAGAGAGAATATACACTCTGCTATGAGCTAGACATGTCTCTGCCATAATAACTCTCAATCCGCAATACCAGGCCACTTCATGGGCAACTACAATACTAGGAACAAAGTGAGTTACTCACTGAGGCATGATCTAAGTGGACATGAAAGTCATACTGAGATGGGCAAACAAAAAGATCTTCCTGTGATGAATTTGTAAAAATCTCAAATTTCCCAGAAACTTTTATACGGACAAGTGACCCCTTTCAATTAACATTTACACATATGATAGGTATTGAGATATGCTCTCATATTACCAGACAATGAAAAGGATTCATGATTATATTCACGAAGTAGTAAAGTGATTGGTCCAATAATAGGAGCCACATACACCGGAGAGAAAAGAGTGGCTCAAGAAGGATCTCAACACTAGGCTGCTTTACAGTAGATATGATACCACATAGGTAAATATTATGATGGTGCGTGCATAGGCACAAGTGAGCAGATGTTATCCATTCGAATCAAAAGGTTCTGTAAAAAATTCATCAGGTATAGTCCCTTGTTAAGAATTTAGGGAAGCAGTGGGAAGTATTAACCTAGGGTTATAACTCATTCCAAGGAAATCATTATAGAACTCAATTCCTCAAGAGATTATAAATAAGAGAATTTGTGATAGAGTGGCTTCACGAATAATGCGTCTCGTTAAGAAAGTAAGTACATGTAATATTTTGTGATTCA